>NC_069657.1:337139173-337796673 GCF_027244095.1 Hemicordylus capensis
TTGTTTAAGCTGCAACTTGTATAGTGTAATGCTTCTTTGTCACCTTTTTAAAAAACCCAGATTTTGCTTTTGGACATTCACAGAAAGACCTAACAAGTGGGAGTAGCTGTGTGTACATCAACTAGAAAAGGGCAGGGTGATGGTCCTGCTGCATAAGCAGGTGCTACACCAGGGCTAAAGCCTTTGAACTTGGCTACAATCCTATGCATATCCCGCAGTAGGCTTATGCAATCTCAGATTTCCAATCTCAGAAATGTCCCAATTTCTAGAAGGCTATATCAGAGTGGAATTATCTGATATGGTAGCGGGGATAGCGGGGGGGGGGGAATATCAGAAATAATATTGGCATATCAGAGCAGAAAATGGCAGTGGAAATAAAAAATGGAGTCCACTCCCCCCACCCTGATTGCAGCTCTGAGGTGGGGGGAAGCCATCTTCTGCCATTTATCTACTTGTCTGCTCGCCTGCCCATGCATTTCTTGATTTATTTAGCTGATTTTTAATTTAATCTTTAACTCACCACTTTAAAAGCAAGTGGTAGGTTCTTGGATCTTCAGTCACTTCCTTTGTGATTATCAGATGTGACATCACTTTTTGCTGCGATTCTCGAATGTAGGTACAATTTCAGGGTTACTTTCAAAAAATAATTAAAAATCATTGGATGGGCCAAATTTATTCAGAATTAAATACCCGGAGTTGTGCTGTCTTCCTCTATATATGTGTGCCAAGTTTCTGCACTCTGCCCAGCCAATTTTTGGCTGATTTAAAAAAAAATTCCCGTATATTTATATGGGGATTTTTACTGGTAATTTTCAGCTTTCGAATTGGAAATCTGATACTGATATTCGGAAGGGTCAAAAGCCCCTTTTCTGATCACACACAGGCCTATCCAGCAATAAACATCTTGCAACTACATAATAGCTCCAGGAACCAGGTTTAATGTAGCAGCACCAGCAGACCTTCACATCGTACCCCTAAATTCTGCTTCAGTTACAGCATTGTGCACATTACATTTACATGAAAGACACCAATCAACAAATGACTTCACCAAACCAGCACATTGGAAAGACAACACTACCTCCCACTATACAAGCCTCTGGTGTTGTAAGTGGCCTGTGTAGAAAATGCAGAGATTTTCTAGAAGAGGTTTTAGGGAGGTGTTGTGGGAACAATGTCTCGTTGCAGACAAATTCCATAGCTCTGCACACAATTGGCTTGTCTTATTGTTTGTGGGAGAGAACAGAGCAGTGGGGGCCTCATGAATGGGAACGACAAAAGCAAGCTCAAATCAGGCAACATATTAGCTGTCCAGCAACTCTGTGGGAAAGGGAAATGCAAGAGGAAACAGGAGATAAGTGTTTCAGTTCCTCCTGGGGCAATGCACATGTGGCCTCCACAAGACAAAGCATTGTCTTGGATATATTAAAAGTAGCAATGAATTTAGCTTAAAGAAGACAGAGTGGGATTAGCACTCAGGTCTTCTATTCTAGAAAATTCCGGTCAGACTCATGGTGTGTTCCTTGCAGCATCTTGGGGGCCAGGCACATGATGTGCTGTTCTGTCCAGTCCCCCATCCTCAGTCTCATATGGAAGCAACCACCGCGATCAGTACTAAAACAGTCCTGTTGGAGCTGAAGGTCAGCTTGGCATACATGAGGTCCTGGGTTTGATTTCAGGCTATGTTCTTCCAGGGAGAAGGGCTTGGTAGATAAGTACACATCTGAGATACTGTAGTGTGATTGTCTGACATAATGACTGACATGACAAATAGACCAGTGATCTCCCATGTGTAACTGTTTGACCCTTTCATGCTCCATTTTGCCTGGCTTTCTTTGTGAAATCCCCAAATGCCCCACCTGTTCATTTGACTGGTTGCCAATATCTGGATATTGTCCTGTTGTTCCTCATTATTCAACCCCTGACCCACCATCAGTCTTGCAGGATGCACACTTTCAGCCCTGGTGTGGCAGAGAACCCACTGTATGTGGTTCTATTGCTTGCCCATGATGCACACACCCAGAGTAAACAAGGGGTGGTTCTGGTTCCATGCATGCTTACCCTTTAGTAGAATAAAGACACAGCTTACAATAAAACACATTTTTTTTGACAATATGGGTTGTGGAGTGAGCTTAGCAACTTAACAGAGGAGTTGAGTTTCTATCTGGTTGTTTCCTCAAAGTCCTTGGAAACATGAAAGCTGCATAGCAGATAGAAAAGCAACAAGTGTAGCTGTCCTTATCATTGCTTCTTTATGCCTAGTGAAGCTATACCTTTTGCATTATTGCTGCCATGCACTCTATAAAGGCACAGTCACCATCTGTGGTCCCTGGGAAGCTGGCAGGGATGGAGGAGGTACAATGGTCCAAATCTGAGACCAAAACTCTGTCCCTCATGTGTCCTTTCATACGTAACCTTATCCCTGCAAGTGGAGTTGAAGTTCTTGAAGAGCGTTAATCCTTGGATGGGAACCTCCAGGGTCATAGGAATGCATTATTCAAAAGCATTTCATTTATTGTTGTTCCTTGTGGTACTTGGGCATTTGTACAAAGTCCCCTATCACTGAAGTCCCCACTTTCTGTACTCCTCTCCAGATGTGGGATCTGAGTAATGTAGTAGCTTGCCTGCCAGGGTTCTTACACTCCCCAAGAACCAAAGGTTCCCCGGGCACCAGATTTGTGGCAGATCGTGTGCAGCTGCCCAATGATCAGTGACACTGACTACTATTCTGTGTTGAAATCTGCAGTAGACATTTCAGAAAAACAACAGGGAGTGGCCTTCCTGAGTTTGTGGTCTAGTAATATGTGGAGAATTTACAGCTGCTGTTATCATAATCATAAACAGGAGAAAGCTGCAAAATGTGTGCTTATAAATATTTGTTTAAATTGTTGAAAAGGGCAGGAAAAGATCTAGAAGGGCAGGCAAATATCTAGAAATTACTGGGGAAACATTTTACATCATTTATGACCTGCTACATAGCAGTACTTTGCGAGGAAAAGACATTTCTGAAAGCTGGTACAGTATCAGTAATACAAAAGGTTAACTTATTGTTTACACTTTTCTGTTTAATTGGATGAGCACAGTGCAGCTTGGACCAGACTAACCTCATAGAATAGACTAGAAAGCATTTCTGTTGCCGTCTATCACAGTGAGTAAATCTTTTTTATAGTGACTGAACATTGTTTGCTTTAGCTATTTGTGTTTAGTCACAGTTTTCATTGAAGTATTTGATACATTGTGGAATTATGCCTTTTTTCCTGACAAATGTAGATGCAGGGAAATTCAATATCAGGTGAGCATATGGAATATTTTATTATATGTACAACTCAGATGTTTTCACTACTAAAGAAAACTATCAGAAAATAATTGAAATCGAGATTGGAAGGGTGGGGGAGATCACATTATTCAAGGAAAGGCAAGTGGCCTTGTTCAGTGTGATCAAAGGAATGTCTTTAACAATTAAAGTAATAAGATAATCTTAAGTGATTTGCTGTGGACTGTCATGGATGTAATTTCATAGCAATGAAAGAAACGTGGGAAATCCTGTAACACAGAGGCTTATTGAGAATTGTTTGATCAGCACGTTTTGTAAGGGTTTGCTAAGCAGAAGTAAACAGTATTTTGAAGATATGCAACAATTAGGCTTGTATTATGTAGCGAATTGTAGTAAAGCTCAGTGTTGGGCTATTAAAAGGGAGTCAGACTATTAAAAATGTGGCTTCTGTTCTGGTTCAGGTTCAGCAGCCCTTTTTAACTTGAAAGTTAATCTTTTTCACTGGTAGACTCTTTAGTTTTTAGCTTTTAAAATAACTTTTAATTTGAACTTAAGACTGATTGTGGTTTTTAACCTGACTTTTAACTTGTTTACTTAATTTGGTTAATTGTATTACTTTTATTGTATACTGTATCTGTTTTATTGTTGTGAGCCACCTTGAGCAGTAGTGTACAGTACTGGAGGAGCAGGGTATAAATATATTAAATAAATAAATATATCACAGGAGTGCAACTCTGGTCATTGGGAGGACCTTTCCACAAGTTGCAATTTCTCTCTGCAGACAAACACTGTAACCATGGAGAGCAGGGGGTGTGGGTTTCACCCACTTCATGGTGGGTGTGACTTTCAAGTGTATTCGCAGGGATTCTGTACACCAGTACTTCATCCTCAGTTTGCATAACATTGAAACATGGCTTGGGGCAGGTTGGCAATGACTGTAGGCATCGCTGGGAAAAGAGCAGATGTACTCTGAATTCATAGCTTTCCATATTCAAGACCACTGTCTTGATGCATCCTTGGCAATGGCCTATGAAACAGTTTTCAGATTTGTTGGCATTATTGTTACCGAGCCTCTGCCCAGTGCTTATTGCTAACTCAAAGTTGCCCTTCGTTGAGAGACTGGTGATCTTTAAAAAAAAAACTGAAGCAAGATTGCACTGCTCTTTAGGGGAGGAAAGGAAACAGATTTATGGAAGTCCTTAGGCTAAACAATAATGCAGAGTGCCCAGTTGCACAATATTTTTTCCATTCCCATTATTATTTTGGTGATGGGATTCTCATGCATTATGACAGGAGTAGGCCACCTTTGGCACTCCAGTTGTTGCTGAACTTCAACTCCCATCATCCCCAGCCACAATTTACAGTGGCCGGGGATGATGGAAGTTGTAGTTCAAAAACAGCTGGAGTGAGAAAGGTTGACTACACTTGCATTATGAGGAACGGTGGTGGCTATCTAAATGATGCCCCATCAGAGGAACACATTGCAACATGATGGCAGTTGCCACTGGTGATCTGGGAGTGGCCTAAGCAGGGAAATACATGCTGAAGTGGGGTGGACAGGTGCACATGTTTGCCTCTTAGCTGCTCTGCTTGTCCCTATAAATTTTTGAAAGGTAGTTAGGAGGGTTGGTGAGCAGAGTTGCTGAAAAGCAAGATCCAGTATGCGCATGAATTGCACTTGTTTTCTTCCTTGGAAAAGAAAACTGCTGAAAAATTCAGTATGCAGTTTGTTCTGGTTTGTTCCAGTTTTAAGCCTGAGGAATAGTTTATCAAAGGAGTTTGATTAGACCTTTGCAATGCTACATTTCTTCTCTTATCAAATTGGTTTTGGAAAGAAACTTAACCATTTCCTCTTGAACATATAGAGCAGGTTAGAGGGCTTGACTTTGCCACACACCCCCGCCTTGCCCGGACTTGAACACCTGGCCCCCTCTGGGCTGTGTTTCTACCCTTCAGCCCAGACGAGGTGTTGCCTGCCAGCTTGCTATGTCATTCTAGCAGCTGAGTTCCAGCTGCTGCCTTCAAGAGTGCCTGACATTTAATACCTGTTGCTAACCTATGGCAGGAGGGGCTACTGGACAGCTAACTGTCCATCAGCTAACTCTCATGGACAGGAGGGGCTCCTCTCATGGACAGGAGGGGCTCCTCTCATGGACAGCTAGAAGCTTATACTTCTCTGAAGGCACACCTGAGGTGTGACTGATGGCATGGCCAGCGGCCTGCCTGTAGGTGGTCCCCAAAGGGGACCGAGGACTGGGGGGAGGTTATGTCATGGGTGGGTGGAGATTTGGGCTAGAGGGTTGTTTTTATTGTACTGAGTTGTGCCAGGCCTGTTTGCAGATATGTGCTTGGGCTCTCTTGAGTGGGATGGTGCAGGGGGTGCGTCCAGCAGTTCTGGGGTGGCTATTGCTGTAGTGGTGGGGAATAGAAGAATTGGCACTGGCAGAGCAGCTGGCCATTACAGGGGAAGGGAAACTAGTAATTTAGTAACTGTTTCCACTTCCTACTGCTTTGTCAACTCTCAGGGAGCAGCTCCAACTATGCACAGAGCTTGGCCTTGCTGCTCTGTAATGCCAGGTCAGTTCAGAATAAGACCGAAATTGTCCATGATTTGATCGTGGATGAGGGAGTTGACCTGGCATGTATAACTGAGACCTGGTTGTGGGAGGTGAGCGGTCCAGGATAGGCTCAGCTTCTCCCTCCAGGTTATTCTGTTGTGTAGCAGGTTAGGGGAAGTGGGTGGGGGCATAGAGTGATTGTGGTCCACAAGAATACCATCTCCCTTATCAGGGCCCCTGTGAGACAGTTGACTTATATTGAGTGTGTATTTCCGAAGCTGGGAACTAGGGATAGATTGGGGATTCTGTTGGTGCACCATTCACCCCACTGGCCAACTAACTGAGCTGACGGAGCTGGTCGCGGATTTGGTGTTGGAGTCTCATAGGCTTCTGGTGCTGGGAGACTTCAGTATCCACTTTGGGGCTGGCTTGTCTGGTGTGGCTCAGGAGTTCATAGCAGCCATGACAACTATGGGCCTATCTCAATTAGTTTCTGAACCCACTCATGTTGCCGGCCACACACTCAATTTCGTCTTCTGTTTGGATCAGGGGGGTGTTCCATGGGTGGGGGATCCAGTGGTTTCCCCATTGTCATGGATGGACCACTACCTGGTTAAGGTTGGTATTACAGCCACAACCCACCCCTGCAGGGGTGGTGGACCTATTAGGATGGTCTGCCCAAAAAGGCTGCAGGACCCAGTAGGTTTCCAAAAGGCCTTGGAGGTTTTTGAAGTTGGTGCGACTGCTGATTCTGTCTCTGCCCTCTTGGGAACCTGGAATAAGGAACTTACCAAGGCAGTAGGCATTATTGCTCCTAAGAGTCCCTCCAGACCTGCTTCAAAAATGGCCCCTGGTATACTGAGGAGCTGCAAGCGCTGAAGCGGCTGGGTAGGCGACTGGAACACAAGTGGAAGAGAACTCTGCTTGAATCTGACAGGATGAAGCATAGGACCCATTTGAAGGCTTATGCGGTGGCGGTGCGTGCGGCAAGAAAGAGATTTTGGTCAGCACGCATTGCGGCCACAGGCTCACGTTTGGCAAAGCAATCCCAGGTCATGAGGAGTATAATTTTTGCTCCTTCTGCTTCAAATCAGTTCCTGGAGGCAATCTGCTGTTACGCTTTTAGTGGGTTATTTGTGGACAAAATCTCCTTTATTCAGGCTGACTTTTCACGTTTTTATTGTTTAACTGCTGTTTTATGGTATTTTAAAAACTTTGTTTTAATTGTGGATTGATTTTAACTGTTTTGTTTTATCTGTGAACCTCCCTGAACCAATTTTGGAAGGGCAGTATAGAAACTGAATGAATGAATAGAAAGAAGGAAGCATTCTAGAATTCTTCTGTTCTAGAAGAGATGAATGATCAGGCCTACTTTTAAAGCAATTTGACTTTAAAATCTTTATCCTTTTTCATTTTTTCCACATCTTTAGACAGATTAAAGTGTTTAATACTGCCTTAATTATATATTTGAAGCATCAGTAAGGAGTAACTTTTCTTTTCAGTCAAGTTGACTTTATAGTTCATAACTTTAACACTGTTCCTGTTCTTGAATTGGATAGTTACAAGGAACTCTTATTTTGTTACAAAAGTAATAAGTGTAGAAAATCATCTTGTCTGTCTTCTGTGCTTTCTGTTTCAAGAGTGCTCTTGATTCATTATGGAAGAGGCTGTAAAGTTGATCCTTCTGGTGGGGAAAAGTACGAACTCACTTGTTCTCCTTCAAAAGCTGTTTATCTTTACATTTTCTTTTATGATTGCCAGAAATTATCATGAAAAAAATATTTTTCACTTATTCTAAAAGCAGAAAATGTTTTCTCATGTGTGTCCCCTCCCCAAACTGTGTTAACGAACATGTGGACAGGAATGGTTTTGAGAATTGAAAGGGGGGCTTTAAAGAACTGCTACACTGTAAACTTGATACTCTACATACATACTACTCTGTTAGGCATTAACTCTTTCCTCTGAGGAGGATATTTATATTTTATATCAGGAAAGAATGTTTAGATGTGTATATTGTGCTCATTGCATTAACTGTGATTTGTTAACTCCTCTGAGAGACCCTACGTTGAATATCAGAACATACATTCCATAATTTTAAAAAAACTAAGTGTGGTTTTAAACTGGAGTGTTGAGTTAACAATTACTGACTGACTAACCATTTCAAATTGGAATGCCTGGAATTAATTTATGGAGTTCATACATGCTGTATTTCCCCCGAATAGTCCCTACAAAGTGATTAGATTTCCCAGAATGCATTGCATCGATCAGTATATTGAACAACAGTGGCACTGGCACACAGCATCCAGCATTGGCACTACCTACTACAGTAGAGGAATGGGGAACCTTCCTCTTGATCCAGCCCAAACATCCATCCTTTCACTGATAAAGAAGCAACCACCACAGCTGCTCCAGTTCATGTTCCACAACTCGCTGAAATACAAGGGCCTTTTGTGGGGCAGGGAAGGAGAGGAAGATGAGTCAGTAGATCCTGTTGGCTGCCACTGATCCAACCTGGCCATTCAGTGTTGAGGTAATATTTTGCAAACAGTCAAGATAATGATTGAAGAGATCATTGATCTAAGATCAAGAGATCTTAGCAGAGCCTATCACTTTAACTAAATTGGAATACATTCAACATAACTATATTCAACATAGCAGCCAGCCAGCTTAAGGTATATTCTATATATTGTATAGCAGTAACAGAACTGCTGTCACTGGTTTGCATCATGGGATCAGGTTATTCTGATTCAACAGCCAAATAAGTATGGAAATAACTTCATAAGCAGTCCTTTGACTTTTGTGGTGTCTAAGTTCCTTGCTTGAATCATTACCTCTGTACCCAGACATTAATTTATTAATCTAATATTTGGCTTCCCAGTCTGGAAAATGTTCCCTCTGTGTGGTTATTGTTTGTTTTAGCTCCTTACTTGCTCCCCACCCCCGCCTCATTTTTAAATCTTATGAAACAGCTTTTCCTCAGGAAAAATATCATTGTGTATTAAGATTTAGGTGATTTATTTTTTTTGCCCTTGGCCTACTTCTGGTTTTAATAATTGGAAACTACTGTTCATTATTTACATAAATCCATCTCTCTTGCCCTTGCTTTCTCTAACCTTTCCCCTCCTGAGAATTTCAGGAATTTTCTGACTTTCCTCTGGGGTATCCGAGTCTATTTTATCTAAGACCCAGAGCAAGATGGTTAGCAATTTTGAAGGGGTGGGGGAAGTAACAACACTGTTTAAATGGTGTGTGTGTGTGTGTGTGTGTGTGTGTGTGTGTATCTCAATATATCAGAATTTGCCATATTCAGCCCCCTTAAAACAGGCGTGTTGTTGGGAAAATATACGTTTTTATTTAACATTCAGCTTTTTCAAGTGGCAGGCTGTAAATTTCCATATGCAAAATGGAACAGTTCTTTTTACTTAATAGGGAAAAGCACACATGCCCTAAAGGCCAGTTATTTCAAGTACATTTCCAGGATTCAACTTTGCTGTCTCTTTCCCCCTCCTCTTAATGAAGACGTGTCACAACTGGAGGCTTTATACGCAGCTTTAAATGACCCCAATACAAACCTCCAACATTCCAAATCCTTTACTCCACAACTTTGAACACCAGCCAATCCGGCATACACAGTTTTGGCTGATGTTAACAACCTCTCTCTTTCCTCCGCTCCCTTCCACTCCTCCTCTCTGTGCAAGCACATTAAGAAACGTTTTACATTAGGGTGCTCTAATTATTCTGATTGTTGGAAAGTAAATACTGGCTTTTAAGCCAGTATGTAGTTGTACCTAATTAGTTAGATCTTTCTGTATATTGGAACTTCCATCAGCACTCTCAAATCAAGGGATTTTAGAAATCACAAAGTGGTTGTATTCTTGAGTTACCTGTAGCTGGCAGTTTAGGATCACTGCCAACTGCCCCCCACACACACACACACAGAGCAATGAAGCACAATGCTATGTCAGTGGGGGAATTATGCTGGCCTGAACTGGTGGGAGGCAGCTAAAAGCATGCTTCCTACACCAGCAGAATTCCACCAGACCAGGCGGGGAAAACTAGGTTAATTTGGATGTGTGCTGCTGGAGGTGAAGTGAAAGTGAGTACAATCTCACTCATATGTTGGGCCCCAGAAATGACATAATGTTGTTCATGTAAAGGAGGAAACACAGTTACATGAATAACATTCATATAAAACACTCCCCCAAGACAGCCAGAAGCCATTCAACATGAACAGGAACAGAGATGTTCCAAACTCCCATGCCTTGAACTCAGCTAAGTGAGACAACTGGTTGATGGGCCTCTGGTTCAGATTGGCTTTCACACTGAACTATCACATTTTTGTATGTGTTCCCAGCCTTTTCCCCTGGGAGACCATAGCTAGGGATTGAAGCAGGGACTTATTGTGTGCTAAGCCTGTGGTTTTTGACTAAAGTGTGGCTCTACATAGGGCACCTTTGGTAATGGGCTATAAGGTGAGAATTAAATTATCTTGGCCCGTGGGAGAGCACAAAGTCCCCATGTTAAATGTTGTTTTATCCTATGATTTTATTGTTAGAATCTTTCTGTGGAGCAGGAGGTCTGAATCCTATTTCTGGTGACTGTCACTTTTTAACATCTTTTTGTTGCTAGTAGCGCTTTATGGACACTACGTTCATATCTCCAGGGGTGGAACTCAAAAACCCAAACCTTGAATCCTCTTTCATTGTCCAGTAATCTGCCAGGCCAGACTGAGGGCAGCTCACAATGCTGTCTTCTGCAAGTTTGCTTTTGTGGTTTCCATTCTTCCCTGCTAACTGAGCGAAGAGGCACCTTTTAAAAGTGGTGATTCTCTTTATTTAGCAGGGGGAGAGCAATTGGCCCTATCCATCCCCAGCACAGCATCCCTCCAGTGACTGTTGCTGGTGTCTGTCTTATGTTCTTTTATAGATTGTGAGCCTTTTGGGGACAGGGAGCCTTGTTTGTTTGTTTGTTTGTTTGTTATGTAAACCGCTTTGGGAACTTTGCGTTCATGTGGCCCCAGCCTTCTTCCCTGCAAAATGCTGCTGTTTCTCAAAAAGACAGCAGTACAAAATGCTGTGCAGTTATAAATTTGGATGAGTGCATGTATTTCTTCCACAGTGGGATCTGATCCTTCCTAGGATGTTTCTGGATTCTCCATACAGACCTCCTACCTACAGTGGGAGATTCTGTAATTTCTTTCTGACTGCCTCTGAGTGTGTTTTATACGCACACGTTATGGAGGTATGTGTGCACTGGGTTGATTGATGGCTTCTACACATGTTGCTATTATCACTATCCCATATGGTCATTGACCCCTGCTCACTGAGCAAAGAGACACCCATTAAAGTAGTGATTCTCTTATATTTAGCATGGGGAGAGCAACTGGCCCTATCCAACCCCAGCACAGCATCCCTCGAGTGTCTGTTGCTGGTGTTTATCTTATCTTTCCTTTTAGATTGTGAGCCCTTTGGAGAGAGGGGACTATCTTATTTATGTATTGTCTGTCTTTCTATGTAAACCACTTGGAGAACTTTGGTTGAAGAGTGGTATATACATATCCATAGTAGTAGCAGTCTTATGCCTGCAGCTATTGCTGGTTTTTGACTCTGCTTGTGGTTGAACAAGTAATTACATTTCACTGACATCAGTCGTGGTATAGCAGTTGTCCAGAATGCTGGAACCATAGGATTGCATACCATTTTTTCCCCTTGCTATTTAAGATTACCTTTTTCTTAGATTTCTTTTCCGTGTACTTTAGGAGTTTTTGCAATTAGCATGGAAGCACAAAGAATGGCATATAGGATCTGACTTAATGATATTAGGTGGTGATTTACTCATTGTAAAGACCTAATCATTCATTTTTAAAAAAATGCCTCTAGTTTTCATTTGTGTTTTGAAAATGTGTAGTCAGTTCAAAGATTTAAATGCTGTAAGAATCTGTACAAAAATAATGAGTTATGCCTTCGCCGTTCTACATAACCCATCAGTTATTCCAAGCATTGTTTCTCTGACTTGGGATTAATCACCCTTTCACTCTCCTTTGCTCTTTAGGCTCCTTCAAAGATGGTCCTGCTGCCATTGAGACCTGGAGCTCTGATGCCACAATGAGGACTCACACACGGGGGGCTCCCAGTGTGTTTTTCATACATGTGATTTGCTTTGTACTGGTATACAGTACCGGCGACCACCCAAGCACAGTCGTTCCTTTTGTCAATGCCAACTACAACAGCTACCCCATGCTCTACTTTTCCAGAGGAGAGATACAGGATTTGCAGTTCAAGGCAGCTACTACACATCAGCACATTGCAGCTCGGTTGGTTGAGGCTGTAGAGACCATGCTGTCGAATCCCTTGGAGTACCTTCCTCCCTGGGACCCCAAGGACTTCAGTGCTCGGTGGAATGAAATCTATGGCAACAACCTAGGTGCCCTGGCAATGTTCTGCTTACTGTATCCAGAGAATATGGAAGCCATCAACATGGCCAAAGATTACATGGAAAGGATGGCGGCTCAGCCTAGTTGGTAGATTTTTACCTTTGTTTTTACTGCAAAAAAAAATCTGTTTGTTTTAAATGGCCAGTTTCTATGAAAAATAAGCAAGTTAAAGGGTAGGAAGCTTTGGTTACCTTTTATTATTATTTTCTTTTAAAGTAGCAGGTATATTTGAAAGTCTGTACCTATGTTTTCCTTAGAAACTGCTATTGTGAGGTCTTCCACCAGTTGGTGGAGGTGCTTGCAAATACACTGACTATAAAGAATTGCGGTTAGAGCATATCTAACCCATGCATTCCTGATCCGCATGGTAATGCGGCCTGCATGGCTTTCTGCTAGGCACATTAAGCATGAGTGGGTTTCCTCCTTTTTGTTACATTTTCATAGCATATTTCCATTGCTTCTTGTTGTGTGTCATAGCATTGGCAAAGCATTGGGAACACAGGAAGTTTGCTGTCTGGTAAATATATGAGCAACTTACTCTGTTATGCTTTTGCTTTGAATTTAGTGTACTGCTTCTTCTCTGCTTGAGCATATTTAGTATGAATTAAATTGCATTGAACTTAGTGGCCTTACTTCCAACTAAATGTCCTTGAACTTAACATAATGTATGTTTAAACTTATCCTTAATGTTAATACCCATGTTACACTAAATCTCTGGATGACCTCTCCTAGTGGTTTCATGTAGATGTTAAAGAGCATTGGAGACAGTATGGGGCCTTGTGAAATGTTCTGACCTAACTCTAGTAATTTAAAATCTGTTGCACTTAACATCTTCAAAGAAAATCCTGCTGTTACATGGTTGAATACTCTGTTACATGGCCAACCCCCCCCCAAAAAAAACCCCAACACCAAACATTCAAGTTGTTCTGGCAAGAATTAATCTGCCTACTTTTACTTTCACTATAATCTTAATTGATAATTACCATCCTCACAAGTTAGCCTACTTGTGCCTCAAACATTCATGTATCCGCCATCTTGAATTGGGGTGGATGACAACATTACAGATTACACCATTAAGCCATCTCTATGTGTGCCTATAGATTTGGTTTGTGTTGGTTAGGTGGTTCACAAGTTAGCCCACTTGCACCTCAAATGCTCGTGCATCTGCCATCTTGAATTGGGGTGGATGACATCACAAACTATGCCACTGAGATCTTCCTTTGTGACACTCACTACAACTGTACCAAATTTGGTTCAGATCGGTTAGACAATTCACAATAAGTTAGCCTACTTGTGCCTCAAATGACCATACATGCACCATCTTGAATTGTGACATCACAAACAATGCCATTGAGGTGTCCCTATGTGTCCCTAAAACTCTACCCAATTTGGTTCAAATTAGTCCAGGCATTGCAAAGTTGATAGTGTCTCACACACATACACACAGAATATCGGATGATCTCATAAGCTTATTTTCCTTAAGGAAAGTAGGCTCTAAACCCACACATTCACTGCTAGCAGCCCTGCTTCCAAAGTGCAGATGCTTACATGTATGGGAGGTTAATTTTGCAAAAAACAAACAAAAAAACAAACCTTTTCCTCTGTAAGTGCATTCTGTAAGCCAGAAATAAGTTCCTGGGGATGCTGCATGACTATAAGGCAGTGTTTCTCAGTGATTTTATAGTTATGGACCTGTACATTCTTCATGTGCAGTTTTCCAGACCAGATGTTAGTAAAGGGCTTGCCCCCCCCTCGCTGCCACCCCTTCCCCCAGTGATATGATGCGCAAAGGAGGCAGGGCCTACGGTCCATGGAGCCCAGGCGAGCTCTCCAGAGCTCATTCCTAGGCAGGCAGCCAGTGTTCCCTCTAACAGGGATTCCCGGATGTTGACTGCAACTCCCAGAATGCCCAAGCAAAAGCCATTGCAGTTGGGGATTCTGGGAGTTGTAGTCAACAACATCTGGGAATCCCTGTTAGCGGGAACACTGCAGGCAGCCCTTGCTGCTGGATAATGTTCATTTCGCTTCCTCGAAATGAACATTATCCAGCAGTGAGGGCTGCCTGAAAATGAGCTTTGGAGAGCAAATGGCGGCAGCTCCTGCCAGTCTGAAATGGTTGCGGGGGGTGATTTTTATTAGTGATGCCTCACGGATCGGTACCCAATGCCTTGCGGACCGGCACCGGTCCGCAGACTGGCAGTTGGGAAACACTGCTATAAGGGATATTCCTGGTCAAACAGAACATTTCCGGGGGGGGGGGCTGTCAAAAACCACCCTCCCACC
Source organism: Hemicordylus capensis (assembly GCF_027244095.1). Lineage (NCBI taxonomy): Eukaryota > Metazoa > Chordata > Lepidosauria > Squamata > Cordylidae > Hemicordylus > Hemicordylus capensis. Next base: position 337,153,719 of record NC_069657.1, read on the forward strand.
CGCATGAGCATCTGCAATCCAGAAGCAGGGCTGTTAATGGTGCACATGGTGGGTTCCCCTCCTCACTGAATGCATGCACTGTTCATGAGGATGTCAACCAAAGAACCTAATTATGCAAAATGCTTTAGCAGGCACCGCAAGTGGGACCCTAAGGAAATGGTGGCATTGGAGTAGGGGGGAGGCAGATAGTCTATCATAGTGATCAAGGGTTGCATTTGCTTTGAAGTTTTGCAGATAGAACTATGCTCCCCACCTTCCATCTTATTCACCTCTTTCCATACTGAGCCTACCCTGTCACAGAATCATCCCCCAACCTGGAAATCCAACTATTGGACCCCTTGACAGCCAGCACTGTAAAGTGTGAAAGTAACCTTTTGTTTTCTTTTGCCTTGTGTGAACTGATACTCTGTGTTTTAAAGCCACTCACTGCTTTAAAGAACGTTTTGTTTCATGCTTTGGAATGTAGCTTGAAATCTCATCTTGTGCTTTTGTAACTTGCATTTGAAATTTGATTTATTTATTTTTTTAATTGAGCTGGGTATATACTTCCACAGTAAGTGCCTCCTTGGCTGCTTCTTTTGAAACAGTGGTATTGGTTTCAGAGCAACTAATGAATTACATTGTCTCTTATACTGTATTCTATTTGTTAGCTAAGGCCTGGTGTATTATCCTTTTGCTACAGTATTATTCCTATTAATATCAATGTTTTATATACCACTTTTCAACAACAACAACAAAAGTTCCTAACGTGGCTTACATAGCAAAAGGAATGAGAAAATAGTTCCCTGTCCCAAATGGCATTTGCTCTCCCCCTGCTAAATAATATAAGAGAGACACCACTTTAAAAGATACCTTTTTGACCATTAGTAAAATATTATAAGGGCTGAATGGAAACAAATGCACTTAGGCTTTGTTTTAGTTAGGGATGTGGACTACAGGGATGAGACACAGGCTTTCAGGGAGAAGTGGATTTTAAGTTGGGAGTTGAAAAGGGGAGAGTGGGAGATGCAGCACTACAACACTGAAAAATTTAAAATTTTACCTGGATTGGTGCCATTGTGTAAACTGGGTGTGGATCTCTCTTGAAGAGCTGAGTTATAAGATGCAATTCTTATAACACATAGTTATGTTTCAAATTATGCATTTGTAGAGGATCAAGGAATGAGCATAGCTCTGCCCGTACTCATGCCACATTTGAACACGAGAAGAACTATCATCCATTGTAACCTGGACTAATGAGCTGAGATTTCTAAATGCAGACAGTAGTCCAAACCCAGCTAAAACTAATTGTGACTAAGGCCCATTGAAACTAGTATGGGATAAATCTCCACACCCGGATGGTCTTACAGCTCTGACTTAACAAAGATAAGGAGTTAGTGGAATCCTATAGACCTATTGCCTTGCTTAATCAAGATCTTTACTTCCTGTTTAGCGAAAAGATTAAACAAATTTTTGTCCCAGTATGTATTTCCTTGCTTAACCTGATACAGCACTAGTCAGGATGAGGAAGAGGAGTAGCAGCCATGGAATAGCACACTGCTCAACCCGCAGGGACAGGCATGTCCCCTTTCTGTATGTAACAGAGAATGAACTGTGTGGGTTTGTGCCTCAGTCTGGTCCTAGAATCTTTGTTATTAGGGAAAACCTAAAGGGATCTTGTGTGTGTGTCACTTTCACTTTTTAAGCATGTGTTTATGCTTAATTTCCCAATCATATAATGCATATGCATATCCTTGATATGTCATTTTGTGACTTGGCTCACTATTATATTCTTTATATACACTATAGATAAGTATAGATTTTATATCAGTGCTGATCTTGATCTTTTAAAGCCCTACGCGGCTTGTGGCTGAGGTATCTGTTGGACCGCGTTCACTTATACAAATCTGTCAGGGCTTTCTCAGTTGTGGCACCTTGGCTATGGAATGCCCTCCCAGAAGAACTTCACCACACTCCCTCCCTTTAGGGATTTCTAATCAATTAATCAATTTAAAAAAAAATCTCAAAACCCATCTGTTTAGAGTTTTTAAATTCTTATGATGATTAATTGATGTACCTTTTTATTCATTTGTTTTCAATTGAGTTTGTTTTACTTATTAAATAAGAGCCCCTGGTGGCACAGTGGTAAAACTGCCACCCTGAAACCAGAAGGTTACAAGTTCGATCCTGACCAGGGGCTCAAGGTTGACTCAGCCTTCCATCCTTCCGAGGTCGGTAAAATGAGTACCCAGAATGTTGGGGGCAATCTGCTAAATCATTGTAAACCGCTTAGAGAGCTCTGGCTATAGAGCGGTATAGAAATGTAAGTGCTATTGCTATTGCTATTGCTATAAATGTTATATTACTTTTACTGTTGTGAGCCAACCTGAGCAGTATCGTACTGGAGGAGCAGGATATAAATATTTTAAATAAAATAAATAATAATATTCTGTGCATATATTTAGAGCTCTCTGCCATGGATTTATCACTTGTCCTTGATATGAGTTTCAGTCTCAGTTTCTCAACTGATGCTTTCAAGATGGGCTAAACTTTTTTACCATCTATATATTTATTTCTCTTAGATGTACCTGTCACTAAGCCTGTGTGTGGCAGCTCTCGTGAGAGCAGCTGCAGATACACAGCAATGGAGATGGGGGAGAAAATAGGGATGCCAGTCAGTGGCCGGAGGAGGTGGTGGTGGGCCAGGCCGGCTGCCAGGAGGAGCAGGTGGCGGGCCAGCCCCTCCGGCGGGAGCAGGAGGAGGCAGCAGGCCAGCCTGGCCCATCCAGCAGGAGGAGGAGTCGGCTGCCAAGAGTTGATGGGCAGGCAGGAGGAGGTGGCAGGCCAGCTTTCTGGCCAACTCACCAGCCAGAAAGTGCTGAGGGGTGGGCGGAGAAGAAAAAGGTCAGCTGGCCAGGTCGCCATCCAGAAACTGCGGGGTGGGGCAAGAAGCATGTGGGGGGAGAAGTGGGCCGGCCGGCCGGCCAGAAAGCCCAGTGGGTTGGAGGAGAAAAAGGCAGCGGCCAGAGGCGCAGGTGCTCTGTGCCCGGCCCAGCTAGTATATATATATTTCTCTTAGGCGTACCTGTCGCTAATCCCATGTGTGACAGCTCTCGCAAGAGTTCGCGAGCAGCTGCTGGATAGCGACGGGGATGGGCAGAAGGAAAGAAAATGGTGGTGGCTGGATGGCGGGCAGGCAGAGGAAACAGCAGGGGTGAGTGGGTGGAAAAATGTGGTGGAGGCCGGGCAGGAAGAAAATGACGGCAGGTAGGCGGGGGGAAAGGATGGTAGTAGGCAGGCGGGGGGAAATGGTGGCAGTGGTGGGCGGGGGGGGGCTTGCAGTGAACTAGAGGCGCAGATGCTGTGCGCCCAACCCGGCTAGTATACAGTAATGCATATGCTATTTTACCTGTTGTCTGTAGCTTGGCTCACTTTAATGCTATCTGCTCCACATGCTTTGTAATTGCAACACAGTTGCAGTCTGTTGATCTGTGGTGGGATGAGGCTGATACTGTTTGGGTTGTATTTCTTGGTGGCAAGGCACTTGTATGCCCATGTGTAGCAGATTAAAGCCTTTTTCTCAGAGCAAGCTCACATGAGGGAAAGAAATGCTGAATCATTCCTGCTAAGCTGCATGACTAGGCTTCTCCTAAAAACTTTCTGTAATATTGGTAGGTTCAAAAGGCTGCCACCAGATCTCCCCTCCAGGCTACTCTAAGTGGAAATTGGAGTGATCAAAGATTTCCATTTGCCTTTTTCTCCTTGCTAATAAGCAAGTGTGTACGCCCATTTGTCCTCCTTGGCCTGCTGCCGGCACATGGAGTTATATTGCTAATTTGGCCAAGCTCTCATTGCACCAGAGAAAATCCCCCTTCGGCCCCCTTTTTTTCTGAGTTAAAAACCAACTCAGAGAGGCTTGTACAAAGAAAAGAACGGGGGGCGGGGGGAACCCACCCATTTTTATTTGCTTACTACAGACTACTTCTGTCTGAGGCTTCTAGCTTTCTTAGATACAGTTAAGCATAGTAAGATAACAAAAATAGGTTATCTTAATGCACATTTAAATGCTTATAGAGTCCTTTGCAACACCTTATGTAGGATTGGGCATAGGTGTTTCTTATTTTAATTAGATTGCAGGTAAACAATACTCAAACTGCATCAGGGGTATACAAAACACACACACAAAAGGAATAGAAATTCTAATGCAAGGTCTGACTAAACAAAGGTCTGACTTTTACTAGTCTAAACATCCCAAAGCCAAAGCCCAGGCTTCCTTTTTCCTTGAATTCACCAAACTCTGGTTGAGATTCAAGCCCCTGCACTTCTGTATTCCAAGAGCTGCAGTCATCCTCCTGCGGCCATCCTCCATGGCCACATGTGTCTTACTCTAACAAGGACCAACCCTTCTTGTTCCCAGAATTCCCCACAACTGCTCTCTAGGTCCCACCCACCTGGTGTAATAACATGCTGCCCTGGAGTTCACCAGCATGTCAGTAAAGACAAGGGTTCACTCCCTGTTAACTGTTTAGGGGCAGCACATAATAGTTATACATCTTCTGTTCACCTTAGATGAACACAGCCTTTTCTGTGGGTTGTATATTTTGACCTGTCAGTCTATACCAGGGCTGCTCAACTTCAGCCCTCCTGCAGATGTTGGTCTACACTTCCCATAATCCCTGGCTATTGGCCACTGTAGCTGGGGATTATGGGAGTTGAGGTTCAAAAACAGCTGGGGGGCCTAAATTGAGCAGGCCTGGTCTACACCTTCAGGTACAATCCCAGTCAGTGCCGGATTAACCTAGTAGCAAAAGTAGCATATGCTACGGGCCCCGCATGAAATGTTTGCAAGCTGTCTGGTGAAATCGTCATCTCACCGTATTCCTACGATCTGGCAGTGCTGTTGTTTACATGTCGGGGGAGCTGCATGCTGCATGGTATGTGTTGTGAGTTCTGCGTGTGTGCAGGTGTGCAGGTTGGTTGGCTCCTTGCTGTGTTGTGTGTGCAGGTGTGGTATCCTTTGTGCTATCTCCCACTTTCCCAAGCCACTGTAGTGTGTGCTGTTACGCCACTGGAGGGTGCGCCACCGTGGTGAGACTGCAACAAGGGATGTGCAACTCCAGGGCTGGACACTGTCAGATATCAGTGACTGTCAATTAATTACTGTCACTTTGTGACTTGCGAGTGTGATTGTGTCATGTATAAATGCCCGCTTTGAGGGGGGAAGGGAGAAGAGAAAATACACGTGCAAACTCGTTGTGGTGTGGTGTTCTTCGATCATGACTGAAGTAGTACATAATCATTAAGGATGTCATTAATAACATATTTATGTGCTTTTTAAAAATGTAGGTCCCCTTTATAACATATGCTACAGGCCCCACACTGCCGGCACTGATTCTCAGTGCCAGAAATTTATATTTCAAGGGTATGCTGCTCTATTCATTCTCTCCACAATTCAAATACGTACTGTGAGGGAGTCTCAGACACAGGTGAGCTGTGCATTCTGACTGGAAAAACAAGTCCACCATGCACTTCTGAATCCATGAAAAGCAGGTGCAATGTAGACACAATAATGTAGGAATTCTTCCATTCTCACCCTCATTATGATGGTTTTTTGGGGTTAGGTGGTCCCAAAAAAAGATTGGGAAAGGCCACAAACAATGAATATTTGAAATTTCTGCAGAATGGAGAATTGGCCACAGGCCTTATGTTATCTAGGTCTGCTTAAGAAGAATATTAACTTTGACATCCTGGTACATGCTACTAAATTACCTACAAAATATAATCACAGTTTGCTCATAGAGACAAGACTCGGCATTCGTGGATCCAACACCCTGCGGTTTCATGTATCCGCGGCCAGGCAGTTGGCATACGACTTTGGCATACATGATTAAAAATGGCCCCCCAAAAGGTTGATTTCCTCATATCCTCAAGTTGGGGTGGGCAAAAATGATCTCTGGGGTCATTTCTAACTGCCATTTTGTATGTAGGATCCATTTCGTGGCTCAGTTTGACAAAAAAATGAGGGAGGGGGGCATGATTTTTGTTCATTTTTTAAAAGAAGGTTTGGGGGCACTGGAGGACTGCTGTGGGCCTGCGGAATATTACCATGGGGGGCACTTTACTGTGCCCCCTCCATGATTTTTGACCATTTTCTGGCCTTTCTCACCCACCTAATCCCCGCAATTCCATCGCCCAAATTACCCGGTATTCACGGTTTTGGAATCCACAGCAGTAGCCTGGAATGGAACCCCTATGAATTCCAAGGTTTTGCTATATTCTTGATGAAAGGATAAATTTTGCTTGCTTGGGGTTGAGAAAAGTGCTGTCTTTTCTATTAATGTATCAGCATAACCCTACCAGCATCAAGGTTCTGAGGAAGAAGGGTCTGTTTTGTTTTGTATGCTCTTTCTGTCACAGAAGGATTCTTTGTAGGAGACAGAAGATTCATATCTAGCTTTTTCATAAAGTGTTAAAGGCAGTTTGATTGGTCCTGCCATGTGTTTTGGTTCTTTTGATTTCCACTAAGATAACGTTGCAACTAAAGACATGAGCTCCAGTATAAAGGAACATGCCGTAATTTTAATGTTCAAGGTCTGCTATACAGCAAAAGCTGAAATAGAGTAAAAATAAAAATTCTGTGCTGCATTACTGAACTATGTATGATTTGTGGTGTCGTGGGAAAATTTCATACTCTGTGTGTGTGGTATGTTTTGTTTTTTGTCAGATTATATTTCTGTCTCTTTAATAGAGCAGGTACAGCAAAGATATAAAATTGGATTCTGTTTTTATTACAGCAGCAAATTTACAAGATGGAAAAGTGAGTGTTTACATGTGCCTCTGTTCTTAAGTGATAAGCAGAAAACTGTGCATCTTCCTTCACAGCAGTAAAATTATGAAAGCAGGATGATAGTATCAGGAAGCGCAGTTGCCTTCAGAACAATATTTGAATTAAATAAAAACAAGTACAGAAAATGAAGAGAGAACAGACAATCATTTAACATTTAGCTGTCTATTTTTGGACAATACCTGCCATTTGGAGATTCAGTGATTGTGCCTGAAACTGGCAGTCAAGAAAGCACTTTGCTAGGATGGGCAACTACTTAGTGTGGAATTCACTCTCTACAGATATGCCTCTTCCTACTCAACTTCAAAAAGACCTTTGTATAGACCTTTTTCCTTCTACAGGGGCATTTAAAGGATAAATGGTGACATGTAGTGCAGTCCTAAGCATGTTTATGCAGAAGTTAGTTTCCCTGATCCACATATTGTGCAGCGATATGAGGCTCTGCCCTTATGGATAGGTTGGGGAATAGCTGCAACAAGTCCCTGTCTTTTGTAGCCCAGTGTGTGTGAGCAGCAGACTCTCTTCCTTCTCTGCAAATACCCTTTTTGCTTTCAGAAATAGGTCCCTGAGGGCTGCATACTTAAAATCTACTTGTTTTAAGAATAGATAAAGGCTAACTCTTAGAAATTACTTAAACTTGTTTTTAGAGATTGAGTGTACATCTCACCTAATCCCTTCCTGCATTAAGTACTCCAGAAAATTTGTAATCGCCTTTCTATAAAAAGAGTTAAGAAGTCTTAACAGTGGAGTGATACATGATGAAGTAATGATAATAGTAAGAGATTCCTTTCTTTTTCCCCCAAGGTAGACCTTAAAATAGGTGGATTTAGTTCAGTGCAAGGATTGGATAGTTCATTCTGCCTTTTGTTTCTTTTTTAATTCTTTACAAGATAATAATACTGCTAGCTAATACATTGCCAAGTTATGATTTCTTTTTTTAATGCAGCAACTAAAAGAAAGGCCACATTAAGAGTAGACTGAGAGAAAGGCAAAATTATAAGTGCATGAAGGATTTATGGCTATTCATGGATTTAATTTTATGTTCACAACATGGGATCAAAGTTGAGATAACAGACTTCTAGAAAAGATGAGAAAATGTCTTTCTATGGCTTTCTCTCTATGGCTATGTCATAATTTCAAAGATAGATCCTTCCTCAGAATTATTCAGTAATCATAAAAACATTATTCTGAGTCTCCCCCAAGCTATGATTGAAGAAAGCAGTAAAGCAAACTTAAACAGAATGCAGTTTTGACTCCCCTGCCTCCACTACAATTGTAAAACCATTATATAAATTGATATATGCTGGAGACAATTGAATTATAGAAGAATGTTCAGAATTGATTTTCAGTTGTTGCTTATTTTCCCTGAGGAAGAATCTACATGTTTCAAACATTGGGGAATAAATCTTTCATGTATTGACTTCTTGTGGTTGTGTGGTAGCTGGCTTTTCTTATCATTCGTTGCTTGCTGATGAATGAGAAGAAATTCATAAAATTGAAGAAACTGATGAAATGCAGATTTAGCAAGATGATAAAGGCTCTGATAACGGAAGAGAAGAGGTGGGAAATGAGACCGTGTAAGAGTCTATGGCCTTTAAAGGTCTAAATGGATCAATGAAGGACCAACTTGTCCACATGCACCTTGCCAACCCTCTAAGATCATTTTGAGAGGTCCTCCTGTGTGTCAATTGTGCAGTTACACAGGAGAGGATATTTTCAGCCCTTTTGTCCTTTCCCCCTCTTATCAGAAATCAAAAATTTAGGTCAATAGTAGAGAAGTGCATTTGGAATTTAGAAAACCATCAATTGAATATGTTTGTCTTTCTTACATTTTAAAGGCTCCATTGTAACCTCCAGAGTGCAGCTACTATATCAGCACTTGAGCTCAGTCTTTTGCTCATACTAAACATGGCACCCCCGTCTTTGCCCACCACACTTACTATAGAAGAGAACCACTGTATCATGGACATTAATAAGTGATAATCTCCTCACCTGAAGTCTCAGAGGCTCCCCCTCAACTTACCCATTCTTCTGCTTGCTTTTTCAAATGCCTCCTTGCATTCTCCAGCCATCCACTCACCTTTTACACCCTCATGGTCACTCACATTCCCCACCCCTCCTCCTCATCCAGCTCCCGAGTCAACCCCCTCACCTGCCTTCCCCAAGTCCCTGTCTATAGTCTCTGCATTCCCATTTTATTTAGAACCCCCTCCCATGTTGCTGAACTCACTCTTACTTCCCCAGCTCTCCTCAGAGCTTTCTCCACTTCCCACCACCAAACTTTCTCATGTTCCCACTGAGCCCCCACTCATCACCACCACCACCCCACCAAATCATTCCGTGTAATCACCATCATATATACCAAGAGATTATTTTTTCCAAAGGCATATGTGAACATGAAAGAACGGCAAAGTCTTACTACTAGAAAGTTTTAAACAGAGTATCTGCAACAGTATCTGAGTATATGCAACAATATCTGACACAGTCAGCACCTGAAGTTTGCATTTCCACACCTTTTAGGTTGTGTCAAGTGACACCAAAGAAAATGCTTCAATGGAAGTGAAAGTGAAAGCTGATATGAAGCAAATACACTAAGGACCATGGGGGCAAACTCGTATAATTAAGTATTTATAATTTTTTTCATAAATTCTTGGTATTGGGTGGAAGCATCTAATGAAAAACGTATTAAATCATGACTTTAGAATGTAATGTCCAAAGAAGTGTAAGAATCTGGCCAGACTTCCTAGAAACCAGCAGTAGGATTTTTTATTTCTGATAAGAAGTTTGATATGGGAACAAAACACAAGCTCTAGGACAAATTGTAGGCAGAACAGATAAAGGCACAAAAGTCTGAGCAATGAAGATTTTAGCAACTAATGTGAAATGGTGAATTAGATCTTGTTTGTGAAGCAAGGGTGTTGATGGGAAGCAAATCGATCAAAGCTGGAAACAGGTATTTCTGTGTTTGTCCAGAATATGCAGTGTAGCTTTGTATTAGTTGTCTGCCAAGGATCAAAATATTCACACCACTGGCATCCATGCCTCTTATGGCATGAAAGTGGGAAAATTCAATCTTTCAATGTGCCAAATTCTACTGTAGTGTGTGAAGTGGCCCTGAAAATTATTATTGCCTCTTACTACTAGCTTCTCCCATCATCCTTCCCATCTTGCTGTCCCTGTGTTTGTTACATTCTCTCCACCAGTATAAGCATGCAAGATTTGAAAATTGGGTCAACTCGGGGGAATATAGGAACATAACCATTTCATTCAAAGCCCTATTGAAAAAAGATAAGGATCTTTTCCCCCTTAAGCCTCAGATAGTTCTAATTCTACCACACCATTGCTTATCTCTTCTCCCTTTTGTAGTTCTGTTACTAAATTACAATGAGAAATGGGTAAGCATGTACACACAAATGCTTTCGTGTGTGTAATAAAGGAACACTGGTGAAAAAGTCAATTTATACTGTCTAGAAGTTGGGGTATTTTTACTATTGTGATGAGCATTTCTGGTGTCTAGTCTAAGCCTCTTGCTAAGTATGGTGAGGCTAAAGGTCCTTTGCCACATTGCAAAAGAACTCTCACACAGCCGAGTCCCAGGTTGACTTAACAAGCAGTGGAATTCTTCCTCCTGTGCTCTTGTGGCTCACATGTGTTCATCAAGTCCTCATCTGTATGTAGTATCTGTGTGGTCACAATTTTGGCAAAAAGAAAGTACAGAAAATAAGCAATTAATACCTCACTTACACGAAACTTGTTGGGGATGACTTTGTGAGGTCTAAAATATTTGCTTCTTGATAAACATGGAATGTCTCTGGGCAGTCGTTCATGAAAAATGTGAAACCATCCACATTTCTCCAGGACTGGCTTAACACAGGCTAGTTTTTGTGATGTTGCTTCTAATTGATGTTATTCACCACACAGGGTGGGATAAAAGTGTTCTAGATAAATAAACATTTTAATGAAGCAACAGAGTTGATCCATTGACCATTTAATTTGCTGGAGGTTTGAGCCATGTTGGGATTGACTACATTGAGCTGAATCTGTGCATTAGAGAGGAAGTCTAGGCAAAAAAGCCTCTTCGGTGGATGTGATTTTCTTGGTATGGCTCTGTTTAATGCAATTCCTTTGCGCTTGACACTAATGATCCAGTAGTACATTTTGAAGGCAAATAAATGACTTCACAGGCTTAATATATGAATGCATGTAAAGTTCTTTTTAATCATCAGTGGTCTTGCATGTCTGCTTTGGTGTTTCATATCTGCTTCTGTTTTGTGCACTGTATGTGGGCCAGACAAAATTAAGCATTTTTAAGCTCTATGTATCATCACGAGACCCAACGCAGAATATGTGAAATAAAATATTTTTCAGTGTAAAAGAGTTAATCATAGGAATGCTTGAATAATTCCTGTTGAAATCAGTAGAATTTAAGTGCTTAATTTTTGCTAGATAATGTCTACTTTTTTAGGCATAAAATTATTAAGTAGGCTTGCTTATTGATTGATTGATTGATTGATTGATTGATTGATTGTTAAATTTATATACCACCTTTCAGTAAAACAATCCCAAGCAAAATTTAAAAACAAGATGGTAAAAAAGACACAATTAAAATATTAATTGAAAAATATTAAACAAATCTGATTAAAAATTTAAAACAAAAGCATAAAAGCAATACAGAGTACAAAGAGCAGCAGCAGAGAATCAAATAAATGCCTGGGCAAAAAGCCAACATTTTACACTCTTTCTAAAAGCTGTGATGGAGACCGAGGAGCGAATAGACACACCAGGAGAGCATTCCAGAGTCTGGGGGCAGCAACAGCCTGTCCCGCGTGCATGACAACCGAGCCTCCCTCATTGTCGGCACCCAGAGCAGAGCCACCTCAGATGACCTCATCAAGTGAGCAGTAACCCTTGGGAGCAGGCAGTCCCTCAGGTATCCCGGGCCCAAACTGTTATGGGGTTTAAAGGTCAAAATCAGCACCTTGAATTGGACCCGGAAACAAACTGGTAGCCAGTGCAGCTCTTTCAAAATGGGTGTGATGTGCTCCCACTGGGCAGCTCGAGATAAAACCCTAGCTGCCGCATTTTGCACTAGCTGCAGTTTCCAGATATTCTTCAAGGGCAGCCCCACGTAGAGCATGTTACTTATGTCTCAAGTGCCTAATCAGTTTGGAATACCCACAGAAACCAAAATCATGCCTTTAAAAAAATATATACAAATACTGATGCTACACTTTTCACTATCTCATTTCTTTGTATGCACACACTCCCTAGTTGTCTGTTATATGTGCTACAAAAAGATAAAATGCCTTTGATATGCATCATCCTAATATGACAAGCTTTTTTCCCACCAGAATGTGGAAACATAAGAGAGTTAACTCATTCAATGAAGGCAGTAATTCCATATCCATATTCTGTTATCTCTATGAATGGTGCTTCCATGTCTTTATAGCCCACGTAGCATGTTTTAGATCCACAGACTTCTCCACCACAAAAATAGGATACAATTAAAATGTCAAACATTAGATAAAATTAATATATAAAGTCACATAATAATTCTCATAAGAAAAAATAACCTTTATTAAGACATTTCATAAAACACTAAGTACTTAATAAAATCACAATAAATATCCAAATATAAAATAACCTTCCATCAAACCCAGCTCCCTTGAGAAGTCCATAATGCTGGGAAAAGTTGAAGGGAAGGGAAGAAGAGGACGACCAGCTGCAAGGTGGATGGACTCAATTACGACAGCAATGAATGCACCACTGAGAGACCTAAAAGGCCAAGTTGAAGAAGACATATCATCCTGGAGAGTATCTGTCTATGTGGTCGCTAAGAGTTGACACTGACTTGATGGCACTTAATCAATCAACTGTCTGAGATCTTATTGTAATGGCAGCAGCAAGATATTTGGCTGTATTTTCAGTTATGGCTTTATCTGAACCATGTAGGAGATATGCAACATAAAAGCATCTTTTCCACCAAGGAATAAAATAAAAAGTGGATCAATCTGTATAATCATATCTTCTCAAATGAGATAAAGTCCTATTGAATTAACTTACAAGTTTCTCCTGCCAAGTAATGGTATAAGTATCCATCAGCATTGGAACTATATAACTATCTGAAGCTCAATGAGTGTCTTGAATTCCCCCCCCCCTCCACCGCCCTCCGCTGTATGTCCGCTGAGGTCACTTCAACATGGTTTTCAATGGTTTAATGGTTTCAGAACCTTATCACTTTGAAGGGCTGCTCTTGGAAAGTAACTTCAAATTATGTTGTGTCATCTATGTATTACTATATTTTTTTTCTGTTGTGAAATCTTCAAAGTTTAGCAACTTAAAAAAAAATCTAAATGCAGATGAAAAGAAAAGTTGACACTTCTCTTGTCTTTGACAGGTTAGTAAAGGATGCACCATGGGATGAGGTCCCTCTTGCTCACTCTTTGGTTGGATTTGCCACTGCCTATGACTTTTTGTACAACTATCTTAGCAAGTCTCAGCAGGAGAGATTTCTGGAGGTAATTGCCAACGCCTCAGGATATATGTATGAAACATCATATAGGCGTGGATGGGGTTTCCAGTACCTACATAACCATCAGCCTACCAACTGTGTGGCCTTGTTGGCAGGAAGCCTGGTTCTCATGAATCAAGGTATGTACTAAACAATGAGAGAATCCTATTTAAAGTGTGTTTCAGTTGCTTGTGTTTGCCAGTTTATTTCAGAAATTGATACAGTTGTTTCATACAGGTTAGTACTCAACATTTCATGTGAGCAAATGAAAAGGGTGTGTCAGCTGGAGCCTGCATCAGCTGGAGCACAGCTGTGTTACACCTCTTGATTTAGTTTACTGCCAGTATATTAAAATGAGAAATATTATCAAAAAAGCTAGGAGAATTTTAGTCTTTAATTTTCAACATACTTGTAAACAAATTGTTTAGGCTAGGTTTGTTTGAAGTGTTCTTGGTCATATACAGGACTATGACTACTCAAACTTTTAAAAAAGTACTTGAGAATTCTTCACGAAGGTAACCTAAATTCTGTAGATCAGCAGTGCAGTTTTATGAACTGTAACAAACTGCCTTTAAAGACAGTCTCAGAAACTGTATGGCCAAACAGTGTGGCCACCAGACATTTGTCTGGGGCTCAAAGATTGGAACACATAACTCTGGCTTTGTACCATCTTTACTGACTTCCTATTGCTAACTGAGCAAAGAAGTGCTTTTAAAGTGGTGATTCTCTTATACTTAGTAGGGGGAGAGCAACTAGCTCTATCCAGCCCCAGCACAGCACCCCTCCCATGGCTGTTGTTGGTGTCTACCTTATGTTTCTTTTTAGACTTTGAGCCCTTTGGGGACAGGGAACTATCTTATTTATTTTCTATATAAACTGCTTTGGAAACTTTTGTTTAAAAATGGTATATAAGTAGTTGTCGTAGTCTCCATTTTTATGAGCTCAATGCTGGTTTTAAATTTTGAAGCTCTAAGTGGGACCAGGATACATCAAAAAATATGTAAGGTGCAGTAACTCAGCTTCTGATCATTGAAACATTTATTCCATTCCATCTTCAGCTTCTGAGACTTTCCAAGGCCTTCCACACGTAATTTCCAAGTTTTTCTTTACATTTTTAAGGACTGGAAAATTAGGGCAAGAGGAAGCAATCTCCATGGGGCTCAGAGGGAACCATTTATCCCTTCCCCTTCTTTCCCACACATCTTTGGTTGCATGTGATCCCTTGGCAATGTGCCTAGCCATTGCATGCTTTCAGAGGTCCACACATGTCTTCCATATGTAGACTGACAGACCTGCTCCTCACCAAGGCTGTGCATAGGCTTCTTTTGGTTGGAGTACAAGTACGTAAGCTGTGCACACTGTAGGAAGACAGATGATGATGATGTCCTTGCATGTCTTTGGAGGGTTTTTTTTAATGTAAGCTGAGATTTGCAATGACATAGTACTTATTGCAAATATTTATTTATATACTTATTTAAATAAGTATTTATTGCTTTAAAAAGATATTTGATGAATTATGTAATTGTATTGCATTGTATTGTCAAGATAATCCCTATCTTCTTCCAGGTTATCTTCAGGAAGCATACTTGTGGACTAAGCAAGTCCTAAATATAATGGAGAAGTCTATGGTACTGCTTCAAGAAATAACAGATGGATCCCTATACGAAGGAGTAGCTTACGGCAGCTACACCACCAGATCTCTTTTCCAATACATGTTCCTTGTCCAAAGGCACTTTGACATTAACCACTTTAGTCACCCCTGGCTTAAACAACATTTTGCATTTATGTATAGGACGGTTCTACCAGGTAAGTAAGTTGACTTGAGCTATTTTAACGAGTATAACTTATGGATCTTTAGAAGAAAGGCCTCAGCTATGAGATCCTTGCATGCAGTGACAGGCCGAATGCATGGATTAAACCCCATCCCACAGATGTGCAATTAGAGCTGAACCACACTGTCCAGCAGTGCACATAGCACAATCACAATGAAAACCTATTTTTGCACACAGATTGGATTCTCTGGATCAGAGTGATCCACACTTGGTGGGAAGGTTCTAAAGGTGTTCTTCCACATGCACTAGATGCCTTCAGCTCACAGAAAGCCTGCTTTTTGCCTCAATGAAGTGTTGTGCTAGAAAGGTCAAACTAAATCTAACTATATCCTTCCACTAGTGGAACATAAGCTTTGCAAGATTTGTGTAACCTCTTGAACACCTGGAAAATGCAATGGCTCAATAAGTCAATAGAAGGCA
Source organism: Hemicordylus capensis (assembly GCF_027244095.1). NCBI lineage: Eukaryota > Metazoa > Chordata > Lepidosauria > Squamata > Cordylidae > Hemicordylus > Hemicordylus capensis. The sequence continues at coordinate 337,169,305 of NC_069657.1, forward strand.
AATTCAGGCAATTTCATATATGAAATTTATATTCCCTTTGAGCCTTTCTTGTTGTCTACTTACTATATGTGCCATTTGAAGCAACTGTCATATGTGATTTTTAAGTCTATGTGAAATGTTCTTAAGCTAAGAGTTCAAGAAGAATGAAGTAAGTCAGTCCAATAAGACTTTATAGTTAGTTTATGTAGGAAAGAGAATTGTGAAAGATTTTTTCTATTAAAACATTTATCTGTATTTGACATGGACCCTAGTTTGTTAAAGTAGACCAGCATTTTCAATAGAAATACAATTACAAATGTTTGTGCATGTAGATCTGGCTAAAACATTAGCTCTTCATAACCTGATACTTTAACAGCACATTAGCTAGAAGTTTAGGAAGAAAAGCTTGTATTAAAATGCTAATATTCCACAAAGCTAGATATTAGGGATGTGCACGAATCGTTTCAGCACCTCTAATCTGAGGCGCCAAAATGATTCAAGTTCCCCCAGCCAAAACGTTTCAGCGGTGGGGGAGCAGGCACTTTAAATGGAGGGAGGCAGGTCTTACCTGCTCTGCCGCCACCACAGCACAGCTCTGTCCATAACAAACAGCCCGCATTGTGTTCTTGCAAGCGACACCATTTGGGGGCTTCCTGTTTGGGATCAGGAAGTCCCCTGTTCCCAGCATCCAGCAGGCATAATTTGTCACATAAATGGCATCTTCACATGCACATCTTGCCATCTTGAGTGCTTAGCAACAGCGGGGATGTTTGTTACGGACAGCGCCATGTTGGGGCGACACAGGAGCAATGGAGGAGCAGGTAAGACCTGCCTCCCTCCATTTAAAGCACCCGCCTGCTGCCTCCCCGGATCACATCCCTACTAAGAAATAAGATAATTAAAATAAACTGCTGATGTAGTAATGCCCTTATATAAATCTATGGTGCAACTGCACCTGGAATACTGTGTGCAGTAGGGATTTGCAAAACATTTTGAGCTTGAAATATTTTGAGCTCAAAACAGGCTACGAGCTCGAAATATAACAGCCCCACTTTGACACAAAATGTTTTGAGTGCCATTTTGGAGAACTTTTTTTCTGGGGAAAGCTGGTCTACCGATTGGGGCTGTGGGTAGACCAGGCCTCTGCCCTGGACTTAGCACGTCAGCCTACCTTGGAGGACTGGTCTACCAGGTAGACCAACCCTCAGGTGGGCTGATGTACTAGGAGCGGAACAGGAGCCTGGTCTACCCACCACATGCAGTGGGTACAGCAGCCCTCTGAAGCAGACTGATGTGTGGAGTTCTGGTCTATCTGCCAAACCTAAATGTGACTAATTGTGTAGTTAAACTGTGAAATACGCTGCCACCAGATGTGGTGATGGCCACCAATCTAGAGGGGTTTCAAAGTAGATTAGACAAATTGATGGAGGATACGGCTATCAATGGCTACTAGACTGGATTGCTGTCTGTTTCCATCTGGATCAGAGGGGGCATGCCCCTAACACCTGGTACTAAGGAACACCAATGTCAGAGGGCGTTACCCTCTTTCCTCCACTTGCAGACTTCCCAGATGCACCTGCTTGGCCACTGAGCGAAGCTGGATGCTTTTGGGCTGATGGCTTTTGGGCTAACCAAACAGAGGTTTTTCTTAAGTTCTTATGTTCTAATAGTATTTAAGAGCATAACTGGAATTCTGAAATCATTTAGCTGCCTAAGAATCCTGCTGATGTAAGTGGGACAGTTCCATCACTACGCAACATTGTACAATTTACTTATCTCAAGTGTTCACATGTTTGTAACTCTTCCCTGAAGGATTCCAAAGGACTGTTGCTATTGCAGACTCCAACTACAACTGGTTTTATGGGCCAGAGAGCCAGCTGGTATTCCTAGACAGATTTGTTATGCGCAATGGTAGTGGAAACTGGTTAGCCGATCAGATCAGGAGGAACCGAGTGTTGGAAGGACCAGGGACACCATCCAAAGGACAGCGTTGGTGCACTCTTCACACTGAATTTCTTTGGTATGAAACAAGCAAATCATTAAGGAGAGAACTGTACAGAAAACAGTTCTGAGTTATCAGCCATATATGTATGAGTATTCGGCTTATGCACCACATAACATGAAATCTGATCCTGAAGACCCATGAGGCCCAATAGGTGGACTAGGCTCTCAGGGGTGGCAGAACCTTGGAAAGCTCGGACTGAGCAATTTGCTCTGACAAGGACCAGAGCTAGAATGAGGTCTTAAATGCCTCCCTCCTCCGATTACCTTTTCCAGGCTCTGCTTCCCTGCATGGAGCATAGAGAGAGATTTAAAGACTCTGGAATGGAGTCCTCCTCTGTATTACATTCTGCTTGTTGTCAGGATCTGGGGCTGGGATTGGATGCAGGGCTGTCTGTTCTAGCTTAACTGCTCCCCTATCCTCAGGGTTGGATTCTGAAATGCTGCCGAGGATGGAAAAGAGGACACCTGGTTCTGGCATGAGACTTCCTGACTTCGGCTGACATGATGACAGGCAGCCCTCGGCCAACGTCAGGGACCCGCCAGAGCTGCTGTGAAACTTGATAGGCAGCCCCAATGGTGTAGCGTGATGGGGTTGCTGCAGAGCAGCTTGAAACCACTTCTGGACAGTTGTGCAGTGCTACTTCCATTGTTTCCAATTGAGGTCGCACTAGGCAACTGCATGGATGCAGTTTGAAGTCATTCTGCAGCAGCCCCTTCATACTGCACCATTGGGGCTGCCTTTCAAGTTGCACAGCAGTTCTGGAGGGCCCCTAACATTGACCAAGGGCTGCCTGTCATGTCAAATTTTGTTTATAAAAACAAGTTTTTGTCTTTGTAATCTTGAAAATATGAAAGCAGGTACTAAATGCTAAAAATCACAGATGTGCACATCTTCACCCCAGACTCTCTTAAAAAACAAAACAAACAAACAAAACACATGAGATTTTTTCTCTGAATATTCCTACTGAATTTTCAAAAAATCTTCAAGGGTTTTTTGAGCTCAAAAACTGCCTAGAGGAGGAACACTGGAAACCTCAAGTGGTCAAATTGTGCCCCCATCACTATCCCTTCCCCTGGACAAACAAAAAATTAAAATTAAAAAAAAATCCCTTGCTCTGCAAAGCATGAAAGGGTAACCCGTGAACCTCACTTCTAGCCAGACCCCAACTTAACAGAGCCTGAGCCTGACTTGAAATATGGCAAGCTTCTTCCAGTAGGTAAATCACATGCTGAACTCTCCCAACTCAATTCAAAGAGGAGAGCTGGTCTTGTGGTAGAAAACGTGACTTGTCCCCATAGCTAAGCAGGGTCTGCCCTGGTTGCATCTGAATGGGAGACTTGATGTGTGAGCACTACAAGATATTCCCCTCAGGGGATGAAGCCGCTCTGGGAAGAGCAGAAGGTTTCAAGTTCCCTCCCTGGCTTCTCCAAGATAGGGCTGAGAGAGATTCCTGCCTGCAACCTTGGAGAAGCCGCTGCCAGTCTGTGAAGACAATACTGAGCTAGATAGACCAGTGGTCTGACTCAGTATATGACAGTTTCCTATGTTCCTAAAGTTTGCCCCCATCTCCAGGTATCAGGGGTTGGGATTTCTCAAGGTTCCTGTTCAGTGTTCCTCCTCTAGGCAGCTGAATGCTTTCCATTTTGCTTTATATTACCCTTGTTTGCAGATATTCTGAATTCTTTACAACTAAATTGCAAATTACTGCAGTCCTTGTCTGTGCACTTCATTAAAAACTGGTTAAAAATGGAATCTTGTTACTTTTTTAATATTTAAGAATGCCTCAACTTCTGAGAGAGTCAAAATAATGAAAATGCCATCTTTAAGGCTATCACATTAAAACATTCTTTTCTTTTTAAAGAATATTTATTTATTTATTTATTTAGGTATGATGCTAGCCTGGGTTTCATACCTCCACCAGATTATGGCATTCCAAAACTGCATTATTTTGAGGACTGGGGAGTTGTAACATATGGAAGTGCGCTGCCCGCTGAAATCAATAGACCTTTCCTCTCCTTCAAATCAGGAAAGCTGGGAGGACGTGCAATATATGATATTGTTCATCAGAATAAGTACAAAGACTGGATCAAAGGCTGGAGAAATTTCAATGCTGGTCATGAACACCCTGATCAGAACTCCTTTACTTTTGCCCCTAATGGCGTACCTTTCATAACAGAAGCTCTGTATGGACCCAAGTACACATTTTTAAATAATGTGCTGATGTTTTCTCCAGCTGTGTCAAAGAGCTGCTTCTACCCCTGGGAAGGGCAAGTTACTGAAGACTGTTCATCAAAGTGGTTGAAATATAAGCATGACCTGGCTGCAGATTCCCAAGGGAGGGTGGTTGCTGCCATGGAAAGAAGAGGGATCATCTTTATTAGAGGTGAAGGAGTGGGTGCATACAACCCCAAATTAAAGTTGAAAAGCCTCCAAAGAAACCTACTGCTTATCCATCCCCAGCTCCTCTTGCTAGTGGACCAAATACATCTTGAGGATGATAGCTCCTTGGAGATGGCAACTAGCTTTTTCCACAATGTGGATGTGCCTTTTGAAGAAACTGTAATTGATGATGTCCATGGGGCATTTATTAGGCAACGAGATGGGATGTATAAGATGTTCTGGATGGATGACACTGGTTACAGTGAGAAAGCTGTGGTTGCCTCAAGAATGTATCCCAGAGGCTATCCTTACAATGGAACAAACTACGTGAATGTCACAACTCACCTGCGCATCCCAATCACCAGAACTGTGTATCTCTTCATTGGACCTTCTGTAGATGTACAAAGCTTCAATGTCCATGGGGATTCTCAGCAATTGGATGTTTTCATAACAACCAGTGAGCATGCCTATGCTGTTTACTTGTGGACTGGAGAGGATAAAAGCCACTCTGTCTTTGCCCACGTTATCGCAGACCGTCAAAAAATTGTCTTTGACCGAGCCTCTGCCATTAGGAGTTATCCAGTGTCAGAGGTAAGGGATTACACTGGCATAGTGGAACAGAACCTTCAGCATTTCAAGCCAGTCTTCCAGCTGCTAGAGAAGCAGATCCTTTCCCGTGTACGGAACACAGACAGCTTCCGGAAGACTGCTGAGCGCTTGCTGCGGTTTTCAGATAAAAGACAGACAGAGGAGGCAATTGACAGGATATTTGCAATTTCGCAGCAGCAGCAGCAAGGCAAAGCAAAGAGGAACAGAAAGGTAGCTAAAAGCTATAAGTTTGTTGATACTGGCCCTGACATTTTTGCACAGATTGAAGTCAACGAAAGAAAAGTTCGGCAGAAGGCACAGAGTTTGGCTCAAAATGAATTGCCTGTGAATGAAGATGAGGAAATGAAAGATCTGCTGGATTTTGCAGATATCACTTATGGGAAACACAAAAATGGCATGTCAATCAAAGGCCGATCTGGTCTTGCACAAATGTTGGCAACTGCTCGAAGTAGTGCCCCCTCAATGTCAGCATCTTATACCCGACTTTTCCTCATCCTGAACATTGTTATCTTCTTTGTCATGCTGGCAATGCAGCTGACTTGGTTCCAGAAGGCCAAAAGCCTGCATGGCCAAAGATGTCTTTATGCAGTCTTGCTGATTGACAGCTGTATATTATTGTGGCTTTATTCTTCTTGCTCCCAGTCACAGTGTTAGCTAAAAGACCATATGCTACTTGACCATTTTATGGTTAGATATGTCTATGCAAAGTATTAACCCTAATAGGGCCAGAATTTGTTTTCTACCTTTTCTGACACATTCTAGAAAACAGCTGTGGAATGACTGAATTGTTGCAGCCAGAGAAGGTAAAATTTAATGGGCATTGGACAGATTTCTCAGAGAATAGACCACCTAGGCATGGGTCAAGTTAGATTTGTCCTGTGAATGAATGTCATGCATTCTTGTTCTGAACTCAGTAAGGCCATTCACACAATCAATAACTGTGTAGAACAAGCCTCCTACACAGGTTTAGAAGCTGTATCTGCTCCCAGTTTTGCTTGTGTGGAAGGAAACAACTAGGCGGTGGGGGGGGAGTGGCTGTGTTTGAGGCAGGAACTGGGTATGACAACTTTTCATCCTACAATGGTAAAATGGCAGGTAGGACAGCACTGTGCACTGTCCTACTCAGCTCCTGCTGCTCACGCAATCACTCCCCCTCCTCCTACCTATTGTTTGCTCCCTCACAACCAAAAAGTGGGAGCATGCACAGCTCCCCAACCTAGCTAAGACAAGTTTTTAGTTGTGTTGACTGCCCTAGTATGTGGCATGGCATTTTATTCTTCTAAAACAGTATTCCCTCTTCTGAAGAGTGTGTTGTTTTTTTCTCATTTATGTTGTGCTGGTTTAAAAATCTAAGTGGGGTGTTAATGTTTTAAGAGCATCCTAACTGGCTGTTGACAAGGATTTTAACAGTGGCTTTTATCTCTTTCACAAAGCCAGAGGTTCTTATATGAAGGGAGTGTGACAATGAATGCTGCAGGTCTTTTGTTTCAAATCTGTCTTAAAACACTGGCACTACTGTAAATAGCACTTTTTGTCACTGTTGACTGAGAAATGACATCCACATTGACAGGAAGTGTTGTTTGTACTGCCCTTCTCTGAGTCAGAGAATGTAGATTATTCTCTAACCCAGTGTGACTTCTTCTGAGGTAGAAAGCCAGTGTGACTTCTTCTGAGGTAGAAAGCCAATTAGGGATGTGCATGGAACTGGCTGGCTTAGTTCGGTTCAAGTCTGGATTGGACTTGAACCTGACCGGACCAGTTTGGTCCAGGACCCCTTAGAAATGCTCCCCCCGCCCTTGGTTCGGTCCAGTGGGGTTGGGGATTTTAAAAAAAATTGAAAGGTTTTTTTAACCTTTTAGCCCCTTTGGGGGGCTTCCTCTAGGAACCGCAAGGGTTCCTCCTCCCCCTGCTGGCCTTGGTCATCACCACCGCAGCCCATTCTGGCATGGCCCGGGGCCTCACAGAGGCCATTTGTGCTTGCATGGTGGCGGGCAAAATGGATGCCTTGCAAAAATACAGAGGCCCAAACGGACCGGAAAAAGAGCCAGAATGGGCCACGGCCAGAGGGTGGAGGGGGAACCTTTGCAGACACCTCCCCGCTGCAGCCCAGAGGAAGCCCCCCGAAGGGGCTAAAGATTTTCAAAAACTTAAAGATTTTTTTTAAAAAATCGCAAACCCCCTGAACCATCTGGGGGGTTCGGTCTGAAGTCGGAATGAACGGGTGGGTTCAGTTCAACCCCAGAACTGTTGATGCTAACCAGTGTGACATAGAACCGAACCCCCCTCGAACTGTTCGCACATCCCTAAAGCCAATTTAGTCTCGCTGGGGTCTCTTGAAGCAGCAGGGTCCTCTATCTGAAGTATGCTTAACCTTAAGTTGCAGGCTATGACACCCTAAGCGTCCACAGTTATTCTGCTTTTGACCTTTGCTTTTCCCATTTGGGCTAGGAGGAAAGAGCAAATACTTTGTGGTTCAGTTAGCATCAATCAGGGGCAAGTAGGTCCTTAGGGAAATTCCCCAGTGTAACAGTTATGGCTGGAAATGCATACGTGTTCACCACTTGAAGTTTCAGTCACCAGATGATGGCTTGTGCATATAAACAAGCCATCACTACTTCAACAGATACAGCTTATAATGCATTATTTCTCAGTGGAGTCAGTTTTCACAATTGGCTGCCAGTCATCAAATGCTGAGTGACCAAGCAATATATATAAATATGTGGACCAGCCCTTCGCTTGCCTAAGGAAACCAAGATTGTATCATCAGGCAGAGAGGACATGACTCCATGAGGCTTTGCCTCATCAGAACCTAAGTGGTATTCAGAACTGGGAGATAGGCACCTCATAGGGATATTTGAATGGGGAATATAAGTATGTTTTTTTGCCTCAGGAGTATGAATATGCATTGGGCTGATGTACTTGTGTGTAAATGGCCTCTGGATGAGTTCCTGTCTTTCTGTGGGAGACTTACCAGGAAGAGTTGATAGATTTTGGGGATACCAGCCCTTGCTATACCTAGACACTCTTGACACAAGATATACATTTGCTTCTGCAAATAATGGATGTGCCACTTCTTGCGTACAACAATCATGGGACTGATTTTTAAATCCTGGATATTTGTAAACAAGGATGAACTAAAGAACTGGCTTATTATTGTAAGTCTTGAACAAAAGAAAAAACTTCAAAAACATTTTGCTAAATAAACAGATTATAATTACCTCTGCTATGGAAATGCTTATTGATTTAACTTGTTTTATCCTTTGCTGTGAATCCATATAAAAAGATATTTCTATTTTCTTCTCCGCATGTTGACCTCACAGAAATTGGTGCTTAAGACTATCCCACAACTTTACCCTTATTGAAAAGCATAAAAATGAAAATGTTTTTCTTGTGGCTGTGAAAAAGCATTTGTATATAGTGATCATGGGCAGGTTTCTCATGATGATCAAGTAGCTTGCACAATTTATTTTGTTTCCCATGTTCCCTGCTCCTTTTTTTCTCTTTTGTCTTGTCCTTTCTTAACTCTGTGTCACTTTGCTCATCATCATGTTTTAAATAAAAAAAAATAGGGGGCACCAAATTGTGGATGCAAGATAGCTTTGCATTGGATTTTAATATGTACTCATTTGTTAATGCACACATTAAAAAGCTGGAGAAACTATCTAAATATTTTTATAATGGAACAGATTAAATGCCATTTAGATGTCTTAATCTTGCATGCCAGAATTAAATGCCATATACTATACAAATGGCATAGATATTATTGATATGTACACTGATGATACTTAGATTGCTAGCTTGCAATGTCTGTTTCTTATTTTCCACTAAAGAATGTTTAAAACTCTAGAGGGCAATCATGAGAACTTCTGGTCGTGATTGATTTATCAGGTGAGCAGCTATACATATTACTACAGTGAATTCAGTGCATTCTTATACATTATGAAAGGAGAATAGAAAAGCAGATGTAGAAGATACAATGACAGTGGAAGTTTCAATGAGGAAGATGCCATTATTTTATTTTATTTTATTTTATTTTGCATTTTATATCCTGCTCTTCCCCCAAGGAGCCCTGAGCGGTGTACTACATACTTAAGTTTCTCCTCACAACAACCTTGTGAAGTAGATTAGGCTAAGAGAGAAGTGCCTGGCCCAGAGACACCCAGCTAGTATCATGGCTGAATGGGGAGTTGAACCCGAGTCTCCCCGGTCCTAGTCCAACACTCTAACCACTACACCACGCTGTCACTATTCAATGGTGCCATCAGGCAAGGTCTTATTTAATATTTCAACACAAAAGTATGCCTATTGTTTTTGCTGGTCACATCATGTTTGAAGTAGTATGCACTAATGATTTTCAGGATTTGAACTGTGGGCTAGTTGCACACTGGATGCACAGCAAAGTGTTGGCACAAATTCAGACATAATTTTGGTGTCTGCTGTAAGTCAGGTGCTTGTGGTGGGCAATTTCCAAAAGCGTATTGTTCCTTTTTAAAAACAAGTATGCTCTGTGTAATGGGGCATTTCATTGCTCTCCACAGTGCCAATGAAGTCACAAGTGCAGGCACTATTACCTGAGTGTATTAATAGATGATTAATGCACTCAGGTAGTAGTGCCTGCACTTGTCACTGGTTATGGATATCTAATTCTGATCTACACTGAAACAAAATATGAATTGCTTATCCAAAAGCAATTGAGCCCAGACCCTCAAGTTGGTTTAGAGGTACTGTTTATATTAGTCTTACAAATATAAAAACATTTTCATGGAATATTTCTGAAGGTGGTCCATTTATTATATTTCTCTCCTTCATTCCTCAAAGGTTTGAGAAAGTCCACTTATAATGCCTTTTTTCATCTTCCATTTTTTGTTTCTGTTATTCAAAATGTCATTCTTTCACCACATCTCAGGTTTTTGAAGATTAAGAATGTTCCTTGCATAGATCCAAGCCACTTTTGAAGAGGACATACAGTCCAGGGCAAATCAGCCACAGGTCTACTAAAAACGAGGTGCTGTTTCATGGTACAAAGGAAAACAAGTTATTAAGAGAAATCCACCAGGTTTGTGGATGGATTTACACATGTGTTTAACTAGGAGTCAACTCCTTTGGTTTAAATGTGGGACCACCAAGTACACATATTTATGTTTGCAGTCCTGCTGTCATTTAGCCAAAGATCAAGAGCCCCAAGGTCCATTTATGCAGCAGGAAAGACTTTTGCCATTTATATGGATTGGGGAGTCACAGCCAATCCTGTATGAAAGCTGAAACACTTTTATTTATCCATGTTACAAGGATGTTACTGTACCCATCAACAAATGTTTGTGAAGGAGACCTAGAACAGTTAAAAAAAAAGTGAGGGGATGGGTCTTGGTTCAAGCTGCATCAAAACCATTGATTACAGGACAGCTTTGGACATGCCACTGTCCCTCAGCCTCAGATCCCCTTTGTAGATATTTATAAATATTAATTTACAACATGACATCAGTTGTACAGATGACTAAGTGTGCTGATATTTACCAACCTTAAAAATCTGGGACTTTGGATTTGGAAATTTGGGGCTTTGGATGAATGGTAGTTGTCAAGGTGAGACTCGTCAGCATAAAAAGTGCAGCTGCCAGGTACCAGTTATCACAATTATTATTTTCTTTAATGTGAAACAAACACCCACTGATAAAACAGGGGCATAGTTTGGACAAATTATAGGTCGGGGCTCTTTTCCTCTTCTATACAGCTTTTATTGTCTAACAAAATCTAATATAAATATCATACATTTTAGACCTTACTATGAAAAGACATCAAAAAATATCAAAAGGCTTGCATCAAAATAATTGCATAGATCAAAACAGATCATCTTTAGAAATAAATGTTCAAAAATAACCAGTCAAGGCTTGAAAAACTCTCTTTCTTAGTCTGAAAAGAAACTTGGAATAATATTTTGGCCCCAAATTGGCAAAATTTAGCTTGAATACAAAAAATAGCTCTTTCTGGGATCTCAAAAAAAATATGCTTAAAGGGGTATAATAAGCTATTGCTTTGTTTTAAAAGACTGGCTCTCACTTAAATTTTCTTAAATAGTTCTTCTCTAAATGTATATTTCAGTCCATTTTCTCAGCAATAGCTGAGACATAAGGCTGGATGTCCGACTACCTGGTCAGCCCATGATGCCTTCTTTGTGTGCTTAGAGCCCTACCGGCAATTATGGGGAAACTTAATTTCCAATCAAATTACTCCAACAGCCCCTCCTAACTCCAAACAATCCATTTAGTTTGTTATTTAGTCCTTGAAATGTTGCTGTGAGTAGAGACAGGAATATTGTTTTGATTAGTTGTGTTCGTCTCTCATTAAGGTCAGACTGGTCCCTTAGCAGGGGAGTATTACAGCACAAAGGTTATTCTTCCCCGTTTCCAAGCAGCTCTGGCTCAAAGATGGTTCCTCTCATGTCAAGCAGGATGGCAAGAGCACCTTTATCCATGACAGAATCTATAGCTTCCTAGATATTGCTGGCAAAAGAAATGGAAAGGCATGTGTTGTTACTAATTTTTTAAACTGAAGTTAACAAACTTCTCAGTTACTGGAAATCATTAAAATAAATGCAGATTTTTTTTTCTAATTCTTGTCAGTAAGATGGGACTGTTTGCCTGTGTAAGACTGTCTTGGTACTCTGCATTTTTCAAACTTAAACTATACATGTGAATTGTCCTGTTAATCTCATTCACATCAGTGAAATCCCTTTACTGCAAATTTAACTTAACTGTAAATTTTACTTTACAATGATTTACTAGGAGAAAAGGTGTACTCAAAATTGTAACTTGAAGAAACCATATGTGCCTTTGAAAAATGTTCTGTGTTGCATGTGAAAGCCAGACCTCAGTTTCTGAAGTTCTGTTTTCAACCCTTTTGTGTAGAGTATCCCTTGAGGGATTGTCATTCTGCACTCTGCTTAGCAAAGGCTAAGCCTTCCATTTGTCTTTTTGAATATATTTACTGGTGATTAGATTTTTTTATGGGTATATTCAAAGCACTAAACGTGGTTACAAAATACTAAATGCATTATCCTTGCCACTCTGCAAAAAGAAAAAAACAGTAATTAAAAATCATATTTGTTTCAAGTACATAAAGAGAAACATTTTAAACACTTAAAAAGAACATGATGCTGAGGAACTATACTGAGATCCAGTGTTTTTAAAGGAAAGAATAGAAGTGTGGGAAAGCAACAGAGAACACAATAGTCTTCCCTTTAAGATCCCCAGTATTTTTTTTACCTTTAATTGTCAACAGGTGCTCATGCCTCAAAGTACATTTATGCAAGAGAATGTATACCTCTATGGGATGATGCCTATGGCTATAATATCACCCTTGTCATATTCTGAATTCTACAGCTGCTGGGCAATGCGGTACAAGGGTCTCTGAAGAGGGCTGCAGCTCAGTTTGGTTCTGTAGTCTTCACAGAACCAAGAGGAAAAAAACCTAGGGATCTGGTACGTGATCCGTTGAATCCATTAGAATGGGTGCTGCGCCTGCACGGAAGCCTCTCAGTGTTGAGTTTTCACAGCTCCTTTTCGGCGCCTGCGCCCTGCCCCATGTGACCACGTGGCTATTTAAGGCAGGAGGAAGTGCAGGCAGCTCAGTTCCTTTGTGACCGCCATAGGAATCACTCAGTTTCTGCGGCTCCTTTGTGCTAGTTTCCTTGGCTATTTTCTCTTCTAATCTACTGGTTTTGACTCGGACTGTTTATTGGACTCTTCTTACTACTGATTGTGGAGTGTCTGCTCTTCATTCTGACCCGGATTGTGACTGTTTTCTGCTTCTGTAATCAAGATCGGACTGCTTTTCTGGCTAACTGACCTCGGATAGTGAGTACTATGGAGACCCCTAAAGGAAAAAGAACTTTAAACGCTGCACTGAGTGCAAAGTGAAACTGCCCTCAAGATCGCCACAACTTGTGTTTGCTGTGTCTGGGCGAGGCCCATAAAACTTCAGCCTGTAAGATTTGTCAATCTTTTTCTAAGCAAACTAGGAGAAATCGCAAGCTCCATTTATGGGCCGCTTTATATGATGATGTTTTGCAAGTGCCTTCCTCCTCGAAATCTCCTCAGGTGCATGGCTTGAAGGACCTGGGTCCGGCCCAGTCTAAAACTTCGATGCCCCCTGTGAAGGCCCTTAAGCCCTTGAAGAAGCCGGGCAAAAAAATGGCGATTTCTGGCATCCCCGCCAAAAAGGCACGACTTCGGACCCAGTCAGAGTCGACACCCTCTCTGGGAACTGCACAGGACATTGTCTTTGTCTCCGCATCAAAAGCGCCACCTCTTGAGGGTTTGGCTTCAACGCCATCGATACCGACAACTTCGCTGCGGTCGGTCTCGTCAGCTCCGCCATGAGCCATCTCCTCGACATCGAGCGCTCCAGCTGACGCTACTTCAACGCCGAGACCAGCACCACACTCGACATCGTCGGTTTCGGTGTCAACGATTTCGATATCGGCAGCGACAGTAGAGAAGGTGATGGATCGAACAGCCTCAACACTGAGGCTGTCTACCTCGATATTGATGTCGGCAGAAGCTCTGCAGGATGCATTGGAAGAAGCGCCCTCAATATTGGTGGTGATACCGATGACGTTCTCGATATCGGCTACTAGGGATCTAGCGCCTGCACCGACTCCCATTGGTTCGCCTTCAACATCGAGGGAGGATGATCAGACGTCTGTGTTAAATACTGCAACAAACATCATGACAGTGACGCCACGTTTTCAAGCACCAATGACGTTTACCCTGGAGGGAGCTGATGTAGAGGACCCTGAGGCACCACCACTGGATCCCCTGCTAAAAATGCTGGACTCAACTACTAATACACTGTCCACTTTCCAAGGATTTCTGCACTCTGAAGAAGATGTTTCTGGCTCTGCTTCATGGATACTTACTGCTGTGCAACTCATGACTTCAACTCCGTGGCACACCTGTGGCTTTAGTCACCAGGTGTCTCCGTCAAAAGAAACTGCTTTTCCAGGTACCAGTTCACCTGGTGCGGCGTATGACTTCCATGAAGATCATGCATGGTGTAGGGGACTGTCATCTGTGTAGGATCCTGCTATACTTCCCGTGCCCTCCCTCTCAGCAGGTGTTACTCCAGATCCTCCTGCAAAGATCTTCTCCAATGTGGGCACAGACTAAAACTCATAGTGCTTCTGCGCAGACTCAAACAGTTTCGAAGCAGTATTCTACCACCGGCGCACAAATGGATCCTTTGCTGGTTCCTATCCCCCTGCGGAGAATGTCCTCGACGGCACCATCGCATCATACTAAGTCGCATCATACTATTTCAGATCCTGATTCTGACTGTCATCATGGCTCCTCTGATTGAGTCTGATGCGGAGACAACGGAATTGGACCTGTCTCCGGATGTAGCAACACCTTCCCATGTGTCACCAACAGAGGAATTAAAGGTGTATCATTCCCATGTGAAATGTATGGTGACTGCGTTACGCCTGGATCTTACATCGCAACTTTTAACTATAGACGATCTAGTTTACAACTTTATCCAAAGATCTCAATCGGCGCAACCTGTTGCACTTCCCTTATTACTCATCATCTCTAATGCAGCGCAATGCACGTTGCAAGTGCCACATACATCTACACCAACTTTGAAAAGACTTGAAGGGCTGTATCGAGTGCAGGAGCAGGATAATACCTACCTCTTTAAGCACCCGGTCCTGAACTCCTTAGTAATGACTGCACTACCTCCTCCAAGTCTGGACGGCGGCAGACAACCCCTGCAGACAAGAAAGGTAGAAAACTTGATGTGATGGGCAGAAAATTATATCCCACCTTATCTCTATCCATAAAGGTGGTTAATTACTCAGCCTGCATGGCAAAATACAGCTATTGCATTTGGGAAGAACTGGGAAAGGACCTGGATGCGTTATCTCTGGAAGAGCTGAAGCTTCGTTTCCAGAAGACATTGCAATGGGCAGGCAACCTTACCTGTCAACAGTTGAGGACTGCGAAACACTTGGCGGAATCAGAATCGCACTCCATCACAACCACTATTACTCTGCGTCGTCATGCCTGGTTGAGACCAGCCTCCCTACAACAGGACATGAAAGATAAAATTGAAGGTCTAACATTTGATGGAAAAGGACTGTTTTCAAAGGAGACTGATGCCACCATGGAAAAGATGAAAAAATCTAAATTCACCGCTAAGACCTTCACCTCTACAACCTCACAGGCATCCTACGGAAATAAGCAACTTTCATCTTACCGTCCCTAGTCTACATACAGACAACAAGACTGGAGGGGCTTCCGTAAGTCTTATCAGCCATTCAGTAAACAAACAACCCAACAGAAGGGTAGGTTGCCCTCAGGTCAGCACAAGAAACAGATGGACAGAAACAAACAGTGTCTTTGAAGTGCCGAGCAGCCCATTGCAACTACCTGGCACTCCCCATTGCTTTCACTCGCAGAACACCAGGGAGGATTTGGTCCCGGCCTAAAACATCACACAGCCAGCCCCACTAGCCACCAACACCATCAGGTTGGCAAGTCATGCGAAAGCACGGTGCAACATAACATCAAATCAGTTGGTCTTGAAGATTGTCACATACTGTTATGCAATAGAGTTCAAGACTCGGCCGAATTTCAGGGGGCATACGCTTCACAAAAGCAACACCGCTCCTACTTCAGGAGGTTCAGGAACTCCTGCTCAAGAAAGCGATAGTACCAATGCGATGGGCAAATTGACGGGAGTTACTCTCAGATGCCGAAGAAGGATGGCGGAATTCGACCAATCGTGGACTTAAGATAAGACACCTAAACAAGTTCATCCATGTGCAAAAGTATCGAATGATGACGTTACAGGACATCCTGCCTCTTCTCCATCATCCTGCCTCTTCTCCATCAAGAGAGGTGGCTTGTGAAGTTAGTCTTAAAGGATGCCTACTTTCACATAGGAATCTGACCCTCCTTTCAGAAGTATCTGCAGTTCACTGTGGGGACCTCGCTTTACCCGTACTGAGTGCTGCCATTCGGTCTGTGTACCGCCCCTCGTGCTTTTACCAAATGCATGGCAGTTGTAGTCGCCCATTTTAGGACAAAGGGTTTGAAACTGTATCCGTTATCTGGACGATTGGCTTCTGTCCTCAACAGACAAAGAAGAGTTACTTTCGCAGATAAAGTACATGTTACGCCTTCTCCAGGACCTAGGCATACAAGTGAACAGGAAGAAATCCAACCTGACATCAGTTTCAACCATATCATTCATTGGAGCTCGGTTCAGTGCTACTGTGGGGAGAGCGTTTCTACCAGATGAGTGTTTTCAGACCATTGTGTCGCTGGTTCATGCATTTCAGAGGGCACAGTCACAAACAGCGTGACACATCCAACATCTGTTGGGACTGATGGCTTCAAGCAGGTCAACCGCGCTTGAAAATGAGAAAACTGCAGTTGTGGTTCCTGTCGTCCTTCAATCTAATCAGGGACAGCCCCATGAAACATCTATCTATACCACTGCCAGTCCTTCAATCCCTTTCCTGGTGGACACGAAGCTCCAACCTGCTCAGGGGGGTCCCATTTCAAGCCCAACTTCCGTCAGTGTGGGTCACGATGGATGCCTCTCTTCAAGGTTGGGGTGGACACTGCAATGCTGCCACTACTCAGGGTCTCTGGACCCGCAATCAACGTCTACTACACATAAACTTTCTGGAGCTGTTGGCAGTTTTTCAAGCCATAAAGGCCTTCCTCCTGATGCTGCGAGGGTGAGTGGTCCAGTTACAACTGGACAACACCACTGCCATAGCCTACCTCAACAGACAGGGGGGCACGGTCTCCAGGTCGCTCTGTGCATTGAGCATTCAGATCTGGCATTGGTGCATCAAGAACAGCATAACACCTGTGGCAATAAACATGAAGGGGTCAGACAATGTACTGGCAGATGGTCTCAGCCGCTCGTTCTCCATGGACAGACATGAAGGAACTGAACAACCGTTACCTCCAAAGGATCTTAGACCTCTCAGGCCACCCGGAGATAGACTTGTTTGCTACAACGCAAAATGAGAAATGCAGGCTGTTCTGCTCCAGGGGAGAACATGATCCACATTCTGTGGGGGATGCATTCCAAATAGACTGGTCACTCCATCACTCTTATATGTTCCCCCCCTTGCTGCTCGTGAGCAGAGTAATAGCTCAACTCCTACTCAGCCCAGAGAGATGCATCTTGATCGCATCATGGTGGCCACGCCAACCATGGTTTCAACATTTACTCAGACTGACCTCACATACTTACCAGAGGCTTCCGAACCGCCCGGACCTACTAATTCAAGAGGGCGGCTGGGTGTTGCATCCCGAAGTTCTCACACTGCAACTGACAGCATGGTGGATCGACTGCTGAAAAGGATCCTGCTGAATGACTGTAAACTATCTACGAGCCACAACTACGCCAGCAAGTGGAAAAGATTTGCATCTTATGCACAAACGCATGGGTTCCGTCCTAAACGGGCCACCATATGAGAGGTTTTGCTTTATATGATGAGCCTTAAGACATCGGGGCTTTCTAATATATTCATACGAGTGCACCTAGCAGCTCTCTCTTCTAGACACCAGGGCTGGGATGGCAAGACATTGTTCTCCCATCCTTCCTGTAAGAATTTCCTGAGGGGCCTCACGAATCTCTATCCTCCTATACGCAAACCAATCGAACCTTGGAGCATCTCTCTGGTCCTCTCCGCTCTAACAGAGCCACCATTTGAGCCAGTAAATGCTGCATAACTTTGGCATGTCTCCTTGAAAACAGCCTTTTTGGTGGCTGTCACCACTGCCTGCAGGGTGAGTGAACGGACCGCCCTCCGTATGGACGTGCCTTACACCCGGTTCTACCCAGACAAATTTCTTCTGCGTCCGGACATCACCTTTGTACCCAAGGTGGTTTTTGGATTTCCATGTCAATCAAGACACATTTCTGCCCGCCTTCTTCAGATCCCCGTCCACGCCTTTGGAAAAGGCTCTCCACTCTTTAGACATCTGCAGGGCACTGCTCTATTATCTCTCAAGAACAAAGCCATTCCGAAAGTCAAAAATGTTACTGATATCATACAAGGGTTCTACTATGGGACAAGCGCTGTCCAGACAGCATCTATCACATTGGATGATGGAAACCATTTGCCTTACCTACTCAATACAAGGAGTACCGGCACCTAAGTCTATCAAGGCAAATTCCACTAGAGCGTATGGAGCTTCTGCAGCTTTTCTGTCTGGGATGTCCTTCCCAGATATTTGCAAGGCTGCTACTTGGTCCTCTGATGATCCTTTTGTAAAACACTACGCTATCGACCTACGGTCTGCTGCGGAGGCAAACTTTGGGAGAGGTGTCCTTTAAAAGGGTGTTACAGTAGCGCACTGCACCCTCCTCCTTTTGCAGCTAACTAAAGACCCATTCTAATAGATTCAACGGATCCTGTACCAGATAAACAGGTTGCTCACCTGTAACTGATGATCTGATAGAGATCCTTTGATATCCATTAGACCCTCCTGAACCTCCCCTCTGCAGTGCACCATAGGCCTATACAGTACAACTTACCATCTCTACGACTGTTTTGGCGGTCTCCAAGGAACTGAGCTGCCTGCGCTTCCTCCCGCCTTAGCCACATGGTCATGTGGGGCGGGGCGCAGGAGCCGAAAAGGAGCTGTGAAAACTCTACACCGAGAGACTTCAGCGCAGGCGCAGAACCCATTCTAATGGATATCAACGGATCTCTACCAGATCATCAGTTACAGGTGAGCAACCTGTTTTTGTGCATTAAATCAGTTTTGTATTTGATACAATCCATATGGGACATACTTTGCATTGTAGACAATGCAAAATTGTCGTCATCACCAAGCCAATCCCATGCAAAGCTGCTCAATATTTTTCTGTATCATATGGTACAGTATCAGAGGATTAGATGACTTTTTTGGAAGGCATTTTCTGTTTTGTTTCAAAGTTTGTATCTTTTGAGCTTCCATATAAGGAAAACATGGGGGGGCGGGGTCTGATTTTTATTTATTTATCTTGTTGTTACATTTATATCCCACTCTTCCTCCAAGGAGCCCAGAGCAGTGTATGTACATGGTTATGTTTATCCTCACAACAACCCTGTGAGGTAGGTTAGGCTGAGAGATGTGTGACTGTCCCAGAGTCTCCCACTGAGTTTCTTGGCTGAGTGGGGATTTGAACTCGGGTCTTGCTGGTCTTAGTCCATCACTCTAACCACTATACCACATTGGCTCTCCATACCACATTGCCATCTCTAGTTGGCTATTGCTTTCTGTCTTGCTGTTACTGAAAGCATGCTGCAATTGGTTCATCTGTGTCTCTGTTCCCTTCCAATCCTAGCATGTGGTGGGGAGGAACATAAAAATAATATTGGACTCTGAGCGGGAAGGTGGGGAGGACTCTGTGCTCATGTATAAATGTCCCAGAGCACTCCCAGAAGTTCTGCCTTGGTGCGTCAGCACTGACAAAGATCATCCTCTTGCACTCACCACACTTAACGACATTTTTCTGAAGAGGCAAATGACATAAGCATGATGGCAGTTGTTTCCATGATCAGGAGGCTGGGGCAGAAGCACCCCAGCCACCGCCATCAGGCTTACACTGTTGGTCTCTTCAGACAAACTGACTTTTATGCCCCAAAACCACTTGATATCGCACAAAGGATTGGAGAGGTGTTTACTGCTGCTGACCAACCCTTTGCCCTTTTTTTTGCATTGCTTAATATCTGGCCTGATGAAAAATTCTGGGAAGCTTGAAAGCGTATGTAAAACATTGTGTCATTTTGGTTGCTCCTAATCAAGGTAATACAAAAGGTGATTAATAATGTGATAGTATTTATGATATCCCAAAATATACCACTGAGGCGGGTCACCTCACCCTGCCAGATAGTAGAAATTATGTTAATGATAGGTTTCCTTTCCTTGGATCACCTGAAACTCAAGACTGAACTCATTGGTGTAACATTGGCTATCTTCCAGCCCTCTGGCATAGGGACAAGTTGCTGTAAACCACTTGAGGGAAGATTCCCATTGCATCAGATTTGATTTCATTCCTTTTTGTGCCCACACAGGAAACCAACAGATATGCACACTGATTTTATTGCCTGCCACTGTGTGCAAAGACATACAGAAATGCTTTTCATTTTATAATGCAATAAAACTGGTTAATCACACACTGGTTAATCTTACAGGGCACTGTTTTATTAAGTGGTTTAATACTTAAAAAATATTGCTAGTAAAAAGCTGGCAAGGAATGGACAGCTTTTTTCACAGCAAGCATTAAATGCACTCTTGAATGAGGGGGGGGAAATCAGTAGGAGATAGATTTGTCACTGAACTAACTAAAGCAAAGGTAGAGTCAAACCAGGGTGGGATGAGTATGGTTTTTAAAAAAGAAAATGACCAGATATTGTGCAGGCCATCATTGGTGTTTCTCTTCAGCCTGTTCTGCTGCATCTAAAGAAGTGCCAGCTATCTGGCACAGGAGTACTCTTGTGCAAATGCTTAACAGTGTGATAGCATATTCACAATGATACTGCCATTATTTCCAATGGAAGTAGTGTCACACAAACACAATCACACTGTTTTAAATATCTATGCAAGAGCGCTCTTATGCAAGACTGCCAGCATTTCCTTAGATGTCTTCAGTAGCATGGGCCAAACAAAAATGCCAGTATAAGCCTGCACAACATGTGGATGATGATGATGATTACTACTTCACATTAAAAACAGTTTGCAAATTGGCTTTGAAAATGATAACCCCATCACAATAATGTCATTTGCCTTTGATAAAGCACTATGCCATAGACTTGCATATGACTGCAGAAGCAAAGTTTGGAAGAGAGGTACCCTGCACCCTAACCCCTGCTAACTTGGCAAAAAGGCACCTTTTGCCATGGTGATTCTCTTTATTTAGAAGGGGGAGAGTAACTGGCCCTGTTGACCCCCAGCACAGTACTTCCAGTGACTGTTGTTGGTATCTGTCATATGTTTCTTTTAGGTTGTGAGCCCTTTGGGGACAGGGATCCATCTTATTTATTTATTATTTTTCTTTGTAAACGGCCCTGAGCCATTTTTGGAAGGGCGGTATAGAAATCGAATTATTATTATTATTATTCAGTTTTATATGCGAATTATCTGGATAGCATCCATTCAAGAGTTCTTAAGAGAACTTGAATATGAAATTGCTGGTCAGCTGATCAGCAAAATACATAACTTGTCCCTAAATATCTGGCTCCATGCCACAGGATTGAAAGGTAGCCAATGCAGCTAACCTTGTCCAGCAGGGAGGTTCTTCTCTTTTTTATTTTAAAATATGCACTTAGAGGATTATGATCATATCACTTTTCCATTTTGTATAATATTGGCATAGAAGATGCTTAAGACTCAGAAGTCATAGCTAGAGTCAGGTGCTAGGTAGGCATTTCATTTCTATGTGGGATAAAAGCATGATTAGCAAACTTTAAAAGGCTTTCTCGTGCCATGTGTGCAAATGGAGTGATCCTACTGAGCCTTGAAGGAGTCATATGGACATTCTGTTAATTTTTTAAGTCTAAAAAATAACCACCCACAATTCCAATGAGTAGGCATTTGTGCTGTACACGTAGAAATGTGTGTTAATATGTATGTATTAGGCTTATTCTATATATTTTTAAAAATGCTGAAATGTTGTGGTAATGTCTATTCACTTCTCCACTCCTTTGACAAACTAGAGCATTTTGATTAAGACATCTTCTCCCTAAATGTTTACTTTGGAAAATAGCAGCTTGTGCTGTTACTTTTCTTCTGTTTCATAAAAGTGTGGTATGTCTGTGTGTCCCCCGCCCCACGGAAAGCCTATGTAGGCACTTTTTCTTCATGTAAACATATTACATATGCAAAGTCCTTTAAATTGGTCAGGAAAGAGTGACTGACAAAATGGCAGTTCTGAATGCTTTATTTGTTATGGTCAATTGAGTCATTCCAAAGGTAGGGTGTAGACACTTCCATTGATCTTTTAAATAGCCTCTGAGACCCTGCCAAACACTCTCATAAAGTGTTGAGACAAAGATAAATCGATTCCATTGAAGATGGCAAAGATAACTTCACTAGTCAACCAAAAAGGGAGGCAATCAACAGCAGTTCTCTTCAGATTTAACCTAGGGCTAGTCTTTTGACTCAGTGGCCCACATCTTTTGCAACCATCTGCTTATAATGGAGCCTATGCAGAAACTGCCTTGCTGAGTTGAAGATGTCTTGCTGAACTGCAGAATGTATGCAGGGCAAAGACAGAGCACATTTTGCTGATTTCATCTCAAGAGGCATTTTTCTGGATGTCAGACAGTGCAATACTCGAGGTGGGAGCAAACACCACTCAGGCCTCACCCTACATATGCTCTGCTGCTCAACAAGACATCAGCTGAGCTCAGAGAGCAGCCTTCCCTTACCAGCCTGCTCCAAGTGCAGGCAGGGGAGGTGCTCCAAGTGCAGCCTGCTCCAAGTGCAGGCAGGGGAGGTGCCATGCTCATGTCATGGTACACTGGTCAGACCAACTGTGACCAACTCCCATTGAAAATGCACTGTTAGCATGGATGGAGTGCTACATGTGCTAGGAGTGTCAACGGGCTGGTAAGTGCCCAACAATGATATTGAGGATTTCTCTTCCCCCCCCCCCCCGCAAACCCCCCCCCTGCAAAAAATTATTAAATTTTCATTGAGCATATTCCAGTGTAAAAAGTAGTGCATTAAGCTTACTTCAGTGGCAGGATTGTGTTTGTGAAATTTGGTATCTGTAGGTCAAGACAAAATCACACTGTTCACAAAAGCCTATAGATGGCCCCTGTATCAAGAGTAAAATCCTCATGCTCTGTGGAGTAACTCTCTAGACACAGTCCTACCCCAACATTAGAGCTTACATACCATTGCTACAGTTGTAAGCCATCTACAATAATTACATCCCATATCTCCCGTTTCTACGGACAATTTCTGCAAGTACTCAACACTCTGAAAAGATACATTAAAACCATAGTATACATCTCACACAATTATACAAGCAATAGTCAATTTACAATAAAATAAAGCCCAAAATAAGGCCAAACAGTAAAACAGAATACCACTATCATACAGCACCAATATACCAATTCACATCCTTGTTCAGATCACTAGGCATTTCACTTTTGAGGGTATGAATCTAGAATAACTGCTTGGAGAACAAAGCCCTATTTATGTCACCCCTATTTGATTTAACCTTTTCTAGGCACCAGAATTGTAATTCAACTGCCAGGGAGTTATTCACACATGCCTTCATGCAGGGTATCTGAAGATGTTTAATTCAGGGGATTAGATGAACATAGCTGTCGGCTCCTCCCCTCACTCCCTGCAATCTTTCTCCTTTGTGCATTTACTTTGATTGCTCTGGGTTTTTTCTCCAACCAATTACATACCAGGAGGTGGAGGTGGGGACCTCCCCCCCCCATTTTTCTGTTTGTTTGACAGCTGAGAATGGAAGAATGGCATGACAGGTTACCAAGCACCCGGATCAGAGCACTTAACCCAAACCTTCCAAATCTGACCCAAAACTGCTGATTTTTTTTTACAATGAATTTGCCTTTGTGAGTGACTGCCTCAATCACCTCATCCCCACCCCTGACCATTTAAGAGGCAGGGAAATTTAAAAGGCTCAGGTTACATCAAAGCTGGCAATTTCCCATGCTGCTGCTGGTGCTTTGCAGAAGGCAGTGGATGGGGCTGGGCTGGGGCTGGGTGATATTTGGAGAAGCCAGGAGGAGCAACTCCCCCACCCCTCAATCAGAGGCCAGCAATGCTCCTGGCATATCTCTGGCCAGGAAGGTGAGGTGGGGGTGTTGGGAGGGTGATGGTGTGGATGGGGAGGTGGGGGGTGTCTTGCCTGGCAGGGAGGGCATGCCCAGGACCCCCAGCAGTGAAGGAAGATGGCTCCAGAAGTTTCTCTGTTTGGCAACCCCCTGCTCCTGCTGCAGCATCCCTGCACTACTTGCTCGGCGTGGGGAGTCAATCCCCGCAGCAGCCCAGAGACCCAGCCCCAGCCAGAAAGCACCTCAGGCCTGCCTGTTCACACTGCCCCCTCCCCACCCTATCAGCAGCAGGCATCCGCCCAGATCCTCTGCAGTTTGGGAGCAGCTTGCTAGAACGGAAGTGCTTTCTACACCAGAAGCGCAGGAGTCGGGATGCGGGCAGGCAACGTGCTGACCCCCTGAGGCAGGGGGAGGTTGTGAGGATTATCAGCAGATACTCCAATCATACCCAACACAGCATAATTTGGGCTGTGCAGTAATTCTTAAGAGTGATTTAGGGGGAAAGAGTCAGGTGTGTACTGGTCCCAGATAACTCGCAGTGACTTCTGAGTAAATCTTGCTGAAATGTAGACTCACAGCCTTCATTCCAGAGGGGATGCGAGGTAAAGGACATGTATGTAAAACCTCCTGGTGATTGTACTCCATAAAGTGTCTAGCTAAGGATGTCTGTGTTTCCCCCTTACAACTCTTTATTCTGTAATCCTAGTTCTAATACATCTAGATGCCATACCCACATACAACTGAGGTAAGGAGTCTGCCCAGATGATCTCAATGGGTGATGGGGCTCATAGTGAAGACGGCATTCTTTTTCACATTAACCCTCTGCATTGATACCTCCTTCAGAGCACTGTGTACAGTAAGTCCTGTAAGTTCATACTCTGTCTTCTAGTATAAAGAAGTATCTCTGAACACTTAGGAATATATTGCCACAAATGCCAGTGCCTACCAATCACTTTCTCAATAGCAGATGAGTACATATCATGAGTTAAAGGGATTACCATCCTACTAGAGTGATCCCTACTACTATAATAAGTTAATAGTTCCTTTCTATTCATAGCCCTAACTTTAAAGAAGGGCTGCTTGATACAGGGAATTTTCAGGGAATACCCCTTCTGTGTATTCCCTGCAAAATGTTATTATTTACATCCCGCTCTTCCTCCAAGGAGCCCAGAGCGGTGTACTACATACTTAGGTTTCTCCTCACAACAACCCTGTGAAGTAGGTTAGGCTGAGAGAAAGGTGACTGGCCCAGAGTCACCCAGCTAGCATCATAGCTGAATGGGGATTTGAACTCAGGTCTCTCCAGTCCTAGTCCAGCATTCTAACCACTTGCTTCTGAAATAGACTCAAAGATTCCTTCTTAACCTAAGCATTTGGGAATATGGGAGACTGCTTTGCATAGGAACATAGGAAGCTGCCATACACTGAGTCAGACCATTGGTCTATCTAGCTCAGTATTGTCTTCACAGACTGGCAGTGGCTTCTCCAAGGTTGCAGGCAGGAAACTCTCTCAGCTCTCTTTTGGAGAAGCCAGGGAGAGAACTTGAAACCTTCTGCTCTTCCCAGAGCAGCTCCATCCCCTGAGGGGAATATCTTCCAGTGCTCACACTTCTAGTCTCCCTTTCATATGCAACCAGGGCAGACCCTGCTTAGCTAAGGGGACAAGTCATGCTTGCTACCACAAGACCAGCTCTCCTCTCCTAAAGTATTGCAAAATATATGGATAAAAACTCAAATTTTAAATACAAGTTAATGTCTGTAGGCTTCCTAAAGACCTCTGTAGACAAGGTTCCCCCATAACTATTTCCACATCTAGAAAACATATACAGTCTTTACTGTATGATAACTGGAATTTAATCAAAGAGTGTACGGTTTGTCCCAATGGTATTCAAGAAAGATTCAAAATGCAATAGGTCTCTCTCCAGTCCAATCCATGTTATCAAGATATAATCCAGAAAGTGTTTGAAAGCTACAATAAAGCCAGTATATGGATTTTTTTTTTAAAGAATGTAAATATGTTTGAACCAATCCAGATAGAGATTGGCCAAACTAACCAACCAACAATTCTTCACAATCTATTACTGTACTGATGTGAAACTGAATATGAATATGAAAACAGTCAAGCCCCACATACTCCTGTGGAGAATCCAGGGTGCAAGACCCTGGCTGTTAAAGCCTCTGCGCATCACAATCCCAAAAGGGGGGTTGCTGCCACCACCAACCATTCACACGCCAAGTCATAGTTGGTTTCAGCACATTTGAGTTGTGCACCCTTAGTCTAAAGGGAAGGCTTTCGGTCACACCCCCATTAATTGAAAATGACTTTAACATCATAATTTGCTAACTAGTATTTAGTCAACAGTAGTTACAATGACAACACAATTACTAAATACTAAACACAGCCAAAACTCTTGTCTGGACATTTGAGGTTGTCTTTCAAGTTAATGTTCTTTTAAAGCAGAACTGATTGTCCAAGATGTTGACAGAACAGCCAAAATATTTCTTGCGTCCTCTTTCTTAAAGAAGTGCTTGTTTTAAGTCATACAAGGGTCATTGAAAGTTTAAGTAGTCCAGCTTTGTAAGCATTCTTGATTTCACATCTTCTACCGTCTTTCAACATAAGACAAATCTAATTTGCTAGGCTTTACTGTTCTGTATAAATCAAAATAGCAGCTGCATTTGGATAGCATATTTTTCAATATGTTGGCTCAAAAATGTTTACTCTTGAGTTCGATAAATGGTCTGTTACCAGATTATTTCCAAGCCTTCTCAGTTTTAAACCTTTTCCTCCTCTTTGGGTGAACTTCATTGCTGCATAAGAGGCTTCTGGAACAGCATGCATGTGACTAAGCACAATGTATCGAGAACAAGTGGCACCTGCAACAAAATGTTACAGTATATCCCCAGCCCGTAAGAATAGTGCTCCTGTTCAGGGTTCCAGAAGCCTGGAACAGAAACACTTCAGTGCTGTTCATGCCTCCGATGTCTGGGCAGTGGGGAGGAACTTCAAGAGAGGGGAAGGAGAAATGAGAACTTGTTTCTTTCCTACTCCCTTGAACCCTCCCCACTGGTGCTGCTGAGTTCAACAGTGCTTGTTGCCAGTTCCACCTCTGAGCATTTTATTGCTATATAGCTTGGGGGTGGGGAAGGGGAGTGTTTCTGGAGAGATAACTTTGGATAGGGTAGGGAGGGGAGATTTTAACCTAATGGTATGCGTTCCCCCATTCCTAATCTACTCCTCCAGGATTCCTACCATAGCCTGCTAGGGACTTGAGCAGATCCTTTTCAATTTCTCTGTGTTTCTTTTAACTAACACCCAACACTCCGGCCTTCTTCAGTCATAACCTGGAACCACGGGTCCGATTGACCTGCAGTTCCAGTTGCAGGGGAGTAATGGCAGGAGAGAGGGCATGCCCTCAACTCCTGTCTGTGGCTTCCAGCGGCATCTGGTGGGCCACTGTGCGAAACAGGATGCTGGACTAGATGGGCCTTGGGCCTGATCCAGCAGGGCTGTTCTTATGTTCTTAGTTCCACACACCCCCTCCACCTCCCTGCTCTCCCATCCACTTTTGGAATTTGGGAGGACTGCCTCTCTGCAGTCAGCAAACTCTGCAGGGGAGCTGGCTGTACAGACTTTCTTTGGGCATTCTTGACCAAAGGACAACCCACACAGCCAACCGGGCTGGAGTGAGGGAGGAGCTTTACAAGAGGAAATAACTTAGTGGTTGGTGGTGTTATAAGTTGTCCTTGGTTATCCCACTTTTGGTTGCTCAGTTGAGTTTTTGCAGCATTTATGAATCACGGAAGTGAAGATGATGCTTTAATCAAGATGCAGAATTTATCAAGGGAATTTCCAGGGTTCCCTTTATATTCTAGACCAGAGCAGCACAACTTCAGCTCTTCAGCTGTTGTTAGAGTACAGCTCCCATCATCCCTGACCATTGGCTGATGGGTGGTGGGAGAGCACTCCATGCTCCCACATGAGCAGCCCTGTTCCATGAAGTACAGAGCAGGGCAGAGGGATCCAGGGTTGGAACTTGTTGTTCTTGCCTCCGTGAATCCCACAATGCAACGTGTGACAGGTGCATTGAATTGAGGGATTCCCCCAAGAGATGGGTGCTCTAGGCATGGGTGAGATAGTGGTGCTGGAAGAAGGGGTTTAGGTTTGTTAGGCACTGGGATATGTTTTGGGACAAGATGAGCCTGTACAAAAGGGATGGGCTCCACTTGAACCACGATGGAACCAGACTGCTGGCGCTTAAAATCAAAAAGGTTGCAGAGCAGCTTTTAAAATGATGCCTTAGGGACAGCTGACAGAAGCTGGGCAGTATCCGGTTCAGCAAATGCTGCCCCCTAAGGTGCGAGGGTGAAAATGATTAAGATAAAATGGAAAGGTACAGAACAGAACCAGATAAAGAACACACAGAAGGCTGTGCAAGATGGTCAAAGAGATATGAAATGCAAGCTGGGTGGTCAAAGGTATGAACAGAGAGATGCTACAAAACAGAGCCCCAAATGAAAGAGAAGATATAGTTATTCACATTTGGGATGGTTCACACATGCATAATGTATACATTACTTACTCACTTTCCTCCCTCCATTACTCCACAGTTGGTGACTTGCAGCTGAATGAGAGGCCTGCATTCATTGAGAAGCATTCTAGCTCTGTGGAGTTTGATCTAGGCTTTAATACACTTCAGTGCACTTGCAGTGTATTAATGCATTGCAGTTAATGGCTTGGTGAGGTAAGCCCTGTTAAGAAAACATTCCAGTCCCACACCATCCCAGGCACCATGATTTAGCAAATGAGGGAGGGAGGAGTGGAACATCCCACCCCACACCCATGCTGATGCTCCCACTGGCCATGCATTTGTCCTTCGTCTGCAAGGAACAGAAGACCTGAACCCTGGAGGGTGAACAAGGCTACTGAGTGCGAGCAAGACCCTTCCCTCGAGTTACTCATGAGACTGGTCTGGTTTGATTTTTTAATTATTAATTTCATTAGTGATTAAAATCAAATAAATAAAAATAAATAAACTAGTAGCTTTGGGCATTTTTTGGGTGGGCAGGGTGGAATACAAATGCCTAAATAGTTTCCTGCCATTCAATATCCCTTCTCTAGTTATGGTAGCCTACATAACTAAAGAGAAATAGAGATGAAGGAAATCCCAGATCTGAAAAGAAATCACTTCTGAACTAACTGGGCGGCAATGTTTTAGAAAAAAGACGACTGCGGGGAAACATGATAGAGGTCTAAAAATCATGCATGGTGTGGATGAAGAGGATAGAGATAAATTTCTCTCTCACACACATAACACTAGAACATAACATATAACACCTGCATCATCCCATGAAATTGATTGCTGGGAAATTTCAGACCAACAAACCTAAGTACTTTTTTACACAATGCATAATCAACTTGTGGAATTCTCTACCACAATATGTGGTGACAGCAAACAACCTGGATGGCTTTAAGAGGGGATTGGATGACAACATGGAGGAGAGGTCTATCTACAGCTAAAAGTCGGAGAGCTATAGGCCACTTCCAGCCTCAGAGGCAGGACGCCTATGAATACCAGTTGCAGGGGAGCAGGGGCGTAGCTAGGGGAGAGGGGACTTGTGTTCACTCCTCTCCCTGGCAGCCCCTTGGAGTGAGGGAGATAATGAAGAAAATAGTGAGAGGTGGAGTGGGGGGGTGGCCTCAGGAGCTGGAAGGCCCAGGTTCTTTGAACCCATCCACTCAATTGTAGCTACACCACTGCAGGGGAGTAACAGCAGGAAAGAGAGCATGCCCTCAACTCCTGTCTTTAGGCTTCCAGCAGCATCTGGTGGGCCACTGTGTGAAACAGGATGCTCGACTAGATGGGGCATGGGCCTGATCCAGTAGGGCTGTTCGTGTGTGTGTGTGCATGCGTGTATGCAGTTTTGGTTCCCTCTGCTAAGAATATGTTTGCTTTGCATCATGAGCTCTTTTCTGTGCACTTATAAAGCACTATATGGCACACTAGAGCCACCTCGTGGAATGCACACATTCACTAATGACTGGACCTCTTGTGTTAATTGCTGTCAAGAGTGCTTTTTATTAACCTATGCAGAGGGCCATTTTGTTTGTACTCTCAGAAGAACACTCTAGATACTTTGAACAAAGGGTTACATTGTGACTGATTTATAAATTCCACCATTTCATAATGCATGTGCCAGTTGCTTGAGTCAAAATCACTACTGTTTCCTTTGTAATTGATTTTGCTCTCAACAGGAAATCCCTCTGATTCTACTGACATATTTGTTTCTTTGTTCCAGTTTCTCCGCAAATGGACATAATGTTTCTCCATGTTGCCACCTGGTGGCCAAAAGCCAGAATATTTGTTTTGTTTTGTTTTGTTTATATATTACCCTTCCAAAAATGGCTCAGGGCAATTTACATCAAAATAAAAACAATTAAAATCAACTAACAGTTAAAAACAAAAACTATAAAAACAAAATAAAACCAATGAACAAAACATTTAAAATATTTAAAAACCCCGGAGGAACAGCATAAACCTTTACAACAATTTAAAAACCCCGAAACGTCAGTCCAAACAGGTCTTATGGGCTCTCCTGAAAGTTAATAATGAATTCAAAATATGAATTTCTGCTGGGAGTACATTCCACTGCCCAGGAACAGCAAAAGAGAAGGCCCGCCTCTGAGTCGCCACCAAATGTGCTGATGGTAACTGAAGACGTACCTCTTCAGATGACCTTAACGTGCAGTGGGGATCATGCAGAAGAAGATACTCTGTAAGATAACTCATACCTAAGCCATTCCAAGCGTTAAAGGTACTTACTTAGTAGGTGATGGAACCATTAAGCATACCTGTCCCTATGGGATTGCCCTAGATCAGGGCTGCTCAACTTCAGTCCTCCTGAAGTTGTTGGCCTACAACTCCCATAATCCCTGGCTATGGGCTACTGTGGCTGGGGATTATGGGAGTTGTCATCCAAAAGCAGCTTGAGAGCTGAAGTTGAGCAGCCCTGCCCTAGATGGAGGTCTCTGTGAACACAGATGAGCATGCTGGCTCAGGACCTTGTAGGAAATTTACCCATCATTAAAATGTCTCAAAAATGAATTTTAAAAATTGTATGGTAAGCTGCTCTGACCTTTTTGGTGGCTTGCATAATCCACAAGACAATGTGGACAGTAGGAGCAATGTCTGCACTATTGTGCAGATGTAAACACTGTTGACGCTGTTGTGCACCAGGGCAGTACCACTCAGGTGTAAAGTTGTTCAAACACAGTTATGCATCCATGTGCTAATTATTTCCAAAGGGTGTCCAATTGTGCAACTGTGTTGGCACAGCTTTATGCCAGAGCAGTACTGCCCTGGTATGCAACAATGTCGACAGTGTTTCTAGGCTTGCCACCTATTCTTTATTTCAAAGAACAGTTCTTTATTTAGCATTAACATGTACCTGTTCTTTATCAACTTCATAAAGAACACAGTTTGTTCTATATTTCCAGTTCGCTGAGATAGGCCAGAGACTGACGGCAGTGAACCCACAATGAAGAGGCTGGCTTCACGTTGCAGGCCTCTAGAAAGCAGTCTTCTTCAGCCCTGCAGGCTGGATAGCAGAATGCACTCTGGTACTACCACTCCCATGATGAAGCTTGTTTTTGGAACCAAAAGTTCACCTTTGCCCCTGCAGGCAATAGGAGGAGGCAGAGCCTTGTGGAGCAAAGAGCAGCCAGGCCTGTGACATTGTGGCCCATTCTACAAAAGTCTCTCCCTAGAGTTGAGCAGCCTAACTGTCTGTCATCTTCCACCCAACCTCAGGCCCGACCTTAGGATGGGTGACTGAGGTGATTGCACTGGACCCCGTGCCTGGACAGGCCCTGGAGTGGGCAACGGCAAACAGTGGGCCCCAGGGGGCCTCCTGGTAGTGGACAAATTGATCATTAGAGATATAGAGAGATGGGTTTGTGATCCATGCCTTGACCGCACTGTCTTTTGCCTGCCTGGCGCGAAGGTTGCAGACATCACACAGCGTCTAGATAGTCTGTTAGGCAGTAGGGATGTGCACAAATTGATGTTTTTTATTCAATTTGTGCCCCAAACAAATCACCCCTGATTTGTTTTGTATCCAAACCTACCCCCTCCAAATTACCCCAATTCAACTTGTATTTGCTTTGATTTGCTTTGGATTCAGACTACTTCAGACCACTTAACAAGGTCCTAGGGGCAAAAAAAAAGGGGTGGCGGTGGTGGGTATATCCCCATGAGTGCCACCTACCACCCAAATTTCAAGGCAGTGACACTTGGTTGAAATTTAATGATTTTTTTAAAAAGTTTTTACTTATGAACATTTCTGCCATAGGAAACAATGGGGATTTGAGGTTGCCATATCCTAACCCTAACACAGATCCCCAGCTTTCATTCAAAAATAAAAAGCTATGCTCTAGCCCTTGTAGAAGTGGAGTTATGGACCAAAATGTGCGGTCATTATTTTTCAAGTGTTTGGATTCTTTGGTGTATAATAACTTTTCCTCATAATGGATCCCTATGAGGATTCAATATACACCTTCGTTTCTTCTGTTCATTGGACAGTGTCAACTGTCAACTATCAACTACACCCCCACCCCACCCCCACACACTGGGGTACTCAGTTAATTATTTTTTAACGGTATTTTTGAAGTGTTTAGATTCTTTGGTGTCTTCATTAGATACTTCCATTTCTTCTGTTCATTTTGAACCCACCACTTTGCAGGTGGGGTTGGGTAATTAGTGGCATCCCATATTCCAACTACCCCACAACCCACAAGCCACTGGGTACTCAGTTTATATTATAGGAATTTTTGAGGTGTTTAGATTCTTTGGAGTGTAATGAATCCTCATAGGGATTCATTATGAGGAAAGGTTATTAGACACCAAAGAGTCTAAACACTTGAAAAAATCCTAGAACATAAACTGAGTAGTACCCCACTGCCTTGTGGGTGGGAGTGGGCTGTAGTTGGCACATGGCAGTTGACAGTTGGCACTGCCAAAAAGCAGTCAAAATGAATAGAAGAAATGAGTGTAATGAATCCTCATAAGGATTCATTGATGAAAGGTTATTATACACCAAATAATCCAAACGCTTGAAAAATAGTGACCACACATTTTGCTCCATAACTCCACTTCTACAAAGGCTAGAGCTTAGCTTTTTTTTTGTTTTTAAATGAAAGCAGGGAATCTTGGGAAATTAATAATAAGGATCTGAATCTCGAATCGATTTGAATTGAATCAGGCACGATTTGATTTGTACCTCGCTGGCCAATGGCTGTAATAAAAAACTGAACTGAATTGATTTGTACACAAATCTAGCCAATAGACCACAGGGGTGATTTGTTTTGTCTCTAAATCACCTGAATCAGCTGATTTCAGGTACAAATCAATTTGTACCCAAATTAATGTGCACATCCCTATTAGGCAGTGCTGGGGGAGGGGTGGGGCAGCTGTCATGATACATGTTGACAGCAACAATGTGGGAAAATGTAGTCAGAAAATCCTGGAAGCCAAATTTAGGCTGATAGGTAGCGTATTGAAGACCAGGACCCCCAAGGTAGCATTCTCAGAAATGCTACCTGTTCCACGCGCAGGGACAGAGAGACAGGAAGAGCTGAGGGGTTTTCAATGCTTGGATGAGATGTTGGTGCCAGGAGCAGGGCATAGATTTGTTAGGCACTGGGATACATTTGTGGGCAAGCAAGACCTGTACAAAAGGGACTGGCTGCATTTGAACCAAGATGGAACCAGACTGCTGGCGCTTAAAATCAAAATGGTTACAGAACAGCATTTAAAATGACTCCTGAGGAATAGCCAACAGGAGTTGGGCAGTATCCGGTTCGGCAAATGCCATCCTTTAAAGTGCCAGGGGGCAAAGGATTCAGATAAAACAGAAGGAGACAGAACAGAACCACATAAAGAGCATACAGAAGCCTGTGCCAGCTGGTCAAAGAGTCAAAAGAAAGGTAGCACACACCAGGTAAGAGATTCAGTGTATAGGTGCTTATATGCCAATGCCAGAAGCTTCTGAGCCAAGATGGGTGAGCTGGAATGCTTGGTTGCTAACACAGAAATAGATATAGTGGGCATAACAGAAACATGGTAGAACAGTGAGAACCAGTGGGACACTGTTATCCCTGGATATAAACTCTATAGAAAGGACAGGGAGGGGTGCCTTGGAGGTGAAGTAGCACTGTATGTTAAAGAAGGCATAGAATCTAACAAGCTAGAAAACCTGAGCGGACCGGAGACCTCCACAGAAACCCTGTGGGTGACAATACAAGGTATGAAAGGGAATGTGTAACTGGGACGTGCTATCACCCTCTAGATGAAAAGGCTGACAGTGACTGGAGGAAATCAGGGAGGCATCAAGGAGAGGCAGGGTTGTAATAATGGGTGACTTCAATTACCCACACATAGACTGGTAAATTCACAGACAGGTAATGAAAAAGAGGTCAAATTTCTAGATACGCTGAATGACTGTGCCCTAGAACAGTTGGTCTTGGAACCAACCAGAGAGGTGACCTTGGACTTAATCTTGAGTGGCACGCAGGACCTGGTGCGTGATGTCAGTGTCATCGACCATAGTGCAATGAAATTCAGCATACATGTGGGGAGAGGATCACCAAGGAAGTCTAACACAGACATTTTGAATTTCAGATGAGGAAATTTCTCCAAAATGAGGAGTATGGTGAAAAGAAAGCTGAAAGGGAAAAACAGGAGAGTCACTTCGCTTCAGAATGCATAGAGTTTACTCAAAACCACAATACTAGAAGCCCAGTTAGATTGTATACCCAAAAGGAGGAAAGGTACCACTAAGTTTGGGAAGATACCACCATGGCTAACAGGTACCTTCAAGGAAGCCATAAAAGGGAAGACTTCCTTCTGAAATTAGAAGGCTTGTCCAAATGAAGAGAACAGAAAGAAACACAAACTCTGGCAAAAGAAATGAAAGGTGACAATAAGGGAGGCAAAAAGAGAGTTTGAGGAACATTTAGCTAAAAGCATCAAGGGGAATAACAAAAAGTTCTTTAAATACATCAGAAGCAGGAAACCTGCCAGGGAGCGGTTGGACCATTAGACAATGAGGGAGTGAAAGATAGTATTAAGGAGAATACGGAGGTTGCAGAGAAGCTACATGAGCATATACCCGTTCCTGAACCAGGCTTTTCGAGGATGGAGGCTAAAGAACTGAGACAGATAGAAGTGACAAGAGATGGTGTTCTAAACTGTCTGGAAAAACTGAAAACTAGCAAATCACCAGGGCCAGATGGCATCCATCCAAGAGTCCTCAAATAACTCAAATGTGAAATTGCTGACCTCCTTGCTAAAATATATAACTTATCCCTGTAATCAGGCTCTGTACTGGAGGACTGTACTGTACTGGAGGACTGGAAAATAGCCAATGTAACACCGATTTTCAAAAAGGGATCCAGGGGCAATCCAGGAAATTACAGGCCAGTTAGCTTAACATATGTTCCAGGCAAATTGATGGAAAGCATCCTCAAGGATAAAATTGTAAAGCACATAGAAGAACAGGCCCTGCTGGGAGAGAACCAGCATGGCTTCTGCAAAGGTAAATCTTTCCTCACCAACCTTTTGGAGTTCTTTGAGAGTGTCAACAAGTGTGTGGATCAAGGTGATCCAGTTGACATAGTATACCTGGACTTTCAAAAAACTTTCAACAAAGTTCCTCATCAAAGACTCCTGAGGAAACTTAGCAGTCATGGGATAAGGGGACAAGTACATGTGTAGATTGCTAACTGGTTGAACGATAGGAAACAGAGAGGCTATTCACACGATGGGGCGAAATTGGGCTAGCAGAGGCTAGCCCGATTTCACCCCACCATGCGAACCACCGGGCTCAGCTGCGAGCCCGGTGGTTCGTAGGCGGGAAACCCGCCTAAGTACCCCTGCCCTAAAAAATCGTGAGTAGCCGCAGCGTGGCTCCATGCCATGGCTATTCATGAGGAGATCCCCGGAGGGGAGGTGAAAAGCTGCCTCCCGGCTCCGGGGGTCTCGCCAGTATGCCCTGCACACTCGCACAGGGCATGCTGGAGCTTCCGGCGGCCAATTGGCCCCTGCTCCCCCTAGCCCCCACCGGCTCTGTCAGGGAGCTGGCAATCGTGTGGGCGGCTGATCCGGCTGCCCAGGGCTCCCGCCCAGATCATCTGTGGGGAGAATGGGCTTAGCCCACTCTCCCTGCTCAGCTCACCAAACCGGGTCTCACCGATCGTGAGACCCAGCTCAGTGGGTAGGTATAAATGGAGAGTTTGCACAATGGAGGGAAGTAAGAAGCGAGGTCCTCCAGGGATATGTACTGTGACCAGTGCTTTTTAATTTATTCATAAATGATCTAGAAGCAGGGGTAAGCAGCAAGTTGGCCAGATTTGCAGATGATACCAAACTCTTTCAGGTAGTGAAATCCAAAAAGGATTGTGAGGAGCTCCAAAAGGATCTCTCCAAACTGGGGGAGTGGGCGAAAAAATGGCAAATGTGGTTCAGTGTTGGCAAGTGTAAAGTGATGCACATTGGGACCAAAAAAACCCCAAC
Source organism: Hemicordylus capensis (assembly GCF_027244095.1). NCBI lineage: Eukaryota > Metazoa > Chordata > Lepidosauria > Squamata > Cordylidae > Hemicordylus > Hemicordylus capensis. Next base: position 337,205,675 of record NC_069657.1, read on the forward strand.
TTCAAGTATACACTGAGGGAATCTGAGCCGTCGGTGACTAACCAGGAGAGGGATCTTGGGGTCGTGGTGGACAGCTTATTGAAAGTGTCGACTCAATGTGTGGCAGCTGTGAAAAAGGTCAATTTCATGCTAGGGATCATTAGGAAGGGGGTTGAAAACAAAATGGCTAATATTATAATGCCCTTATACAAAACGATGGTGCGGCCACACCTAAAGTACTGCATACAATTCTGGTCACCACATCTAAAGAAGGTGCAGAAGAGGGCAACCAAGATGATCAGGGGCCGAGAGCACCTTTCTTATGAGGCAAGACTACAACACCTGGGGCTTAAAAAAAATACAACTGAGGGGAGGCATGATAGAGGTCTATAAAATCATGCATGGTGTGGAGAAAGTGGATAGAGAGAAATTCTTCTCCCTCTCACATAACACCAGGGGTCAGAACCAGGGGTCATCCCATGAAATTGATTGCTAGGAAATTTAGGACCAACTAACGGAAGTACTTTTTCACACAACACATAATTATCTTGTGGAATTCTCTGCCACAAAATGTGGTGACCACCAACAACCTGGATGGCTTTAAGAAGGGTTTGGGTAACTTCATGGAGGAGAGGTCTATCAACTGCTACTAGTTGGAAGGCTATAGGCCACCTCCAGCCTCAAAGGCAGGATGCCTCTGAGTACCAGTTGCAGGGGAGTAACAGCAGAAGAGAGGGCATGCCCTCAACTCCTGCCTGCAGGCTTCCAGCAGCATCTGGTGGGCCACTGTGTGAAACAGTATGCTGGACTAGATGGGCCTTGGGCCTGATCCAGCAGGGCTGTTCTTATGTTCTTATGTTCTTAAACATACCCAAAGTCTACCAAAATCTGATTCAAGCATTTTTTGAGGGGACTGCTTTTTTTGGGTCGCCATTGCTGGCTTTTACTCAGAGCAACATGAACTTAGATGAATGCACGTATCTGGTCTTATGTTTCTCCAGTTCATTTAAAATGTACAAATTAAAGGTTTAAAAAAAGTTATTGAATATAGCATTAACTTAAGCCAATACCTTACATTAAGAATATGCAGAAATATTCTATATATGTTTAAATGAACAAGGAGCTGGTGCTCCACACCCCAAAGTGAGTTCTGGGCAGGTGAGTTCAATTCCTGTGCAAGACCTTTCCTGTTTGGCTACCAATACACTTGTATCCACAGTGGGCTTTATTTTACTATATCACCTTCATTACCACCAGAAACAATTACGGTTTCATTCTTAGGTGTCTGGAGTATGTCTTGCTCAGAAAGGAAGCAAGCAAGATCAGCCTTATTGTCTGGGAGAACCAAGAAATTTGTCCAGTTTTTTGGAAGTGAATTAGTTTTGTCCAACAGATCTCAGAATTTGCTTAAGTCCTGTTTTTGTTCATTTTTGTTCTTGTCCCTTCTTTGATAGATTCTGACCAGTATAAGAACATAAGAACAGCCCTGCTGGATCAGGCTGAAGGCCTATCTAGCCCTTTATCCTGTTTCCCACAGTGGCCAGCCCAGCAGGTGCCTTTGAGAAGTCCACAGGCAAGAGCTGAGGGCATGCCCTTTCATTTTGTCAGAAATCCATCAAATGTAATGTTAATCCTATTAAAATGGTGTCCAGTCTGAGACACAAATTTCACAAAATAGTCAGCATGTGGTACAGCAATTAGGTTACCCTAGGGCAACCATGCATTCTTGGCCATCAGTCATGTGCTTCTAGTGGTTTATTTTAGCAGAATAAATTGTGAAATGCTGTGGCTGAATCAGGAACCTCAGCAAAGCCAAAGTATATTCATGTGAACACGGCATATGTGAGAAGTTGCCCAATTCACTATAAAATCTGATTAGCATATTTTCATTTCATGTAACCACAGGCTGGGCATAACAAGACAGGAAATGGTAAAGCTTTTTGCTCAAATTCAGGTCATCTTAAGAATCTAGGAGAAGGTGACAAGATTCTTAAACATACACAAGAAACATACACATCTGTAGAAAAGGTTATCTGCAAGATATTTGTGTTTTGTTTGTTTAGCATATTTATATGCTGCCCCAAACCTGTTTCTTGGGGCAATAAAATAACATAAATAAAAACAAGAATTAAAACTTTAAAACAATTTAAAACCATAACAGATTCTATAAATCTAATTAAAATTGTTGATGAATCAATCAATCAATCAATCAATCTTTATTATGGTCTTTGATCGGCATAGAGTAGATTACATTAAAATGGCATTAAAACAGGCTATGTCCAGAACTGTGAGAGTAGAGAGGCTAAAAGCTATACATACACTTTTATACAGCTACGGTTAAATTGCGGTGAGCTATCTTCAAACTGCAGTCGACACAGGTAAAATTATGGGTGAGACTATATAAAAGCTTTACATGGTTAAAATCTTAAAATCAATCGGAAAAACTAAGGAACTATGAAATGCTATGGGGTGGGTGAATTAATGAGGTCATGCACACAACCTCCGGCTGCCACTTGGGAAGCCTCCGAGGAAGGCAGGAGCTGGCGGGCCTTCCTCAGCAGACACGCCCACACGAGCGATGGTGCAGTGAAGGCAAACTGAGGGAGTAGGAGGACCTCCCCCTCCTCACCCTCCTCCCCTGCATCCCAGAGGGCCCCGCACCATGAGTGTGGTGGCTGCTTGCATTAGGGCAACCATCGTGCTCGCTGTGGCCACTCCTTCCCCACAGTTCACTGCCAGAAATGGTGGTGTGGCAGGCTGGGCAGAAGCCTTTTCACCTGGTAGTGATGACTCACATGATCACCTGCTGAGGTTAAACAAACCACAAGTTCTTGTTACTCTGAGTAAAAGCTAGCAATGGTGGCCCCCGCAAAAGCATCCCCCCCCCAAAAAATGCTCAAATCAGATTTTGGAAGACTTTAGAATACCTTCTAAAGTGTCTTGGAATACCTGCCTGAGTACAACCCCATCCCACCCCAATTTCATTTTTATTGCAAATACTTTGATATAAATAAATAATTGCACCATGAAATGACTGGCCTAATACTGTGCAGTGAGCCAACTGTCTAAGCAACAAGTGGTCTTGCTGCTCCTGTGCCCCTTTAAACTAGGCTTGCCATATTCTGGCTTTCGAAATCCAGGTTCCTAATTTGCATATTATGTAAATTGGCTTGAAAATAATTGTCGGCCAGAATAACGACTACATGTTTTACTCCATAACTCTGCTTCCACAAGGGCTAGAGCTTAGCTTAAAAAAAGAAAAAAAGTTGAAATCCAGGCAAATCTGGGTGGGCTAAACAATCTGGGTGAGATGCTTAAAATCCGGGTGAAACCCAGAATATCAGGGGGCATGGCAACTCTACTTTAAAGCCCACTGGTGCGGCTTGGGAAGACTGGGAGGCTCTGTGAGTACTAAGGAGTGCATCCTCACACTCTCTTTGGGAAAAATGGGAGTAGCAGAGATCATGTGAGGACATATTCCTTAGTAGCCAGCCACAGACCCTCCCTGCCTTCATACGCCATGTGGGCAGATTTTAAAGGGACGGGGAAGTTGCCAGAGTGCTTGTTGCTTAGATAAGCAACTTCCTGAACTGTATGTACGCCACTTAAATTAATGTTCCCTGTCATGTTTTTTAATGCATTGTTTTGTGCCAGTTAAATGTAGCAAGATTTACCGGAGGGTTTCTTCTGAAGTTTTTGCCTTCACAGATGAGAGATTTTTTTGTTGCTGTTAAATATTGAAAAAAGACAAATGAATTGTTCTATGAACATGTTTTCATCGAGTCTACGTGTTTTCTCATATTTTTACAAGGAAATGAAAATGAAAGTGTTTGTGTTCTTGTGAGCTGCGATAATCTTAGCCCCAAATCTCCCCTTCCTCTTGCGCCATCACAAGGAGCAATCAAATTTCTTGTTCAGTCACAAGGAGAAGAGGAGAACATAACCAGAGAACAGCTCCGAAGTACCAAAGGAACTTTCAGCACCCAGATGCCAAGGATGGAAAAGTTAGGCAAAGTGCTTGACTTCTGCGTCAATCACTCGAAGTTGCTGGGCTATGGTGCCGTGTCTCTGCTGACTGCTGGAAGTGAGCGTATTTTTTCGGTGGTGGTATTCAGATGCCCGTGCAACAGCTGGAATCTGCTTTATGGCTCTGTCTTCCTGCTGGTGCCAGCCCTTATTCTGTTTCTGCTTGGCTTTCTGCTCAGTACCCGCTTCTGGAAGGTGTTCACTGGATGCTGTGCCGGAGGCAAGGTGTGCGGGTGCTTTCGTAGGGGTTACATCTGGCGCTACCTGCAAGTGCTGGGGATAGTGATTGCCGGTGCTACTGTAGCTCCCTTCACATGGATTGCTGTGGCTCTGCTGGGAGGCAGCTTCTACGAGTGTGCTGCTAGTGGCAACTCCATAGTTCAGGGATACATGTGTAAAAGCCATGAGAGCAAGTGCTTTGAGGATGTGCTTCAAGCGCCCTGTGATGGTGATGACACTTCTTCCCCAGAGATGAAAAACATGCTCATGACACTCAAGGCCCAGTCTCAGGTATTGTCTCTTCCAGATTTTATCACTCAGTAAAAATAGCTTGTTGATTTACAGGGCGGAAGGTCCTTTGTATAGGGATTCTCCAGGTGTCTCCACCATCAGAGGTTAAGCAGCTGGTGACTGGGGAATGAGGCCATGGGAGATGGGGTTGTAGCTCAGTGGCAGAGCATCTGCTTTGTGTGCAGAAGGTCCAGATTCACTCCTGGGATCTCCGAGTAGAACCAGGAAAGGCTGCTGCCTGAAGCTGCGGAGAGCCTCTGTCAGGGTGAGCTGATTCTGTACGAAGCAGCATCCTATGTTCCTATGAAGGTAGATTTGCCATGCCCCCCAAAATTCCAGGTTTCAGCCAGATTTTAAGCATCTCACCCAGATTGCTAAACCCACCCAGATTTGCCCAGATTTCATTAAACAACAACAACAAAGCTCTAGCCCTAGTAGACGTGAAGTTATGGAGAAAAATGTGCTGTTCCTATTCTTCTCAAAAATTATTTTCAAGCCAGTTTTCATAATATGCAAATTAGGCACTTGGATTTGGAAAGCCAGACTATGAGAAACATCTATATCAGGCAGCAGTGATATAGGAAGATGCTGAAAGACATCTCATACTGCGTGGGAGATGGCAATGGTAAACCCCTCCTGTATTCTACCAAAGACAACCACAGGGCTCTGTGGTTGCCAGCCATCGACACCAACTTGATGGCACACTTTACCTTTATATGAAGGAGTATTTCCTGAGGCAAAGCCTCAGCTCTAGGGCTGCTTGCTTAACACCCAGTTAACGAGAACTTTGGAAGAGTGGTATATAAATATTCATAGTAGTGGTAGTAGTAGTTTTGATTTAATGCTTCTTGGTTTCTCAATTAACGCCTTTTATTAGAATTGCACAGCTACTTTAAATGAAGTTGCCCAATTTGGCATTTCTACTTAGCTAATTTTTAACCCCCACTCCCCATGAAAGGAAAATGTTTTTGTTGTTTTATCCTTCAGTAATTTTATTTAAAGGCCATTTCTCACAATATGGCTGACCACATGTGGATGTTACTGGAAACTGCTTCACGGGGCAGCTACATCATCATGTTCACACAGACAGGCTTTCTAAGTAGAATGGTCGCCAGTGTATTATTTACTCACAGTCCTGAAATCTGTCACTTCACCAGCAATGGTTAAGGGACATGAAGAGGAACTGTGAGGAGGTCAGAAGAACTTTACTGTTCCAGAGGACTGGATACACTAATTTTTATGAAGGGATTGGGGGCCTAGAAAATGGCAACCTGGTTAGCTTAATGATCAAAAATAAAAATACTAAACATATAGAAGAACAAACCTTGCCGACAGAGAACTGGCATGGCTTCTGAAAAGGTAAGTCTTGATTCACTAAATTTCTATAATTCTTTGAAAATGTCAGCAGGTGATCTGATTCTCAATTTATTCTTGGATTTTCAAGAGACTTTTGGCAAAGCCTTCATCAAAAGCTCTTGGGTAAATATAGCAGTTATGGGATAAGGGGGGCAGACCTTTTCATGAATTGGTAACTGCTTAAAGGACAAGGAACAGAGGGGAGGAATAAATTGAATTTTTCCTAATGGAGAGAAGTTGTGGACCCAGAGGGATCTGTATTGGGGCCAGTGCTTTTTAATTTGTTCATAAATGAACTAAAAATTGGAGTGAGCAGTGAGGTAGCCAGATTTGCAGATGACACCAAACTATTCAGGGTGGTAAAATCCAAAACTGATTGTGAAGAGCTTCAAAAGGCTCTCTTCAAATTGAGCACACAGGCAACAAAATGGAACATGCAGTTGAGGGTAAATTAGTGTAAAGTGATACACATTGGGGGGAAATGTCTCAAATTCAAATTCACATAAACACTGATGGAGTCTAAGCTTTGTTGACTAACTAGGACAGGGACTAGCTCAATGAAATCTGAGTCAATGAAAAAAGGGGCTATCTCAATAAAATGTTCAACTCAGAGTGCAGCATTTGTGAAAAAGGCAAATTCTATGCTAGGGGGTCCTTTGGAAAGGGGTAAAAAACATAACTTTGCTGCTTACATTCTGTGCAGATCTCCATTTGCTTCTATGAGGCACTGCTTCTATGCCCCTGTAAAACACACAGCCCTCAGGGACATATTTCTGGAAGGCAGAGAATGCGTAGGCCATCTTCGGATGTCACAGGAAACCTGAGGCAAACCTACTTCAGGTTGGCCCTCTGTGACATCTGAATTATTGGAACCATGGTTCCCGGACCCAACCGTGGTTCCGATTCCTCCCCCAAACCTGCGATTGAACCCCCAGTTACAAGTAAGGTTCACTTATCTAACCAAGGTTTTGGAAGCTGCAGCGTGTTGACTGGTTTAGGCAAGAGGTTTACTCTCACCCAAACTGGAGTTAAGGGAGGGAGCTCCTCCCGATGCTGGAATTCCATTGGCTGGTGTGCCTTTCCTTCATGGGTTGATGAAGCCCGCGCAGCCAGTTCTGCCCCCTTTGCAGTCTCCCAGACTGCAGATTGTAATCATGAGTGCACCAGGGGACTGGAGGTATGTTGAACCTGCAGTTAAATGTTACGTCCAAAGGTGCCCTTACAGATGTAGGGAAAATAAGAGAAAAATCACTGCCCTTCCCCCTACGTACTCTGCTGCTCAGAAAGATTCTGGTTAAGAGCAGTCTCTCTCTGTGAGGACACAGCTCTAGAAGTCAGACATTGTGTAAAGTTCTGGCCACTGCATTTCAAAAAGGATATTATTGAACTGGAAAAGGTATAGAAGAAGTCAAACAAAATGATCAAGGGGCTAGAGCACCTTCCTTACAAGGTAAGGCTACAACACTTGAGGCTTTTTCATTTAGAAACAACATGTGTAATAGAGAAGTTTTTCTTCCTCTCTTACAACATGAGAATGAAGAACCATCCAACGAAACTGACTGGCCAGAAAGTTAAGACCGACAAAAGGAAGTACTTGTTCACAAAGCAAGTTATTTTGTATGTGGAATTTCCCACCACAAGATGTGGTGATGGCCACCAGCTTGGATGCATTACAAGAGGCTTAGACAAATTCATGGAGGATAGGTGTATTAATGCCTCCTAGTCTTGATGGCTATAGGCTACCTCCAGGTTCAGAGGCAGAGTGCCTCTGGATGCCAGTTGCAAGGAACATTGACAGGATAGCAAGCATGCCTTCATTTCCTGCTTGTGAGTTTCCTAGAGGCATCCAAACAGGATGTTGGACTAGATAGGCCTTGTGTCTGATCTAGCAAAGCTCTGCTTATGTTCCTAATGAAATACTGCTCTCCCTACAGCAAAATCTAGAAATGCAAGCTTAATCAGGGACAACTCAAGGGATGTGGTGTAGACTCTGAACTGTTTGTTCCTGTTATGACCAAAAAACATACCCTGAGCAAAACAGCTTGTGCAGACACAAGGAACCTCTGACCCCTTGTTTTGGGCTCTGTCTGAGGTTCCTCAGTGCAAGCGCTATTCTCATATTTCTCTTTTTTCCAAGGTGATGGGGTGGATTTTGATCTCCTTTGTCATCATATTGGCTCTCCTTTCTACCTGTATCTCCCGCTGCCGTTCTCCAGTGAGTGTTCTTCACCTTGCATTCTGGAAAATGTACCTGGAGAAGGAGAGAAAGCTTTTTGAGGACAAAGCCCAGGAACATGCAACCAAGCTGGCAGAGAGGAATCTAAACTGCTTCTTTCATGATACGGAGCCAGAATCCTTTCAAACTCCAAGCATCAAAGCCTGGGAGGGCATTTCCTCCTTGTTTGCCTTTAACCCTGAAAAGCAATACTACAGTATGATACACAAATATGTCAGCAGCAAAAGCAAGAGTGGCAGCATCAAATCCAACGAGGGGGACACATTCCACGTTTGTCTTGGGTTTGTGGATGGAAACGCTGAAACAGGAATGTTATAATGAAATGTTTTCACACTTCAACCTCCATTGTAAAAGCATCTCTGTTGCAGCAGAGAAAATGTGACTTTGCAATAGTGCTAATGTGGCTTTTAATGAAATCCAATCATTGAAGCTTTCATTTTAAAGGAATGATTTATTCCTAAGACCATGCAGATTGCTGTGGCCTTCCTGGGAGGCAGCTGCTATGCCTATGCTGCTTGCAGGAGCTCCATATTAAGAGATATGTACATGTGGAAAGGCAAAGGGAGAGAATGTGTCAAATACCCTGGGAATGATGGCACTCCTTCCTCAGAGATGGGAGATTTGCCAGTGAGCCTCCAGGCATAGCATCTTGCAGCTTGTATTACTTACTTGTAAAAAGCCTTTCGATAGGGCGGTATACAAATGTAATAAATACAAACCTGGGAAAACTGTGCCAGATCCTCCATGGGCAAAGTGAAGGGACCCACCAGGGATGGCCTCATGTTACTGTGCTGCCCTGTGTTGTCAGCTATGGGGGAAGGTGAGGCAGATCTGCACACTCCTTACCAGCCTCAAAGGGCTCTTAGCCAGATCCTCTTTTTCATCCCAATTCAATACGGCAATCAAATGGAAGCAGGGAACTGGTATACAGTTGTCAAAATTCCTTATTATGGTGTGAAGAGGGAGTAGAGGAAGGGCCATTACATGTCCTGGGGCTTATCTACAACACAGAAAGACACATTCTGTGCTTCTACAGGCTCTTTCACAAGGTAGGCCAGATAATCAAGTATGAGGAGTGGGACGGGGCAGACTTTGCTTGCAACCTGTACAGCACACAACAAAGTTAGCCATGACTAAGTCCCACTGAAATTATTGGCTGGCATAGTGTACAACACTCTGTCAAGCTTTTAACAGAGTGTTTGCACAATTGCCCCAGAACGCCCTTTCTTCAAATGCAAGAATTGCACAAACACAGATGCATGATAGTCCTGCCAGTATTTGGAAATACTGGTGGTACTATCATGCAACTGCATTTGTGCAGTTCTTGCGTTTGCAAAAAGGGAATTCTGGTGCAACTGTCCAAGCACTCCTTTACAAGGCTGACAGAGCATTGCGCAGTAGGTCAGCCAGTGAACAGAAAGTAGGCATGATTATCTTTTCTCATTGATTCTCATGGTGCTTAGTCATGAGTTACTAGTCTGGATGTTACCCACTGACTCCCCCCCCCCTTTTAATTTATTTAATGTTTTTAAACATTTTATAACAATTTATATTTTGCAACAACATGCCCAAGTTGCCCCCCACCCCGCCCCCATACCCCCCCCCCCCCAAGAAAGAAGAGGAAGGGGAAAGAAAGAAAGAAAGAAAAAACAGAAGAGGGAAAAAGGAAGAGAAGAAGGGAGAATCACCATTGCACTAAGATGTGGATAGGTCAGAAAGATCCTTATTCTAAGAAAAGATTAAGAAGGTTATCCCAAATTTCAGACCATTTATCCAATTTATTTACTTTTAATAGGGCCCATTTTTCATGTGCTGCAAGCTTAAGCAGGTCCTGTGCCCAATCCTCGCACCGAGGGGGATTGGGAGATTTCCACAGCCTCAATATCAACCTCTTGGCAACCAGCAGGCTCCACCAAAGCCATTGTTTAGAGCTGTATTTTAGTCCCCAGCTGGTTGGAATAAATCCCAACACTGCATTTCGATCCTTCAGTGCAAGAGATGAATCCAGCACTAGGTTAATTTGCATAGTGCCCTCTCTCCAGAAGCCTTGCACAATGGAACAGTCCCAGGGCATGTGTGTTAAATTGGCCTGTGGATTATTGCATCTCCAGCAGTTACTATCTGAGGACATTTTTAAGCGCATAAGGTATAGAGGAGTCCAGTAGGCCCTGAAAATAATCTTCTGCTGGATGAGGCACAATTTAAGATCTAATGTACTGCACTGAACACTACTTAAAATATTTTGCCATTGCTCAGGTGACAGTTTATCAGAAAGTTCCATTGGCCGGCTTGTAAGTTCACACTTATAGCTGACCTAGAACTAGAACCTTTGCTGGTTGAATGACCGTAACAATAAAGATTTGATTTGATTTGAGAACTGGAACAAGGTCTCTCATTCCCAAGATATATGCCTGTTCGACCACAATAATCAATAACATTCTGAAACAAGTCTCTCAGTTGAATCATTTAATCAATTGCCATCACAACTTAGGACAACCACAAAACATATTGTTTAAAAGTACAACATGCTTAATTCAGCTTTCAGTAGAGCAGGGTTTGCTGACCTTGGGTCCCCAGATGTTGCTGGACAAAGCTGGGAACCCCTGCAATATAGCGTTGATCAGAAAAATGGGAAAATATATTTCATGTTACTAAATAATTACAGACATTCAACAGGAGCATTTCCAGATGGCGATTTTACTTTGCCTTCTCCATGGAAGGGCAGGTGTGTGTTCACATATCCTCCAAATTTACCTCAAATTCCCTGTGAGCTGTTGGGGAACATTCCAGACACCTCAGGGAAGGCCTTCTTCTGCATGATCCCCACCACATGTTGAGGTCATCTGGAGAGGTCCAGCTCCAGCTCCCACCAGTGCATCTTGTGGTGACTCAGAGCCAGGCTTTCTCTCTAGCTACTCCTGGGTTGTGGAAGGCACTCCCCACAGAAGTTTGTGGCTTAAATCCATTACTGGCCTTTAAGAGAGCCCTTAAGACTTATTTGTTTGGTCTGGCTTTCCAGAGTTTTTAATAGTTTTAAATTGTTTTAACTGTTTTAACTTGTTTAGATTTTATGGTTTTAAGTTTAGTTTTTAAAATGATTTTTTGTTTTGTAAACCACCTAGAGCCATTGGATGGAGCGGTGAAGAAATGTAATACTAATAAATAAATAAATAAATAAATAAATAATTTTGGGCTTTTCATTGCACATTGAAGCTGAGCCTGATTTATGTCTGGGTTAAAAAAAATCCACTTTCTGCTTCAGTTTTTTGGGCAAATTCAAACTTGCAGGAAAGCCTCGCATAAACCCACAGTAAAGCCTGCTGTCTGGGAAAGCTCCAGGAAGCTCAATTCCAGCATTATGTTCCCATTGAGAGGGCTGGGAATGAGCTATAGGCTCCCTTCTTTCCCTTGTGCATGGGCTCCTTTTCCTGATTTGCATGACCATGGCTTCCCATGATGGCCAAATGGAACAATCTAAATGTCTCCAAACCACCATTCAGACACGCATTTTAGACTATGGTTTCACAGCATGGAGACAATTCTTGGATAGCACTCATCATAGTCCACCTGACTGGTGTCTCAAATCAAGTAACGGTCACGGAAACTAGAAAAGAAGGGAGGGAAAGCCAGGACAAAGCCCAGAGTCATGTTTCCAATCTCCCATCACTTCAGGATTGTGATCTGAACTGAACCAGAGAATATAGACTGATCTGTCATGGTTGGTCTACATTAAACTTTAAATGTTAAATTAGACTTTAACAAAAATAAAATTGGTCTTTTCTTTTAAGTCTTCTATTAAGTCACCAAAATATAGCAGTGTGTGCTAAGGGGTGCATCTGGATCTCTTGCACCCATTAATTTCAGGAGAATGTAGGCACTGCTGGGCACCTCCACCAAAATAAATGAGGAATCTGCTTCTGCTCACTAAAGAACCTGCACTTTGAACAGGCCAGCAGGATCAACTGCATTCACAATGCTCTCCATAAATCACTGCACGTGTTATATAGAATCTTTCTACCTAGGAAAGTCTTTCTTTATCATATCCCACCATTTGCTTTCTCATAGGTAAACCCAATGTTTTCTCTGGTTTCTATAAGCTAGGCTAACAGATATAAGCTATCTGGGTGCTTTCCAGACTAGCTGCTCAAGAGCAGCAAAACGCCTCTGTTCAGGCAAGTTGCATTGAAAATGTAGGCGAAAAAACAGCAACTTCCTTATGCCGGATATACGACGTCCTAGCTCTATATCGCAGTGATTAAATTTGAGATAAGGCATTGGCAATGTGAACTGCACCCTGCTGTCTGCGTAGGGACTGCGGTGTCACAATGCAGGACATTCAAATAAATGGAAGTTTATATTTCCCAATCAAATCCAAAGAATAAAATAAAAACAACAATCAGAGAACCAGACATTCCTAATTATAGAGCATCAGCAAATATAAGACCAACTCCCACAGATGCCTAGAAGAATAAAATTGTCTTGCCAAGCTTTCTAAAAGTAAAGAATGAGCAAACCCCTTAGGCAGGGGATTCCACAGTGAGGGTGCCACCACTAAAAAGTCACTTCCCCTCATAACCATCACCTTAATTTTATCCAGTTGAGGCACACAGGGCAGAGCACCCTCAGATTACCAAAGCATGCAGGGAGGCTCTTAAGAGAACAGGAGTTCCCTTAGACACCCTGCACCCAACTATGGCTGATCCAGGAAGGAGCACCACATATGTAAACTTGGGTGTTGGACTGAATGCATAAGAACGTATAGTAAGAGCAGCTCTGCAGGATCAGGACAAGGCCTATCTAGTCCAGCATCCTTTTATCCACGTCGCCAACCAGATGCCTCTGGGAAGCCACAGCAGGAGATGAAGGTAACCCCACCCCCCAAACATACACACCCGCCTTGCTCTCCTGCAACGGATATTCAGAGGCATATGGCAGAAATCTTGCTCCACATAGCAAAACTTGGGGCATGCAGGGCCTGATGCAGAAGGAAAGCCATGCACAGAGGCCTTGTTCTGTGTGGATTGCCCTTTCTGGATCAGAAAGATTCTCTTCCTAGGTGGGTAAAAAGGGTCATCATAGAAGCTATCCATATGTAGCTACTTCGGATGTTGGTTGGACTTATTTCTCTTGTGTTTTTTGTCTTCAATCTTCTTTAAAAACGTAATTCCGATTTCTGTCACATCATCCCCCTTCAAAGTATCCTGAATGAAAGTGACTTCAGCAGCTAGGTGTATCTGAAAATAAAAAAGGTTAGAACAGTTAGGTGATAGAAAAAGTCTCATCGTTTTTTATTTTCCCCTCCAGTTTGTTTTTTTAAAATTCTTTGCCTTCTAGAAGAGAAACTACTTCTAGTAGCCTTGTCTCCAACCTCCATGTTGGAGACCCTGCCCATGAGTCTTAACTTTACAAATGGTGAGTATGGATTGCACACAGGAAGAAAAGCTGTGTTTGAGTGTATGTGTACAGGCTCCTGTGTGAATGACACCGGAAAAATCACATATTGGCAGCCAGTGCAGTTCTTTTAAAATAAGTGTTATGTCCGATTTTGGGGTTGTCCCAGAGGCAGAGACTACTCTGGCTGCCGCATTCTGTACCAATTGTAGTTTTCAGACTACATACAAAGGCAGCCACATGTAGAGTGCATTACAATAGTCAAGCCTGGAGGTTACCAGGGTATATATACACCACTGTTTTAAGGTCACTTACCACCAGAAATGGACATCGCTGATGTATCAGCTGAAGCTGATAAACATATGGCTGTGCATATGCCACAGGCATTTATTGGAGACCTTCTGAGCTCATTCACATGACTGGGTGGGTGGGGGAAGGCTTTGCTACACTCACTGGAACTCCAGGTGATGTGCAAAATTTTGTTGGGAACATTGTCCGTGCTTCCACACAATGCATTTTTGGAGAGCCAGGATGACATGTCCCAGCCTCCAGGTATCATACAATGCACTTGCTGAGCACAGTGTACAGGGGAATTCCCCCAGGAGATGGGCAACCTAGCGCCTGTCTGTGTGTGCAGCCGGGATGGAGGCAGCCTGAGTTCGCACATGAGCAGGAAGCCCAGGTTAAGGCTAAAAGGCAAGCTAAACAGGGCCCGATCCCAGCATTTCTCACTCACAGCCTAACCCAGGCTGGGCTTTCCTAGCCTGGGTTAGGCTGCGCCTGAGAACAGCCTCTCTGTGATATAGTTATGAACAAGCAACACAGAGAGAGAGGCACTTTGTGTATTTGATGACAGTGTGTACTTCCCTCACTGTGCCACTTCATTGCTGGAGACCGACCCCTCCCTCTCCCTTTCACACACACACACACACACACACACACACACACACACACACACACACCCGACCCATCCAGGCATCCATTAGGACTTATCCAGATGTATAAAGTCCAAAGCTTTTAAACTACTTAACAACAACAAAGGAGCACAGCTCGTACAATGCTCCTGAAAGCTTTTAGGCTGTGTGATCAGAGAAGCACCCGCTTCTCGTTAACATTTGTGTTCCCAAGGGCAAGAGGGCAGAGCAACATGGCTAAGAGGTTTCACGGGGTGAGCTGCTTATCCCATATAGTTTCTGTGAAAGATGGAGTAGGAGGAGCCAAGTTACAGTTCCTTACCATTTCCAGAGCACCTCTAATGGCACCACACAGGAGGCTGCAGTAGCACAGTGAAGATCGTCCTGCTGGCAGCTCCTCCACAAAGTCTGCTAGGGGATTCTTGCCCAGAATAAGGGAGAATTCATTTCCCATTGCGCTATTACAAGTCACACTAGGGGTGACACCTAAATACATCTTAAAAGCAACCTGGAAAAGACAGGAAAATGTGCATTACACATCCCTCTCAAAGTGTTCAGATGTCTCTTTCTCAAGGCTACCGAAGGGTTGATATTATAAGGCAAGATTGTTAGTGGACAAGCTCAGCTAATATTTATATGTAGCAGCACTAAACTGGGTTTAAATTGTCCTTAAACTGGGCAAATTTAAGCCTATATCTGAGTTAATGTTTAATCAGTTGAAAAACAAATATTCAGCAAGTGTGAATAGTTTTACAGATGCAAACTTAATCTAATGGATTTTTATGGGCATATTTACACCACAACTGTGAGCTCCATTTTCTTTTATTTTGTGATGGTACCCTCCTGTATCCACTTATTTACATATATCAGTTTTACACCAAAGAATTCTGGGAATTGTCATTGGGTGAGCAGAAGGGAGTTTGCAGAAAGGGACTTTCCTGCCTCCTGCTCTTCACTGCAGCTCCTACCACTGCCAAAAAGCCACTCCTAAGATTCAGGGAACCTACAAGAACATGCAGCAAAGCAGCATGCAAGGTGAAGAGGGAATTAACTATGATGGCATGGTCAAGTTCCGACAAAATATGAAACCGGAGGTCCCTTCACATCTGATTTTGAATGTCCGAACCTGGTGAACTACAGTTAAATGAAAAAATGGACGCAAGCTTTCCCTCCTTAATTCCATTTGATACCATCAGTTATCTTTAGGTTTTGTTGTCCCAACTTCCGGTTTGCCTGTGGCAGCGGTATGTTTAACGCGGCACCACTGTTAGTCTTCTCCCAAGCCGGAGTTGAGGGAGGAAGCTCTCCCTCACTCCAGCTGCTATTGGCTGTGTGGGATGTTCTTCAAGAAAGAAGGAAGCCCACACAGCCAACTTCCCCACCTCTCTGCAGTCTTGCTGACTGTAGAGAGGCCCCTCTCTCCAACATCTGAACGCGGATGGTAGAGTGGGATGAGTGCGGGGTGTGGAACCATGAGTCCATTGGACCTACGGCTCCATATTATGACTGAACTGGATCTATATCTGGGTGAAGGTACTTTGCACAAAGTAGCAATATATCAATAAAATGCTTAGGTTTCAATCAAGTGGGGAAAAACATCTCTCTCTCTCTCTCTCTCTTTCTCTTAAACTTCCCCACTCTTGAATCCTCCCCCTCTGTAAACACTAAAGAGCGCTACTGGGCTGCTGGAGTTACAGCCCTGAATAACACTTTGTTAAGAGCTGAGGCTACCTTGCAAAGTTTGAAGTTCAAACATGAGTGTTTTCCAAACCATCAGGGTTTTTTCCAGAGCCACAGAACTGTTGTAGGTTACAGCCTTATGGCCCAATTGACAGTGGGAAGTGAACATTGTGAAAATAAAATAGAGCTATATTTGTCTCTACTTCTCTATATTGTGCTCTAAAAGCAACAAAATGCTTGTTTGTGTGTTCTGGGGAGAGAAAATAAGAAGATGGTGGAGTTAAGTAAGGTTAATATGGGGAGGAAAGTAATAGGTTGTAACAAGAGAGAGAATTTGAGTGAAAGCTAAAAGGTGGGAGGGATGAAACAGGATAAGTTCATGTTAGGATTCGCACAACACTTTTCAAGTTGAAATATTCTCTTCAATGCTTATGATGCAATATGGTCTTACAAAAGCACAGCTCATGTCGCCAATCCGTTTTTTGTCTTCTCCCTTTATGTTATTTTCTGATTCATTCGATGCATTGATTTGGCAGAGAACCTGCATATATATATATATATATATATATATATATATATATATATATATATATAAATAAAAAAAATTTAAATTGTATTAACTGTTACTGCTGCGGCTGTTATTACTGTTACTGCTGCAGCTGTTATTACTGTTACTTGGCCATAGCCCTTTGGGTATAATAGGCAGCACACTTATTTAAATAAATAAATAAACATGCATGCCACCATGGCAACAACTGAGAATTTCCCACTGCTATGCACTTGCCTGGGGCCATAGTCTCCAGCTGCCTCCCTTTCTCTGCTCCTAGGCTGTGGAATTGGGCTCAGAAGTGCACGGAGAGGAATAATTGTCATCCTATTCCTCCACTAGCCAGCAGGCAAAGGGATCAGACTACTCCTCACTGGGAGTCACTAGAGCCAAGTCACTCCCATCTCTTCAGACCTTCTCATCCCTGGCCATCCAAGCCTTAAATATAGCCCTGCAATCCGGGCAATCCCAACCACCTGTCCTGACTCCACCCTCTCCAGTATAGCTGCCTGAATCCTCCTTCCTTCAGCTGTTGCTTGTCTTGCCAGCTGTTAAGTCCCTGCCTTCTTCTCTTTGCCACCAGGAGGTTTTACAGACAGGGCTTTCCCCCTTGAATCCACTCCTGATTGGAGTGTGCTAGTCCACGTATTTGCTGGGTTTAACCTGACCTACCTGTGGGCTATCAGGGACCAAGACAGTCAGGGCTTTGTTTTTCTCTCAAGGGAGGCTGAAAATTCTGGCTTAGCTCAAGTTATGTCCAGGGTAAAAAAACCTTCTATTTCCAGCAGCTTTTGAAAAAAATTCCCAGGCTTCTGCTTTCTGTGAAGGTATTGATGGAGGTGCTGATGGCTATTTGAATGGTCCATCTAATCCCTCAGATTAAAATGCCTCAAATCTGCTGTGAAGCAGATTCACTCTTCAGATACCCCGAAGCATAGAGCCATGTGTGAAAAACTTCCTGGAGGCAACTATGCTGGCCCACCCATGGTCTGTTGGTTCCTGGGTGTCCTGGCTCTCCCAGGCAACCAGGGAAGTTCCCAGCTGGCTTTGTCTGTACTCAGGAGCTGTGCAGCTTGTGTCTTCTTGGCCCCGCATCTGAGTGAGTACTCGGGCCCTCCTGTGGCCGGTGGAGAGACCCAACACCCACCATTTTTAGAATTTAAAAAACCCTTATCAATGATTTAAAACAATTGACAAAACATGATAAAATATGCATGAATCACTTGGCTTTGTGAATTTAGCTATCAGTACTGGCAAAGCAGTTAACTTGCTCGTCCTTTAAGCAGCAGATGGATTCCTACTTTCTTCCTTTTCCTTCAAGAACACTCTCAGATCTCATTAAAGGTTTCCATCTATCCACTTGGAAGAATCTTATAGGGGCATATCTATTATATTTTATTCTCGTGTTTGTTTGTGGCATTCGTGACACAACTGGCTCACATACCTATGAAAACCAAGGGAATTTTATCAGAAGGCAGTATCATAGTGAACAAGACACTCAAACTGGTAACAGTATACATTACCTCATCCTTGTGAGGTACTGAGGCAAAGAATCTAATATTTCATAGCTTTGTGTTGTGTCTAATAGAAAAGCAGGAGAAGGGATGGGAGGAGTTGTAGCATTTCCCCAGATACATTTATTCATTTATTTATTTAGACCTTTTTGTTTAAGATATAGCCAAGCTGCAGTCATGCTGGATGTAGGAGGAAAGGTGACAGAACAAAAGAGGGATCTGGTATCATATTTTAAGTGCTTCTACAAGAAGAATAAAACACAATATTACAGAAAATAGCCAGTGGCAGGGGGTGTTGGTGGATCTGCATGGTCACACATTCCTCCAGGACATATTTCTGGTCATAACAAGAACTTTTGGAGGGAAGAGAAAGAAGCAAATCACTTCCTCCTCCCTTTCCGCCTGTACTGGGCTGTGGAGCAAGGCTACAACACAGCTATTCTCTAGCTTCTCTTCAAAGGCAGAACCCTTCTTCCTCTCTTATAATGCTGCAGAAGCTGTGGGCCAATGTATATTAACTTGGGCTAGAATTTTCATGGTTGGATCTCCTCTTTACCTTGGGAGAGGGGCGACTAAAGGGAGATATGATCAAGGTGTATAAAATTATGCATGGAGTAGAGAGGGTGGACAGAGAGAAAAATTTCTTTCTCACACGCAACACTATTATTATTATTATTATTATTATTATTATTTATTACATTTATATCCCGCTCTTCCTCCAAGGAGCCCAGAGTGGTGTACTACATACTTGAGTTTCTCTTTCACAACAACCCTGTGAAGTAGGTTAGGCTGAGAGAGAGGTGACTGGCTCAGTCACACAGCTAGTTTCATGGCTGAATGGGGATTTGAACTCAGGTCTCCCCGGTCCTAGTCCAGCACTCTAACCAAAGGGTCATCCCACAAAACTGAAGGTTGAGAAATTGAGGACCAACAAGTAGGGATGTGCAAACAGGTTCAATGTCAACTGTGTTCAACATAGAACCTGTTCGGTTTGATGGTTCAGCGTCAAACTGAACTATTCCCTGTTTGGTCCAACCCTGGACCGAACACTCCCCAACTGTTCGGGGGGGAGGGGGTTGCGGACTTCTTATTAAAAAAAATTAAATTTTTGTTGTTGTTACTTACCCCTTTTGGGGGAGTTGTTGGAGTGGCGGGGGGTGTCTGTGGAGGTTCCCCCTCCACCCACCAGCCTCCCTTGCAGCCCAAACCGGCCCATTCGGCCAGCTCTTCAGCCTGTTGAGGCCTTCCCTGTCCGGTGAGGTGGCCATTTTGGAGGCTGCTGTGCCTGTGCAATTGGCCTCTGCATGGCATGGGTAACACAGGTGCATCAGCCTCCAAAATGGCCACCGCGCCAGAGGGCGAAGGCCGAAATGGGCCGAAGAGCTGGCCAAAAGGACCAGTTTGGGCTGCAAGGGAGGCCAGCGGTGGGAGTGGGAACCTCCGTGGGACACCCCCCCACTGCCTCCATCAACTCCCGTGAAGGGGACAAGTAACAAAATCTTATTTATTTATTTATTTATTTATTTATTTATTTATTTAAAATGTTCACGGATCCCCCCAGACTGGACTGGGGGCGGGGTTCGAGGGAGTGCTGCACTGAACTGGCCTGGTCCGGTTTGAGTCCGGTCCAGACTCGAATCAAACCGGGCCAGCCGGTCCCGTGCACACCCCTACCAACAAGAGGAAGTACTTTTTTGTGCAGCACATAATTAATCTATTGCCAGGGGATGTGGTGATGGCCACCAGCTTGGATGGCTTTAAAAGGGGCTTAGACAAATTCATGGAGGACAGGTTTATCAATGGCTACTAGTCTGGTGGCTGTGGGCCACTTCCAGGCTCAGAGGCAAGATGCCTCTAAATACCAATTGTAGGGGAGCATCAGCAAGAGAGAGGGCCTGCCCTCACTTCTTGCCTGTGGGCTTTTCCGAGGCATCTGGTGAGCCACTGTGTGAAACTGGTGTGAAAATGTGTGAACATGCTGGACTAGATAGGCCTTGGGCTTGATTCAGCAGGGCCGTTCTTATGTTCTTAGCTAACCACCAGTGCTGTCCTTGCGGCTCTAAACACCAGATCAATAACATGCATTTAGCTCCTAAGATATGAACAATAACATCAGCTTTGAGTGTCGATCACTTTGAGGAGGAGCAGGTGACAGGGTTGAATCTAGGACACCTTCCCACCTAAAGAGGTTGTTAGGAGTGTGCAGAACCGGTTTGACTGGTTCAAGCTGGAACCCAGTCCAGGGAGGAGGCCAGTCTGAGTTTTATTTTATTTTATTTTATTTTATTTTATTTTATTTCTATACCACCCTTCCAAAAATGGCTCAGGGTGGTTTCTAGCCATCAGGAAATGACATATCTTCCCTTAATGCCTGTCTGGAATTAATGGTAATGGGCTGGATGAAGGATAACAAACTGAGGTTGAATCCAGATAAGATGGAGGTACTGACTGGGGGTGGGGGGTTCGGGACCTGAGAGATGGTTTAGATCTGCCTGCTCTGGATGGGGTTACACTCCCCCTGGAAGATCAGGTACATAGCTTGGGAGTGCTCCTGGATCCCAAGCTCTCCCTGGTTTCTCAGGCTGAGGCAGTGGCCAGGAGTGCTTTTTATCAGCTTCAGCTGATATGTCAACTACAACCATTTCTGAAGGTAAATGACCTTAAAACAGTGGTACATATGCTGGTAGCACTCTACATAGGGCTGACTTTGTACATAGTCTGGAAACTACAATCAATACAGAATGCAACAGCCAGATTAGTTTCCAGAACAGCACAAAGGGACCACCTAT
Source organism: Hemicordylus capensis (assembly GCF_027244095.1). Taxonomy (NCBI): domain Eukaryota; kingdom Metazoa; phylum Chordata; class Lepidosauria; order Squamata; family Cordylidae; genus Hemicordylus; species Hemicordylus capensis. The sequence goes on from NC_069657.1 coordinate 337,226,617, forward strand.
CACCAATTTTAAAAGAACTGCACTGGCTGCCAATATTTTTCTAGGAGAAATAAAATGTGTTGGTTATTACCTATAAAGCCCTTAATTGCTTGGGCCCAGGGTTTTTAAGAGAGTGCCTTCTTTGTAATGGACCCTGCCGCCTGTTACAATCTTCTGGAAAGGTCCAGTTATGGTTGCCGCCAGCTTGACAGGGGGGGTGACCCATGACCAGGCTTTTTATGTGGCTACCCCAGGGCTTTGGAATATGCTCCCCACTGAAATAAGAGCATCTCCTTCTCTGTTTGTTTTCAGGAAGACCCTCAAGACTCACCTGTTCTCGCAGGCATTTAATTAGAATTAATTCTAATTTTTTAAAATAACTGTTTTATGCTATTTTTTTTATTGTGTTGTGGATTTTAATCTGTGACTTTTATATTTTTAAAAAATTTTGTACACCGCTGGAGATCTATATATCAGACAGTATAAAAATATGATAAATAAATAATAATAAATAGCCAAACTGTGCCCTGTTTGGATCAAACTGGTTTGACTGGTGTGGATGCTTGTAAAGGGGAATCCAGTAAGGATTCCCTTCTGCAAGTATTGGATCCCATGATACAATGTGAAAGGGGGTTGAAAAGGACAGGTGGGTGAGGGGCAAGCGGGAGGTCACCTTACTTGCAGTGGCAGATACTTGGAGGCGGCAGGATGGCGGTGACTCTCCTAGGCTGTGTCGGCACTCGACCCCATCAGCACAGGCTGGCTGGGGCCAGGTTTGGGCCCCAGCACATGTGGCCTGCGCTGATGGGGGGAGCACCGGCAGGGCCTAAGGGTGCTGCCACCAGCCCACCACTGCCACTGTGGAGCTCTCGCGGCAGGTACAGTGACTTCCTACCTGCCCTCCACCCGTTTCAACTCACTTTCCCTTTCTGGGCATCTCTGATGATTATAAAGGGGAATCCTTGCCGCATTCCCCTTTACAAGAATCCTTAACCGGGTCAAACTGGGTCAAACCAAACCACCAGCCGGTGTTAATGAACCAGTTCACGGACTAGTGGTTCCATTTGAATTTAGTCCAAATTTGAACTGATCCATCTGGAGCAGTTCCATGCATACCCCTAGAGATTTTGGTCCTATCCAGCTACCATCACTCACAATCTGACTGGTGGATTGCAGTATATGGGCATGCTGCAATGCGGCAACTGATCATCCTATTCTGATGCTAGGCCTGACCCCATCACAATGATTGGTTTGGTAGCATCAGTTAACACTCATGGCACAGAGCTTCTACACTTGTTACCCTAAGTGGCAGAGCTGTGCTCTACAAGATTAGTTTTTGAGAGAAATGAGGGGTAGAGAGGGGTGGTCAGTGCTCTCATAAGATTAATTTTTACATAATCTTTCCCTTTATAGTATTATTTCTGTGTAAATAAACTGTACTATGCTTGTCACTGATGCATGATGAACACACACGTCTATTTTACAGCACATTCATACACTGAAAGAGGAGGACAAATGCAGCTCCCCAATGGGCATACATATGGTGGGCATACATCTAAGGCATAGATATTTGTGCCCACCTCATATAGATAGTCATCTTACACAAAAAGCATAACCAGGTAAGAAGACTAGAGTGTTAAGTTTCCTAAGACTTGTACAAGATATACAAAGACAATTGTTGGAGATGGAGTTCCAGTGCATCGACTTTTTGCACCAACCACCCCAATAACCGCTAGGGACATTGGAGACGGCTCCCCCTATCTGTCCCTACTCTCTGTCCCCTGATCTGACTCTTCTGCACTTCCTGTGCTGAGTCACAATCCTCCCTTTTCTCTTAGAGAGTAGATGGAAACATTTCTCTCTCTACTTACCTACTCATTATGTAGTCCTTTAGATTAAAATTAGGACTTTCCTATCCAAGCGTATTTACCCAATAAATACTCAGTATTTAGTTCTACAAGAATCTCCAAACAGAATCTCTAAACAGCTGCAACAACTAAACCATCCTCTGCTACCTGCAACTGGAGTGTATGCTCTCTTCCTTAGTGTTCTGCTGTTTACCTACTGGGGGTAAAATTAACAACCCCCAACAATAACATGGTGAATCATAGCCAGAACAACCCCCTGAACTATGAAAATGGAGAAATATGTGTCATTGTAAACATCTGTTTAACAATAGTGTCCTCCAGCTATTAGAGTGAAGCCACAACTTGCACCCATCACATGACAAACATGCACAGGCTACATAAAAGCTGGACCTAGAGTCTGCTTCAATTCCTATTGCAGTTTTAATGACTCTGCTGTGGGATTCTGATTCCCAGCTGATTTTACTATAATGGGCTAGCGAAGATGGTATTCATTTAACATGAACCATTCTTTGTCTGTTTATACTCAGTTTTGTTTCTTAAGATTCTGGATTGAAATAAAAGAGCTGCCATGCAGGTACCAGTTAGCATTTCTTTCAAGATTTATAACTGTACCAATTTGTAAGGGACTGAAAAGATATGAAGGTCCATATATCAAATTGAAGAGGTCTGTCACTCAACCAAATCCTTCTGGTTGCCCAAATTCAGCTGCCTAGTTTATGGGGTTTGCTAGTTTTGTTTGTTTTGTTTTAAAAAGGAAAATCAAACACAGAATTCAACCACAAGATTCACCTTTTGCCTTCTACACTCCTGTGCATCTAACCCCCACCCGTGGATCTTGTTTGCTACTCAGTAATTGGCCATTTATGATGCATCATCTTCTTAGATGCTGCTTAGCATGGGCAGCAGGAGATCGGACTCTTCCCTGCTTGCACACTCCCTCTGAAAAGAGTTCACTTCTCTAAGCGTTTCTCCAGTTGAGAATTACTTCCAGTTAGAGTCATGCCAGGAGAAACTGTGCTGGGAAGAAGCGGTTAGAATCAGGGGGACTATAGGCATGGAGAGTCATAAAGAAGGAGAGCTGGTCTTGTGGTAAGTAAAGGTAAAGTGTGCTGTCAAGTCAGTGTCGACTCCTGGCGACCACAGAGTCCTGTGGTTGTCTTTGGAGGGGTTTACCATTGCCATCAGGAGGCGTTTACCATTGCCATCTCCTGTGCAGTATGAGATGATGCATTTCAGCATCTTCCTATATCACTGCTGCCCGATATAGGTGTTTCCCATAGTCTGGGAAACATATCAGCAGAGATTCAAACTGGCAATCTCTGGTTTGCTAATAAAGTCATTTCCCTGCTGCACTGCAAGCATGAATTGTCCCCTTAATTAAGCAGGGTCTGTCCTGGTTTGCATTTGAATGGGAGACTACAGGTGAGCACTGTAGGATATTCCCCGTAGGGGATGGGGCTGCTCTTATCTGGGAAGAGCACCTGCATGTAGAAGGTTCCAAGTTCCCTCCCTGGAAGCATCTCTAAGATAAGGCTGAGAGAGACTCCTGCCTGCAACCTTGGAGAACCACTGCCAGTCTGTGAAGACAATACTGGTCTCACTTGATATATGGTAGCCAACTTCCTATGTTCCTGTGTAAAGCCCTCCTTTACACTCATACTGCACTTTAAATGCTTTCCCATTAAACAGAAAATTGGCATATTTATTTATTTAAAATAATTATATTTATAATGTGGGTTGTGGGCACAAACACAAGTTGTGGAAGAGTAGCCCCAGTGCAGTACCTCCAGTGACTGTTGCTGGTGTCTATCTCATGTTTCTTTTTAGATTATGAGCCCTTTGGGGACAGGGATACAGCTTATTTATTTATTATTTCTCTATGTAAACTGCCCTGAGCCATTTTTGGAAGGGCGCTATAGAAATTGAATAAATAATAATAAAAAATAAATAGTTATAAAACAAGGTCAAGCTGCTCTAACATCTAGTTCTTCTTTTGCTTGCTGTCTGCCGCACTAGGAACCCATTGTTCCTTCAGTGCAAAATAAAATGTTAATATGCTTTTATATTTTCCATTGATTCCTATGGGAAATCTGACATGTTGGAAATTATGACTGAAAATCCAATACAATCTATCTGACAATTTTAAAGAGTATTCATTCTGATTCCAACAGTTTTCTTGTCAGTTCAGATTGTATTGCACTGGATTGTATTGTACTGGATTGTATTGTATTGTATTGTTTTCTTGTCAGTTCAGATTGTATTGCACTGGATACAATCGCCCATGGTGATAGTACATGGCCACAGCATTCAGTCAGTCTGAAGTTTGAAGCATATTGGTCCATCCATTGATTTGGTGCTTTAAGCATGGGTCCATGAAACTGATAATATGATTGGTAAGGTATGGTATTTCTCCAGACTTGGATTTGGCCTTGCTGAATCAAAGCTGTGTCTGCCTGTACCTGTGCAATTATCTCTGTGGTTTCAGAATAACTCTGGCACTTCTTCACAGCAGAGCGAGCCAAGAAGTCTTCAACCAACCTGATGCCAATGTTGTGTCCCCTAATACAAGGGAAAAATAAAAGGTTAGCAGTAGCACTCAATAATTTCATTCCTACTATTGACTTTCTCTTCCAGTTTCAGGATATAGAATACCATATGGCAGGGGTACACAACTCAAATGCCCCGGTGGGCCAGAACCACCCTTGACATAGTGTGGGGGGGCCGAAGTCAATTTTCAGCACATTAATCATTGGGCAGAAAATAAGCCTTATTCCTGACAAGTCAGTGAGGGACCTGGAGTGCATGCCAGCCCCAAATAAGTGCTCTTTCCTCTCCCTAAATCACTGTCATCTTCAGGTTGCAATCCTTGTCATGCTTACTTGGGATGAGCTTCACTTGGTACACCATGGGATGTATTTCTGAGTAAACATGCATAGGATGGTACTGTACTGTAAGGCAGTTTCCAGCTCCTATGATACTGCAGGATGTCCCTACCTGGAGGCCAATTTAAAAAGTCCATGCGGGCCAGATCTCGCCCTCAGGCCTTAGGTTGTGCAGGACTGCTGTATGGACATGGCACAAAAGGGTATCTCACCTTGCCTAATTCATCTGACATATGTCTGTGTGTGCATTCAGCAGCTGGGGAGAAATTGCATTTTCCCAGCAACAAATACTGTACTTTATCATTGGGGAGTTTGGAAATGCAATTTTCCTGCAGCAGAAGCATCACAACAAATCAATGTTTGGATACCTCTACAATGCATGGACAAGATAGGGAAAGGGCATGTGGATTATTCATAACTAAATTTATTAATTTCATTTTACTTTATTTCTACTACCTTGAAAGCCTGAAAGATCCTTCAAGCTTACTTATATAAAAGAATAACATGCAATTAAACTGTCTAAACTATTGAAGAAATCCAAACTAAGTGATGACTGCACATTCCATGTATCCTTAGAGCATCACCTAGAAAGGCTCCCATCTCAGAATCCATTTGGCTATCATCTGGTTTTTAGATAAGCCCTATTCAGACATTATGCTGTGTGTGCATACAGGTGCCTGTACCTGTATGCACATGCATTCATTTTCAAGATGAACCTAGGCATAGACTTCTCAAATGCAGGTTACAGACAGGAAGTATACCACTGTACACATGTTGAATATAATGTATGAATAACTGTACACACATACAGATTTACAAGTGCATATACAATGCACAATGCACATGCAGGGTTACTCCTCCTGGTGAAGGAAATGGGGAAGCCTTTGGCCACAGTTCTATGTATGCATGACTGATTAATTCAGGGCACATGTTAATAGAGTTCTACCAACTAGTACAAAGCTTATTTATTTTATTCATTCTGTGAAAAAATGTCCTTTTCTCCTCTGATTTTTCTATTCAATTCTTCATCCTCAGAAATCACATTCATTCTGCACTGACTGTTTTCATCTATCTAGAAAACGCTCCAGTTTTCACATGTATTCATACAGAACAGAAATTATGAAGATCTTTACAAAATGCTCTGTATAATTCTCTGGTGCAGGAGAGCTAACTCTCGTACTTACCAGGGAGAGGAACCTGTTAAGAATCCAGCTGGCTGCTGTGGGTCATTCATAAATCATTTTAAAAAATTTATTGAGAGATGTGCTTTAATCCTGGCAACACCCGTTTTTAATCTTTACTGCAAATAGCTGCTTTTGGGGAAAAGAGCTGCTCTGGTGATTTTTTATAGCAATGAGTCATGGGAAGAATATTTTAACCCCTCTCCTTCCCCGTGGTCCCCGAGCAAGATTGGCCCCCACCTCATTTTTTGGTAAAGATGATATGTTTCATCATATCTCTTAATGACACATTTTCTGTAATGTGCAGTTTCATTCTCAGTCACTTTTATGTGAACTAGGAAGCAAGTATAACCCTACTTCCTCAGTGGAAACAGCAGCCAGAGAAGAAGAGCTTTAAGAAAGCGTTCAAGACTGTAGAAGGGTAAGAGACTGAGGGGAGAGACAATCTGCCCATTGTGGAGAGGAAATGGCTCCCAAAGCAGTATAGCTAAGAGGCTGGTCCCTAAGCTTTGATTCCTAGTTGAAATTAAACAGCCAGATTATTTTTTTTAACATTATAGAAAGGCAGTGAAGGGGAAAGCATCACCTGTTGAATTTCTGCCTGTTATCTAAATGTCTTTAGGCACAAGAGCCTTTCTGGAACAAAAAGCTGTCAATCCTAAATCTGAAGGCAGTGTTGGGTATTAACTACCAAAGCATTACTAAGGAAGTCCAAATAATATATAGGAGAGATTTACAAAAAGAAAACAAATGAAACCGATAGAAATGGCACTCCTGCTAGATTAAGCATGCATCAAGAATAACTTTCATTATATTCATTCTCTCAGTCTTTCTCACTTAATTAGAAAAGCAATTGCCATTAATGGAAAACCGTTTCATGATATGGGGTCAGACTATATGACACAAAGCCAAATGGAATAGAATAGTCAGTGTTATGATATAATGCAAAACTTTCTTTCAGACTGAGGCTCGAAGCAGCCATGGGTGATACACCCTCATGTCATGAAATAGCATTCATTCATTCATTCATTCATTCATATACTGCCCTTCATAAAGTGGCTTACATTAAATTCAAAAACACATAATAAAACAAATAAAGTAAAAACAAAAAACATTTAAACCAGATTAAACTCATTAAAATTAAAACTAGGAATCATTACAAGCCGGGCTAAAAAGGCTCTTTAAGGCTCTCCTGAAAGCTACCAAGGAAGATAATCCTCTTATATCCACAGGAAACATGTTCCACAACCTAGGGGTGACAGCTGAGAAGGCCTTATGGCAATATGGCCTTCTTTTATTTTTATTTTGGTGAGTATCTAAACAAATCTTAACATTAGCTGCACTGGAAAATATTTGAAAAGTAGATAGCAATAGCAATAGCGATAGCACTTACATTTATATACCGCTCTATAGATGGAAGCTCCCTAAGCGGTTTACAATGATTTAGCATATTGCCCCCAACATTCTGGGTACTCATTTTACCGACCTCGGAAGGATGGAAGGCTGAGTCAACCAGGATGGAAGGCTGAGTCAACCTTGAGCCCCTTGGTCAGGATCAAACTTGTAACCTTCTGGTTACAGGGTGGCAGTTTTATCACTGTGCCACCAGGGGCTCCTGATGTTTACATACTAACATATATCAAGTGTTTATATATAAACACTGTAAAATACTGTTTAATTCTTGATTCAGAGTCTTGCTGAGCAAAGGAACAGGGGGATGGAGGCAGTGATTTCCATTACTCTCTCCTGCCCCCCTAAATTCTCTTTTGCCTACCAAAAATATATCCCTGAGGGATGTGTTACCCTCAGGGACATGTTTTGGGATGGCAAAGAGCACTTATGAGGGTGTCAGCCTGAACTGTGTTTTTTCTCTTACCTAAATCTGTATGAAAATTTCAAAACAAAGAAGGGATATGGTTCGGGTTGTGGAAGTCATGGGGTCAGTTTAGGTGCCATGCAGACCCACAGTTTAGGCTGATGCTTATACTTTCCCATAATCTGGGAAACATACCAGCGAGGATTCAAACCAGCAACCTTTGGCTTGCTAGTCAAGTCATTTCTCTACTGTGCCTTTAGGTGGCAAGCCAATATGTAACCAAGTCTTAATATAAGCTTGCTACTTACATGCTGTCTAAATATTTGTTGACATCTTCATCTTTTTCATAGTCCTTACACAGCTGGGCTACCAAAGCACCATAGGTGAGCACAAGAAGCTCTCTGCTCTGCCAATTACAGGAAATACTGAGTGAGGGATGCAGATTAGACACTCTCCAGTCTACCCCCAAGCTCTCAGGTGAAAGGCTCTTCTAATTAATAAGCAAAGAATTCAGTATATTCTGCATGACACACACTGTCCAACATTGGTTTAAAAGAAGTACTGTATTGGCAACACCAAAAATGCCAAGCCCAGCATGAATCCCCCAAATATCAGAGATGCAGTAGTCATTCTGCATACCATGTGATGTGCTGATGCAGAGGATGAAATGGTGGGCAAATGCCAGTCCTACAATATAAAGAGAATAAAGGGAGGCGGGGTGACAATACAAACACATAGTTCTTTATATTGTTTTGCTGGGGGGAAATAAAAGCAAGAAGATATGTCCGATGTGATGTGATGCAATCCAAAAGTAGCATAAGAGTTCAAAGAAAATAATTCACACAGCTATAAGCAGAATCAGCCACTGCTGGAGAAATAATCATGTTAACAATGAACTTCTAAATAGTGTGCTAGAGGCTGTGCATTTGGAAGGATGCATCAGGTTTGTTTGAACATTGCTGCACCAGCATATGAGTTCTCTGAATGGACAATCATATTCAAAACTCCACCAGGTTTAAAACTCCAGAATTGACAAAGAAGGTGGTTGATCTACTGCACTGAGTGGCAAAACAGCTGCACTCATAAGCACAGTTGTTAATGGACACTTTTGTACACAGCAGACTTAAAAGGCACTTCCACCAATTCCATGCAAATGCATGCACAAAACAACACACACAAACCAATCATGATTTCAGTAGGATGTGGATTGCAAGCAACCATGCAGCCCATCCTAGCCAAGCTTACTCTGAAATAAGATCCACTGAATTCAGTGGGGCTTATTTCCAAGTACATATGTATAGGATTGTAAACTTTATGGGGGTGGGTGGGTCGGTGGAATCAGCCAAGCACTGACACATGGCTTCTGAACATGTGTCACTGAATGAAAAATGGTTAAACAGCTAGTTAGTGAGCATTTCTATCCCTTGGAGCAGTAGTTTCCACACTTGCTACTTTGAAAGAATTCCTTCCACATATACTTTTCTCCTGAAGAACCCTTGTGTCATGTAGTGGATTCTAGGACATGTTGAAGGCATACTGATCCAGTGACACAGTGATAGGGCCAAATGCATTGCATTAAAGATGGCAGATATTAACAGTGTTGCTGTTAATGATGGCAGATATTAACCATTAAAGATGGCAGATATTAACAGTGTTGCTGGTGAAAAGTTCTTCAGACTTCTGCTCCCACAGTTGCCAAGGTAAGCCTCCTCCAAACCCTTGTGAGTGTTCCTTAGCAGCAGTGGTGGCCCAGAATGCTCTTTGGCAGCCACATATCTGGCTGCTGCCATAACTGAGGTGGAGCTGATCGCCATGGGTAAATGCGGCAAGCTTCATGTTGGGGCTTCCCCAACATGCAGGGAGGACCCAATTGGGCGGGGGGCGGGGAGTTGACATCAATATACCCACCTGGAAGTGTTCATGCTGGATCTAGCAGGAAGATGTTGCTTCGCTATCAACAGACAGCATAGTTTCACAGGATCGGGAACAACTCTTGTGAGATCTCACGAGACTTGCCCCAGCTGTCAGGAGCTATATAAGGGAGGACTGGCCAGTGATGAGGGGCCAGTCCAGGAGCAGGGCTCAGTGTGGAAGGAGCCCTGGGACTGACTGAGCCTTGGGGGCAGCCATGCTAGGGTGGGGCTGGTGAATGGAACAAGCCCTATCTGTAAGCCTTACAGCTCCCCCGGCTGAAAACTCCGCCTCAAACTCCTTTGGCAGCAAAAGGCAGATGGCTGGGCTGAGAGCCTGACATCAGAGTTACCAAGGATAAAACCACCCCTTGTTTCCTTTAGTCATTCAATTCAATTCTGGCCTAGAGAAAGATAACTATCTTACCTGTATAACCTATTCACCTGAAACCCAATGTTTGTAAGAATGTTATCTGAACCAGATGGTTATCTAGTTTAAGTTTCTGATTGCTCTCTGTTCCTCACTTAAGCATTAGTGAAATGATTTAAATGTATATAAAATGAGTTGATTATATATCTGAACTGTGGTAACAATAGAACAGGAGAAGGAACAAAACAAGGTTCTAATTTTCAATTGGGAGAGATTAGAATGCTGAGGTATTTCCCTTAGGATTTTCTGCTTGCACATGACAAATTTTAGAATAAAAATTGTGTAAATTTAGATAGCTGACAGGATGTCTCAGACACCGGAACCTCAGACACCTCTTGAGCACCTTCCCAGTATGGCTGTAGTAAGATTTTGAATTGAAACTAAAATCTCCTTGGAATTATCTTTCAAATAAAACTTTTTGGAATCAATTCTATTTTGATGTTTTATTTTTTGTCTATATGTTATGTTCTATATATGCTGGAGAATCTATATATGTAAACAAATGTATTCGTAGAAACCTTTTCTGTTTTTATTTTTTATATTGTCAATTCCACACCATAGTGAACACAAACTCACGTCGTGGTGTATCTGCTAAATCAGGGACATAGCTAATGGAGAGGGGGGCTGTGGCCGTTCAGAGTGAGGGAGATAAAGAAGAAAATAGTGAGGAGTGGAGCTGGGGGGCCCCTCAGGAACTGGGGGGCCTGGGTTCTTTGAACCCATCTATTCAATTATAGCTACACCCCTGCTCTAAATTGAAGCTTTGCACACCCTGCAGATTCCTTATTACATAGGAAGCTGCCATATACTGAGTCAGACCATTGGTCCATCTAGCTCAGTATTGTCTGCACAGACTGGCAGCGGCTTCTCCAAGGTTGCAGGCAGGCGTCTCTCTCAGCCCTATCTTGGAGAAGCCAGGGAGGGAACCTGGAAACCTTCTGCTCTTCCCAGAGCGGCTCCATCCCCTGAGGGGAATATCTTGTAATGCTCACACTGTAAGGTTAAAGCTAGTCCAAATACCGAAGGTGTGAAAAGTCACCTAATTAGAGGCAATCTGCAACAAAGTGCATTGCATTATAGGTAAACAAACTTGGTGGATTCCAGCAACAAAGCTGCTGAAGAGTGCCACAGGCTGCTGCTCTTACCACTGCTAAGGTAAGCCTCTTCCAAACCCTTGCGGGTGCTTACCTTAGCAGCAGTGACAGCTCATAGGGCTTACTTTGGCCGCTGGGCTGTTGGTGCCCACCATTTTTGCTGACCTGTAATGTAAAGCACTCATCCCCACTGTTGCATCACTAGGCACAGCAACAGGAACCAGCACACTGCATTACTGGTAGACAAAGATAGTGGGTGCTGACATGGCTGCCCTGTCACACAACAGCACTTTGTTGAAAGCCCACACACACCTGGTGCCAGCACTATGTAGAAGTGAACTACTTGAGCTAAACTATCATGAGCGAAACTATTATGTTTTACTTATTTGTACACAATGAGGCTATTCCCACGATCCCTGGAAAGTGAGCTAAGGGAGCTTAGCCCGCTTTCCAGGGCTCATGTGAACCATCAGGCTCCCAAAGTGGCTAGTCCACCTAATTCCCCCTCCCCTTAAATGAAGTTAACAGAGTGAGCGCTTCATTAACCTCATTTTTTTGCTCGTGTGTTGCTGCGGCATGTGGCGACACACGAGTTCCCGGGCTCGGGGGTCTCTCCAGGATGCCCCATGCGCTCACGTGGGGCATCCTGGAACTTCCGGGGCCCACATGGCCCCCGATCCCCACAGCACCTGCTGGCCCCGTAATGGAGCTGGCAGCCGTGTGGGCGGCCGATCCATCCACCCAGCTACGAGTGGCTGCTCGTCTGTGAGGAGAGCGGGCTAAGCATGCTCTCCCCACAAGCCCAGCAGAAGCTCTTCTCATTGATCATGAGAAGAGCTTCAATGTATTACACCATTAGACCCCACAATGGTTTCTTCCAAATATAAAAACTCAGCTTGGTGTTGTTGTTGTTTCAAAAATGTTAAATACTTCTAGGAGCTATAAGCTATGCTGAGAATCAACAACTAAGAAGCATTTAACCTTCTAGTAAAGTCAAAAATACTCCTGATCTCTTTAAAACAAAATGAAACTATCATACATATATCTAAAAATGTCACAATTAGCAATAGTTCTTAGCGATGGGTCTTGGCTTGTAAAATACTTTCTTAATGCTTATCAACTAAAAGTGCACTCATTGTAAAATAATGAACAGCAGCTCCATATGTCATCATATTCAAACAAGCCTTACTATTTTGTGGTTCTCTGGTCTTCTGTTTGCTGGACGTGACATTTTTCTTGGGCGGTGGCAGAGAATATGATTCCCTGTTCAAATGTTTTCTTCCTTAGGTAGCCTTTTCCTCTCCTGTGGTTACTGCATTCCTTTCTTTATCATGGCTAAAAATTTCCTTACCACTCTCTGACTGTAAATGAGCTCCGTGAGCTACACGTTCTGCTTTTGCTGATGCTCCTCCTATTCTCTGGGTGCTTCAAACCTTCCAAGAGAAAGTCTTGCTTTTGTGATTGGCAAGAAGACAAGCCTGCTACAGAAGGGAATGATCTGACTCAGATCGAGTAACTAATCCATTAAGCAACAGAAATTGCAGCTCACATGCGTAATAGCTGGCATCGCTGCATGAAAGCAGGACAAGCCAACCCAGAGCATCCCGCTGTACCAGAGAGACAGAAGTCTAATTGCACCAGAGAGAAACAAATATGAAAGTATGGTATAGCAATGGTGTAGCCATCTTGAATATAAGGTACCCAACTTAGAACCAGAACTACATCACCTCAAAAGATGGTAATTTCCTCACTATGTTGATCTAGAGAGATGTTTGTTTAGGCAGGCTATCACCATCTCTGTGTATACAGTCATAGGACTGGACAGCGTGCAACTCTCAGGATTATTTGCACACCTTTGTAAGTATGCAAATAATCCTGAGGGTTGTGTGCAGCCCAGTCCTATGAATGCACATTCAGAAGCAAATTCTACTTTGTTCAATGATGCTTACACCCAGATAAGTGTGTACAGGAGGATTGTAGCTGTGCAGCCCATGCCTAGCCATCTCCCGAAGCAAGTCCCACAGGTTTCAGAGGGACTTACTTACAAACAGGCATCAGCTTTATGCATGCACTAATTGCATTAAGACTGGAGCCCTAATGGCACTAATTCCCTTCTGTTGACTTTCATTGTGTTCATATGTAGCATTAAGCACTGTGCTAACTGGAAACCATCAAGCACATATTTGTATGTGGCTTCCTGCAGATATCAAAATGTATCAGAAATGTTGTCCGGTAGAAGGTTCCCAGTAGAGGTTTCCCATCTTCTGTGGGTGTTGTCACCACCATTTCCATAGATACCAGCTGTGTGCTAATGTCTGAGGAAACAAGCAGATGGCAGCACTACTCAACAAAGCACATCAGTTTGGATATGCCAGATCCCTATAGAGCAGAGGATTTTAAAGCAGAGTGTGGAAGGAAGAACCAAACCCTTCACCCTCTCATATTTTTTCCCTAAAAAAAGGTCTCCTGTGTCATTTTACTTGTATTAATTACTCTCTGTTACACAGTCCCACTGGGAGAAAAATGGTTGAGAAGAAACAATTTTGGAGAGGAAAATCAGTTCCAAAGAAGCCATTTTGAGGAAAGGGTTCAGTTCCTTCCCCTTACTTGCTATAACTTAAACTTGCCCCCAGCCCACTTTACAGGGTATTTACAATACACGTTACAGGGCATTGGTTGTGAAACAATGCTGATGCTGCTTTTGCTACCATCACATCTGTTTGGTCCTGAATGGCAGCATCTCTCTCTGGATATAAGCTTTTAACATTAACTATAGCACATCTTGTAACTCTTGCAATCTGATCCTGTACATGTTGATTCTGAAGACTTACTTCCTAGGAAATGTGCTGAAAATGCTTCAGGCCTCTTTCTGAAATGTTCTTTATGCTTTTGAACCCTGTCTTTTAGCCTTCCACAGCTACTATGACTGCCCATATAGAATTACAAGAAGCAACAGAGGACTGCTCAAATTCCCTCTTCCACATACTGTAACTTGCAAGGTAGTGAGGGAGGTCTTGACCTCTCTTACATTTGGTCATCTACATTCTCTCTTTAACTACTTATGATATAGTCTCAACCCTCCAGTCTCAACTGTACTGCCTTATAAAGAACACTGCCAGAAAACACTTAGAAACACAATTTAACCAGGGCATTGCCATCTTGATAAAATGGACAGGCATTTCATACACAAGACATTCCATCCGTGGAATGGGCTTGAAATTTGCAGTCCTCTGCTCAGTTACTTGACTTAAGCCCCATTGAACAAAATGGAACTTATCTCTGAGTAAAGGATTCAGCTCCAAGTAGCGTTATCCTATTCAAGCTCTCCAAATCTTGGCACCCTAATTTGCATGTTAGGCAAATCAACTTGGAATAATTTGCATATTATGCAAATTTACCAATGCACTGTCCAGTTGATTTGCATTTGCTCTGGATATCTGTCAACAATTGTTGGGTAGGATAACTTTACTTGAACATTAAGCACCCAGACTTTATATCCTAACACTTTCTAATATACACGTTCAGTTTTTAATCTTGTCTAATCAGTTGTATCCAGTTCTGTCATGGATTCTTTGCCAACAGCAGACTACCACCCCACTCCATTTCCCAATATCTGAATATGATTTTTATTGGTGAATAAATATGCTATTTATTGGTATAAATATGCTAATTTAAATATGCTATTTAAACAGCATTAAGATCAGATTGGTGAAGATAAGATACCAGATCAAAGCTCATGCTGAGGAGCAGTGCTGAGTGCATTTTCATCACCACTAAATTCTACAATTGACCCTACAAAACTGGAACTAGGGATTAAGGATTTCATACTGTACTTGAGCCTTGTCACACTCACCATTTACATGAGGGATGTAGCAAGGTTGGAGTGGGCCCAGAGACAAGATTTTGAAATGTGCCCCTCACTGATATATACACACAAACACACTTCACAATATATAGTGCACTCACGATATATAGTGCACTTCCATTATGAATAGGGTGATTATCTAGTTCACAGGGAAATCCAACAGGAAATTACAGGGGGTGCAACAAGAATTTCTCCCATAAAAGATTCCACCCCCATATAAATATTGAGGCTTGGATTTTCTCTCTCTTGCAAATGCATTATGCCAGGGGGTGGCAAACTAAAATTTGGTGGTGAGCCAGATTAGATTCTGATGCACCTCTGGTGAACCACACATAGCCTTGTGCCCATCTCACACTACCTATCTTCCTCCTCCTCTCTGCTCTTTCTCTCATTCCTTTTCCTTTTCTCACCCCACACCTTAAATTAGCTGAATGCACTATTTTTTTACACTAAAATACACTCAGGGAAAGATTGGGTTTTTATTTTTATTTTTAGAAGAAATTAGGAACATACCTGCTAATACCAGCTTTTTGCATGGAAAATCCTATCACTTTTCCTCTCTCCCTTACAAAGGTGTTGCTAGGTACTTAAAAGATCCAGGGGGTGCAACACGGGTGGGCAGGGAGTCATGTGATGTGCCTCTGTGGGGTCCCTTGAGGCAGTGGGGCCCCAAGACAACTGTCTCCCCTTGCCTAATGGTAGTTACGCCCCTGATTTACATCCTGAGATAAGTACATAAAACGTAACATCAGAATGAGACCTTCTGATTTAGAATACTGAATCACAGGGGGCAGAGAGAATTCATGGTGGCTTAAAGCAAAATTTTAAAAACACACAAAAACAAAATAATATCTATAGAAAATAAATGAAGACTACACTAAGTTTGAGATATTAATAGCAGTAGTAGAACAAAAGATAAACTGAGCTTTCCTGTTACGGCTGAAATATTATACACACTTACTTGGGAGAAAATCTTATTGAAACAAATGGTACTTACTGCTAAGTAAATATGCATAGAATGGATTGCACTATGAAGCCAAAAACTTTATATATTGCAAAACTCAGGTAGGCAGTGATTTACATCAAAATCAAGCTATCCTCTCAACTGACAAAGACAGAGGCAACATTCTTCAGGGGATTACTTATTGTGAACCCCTCCTAGCCAGCCTCCTGTACTTCACCTGTCTTTCTCTAAGTCCAGTGGTTGCACAGAATAGTGACAGCACATTTAATTTAATTTAATTAATTTATATACCACCTCATACAAATGGCTCTGCGTGGTGCACAACAACAAACATGGTCATTTAAAAAGCAATCAATACTAACGGATCTTAAAAACAGTTTAAAGCCAATAACAATTAAAAGATTTAAAACAATTTAAAAACCCTGGAAGGCCAGGCCAAACAGATAGGTTTGAAGCGCTCTCTTGAATGAACTCAAACTACGGATTTCAGCCAGAATGGCATTCCACAGCCCAGGAGCAGCTACAGAGAAGACCCACCGCTGAGTTGCCACCAGACCTACTGGTGATAACTGGAGACGGACCTCCTCAGATGACCTTAACGTGCAGTGGAGATCATGCAGAAGGATAATTTTGCTCCCTAACTCCACTTCTACAAGCACTAAAGCTTAGCTTTCCCCCTTTTCTTTTTAATGAAAGCTGGGAATCCTGGCAAGCTAATGGCCTAACTGAAGAACATGCTTAAAATCCAGTAAATACCTGGACATCCAGAAGAGATAGCAACCTTAGCTTCAAGTCTATAACACACAAAGGAGGAATCATTATATGAAAACAGTATGTTATGGGGTGACTAAAAAATTATGGCTAAAACTATCAGCCCAAATCTGATAGTGGCTAAAACTATCAGCCAAAATCGGGCTAGAGGAGCCTAGCTGATCGTGGGAGCCACCGGGCTCGCAGGCAAGCCCGGTTGCCTCCTGGCGATTAACCCACCAAACAACCCCTCCCCTTAAACCAGGTTTGCAGAGAGGTGCTTCGCAAACCCAGTTTTTAAAATCATGAGCAGCCACGGTTACTCACGAGTAGACCCCTGGAGGGGAGGTGAAAAGCCACCTCCCGGCTCCGGGGGTCTCGCCAGCATGCCCTGCGCGGTCATGCAGGGCATACTGGAGCTTCCGGGGCTGCATGGCCCCCAATCCTCCCAGCCCCTGCCGGCTCCATCACAGAGCCGGTAGTTGTGTGGGCGGCCGATCAGGCCACCCAGGGCTCCCGCCCTGCTTGTCTGCAGGGAGAGCGGGCTTAGCCCACGCTCCCCACTTAACTTTACAAACTGGGTCTCACTGATCGTGAGACCCGGCTCAAAGTGTGGTGTGGTGTTGTTTCATAAAGGCCTTACAATAGGCCTGCACAACATAAGGCCCGGGGGCTGGATTCAGCCCCCAGGTATCCTGCAGCAACACACGAGCTGGAAACTACCTTATAGCGCCATCCTGTGCATGCTTTCTCAGTAATATGCTCCATGGTGTGCCTAGTGAGGCTTACTCCCATGTGAGCATGCCTAGGGCTGCAGCCTGAATGCAACAACAATATAGGGAGAGGAGAGGACTTGGCATTTGTTTGGGGCTGGCATGCACTCTAGGGGCCCCACTGACTGAGCAGAGACAGGACCTATTCTCTGGCCACTATCCTTGGTTAAAACTATGGGTCCATTGACAGGGGAAATAGAGCCACAAGTAACTAATAATATTTAATGTTAATGTCATAATGTGCTAAAAATTTGACCTCGGCCCCTGCACATCAAGTTGTGGATGGTTTCAGCCCACCAGGGCATTTGAGTTGTGCAGCCCTGCCTTACAGTGAAATCTTAAACTTGTTGGCAATGGAAGTTCCACTGAGTTCAGTTATATTAGTCCCTATTCAACGTGCTGAGGATTTTGGATTCAAAGCATTTCCATTTTGTCACATCCTCTCCACGTGGCCTTTTAAGCTGGATTGTAGATGCAAATGATTCATTTCTTAGTCATCACATGATCCTCCAGAACTGCTTGTCAAGAAGTTAGCAAACTTGTAATGCGACACCACTGCAGAACAGAATTGTATTATTGACTGTCCACAGTTCCTATATAGGCAGTATTGATGTTCCGATGTTGTCTTGTTCTTCAGGTCTTCACTAATGCATTTTCTAAGTTAAAAATTA
The DNA here is from genome assembly GCF_027244095.1 of Hemicordylus capensis. Classification (NCBI taxonomy): domain Eukaryota; kingdom Metazoa; phylum Chordata; class Lepidosauria; order Squamata; family Cordylidae; genus Hemicordylus; species Hemicordylus capensis. Next base: position 337,244,800 of record NC_069657.1, read on the forward strand.
AAGCATGGAAAGGCCTTGCTCATTCCAAAGCTCATTTAGGAAGGAAAAACAACCCTTTGCTTCAGACAAAATCAATGAAGGAGTAGAATATTACTGAGTTTTAAAGAAAAACAATTAAATAATGCACAAGTGAAAACAGAAATCTTAAAATCCCAGTAACAAATCATTTGAATAGTACTGAGTGTCTGGAAAAAGTCAAGTCTTATCTGAGAATTTGCAACCAAGATTGGAAGTCAACTTTTAATAATCTCAGCCGTCTTCCATAATGTTCTCTTCCACCTTCTGCTTCTACTAATTAAGAAACATAGCTTGCCAATTACACCTAAAAGGCAAATCAACAATATGTTAAACCACATTGCATTGTGTGTGCTTTGAAGGCAGGCAGAATAGCCAACTCCAAATGTGGATCGGTGGGTCCAATGGACCTGGGGTTCTGCATCCCCTCCCTTTGCATTCGGATGAAACAGAGAGCAACCTCTGCACTCTCGCTGACTGCAGAGAGGAGGGGGAACTGGCTGCCAGGGCTTCCTTCTTTAACGGACAGCCCTGTCAGCCAATAGCAGCTGGATTGAGAGAGGAGCTTCCTTCCTCAACTCCAGTTGCAGAAGGAGGAGACTGTGACCAGATTTGGATGAAATGCTGGCACAACAGAACTGGAGATCCAGCCAGGAGATCCTCACTACAAACCAAAGGTACAAAAGGCAGTTCAGGGAGGGAAACCAGGGGTCCATATCTTTACAAAATTGTGGCTTCCTGCATTTGGATGTACAGTTTCCAAAACACAAAATCCCTTTACCTCTGGTTTCGTGTTACATGTAAATGCAGCCAATGTATTGTTGACAATGTCAGTTAATTGGAGGACCAGCATGACAATGAGCAATGTGAAGCAATCACTTCAGGTAACACATTCAGTTGTCTCTGGTTCTTAGCTTCCTTCTATGTTCTAAATGCAATATTATACCAATTGCATTTAAGATGGAGAGTGTTTAAGATGGAGAGAGCACCAATATATTTAAGATGGAGAGTGTTTTCAACATTCCACCATTATAAGCCCTGAACATTCTATTGCTTATAAAATCAAAACCATTAGTCCAATCTGCCTGGCGGTCATCACACATCAGCTAGGTGGCAAGAGACACCTCCTTTGCAAATTGGGTGAAGAACCATTGAAAAATGCCTTCGATAGAGCAGTTTAAATTTTTTCTTTATTAAACAAGAGTTTAAAGCATTGGTGACTTCTTTTGGACTGAAAACGTGGTATTTAAATGATTTTGTAATCCATTCTGGTAGTTTCAGCCTTTAGAGTACATGCCAAAGAAGTGCCTTTCATATAACTCACCAAGACCTAAAACATTGGTCTTTTCCAATTGTTCCCCAAAGTTATGATTTTCAAAGCAAAAAATGTATCATTTTCACTAAGAAGAAAGAAAGAGTCTGCCTAGTAGCATTCTTGAAGTCACGGTGTCCATGGCTCTGGCCACAACCAATATGGAAACTGCCTCACCATCTTGTCCCTCCAGCTGACCCAACCCTGCTCCTCTGGCCAGTGGCCACTCAGTCCCCTCAGGGCCACACCACCCCGCTCCAGCGCTGTCCCAGTGTAGCTGCTGCCACCAACCCTACTCTCCCCACCAGTGGGCACTCTTCAGGGCTGCTGCTCCTGCACTGACCCAGCTCTTCTGGGCAGCAGACCTCTGGCGCCACTGTTCCTTCAGCAGCGCCAAAGGCTCTCTGCTCCAGGGTATGGAAACAGCCATTCAAAAAAGGCAAATGCCAAATAAGCCATTAAAAAAACCACCAACAAATGCCAAATAATGCACTTATTTTTTGAATGGCCATTTCCCCGCACTCGAGCAAAAGAGCCTTCAGCTTCACTGAAGCAACTGCAGCACTGGAGGCCTGCTGTGGGAGCAGCAGAGAGGCCTTTGGAGCAGTGGCGCCCCAGAAGAAAGCCCACTGGCAGGCAGAGCCAAGTCGGAGGCTGCACTGAGCCAGCTCTGGATTGCATCGGCATTGCCCTTTGGGCTGAGGAATTTGGTTGGTGGCGGCAACAGCCAGGCCAGAGTAGTAGTGCGGCCCTGAGGGGATTGATCAGGCCAGAGACTGCTCCCTCCCTGCTGCCAAGCCCACCAGCAGCACAGAACTGTGAGTGCTGTCTGATCTCCAGATGCTCTGTGCCTTGGTGTCCTCTTGAGTCCCCGCTCACGCCCTAGACTAACAGCTCAGGCATCTTCCCTCTTCCTTCTTATTATAGGTGGTAGAGGTGGAGGCAGCAGCAGCAGCAAGCAGCAGCAGGAGGAAGTCTCTCTTCTCTCACTTCCAAGGGCGACTAGCAAAAGTTATGCTCATTTAATTCTATGTTCTGCCGCCTTCTGCCAAGGAGACTTTGATTATAACCTCAAAAACAACAGTTTCTTGCTATGGATCTCAAATAATGCAATACATTCCTAAAATTCCATGTCTAGGGAGTGCATTGAATTATAAACACCACGTTTAAATTTTTTTGAATGCAATTATATAATCTGTCTATTAAACAATGCCCCTGATCTATTAAGTAAACTTGTTTACTAAGATGTAGAGGGATTATATTATCCCATATTAATGCCATTATCTTTTCAGCCAAATTTATAGAAAAAACTTTTGCGTAAGTTACATAGTTACAGACTGGAAGTTGTTGGTTATCTTAGTAACCTGAGTAGAGTTCTAAACCAAACCTTAAAAATTCTTATTCAAAATTTCTACTGCTATATTCAATATGTGAGAACAAAATTTTCTTATATGTAGTATATGTTGGGAATATGTATCCCAGTAATAAAACATAACTAACTAGACCCCACCCAGCCATCAAATCCAGGTTAGCAAAGCCGTAACATAAGGATAAAGGTAAAAACTAACCAAAGGACCTCAGCAATGTCACAGGAGAGTTTATGGCTGGTGCAAAAACCTTAAGATAATCTTATGACCTATTGAATCTAATGGGAGGCAATCATTAGACCTCTTTGAAGAAGCCTCCCTCAGAGTTAAGCAACTATAGGCCTGTCTCCAACCTACCATGGCTGGGAAAGGTAATTGAGAGGATGGTGGCCTCCCAGCTCAGATAGTCTTCCAGATGGTGGCCTCCCAGCTGTAGATAATCCAGAAACTATCTAGACCCATTTCAAACTTGTTTTTGGATGGGCTATGGAGTGGATACTGCCTTGGTCGGCCTGATAGATGTTCTCCAACAGGGAATTCACAGAGGGAATGTGACTCTGTTGTTCTTTTTGGATTTCTCAGTGGCTTTCGGTATTATCAACTATAGTATACTTCTGGACTGTCTGAGAGGGTTGGGAGTGGGAGACATTGCTTTGCAGTTGTTCCTTTCCTATCTCTTGGGCAGATTCCAGATGGTGTTGCTAAGGGACTTTTCTTCTTCAAAACGTGATCTTTTATATGGCACCCCCCAGAGCTCCATACTGTTTTAACATCTACATGAAACTGCTGAGAGAGACCAGGAGATTTGGTGCAAGGTGTGATCAGTATGCTGATGACACCCAAATCTATTTCTCCATGCCAACATCATCAGGAGAAGGCATAACTTCCCTAAATGCCTACCTGGAGGCAGTGATGGGCTGGATGAAAACTTAGACTGAATCCAAATAATTCAATTGAATTCCTTTATTATGATCACAGACCAGTACAGTTTACAAACAGAAGTCCAACGCCCCCACCCCCCAAATCCCTACATAACCTACAGATTTATAATACAGTGGTTAAGCACATACTTAAGCATGCAGATCAGTTAACAATTATTCTTAATGAACTCCTGGCGGATTTTACTGGCTATCAAACAGAACTTAGCCACATTATAGGATCTCAAGTCATTATGGTCATTTAAAAGATAATCAAGGTAAAAAGAGTCTGTACAACCTGGATGGCAATTAATAAAAGGGTTTATATGTTTACACCGTATATCTTGGTAAAAATTGGCATTAAAGGATGAGCCATTGTTTCGATGTCTCCCAATTTGCAAAGACAAGTACATTCTTTGTAGGGAATTTTTTGATATCCCCCTTCCAGGACTGATTGCAAGGCACTGCATCGTGCCTGTGTCAGAGCTCTGATATTTGGCACAATTAACTGGTTTAGGTATCTGGCAGGGTTGAAACTCAGAACTTGGTTGCCCAAATGGACACCAACAGGAATTGAGCCCTGATCAACTTGATGCTCCATATCGTATATTATTTGTCTGAGTTTGACCCTGGCATTTTAATACCCCAGAGTTATTAATGCAAAAGGGGAGAAACCATAATGATGCAGCCCTTCATCAAGTTCCCTTTTCGACCTGGAGTGATAGCTATCCTTTAACACAAGTGGAGCTAGGCCTACAGGGTGGAAAACCAGCTTCAGCCAGAATTTGAAGATATTAATCCATGTTCTGGCCTCTACTTTAAGCAGTCCTGTTTCCAGACAGACAGCACTGGGCACACACTGGAGTATCTGAAAAATGTTCCTCAGGAACTTAGATTGCACAGCTTCTACCTTAGAGAAGTTAGAGTACATGCCAAGTTGAGTTCCATAGAAAAGGCTGCTTCTCGGCCTTTTGGCTAAGATTAAGTGAATCCAAATAAGATGGAGGTACTTATTGTGCAAAAGCCACTTAATGGCACAGTGGGAAATGACTTGCCTAGCAAGCATGAGGTTGCCGGTTCAAACCCCCGCTGGTATGTTTCTCAGACTATGGGAAACACCTATATCGGGCAGCAGCAATATAGGAAGATGCTGAAAGGCATCGACGCTATTCCCACGATCAGGGAAATTGGGCTAGGGGAGCCTAGCCCAATTTCGCCTGACCGTGAGAACCACCGGGCTCACAGGTGAGCCTGGTGGCCTCCAGGTGGTGAACCCGCCAAACTACCCCTCCCCTTAAACCGCAAGCGGTTGTGAGTTGCCGCGGCACAGCTCTGCAGCAACTCACGAGGAGACCCCGGACTGGGAGGCTGAAAAGCAGTCTCCCAGCTTAGGAGTTTCTCCAGCATGCCCTGCGCACTATGTGGGGCTACCTTTGTAGGTAGTCTGGAAACTGCAGCTGGCACAGAATGCAGCAGCCAGGTTGATCTCTGGGTCATCTTGAAGACACCATATTACTCCTATATTATGACACTGGCTACCTATACATTTCTGGGCAAAATACAAGGAGCCGGTCTCATGATCAGTGAGACACGGTTTGTGCAGCAAAGCGGAGAGAGCGGATTAAGCCCGCTCTCCCTACAGACGAGCAGGGTGGGAGCCCTGGGCGGCCTGATTGGCCGCCCACATGATTGCCGGCTCCATGACGGAGCCGGCAGGGGCTGGGGGGGAGCGGGGGCCAATCGGCCCCCAGAAGCTCCAGCATGCCCTGCCTGAGCGCACAGAGCATGCTGGCGAGACCCCCGGAGCTGGGAGGCGGCTTTTTGCCTCCCCTCTGGGGGTCTCCTCATGAGTAGCCATGCCGCGGTGCCGTGCCACAGCTACTCACGATAAAAAAACCGGGTTTGCGGAGTGCTCACTCCGCAAACCCGGTTTTAGGGGAGGGGTACTTAGGCGGGTTAGCCGCCTGCGAGCCCGGTGGCTCACATGGTCAGTCGAAATCGGGCTAGGCTGCCCTAGCCTGATTTCGCCTGATCCTCAAAATAGCCTCAAGGTGTTGGTTATAATCTATAAAGCCCTAAACAGTCTAGGCCCAGGGTATTTAAAAGAATGTCTTTTTCACTATGAGCCCCATCACCTATTGAGATCATCTAGATACGTTTGTCTGCAGTTGCCACCAGCTGGTCTGGTGGCTACCAGGGACCGGCCTTCTCTGTTGCTGCCCCGATATTCTAGAATGTGCTCCCTGCTGAGACAAGAGCCTCCCCATCTTTGACAACTTTTAAAAAGTCTTTAAAGACACATTTATTCACCCAAATGTTTTAACTAGACTTGTGGTTTTAAATTGTTTTAAGGTTTTGATTTGTTTTATATTGCTATAAACCACCAAAGACAGAAGTTTGGGTCAGTGTGCAAATAAATAAATAAATAAATGTGTACAATAAAGGTGCAGACAACGCTATATACTATATAACACACAAATACCCACTTGCATGTCTTAAAACCTTGTTTATGGAGGCAACACAAGTGAAAGAATGAACTGGGCATTTGTTAGAGAAGCAGCAAAGGCATACTTAAACCTCTGCTGTGCATGCTTAATTCTCCCCCCAAAATTTATTATTTATTTAGAATATTTATACCTCACCCCTTCAATACACTACTGGTTGGGGTGCCTCACATTAATAAAATAGGTACAATGTAAAGTAAAAGATTAATAAAATTAAACAATTTAAAAGACCAAGCCAAAACCACATTTAAAATTACAAATGTTAAAAGCGTCAAATTATAAGTTATTAGATAATAAAAAGCTAAACAATAAGAACGAAAACTAAGAAGAAAACAGAAAGAATGTTTGCAAATAAGATTCCCAAAACTTGATGAGGCAATTTTAAACGTACATGGTGCAATTTTCCAGGGACTCCTCACACTAAATGTGTGAGGTGGCAAGTTCCAAGTTCTTCCCCGTATTGAAAACGCCCTGTGGGCTGGTTTGGACATACTCTGAAGGAGTATAGATAGTTCAGCTGGCATTTGGAGACAGGTTCTTCCGCTTCCTTGTCGTTTAGCCGTGAATGTCTCTCCGTTGAGTGTTCAGCAGCCAACAAGGGCAGCAACTGATTATTAGCAAAAGATTCACTTAGTTTGGAAGCTTTTACTGCCTGATCGTCTCGAGAAGCGAACCCTGGAACTTTGCTGGATTGCAACCCTAATCTAAAGGATGCATGGGAATAGGAAAAGGAGCCGTTTTTCTTTTGCTAAGTGCTCTTTGTTTTCCTACACAGCCATTTCGGCACTCTTAGTTTGTGCTTTGCTTTTCTCGATTAAATTCAGACGGACGGCCACTGCTTCCTAACGCTCCACCCATTTCAACCACTGGAGGCTTTGAAAAGACCTTCCTACCGTCTTCCCACACTAGGGCGCGCGATGGGTCTTCCTCCACAATTACACCCGACCAATCAACAGCAGAGCAACGGATCTCTCCCAGGCTCGGGGAGTTGCGACTGTAGGAGCAGCAAGAGCGGCCTTGCGGCGCATTGCGCCTGCGTCAAGGGGCCGGAGCTTGGTCCCTCCGGCGGCGTTCTGCTCTCTTTCTTCCCTTCTGCGGGTTCCCTCTGCTGGCGGAGGCGCTTGCCTGTCCCCAGCGTTCCATGGCCGGCAGCGGGGGGGAACCATGACTGATTACGGCGAGGAACAGCGCAATGAGCTCGAGGCTCTGGAGTCCATTTACCCGGACTCCTTTACAGGTAGCGAGGTGGTGGCCGGGCTAGGCTGGCGCGTGGAGCTCCGCATGGCGAGCAAGCTGGGCTATCGGGGCGGCGGCTGCAGCAGCAAGTTTCTCTCGTCCCATGTGGCACAACTGGATTTTTTTTTTTTAAAGTTCTGTCCTATGTATTCCTTCAGCCCGATCTTCCCAAGGCACGATCATAGCAAAGGGACAACTTCTTCCTCCAGCACGTCTGCCTTTCTCCTCCGTTTTCAATCCATTCTTAACTTCTAGCTTTCCAAGTGATACAGGGCCCATCACCTCGGTAAAGGTTGCTCGCGATCACACTGGAAGTTAAGGGGAGGGAGCTGCTTGAACTATACGAACCCCACCTTCTTTTCCTTACCGGCTTCCCTTGAAATGGTTCTGGGTGGGGGAGGCTCAGCCTAGTTAAGAAGCGGTTTAGGGTGCTGGGCAGAGGTTTTCCTGGTGACTTGCAGGCCTGAGCACTTCCCTGTAACTGGACAATGTGAACTATGCACTCTGAAGTAACCTCGATGAAGAGCTATTTCTCATTCATTGTTTGTACTTAGAGGTTACTGATTGCTGATGTTAAAAGACATTCTATGGAGGCAAACTCTACTGAAATAATGAGAGCATAGTTTCCTGGAATGTGGTTAGGATCAGGGTCTTGCTAGAGCAGTTTAATGTAGGAGCAGAAGTTATGGTGTCTTTAATTCAAAACAGATCCAGACATGTCCTGTAATTTTCCAAACTCAGTTCCAGGAATTTGAGAACCAGGTCTGCACAGACCTTCTCTTTGGTCTCTTTAAGTTAGAATGAACTATATGGCATGTGGATGTATAATTTGATACATTGAAGATTTAATCCAGACAAGAAAGTGTTGGTGATGTTCAGTAAAAATGCTGGTCTGGCATGGCCTGTTTGGGATGATGTAGCACTCCCTTTGCTCCAGGTTCCAGTTTTGCTTGTGGATGGCCAGGTGATACCTGTGGCCAGGGGCCTTTCCGGATGGCAACTTAACATTTGTGTCGCTGCATATAGACTTGGTGTGTGTTTGTACGAACAGGGTTTTGATACCAGTTTGCATGTGGGAACGGCAAGGTGTCATTTGCTCAGGCACAGCCTGAATTTGAATCTTGATGTTTTGAATCTTGTATGTATGTGAGAAAATAGTAGCTGATTTTCCTTGTGTTGAGGACAGTTTGCTGAGTTGCTCCATTTTTTCTGTGGTGCCATGAGGGGCCCCTGGAGATCTTTATCTGATTCAGCTGCTGCTTACAACTAAACCCATTTCTGGAGAAGGCAGATCTGCCTATTGACCATATCCCTGTTTAGTTTGCTAGAATGCACGAATTAAAATATGATGAATATTTATATACTGCTTTTCAACCAAAGTTCCCAAAGCAGTTTACATATAAATAAATAAAGTAAATAAAACAGCTCCCTGTCCCCAAAGGGCTCACAATCTTTTTTTTAAAAATGCACTGAATGAGGATGCCTTTGAAAAGTGTTTGGAAACTGTAGTACAAAATGCTGCATTATTATATGGTCCATGATTTGAAGTGGTGACCTGCTCTATAGAGCATGTAGCTGTCTCCACTGTTGTTCGGTTTGTATTGGCTGCCAGTGTGTATCGATTCAAATGCTGTTAAAGCCCAGATACTACTTCAGAGCCCAAATAGTTTTGGTCCAGGATATCTGAAGGTGCATCTGTGCCTACATGGTCCTGCTGACCCTTTGAGATCTGATGGGCCACAGCACAGAGCCACCCCATCTGAAGTGTGATCATGGTTCCATCTAGTTCCTTGCCTGTCAGCCTTTTGAAGACTGCCTTTTTTAGGTGGACCTTTAGCTTGTCCTTGATTAATGGCTTTATTATTGTGGCTCTTTCAATTTTATTGATCTTGATTTTATTTAGTTTTTAATGAATCTTAGACTTCAGTCCTAAACACCTTTATTATGGAATAGTTCCCATTTATTTTCAGTGCTAAAGATACTTAGGATCATGCTGCACATTTGCCTGTAGTGTCTGCCACATTTGCTGAAGAGCAGCCTATTCATCTTAAAAGTACATAAATAAAAGAGGATCACTTTAGGTCACAGCAGAATTTTTGTAGTTTTTCTGGGCAATAGCATGAGAGCCATGGCACAGAATCAGGTCTGAACTCCTGCTTGCCTCTCCTATGCTGTGTTGCTGCCTGTTCCCTAACGTAATAGACTAGAGGTGAAGGGAAGGCCTAGATAACATTTTTTCTTATTACAGATATATTTATCACACACTTCCCAAAACAATAAACAGTGCTGTTTTCATCATTCACACATCTGAATGGGGCTCTGCTTACACGTGAAATGGTTTTCTTGTCTCAGTTTATTGCTATTTTTCTCGACAGTGTTATCAGAAAATCCAACGAGTTTCACTATCACTGTGACATCTGAAGCAGGGGAGAATGATGAAAGTAAGTTGAATGCTTAAATACTGATATGCAAAGGAATATACTGAAAGAAATGTATGAATTGCTTGAAACTTGTATATGGGAAATCCAGATAGAAATTATATATAAAGATATGAGTAGAGCCCATTAAAAATGTTGCATCAGATCTGAAATCACCAACTGTCAATGGCTTTTCTTTCTCCCTCCCTTCCTCGCCACCTCCTCCCAATTTTTTCTCTTACCATCCTCCCCCCTCAAACTTCCAGAGTTATGGGCTGTGCCTTGGTGATTGACAGGAGAAGAACCACCTCTTTTGGAACCTTCATTTGTGCATTCTGTGCTTACAAAGCATATGTGCTCTCTACTTCTTTGGGAGTGGTTTTTGGTTCTGGGGGTGAGGTCTGACTCCTCCCTCCAAAACTAACATTTTGGGGCAGGTCTTCTGGTCTTGCGTAGCATCTCCAAATGCCTCCCACAAAGGGAGCATGTGGAGACTCCATGCCTATGTATACACTCTGTCAGCAATCAGTGATATATTAATAGACAGTTTGCCTAGAATGTTTTCAGTGGGTTGTTTGTCTGAATACAGTGACACAAAAAGGGTGCTGGTTTCTTTCACCCACATATGACTGCTGAAGTATTTTTGCAAATCACACTACTGCCAATTTTTTTTTAAATTTTATTTTTTTTGCAGTGGTTTTGGAAATTTTCTAGATCTTTGAGGTGAGGTCCTGTGATCACACACTTATCCTATAGATTAGACACCATCTTTTGCATTTAAAGCAGGAATTGCATTGCTTGCTTGCATTGTGTGGCTCGAGCTTTTGTCAAAACTGGTTCATGTGTATTATATGTAATGAAAATGATTGCTAATAGATAAAATGATGCCAACTGTTGATAGCTAATGCAGTCTGAAGCAGTTATTGGTGATGATTTCTGTTACACTACAGCGGTTCAGACAACCCTTAAATTCACATATGCAGAAAAATATCCAGATGAAGTACCACTCTATGAATTGCTTTCGCAAGAGAATCTTGAAGATAATGACATCACAGACATTCTAAAATTATTACAGGAACAGGTAAGAAGTGTTCAGAGCAAATAGTCTCTTCTTGGGATCATAATTCATTGGCTTAACATCTAAAGGTAGTGACTGAAATTCAGACTAAGTTAATAATACTAGAGGGGAGGTTCGTCTGAGGGTCCTGCGAGCTCATCTAGTGGCGACTCTCTGCAGTTGGCCCAGGGCTGTGGAACGCACTTCCTGCTGAGATTAGAGCTGCTCCATCTCTGTTGGCTTTTAGGAAACAGCTAAAGACACATCTCTTCAGCTAAGCTTTTTAGTTAGTTGGTGTGTGTTTATGGGTATTTTAATTTGATCTTTTATATGTTTTAACTGTTAAATTCTTGGTTTGTTTTATGCTGTAAACTACCTAGAGATGTTGGTATTGGGCGGTATGCAAATTTGCTAAATAAATAAAAATAATAATAAATACTCTGGAATTACTCTAAAGGACTGCTTCATTTCTGTAGGACCTCCATTGAGTATCTTAGTCAGGATCTACTCAATGCATATAGCATATTTGCTTCACAAATAGACTTGTGTTTTCAAACACCATATTTGTTTTTCCAAGCCTAAGGACAGTGGATACTGCAGATACACAATGTTGTATAAAATATTTCATGGATGAATGTTTTACTTGAAGTACAGCTTGGCTAGTGTTGGTCACTCTCTATATAGCTGATAGATATATATGAGAATTCAAGATTGCCTCTTGCACAGTAGACCCGTGTTAATTCAGAATAACTACTGATGAACATATGTTGAAGGATTGGAAAAATCTATTTTTACAAGTTTTTATACACTCAAATTATGAGTATAATAGGCTGGTTTAAAGAGTGTTAAAGGATCTATATTAAATGATCTTGAGTGTGTTCATGGAATGTTGCATCTCGCTATTTATTTATTTATTTATTTTAACACATTTTTCTACTGCCAAAAACGTACGTCTCTGGGTGGTTTACAAAAAGTAAAACATTAGTTAAAACAAAAACAAAAAGTTTAAAACGTTACAACAACTTAATTTTTTTAAAACAATATTTTAAAACAGCATTAAAACAAAATTAATTAAAAGCCTGGGTGAACAGATGTGTCTTTAAAGACTTTTTAAAAGCTGTCAGAAATGGGGAAGCTAACATCTGAAGGAACAAACTTAGCCTTTTCATGCTGGTTTTCTACCTGTTAAAATTGCCATTCTGTAAACATGTGAGTGTTGCTAAGTAGCAAACTACAAGTCATCCACTTTGACAGAGTGGTCCATCTGGATGCTGAACATCTGGAGCTTGGATTCCCCACCCCAGTAAATACTTGTTTTCATTTTTGCCTACTCTGAATTTGTTTCAAACTTTACCAGTAACCCCATGTAATTCCTAAGCAAATATTTATTTTCTGTTCCCAATTATGATTTTAAGTCATCTTTTTGTTACTAAGCTCTTTTTTTGGGGGGGGGGGGTGTTCTGTCTTATTTGTGTTTCAGGCAGAAGAAAACCTGGGCATGGTCATGATCTTCACCCTAGTGTCGGCTATACAAGAAAAATTAAATGAAATAGTAGACCAGATAAAAACAAGAAGAGAAGAGGAAAAGAAACAGAAGGAAAAAGAAGCAGAGGAGGCAGAAAAGGTGAAAGAGTTTAGTTGAAGTTATTTTCTCCTCCTGCCATCACTTATACATTTCACCATCAGTGTTCTCAATGTGTTAACAGGCTGTCTTGTGGTAAACTTGGCCTGTCCTGTCTATATGTGGCATTGTTTGTATATATCAGTTTGTTGAAGTATTTGGAAACACTGTAGGCCCCTGTAGTGTCCCTGAGGGTGTGCCAGCAAACTCTGCCCCCACCGTGATGCACACTAAAATGCCATAATCCCTCCTGCTTTCCATTATTACAGTTTTTGCAGAGACAACTGCCGTAATTGTGGAGAGTTTCTCCTCATTATTAGAACACCAAGGAACTGCACCTAATCATGGGAAGAATTGCTTTGCAGGGATAGTGTTTGCGTCATCAGACAAAGGCTGTCCTCAAGGGTTGGGGTGGAGTTCAAAAGCAGATGAGCATGGGGATTTACCTTATAGGTGCATTCTCATGGATACTGTACTTGGATACAATGTCCACAAGTGGAACAATACCTGAACAGGGCCATAGTCTTTGGTAGCTGAGGAAGAGTAATCCACTCACTTGACCAAGTCCAGCCATCTCTTAAAAGTGTTCTTGACATGCAAGTGGAACTTCTTTGCCTCCTACAGCAGCTTTGTTACTCAATTCAGTTGAATTTGCGAATAAAGATTATGATGATATTATTGGAAGAGATGAAGTTACATGTTCACAGTGTTCTTGTTTATGAATGGTATCTTAAATTTATTTCTTGTTATATAGCAATGTTTCCATGGCACTCCAGTCACCATAGAAAACTTTCTAAGCTGGAAAACAAAATTTGATGCAGAGCTCTTAGAAATTAAAAGAAAAAAGATGAAGGAGGAAGAACAGTCTGGCAAAAATAAACTAACGGGTAAGAAATGACAGTTGCCTTAAGTCTAAAATTTTGTTAGGCCTACAGAGGGAGTTGGAATCAAAGAACTACTTCAGGCCAGGGCATGCCCGGAGGAATTATTGACGTTATTTTGAACAGTCATTGTCTGCTGTGCCACATCACAATCTGCTTATGTAATGTCCCTAAGTTTCAAAAGACACATTATGGCACAGGGAAGGTGCTGTTTGAAGAACACAAGTTCAGACTTTATTCTGTTTGCATAGCTAGTCACATATGATTATTTGGAGTCAGGCTACCAGCTAAGTGTAAAAAACAGGCTACTTGATCATAACTATGCACCATCGAAATCAATGGGATACATTAGGAGTAACTTAAGTCTGATTTATTTCAACAGAACTTACCATAATCATGATTAACTAGTTGGTATATGTATTCTACCAAAGACAACCACAGGGATCTGTGCTCGCCAGGAGTCGACACCGACTCAACAGCACACTTTACCTATATGACCCATAGAATGGCAGCAGTAACACATTGGATAAACACACCTATCCAGTTGTAGCGGATTTTATCCAGCCTTTGTCTCAGAGCAAGCCCATGTGAGGGGAAGAAAAATGCTGAATCATCCCCATGCTTTCTGAACAAAGGCTGCGCCTCAAAAATTTCTTGGTAGATAATACTCTGCCACCACACCCACTTATCAACAGAGGTTATTCCCCCCTAACTTGGGTGATATTCCAGGGAAACTCCTTCTCTTACTATTGGGAAAAGTACAAAAACCTTCCACGTGCAGGTTTACACGTGGTGAGAAAACATGGTAGCTGAAGAATCAAATTGAGGCGTGTTGCACCCCTTTCCAGCCCCCGTTCCTGAGTTTGTCAAAGAGGCTTGTTAAAATTGCAAATAACAAAAAGAAAAATAAACTTTATTCAAAATATACTACAGACAGTTTCTGTCTGAGGCTCTCTTAGCTTTTTGTTACAGGTAAAAGAAACACTTGGTAGTTTCAAGAATACTTTCAAAAAGCACCCTAATTGCAAGGAACAGGGATGCAGGAAAATACAAAAGCACCTTTAAAAGCTTATAGAGTATTTTATAGCACCCTGGATGGATAGGCTATTGTTTCTTAGCTTAGTCATGGTACACAGTCCTAGACCAGTTGCAAGGATATACAGAGCACACAAAAAGAAAATTAAAATCTAACATAAACTAACAAACTGTTCCCTAGGCTGAATCTCCTTTTCTTGCAAATTCACCCATCACCTGATGAGAATCAAACTTCCTGCAATCCTGTGTCTCAAGGATCTGCAGTTGTTTCTGCAGCCAAACTTCATGGCCACACATCCTTCTGCAAGCCCAGCCTAGCTTCAACTGTGCAAAGAAACCTTTCTCTTCATCCTCATGGTCCCCTAGGTCCCACCCACCTGGCTGATCCCTGTATTTTGCCAGCCTGTCAGTCAGGACAGAATCCATTTCCGGTTCACTCTTTTGGGGAAAGGAGGGGCTGATCAGAGGCTGATTGTTACACCAATGTTGAACACTATTGCAGCTATTTCACAACTAACACAAGCTTTATTTTTAGACCTTATGAGACAGTGATTGCATTAAGGGAGATTGAGCCTATCTCTTACTGTAATTACTCTTAACATATGAATAGCAGGCGAGCTACAACTTTGTAATTGGCTTTGCTAGTTAAATGTCTAAAGAATGCATGTCCTCATAATTCCAGTAACATTGACCAATATATTCCTGAATGTTTTTTTTTTTAATAGGAAAACAACTTTTTGAAACTGATCATAATCTTGATACATCTGACATTCAATTCTTGGAAGAAGGTAACTATTAGGATTGGTGTTGTTTGTTATTATTTATAATGATTCAAGCCAAAATCTGCACCCAGTCATTGGCTGAATGCTGCCTCTAGTACTTTCTGAAGGGCATGAAAGTCTTAATTGTACTTTTGAAAGTGAGGGCTTATAATTGCTCCCAGTTCAATGCTGTAGCACATAATGGGAAGTTTTGGGAGCATCCCTGAAAAAGGCAGATACTATCGTGTCTATGATCACTCCACCCTTCTCAAATTTGGTAAATTCTCTGATGGAAGCAGGAGGCTGGCCAAGGAATCATGCATGTGGGCAAGTGAGATGACAGGCACAGAAATGAAACTAAACAGATCTGATCCTGGCTAGTGCCTGGAATGAGACTTTCTGAGAGCCCCATGTCCACCACTTTGGGTTGCTTGGCATATAGGTGAAATGTAAAATGTAATGTGATGCATAAAAGTGAAACTACTGGGTCTGATCCTCATAATTAACTGTACTTTAATGTAGCCTTGATGACAATAATGGAGGTGGTTACTACTACTAAGTACTTGCATAGTACTTTTTTGAGCATGCAAAGCGCTTCACATGTATGATCTTGTAATCCTTAAAACAGTATTAATTACTATTAAAATAGTTATATGTCACTTTTCAACAAAAGAGAGTTGGCAAAGCAGTTTGCACAACAAAATAAAATAGAAAAATAGAACCGGTCTTTGTACCAAAAGGGATCACAATCTTAAAAAAAACATGCACACACGTAACACTCACAATGCCACTGGACAGATGCTATGCTGGGCTGAAATAAGGACATTTGCTCTCCCCCTGCTTAATATAGAGAATCATTATTTTTAAAAGATGCATGTGTGCCCAGTTAGCAGGAATTCTGGTAAGTCAGTATTCATATGTTAGTTCAGGCTGAGAGGCAGTGGCTTGCCTATGGCCACCTATTGAGTTTGAACCAGGGGTATCCTGATTCATAGCTCAGTCTTAGTCACTATGCTTGCTAACTGGCTCTCACTTTAAAGTGTGAGAGTAATCCCTTGACTTCTGAGACCTCCTTCCATTCAGCTGCCTAAATAGAGAGTTCTTGCTGCAGTCCTGTCCTCTGAGCTGTTCTAACATCTCGGGTGGTATAAATGTGACAAAGTTCAATTCAACACATGAAATAATTTGGCCTGAAGGTGTCACTGTTCCCTTGTAACAGTCTACCTCTTGGAATGAGAACATCACTGCTCCAGTTTGAGTCATCTTAAACTACATGTTCCACAGAGTTCCACGATTATTTCCTCTCTGTGTTTAAAGCAAACACAAAACAACACAACTTGGGCAAGCTTCAGCTTTGAGTGGAATAAGAGAAGATAGGGAGAGGATACTTCACCCTTTCTTTTTCCCTTCAAGTCTTTTTTTTCCAGCGACCCTGTTTTTCATCTCTCTGGTCCCAGATGGAAACTTAGATTGAGGAGGACAATTTTGAGGGCTTTTCTTCATCCTCCCTTCTTCCACTTAAACTTGCTGCTTGCCCAAGCTACTTTGGGCTTAAAAATAGCACGAGGAAAGATTGGTGGCACTCTGCATAACAGGATGTAATGTGCTGAAGATGTTACATCTTGGTTCTCGGTTGAATATGACTTTAAAGAGCATGGGAGTATTTCCATCTGAGGAACAGTTGACAACTAAAGGCTAATACCTGATGTGGCTTTGTGGGAACTGCTTTCATAGCATCCGTGTGGCAGCTTCCTGATGCGGCAGCTGTAGTAAGAAAGTTGTGCAGCTTGCCATGTGGTCCCTTATCATCATGTGCATGTTCACGGTGCCAGTTTTACACATTGCTAGCACTAACGTGGACCTTTGATAAATCTCTC
The DNA here is from genome assembly GCF_027244095.1 of Hemicordylus capensis. Classification (NCBI taxonomy): domain Eukaryota; kingdom Metazoa; phylum Chordata; class Lepidosauria; order Squamata; family Cordylidae; genus Hemicordylus; species Hemicordylus capensis. The sequence continues at coordinate 337,261,800 of NC_069657.1, forward strand.
CTCCACATAATAAAGGGAATATGACAAATATTCCCTTTGGTAGTCTACACGTTACTTTCCTGACATAACTTTCAGATGAGGTTTTCTCCACATCATGCCTGAAACTTGTAATTATGCTCTCTGGGATTTATTACGTGGAGAGCTTTAACACTGATGCCAGCCCTGCCTAGAATACACTCTCCAAATGATGCCTCAGAACCATGTAGAGAATACACTATACATTGCAGAGGGTTCATGGAGAAGGACTCTTTTTCAACCAGCAACTGTGCTTTTTCTACTATAAAGCATCAACCTTTTCCTTTTTTTGCAGCTGGAAACAGTGTGGAAGTGGATGAATCCTTGTTTCAGGAAATGGATGACTTGGAGTTGGAGGATGAAGAGGATGACCCAGACTACAACCCTGTCAGCCTAGATAGTGACTAGACTGAAATTGCTGTACTGATCAGCAGGTGTGAACACTTGTACAGAGAGCGAGAGAGGCAGGAGCGTCACAGTATCTGTGGCTACACCCCCACATGCTTTGGTTACCTTTTCTTTTTCTTCAAGAAAAAGACAAAATATTTTAGTTTCAGGAGACATCTCTGGCGACTTTCATCAAATAATAAACTGACTTTAACATTTGAAATGTGGCTCAAGTGTGTCTCTAACTGTCTTGAAGAAGCTGGACCACATGATAAAAGTTGAAATGCACTCCCACGCTGAGTCTGTTGCATAGTGAAGGCCTTGGTTTAAGATTGATGCTTGAGTGCAAAGCAAAACGGAAGGCAAGAAACATCCCTATTATGTTCTACAAGCCCCAAATCTGAGGTTTGTCTGTCTGTCTTTGGCACTGGACTGATTTGTTCTGAAAAGAAGCTGCTCTCTGGAACTCTCACTAACTTCGTAGGGAAGATTATAGAAGTACAGTAGAGGTATTTATTTTACTAAGTGGCATGGGGAAAAGTGATGTACAGATTTCCTTCGAAAAGTATGGTGTATTTAGGGTGTGGCTCTAATATCTGTGTTCCACAGGACATTTGTGACAATGACTTGGTATTGATAAATACCACCACCCACCCCCCTTTGAATGCAATCCTACTGAAATGTAATTCAACTTTAATGTTACTGGACAGTGTGCCCTGGCATGTCGATGAACTTAGACATAATGTAAGTTCTGAAGTTCCTGCTCAAAATATCCTGTTCTCTCAAGGAATATTTCTGGTATTAAAGAAATATATCATTCTGCAGAGCACCAAAAACAAAAACCACTGGTCAGTAAGTCAAACATTAAAATATGCCCCCAACTTGACAGTAACGAATATCTGTCTTTTTGCCTTGGTTCCACAAAAGCTTCCAGAACTTGTCAAAAGTCATTTAGTCCTCTTGACCTCTGGCGTATGTGTTTGTACCTCTAAAGATCTTGAACGGCACAACCATGAAAACTGACTAAATTCAAGGGCTTAGACTAGTGAAATGGTTTGTTTCATTGTATTTTTTAAAATGGAACTTCCTTGATAAGGAAGAAAGCAAAGGAAAGTGAAGTAGCAGATTCAGCAAATTCACTGAAGGAGCAGATTATATTGTTTAATCAACAACTTTGTGTTGTAGACTCGGAAGATAAAGTACAGATTATAAAGCAAAAGGGATTTTTCTTCTTGAGTTTGGAGTAGCTGCTTCTCAGGTTATCTCAGGAGAATAGTAAGTGGTATTTAGTTAGTTACTAGTTATGTTCTTGGTATTTTGAAACGTCATCAGCACTGCTGATCTACTGCTTGGGAAAAGTGGAACAGGAGTACTGTACAAGGAGCTTTTAGTGGACTGGGTGCAGAAGAAAGTTGGGGTACCTAATAGTGGGTGGTCTTAAGGGGTATGGGAATGGCTTCAAGCCAGAGTAGGTAGGTAGGTAGGTAGGTAGGTAGGTAGGTAGGTAGGTAGATAGATATGACTAAATATAAATATAGATTAAAATTATATATATTTAAAGAGAATTTTTAACAAAAATGGATTTCCAGTGCATTTAGAAGTTGTGTTAAATTATTTTCTTTTTTAAAAGCAGTATGTTAAAAATATACAAAGCAACATTTCTTAAACAGAATCAATGGCCTTCTGTCAATCACATTTAGGTTGATTTTATTTTATTTATTTCTCACATTTATATACCACCCAAACTTTTGCCTCTGGGCGGTTTATATGTAAAGAACCATGGAAATGTCATTCTGAGGTCAACTATTATAAATATGGCACAGGAAGACATCTGCCGTGCTTGTTTATGATATGTGTAGGCTGACTTTCTACTTTAAAAAAAAAAATAAAGAAGTGGCAACAATAAAACTAAAACAAAACAATGAAGTTAGGCACAACTGCTTAAATAAATACGTTAAATGAATAATAAATAAAACAGTACTAAAAACAGCAGTTAACAGCAGCCTGAAAACGATTGTTTCTAAAAGACCTGGGAGAGGCCTTGACACTGGAAGATCAGTAGGGATGTCACCAACCAGTTTGGATGGTCCAGCGTTCAGCCGAACTGGCGGCAGCAGCAGAGGTTGCCTTTAAGGAGCAGGGAGGGTGCTCTGACCCTCCCACTGCCGCATTTCCCCTGCCGGTGCTGTGACAAAAAATGCTGGTGCGGGGTAGCAGCATACCTCCTTGTCGCCCCGGTCAGCGTCCTGCACGTTCACCAGCCACTTCCGGAGGATGCTGAACACGGCGGCAAGGAGGTTTGGTGCTGCCCTGCACCAGCGATTTCTGTCACAGCACCGGTAGGATAAGAGCACCCTTCTTGCTCCTTAAAGGTAACGCCCCCACCCCCGTCGGGTTGGCATGTAGCTGGACCTTGCACATCTCTGATGGACAGCAGTATAGTAGCCAAGTGATCATTCCTGAGGAAAGAATGTCATAGGTGGGGCACTGCGGCACAGAAGGCCCTCTTCCCTGGTTGCCTCCTGCCTCACTTCTGAAGGCAGCAAAAACCCAAGAGGAAGGTTTCCAAATATAACTTTAATACATGGATCAGAATGTGTGGAGCAGGCATTCATTCATCTACTCAGGGCCCAACCATGCAGGGCTTTAAAGGTAAAGGGCATGAAATGGGGGCCAGGGACCGGGAAGTCATCAAAGGCATTGAGACCCAGCCTCTGATTTGAGGGCATGCCATCCTACAGATTACTAGGAGGATCAACAACAGAGACCACTAGGTCAATCTATGTACACCTATTGAGCCCTGGAACTTGCTCAGGTTTCATTTAATATTTACTTACTGTAAACAAACAAGGACACTCCTCTTTATCTGAGAATTAGCTGCTCTGCCCAATAACCACTAGTCCTTGCTTTTGAAAAAGTTCTGGGCACGCCATTTTTTCTATGCAAAGACACGTATGAAAAAGATACCTGGGCTGAAGTGACCAAAAGCTTTGGACTGGTAGCTCCTTGACTTCTTCAGGTATTCTAGTGTGCTAAGGGGAATGGAGTGCATGATACCAGGCTAACCCGCATTTACTAGTCATCCTGCATTGTCCCTACATAGAGATTGTGCGTAGGCAATCCAAAAGGTTCCTAGCTGCATGTGCAGTCCGAATATGCATTGGGAATTTATATGCTCTCTGCTAAATGTGTGTAAAAACGGGTTGCTTACCTGTAACTTGTGATCTGGAGGTGATCCATTATCAGTCATGAGAATGTGCAGGGATCTTCCAGTTGGATTGATTAGCTCCTCTCTGGCTCCCCTCCCTGCCGTGCATGTGCTCAGTGCCTTCTTTTCCCAGTAGTTGGGAACCATTTTAACTCAGGTTTTTTGCAGAGCATCTTGCTCAGACAATCGCAGACATGTCCAATAAACTGTCCAAACAGGAAAGTATCTTCACCTTTAGAAAGTTGCAGCGGGGAGGTATAGGTGGGTCTCATGACTGACAACAGATCACCTCCAGATAAGTTACAGGTAAGCAACCTATTTATCTGGAAGTGATCCGCTGTCATCATGAGAAATGGGTGACTAACCAGCTTCTGCTTTGGCAGAGAGTGCAGCCGTTCCACCCACTACAGCACTCTCTTCATTCACTCATTCGCTCATTCATTCTTTCGACTTCTATACCGCCCTTCCAAAAATGGCTCTGGGCGGTTTACACAAAGATATAACAAACAAATAAGATGGAACCCTGTCCCCGAAGGGCTCACAATCTAAAAAGAAACATAAGATAGACACCAGCAACAGTCACTGGAGGTACTGTGCTGGGGGTGGATAGGGCCAGTTACTCTCCCCCTGCTAAATAAAGAGCATCACCACATTAAAAGGTGCCTCTTTGCCAAGTTAGCAGGGGTTAGGGTGCAGGGTACCTCTCTTCCAAACTTCGCTTCTGCAGTCCTATGCAAGTCTATGGCATAGTGCTTTATGAAAGGCAAATGCATAGTCCAGGTAGCAGCCGCACACAAATTCTTGAAACTGAGTCTAGAAAGGTACAGTAGAAGTCTCATGTGCTCTCGTGGAGTGCTCCTTCATTACTCTCGGTGACTGTAGGTTCTGTAACTTTTAAGTCAAGAATATGAGCTCTACTAACCAGTGAGAGAGCCTGTCTCGAAACAGACATGCCTTTGTTCTTGCCTTTAAACAATACAAAGAGCATTTCTGTATGCTGAAAATCCTTGGTCTTTTGTAGATAATACAATACACCACAACAAATACTTATATACCACTTTTCAACTAAAGTTTCCAAAGCGGTTTACACAAATAAATACAAAAATAAAATGGCTCCCTGTCCCCAAAGGGCTCACAATCTAAAAAAGAAACATAAGACAGCCACCAGCAACAGCCACTGTGCTGTGCCGGGGATGGATAGGGCCAGTTGCTCTCCCCCTGCTAAATAGAATCACCACTTTTAAAAGATGCCTCTTTGCTCTGTTAGCAAACTTTATGCTAACTAATGCTAACTTTACTGATAAGGGGTATTGCTAACATCTTTTAAAGAAAGACCAGGTTCAGGGCTGACAGCTGGTTGCACTGGGCCCTGGGGCAAATTTTACTAGGAGCTGCAATTTCTTAGTATCATCAGGTAGATCACCATTATTTCAGAGATACATCCATTGTTCCAAACGGGTGCTGCTAGATGCAAGATTTCTGATGTACATACATGTCCCTCACCCAGAACCACTTTTCCACTTATTTTAAAAAGGAGCCCCTCTCACATACATTGCTTTGGGCAGGTGGATTCAGGTGCAGTTAATAGGAAGCCTTGTGCTTGACCAGAATTCTGTCAGGTGCCTGAGAACATAATCTCCACCTCATGCTTGTTTTAGAAGTAATGGGCCTTCTAATAAAGAGGGATATCAAACATTAAAATCAGTTGGGGAATCTAAAATCTAGGGTTCTAAAAAAATGATCATACAGAACAGTGTTTCTCAACCGCTGGTCCGCGGACTGGTGCCGGTCCATGAAGAGTTGCGTCCTGGTCCATGCCTTGGGAAATTAACCCCACCCCAACAATTTTGAGCTGGTGTGGGCTGCTGCTGCTAGGAACTCTCCTGAGCTCATTTCTAAGCAGGCAGCCCTTGCTGCAGGGTCTATGTTCATTTCGAGGAAGTGGAATGAACGTAAACCCTGCAGCAAGGGCTGCCTGCTTAGAAATGAGCTCAGGAGAGCTCCATGGATACTGGGCCTGCCCCCCTTGTTTCAAAGATCTTTGAGAGATCTCTGTGTTCTCAGTGGGGAGAGGAGGATTTCCCTTGGTCACTACGCTCAGGGCAGAGACAAACCCAACTGCCTACCGCAGCTGCTAAAGAATCATTCTTCACAGAGATCCAGGGCCTCACATGAGGATGGAAGGAAAACAAAATAAAGTAGTTTGCTTTTCACATGCTTCATAAAGACTAGTACCTGCTTTTCCTTACCAAGCGATGCAATCCGAGGTCCCCATTTTAATGCAAAATGTTTCCGGCTTGCATGCTTAATGCAGATAGTTTTAATATTTAATGTTTGCTTTTAAATGATTCTAGTTTTAATTATTTTAATGCTTATAATATTATTTTAATTGTAAACTGCCCAGAGATGCAGGTTTTGGGCAGTATAGAACTCTGATACATACATACATTCACACACAAACAAACAAACTTAAACTTGAAACTGCTAGTCTGGGAAACTGCACACGAAGAATGTACAGGTCCTTGACTCCGAAAACATTGAGAAACACTGATACAGAACACTGTTTTAGCATTACTGTTTATTTCTAGAACAAAAGTTGCAATTATCCTTTTTTATCACATTTTTGTTACTTTCAAGAAGTGAAGCTTGTGGATCTAGATTACTCATTTTGAAATGCATGACATTTTGAAGTTCACACTCGAAGCTCACTTTCAATTAGAGATATGTCTTTATAGCCAAACATTGGTGCATGTATGCAAAGATAACTAGTCAGAATAGCAGGCACAATAGCTTGGGCTTCATTCTATAAAAGAAATCAAACTAGGTAAGAACATTACCTCTGCCATTTATACATATAGTATCCATATTCTAAACATTGAATATATTCATAATCTCCATTCAACACTGTTTTTGAAAATCAAATTCAATTCATGTCATGTGTGCTGGAAATCTTTTTAGATTAAAAAGAAGTACTAAAGAACAGTGAATCTCTACTTACTAGAGAAGGCACCGCCTGACATCTAACGAATGTAAGGCCTGCTCCAGTCAGGTTTCAGGCTCCTGAAAGAAGGATGGAAGCATGATGTTTTGATTTAAGTGGAAGTCGGATCACCACTTTCGGTAAGAAAGACTGATCAGTACGAATAACCACCCTGTTGGGAAAGAATTGCGTATATGGTGCATCTGTGTGCAAAGCTAACAATTCACTTACACTACGGGAAGCGGTTAGGGTGCAACGCACACTTGAGCGTCAAATATTGCGAACTCACTTTATGAAGCAGTTCACAGGGAGGTTCCATTAGTGAGGCCAGCACTAGGGACAGACTCCACTGTTCAGCTGGCTGGCGTATAGGAGGGTAAAGGTTATTGACGCCCCGTAAAAACTTCTTGCATCGAGGATGAGAGAAGGCAGTCTTGTCCTGCCAACCCTTGTGCTTAGCTGAAGTAGCAGCAAGGTGTACTTGCAAGGACATGTTTGCCAGCCCAGATTCCTTCAGGTTAGTAAGGTATAGCAGGTCTTGATCCGTAGACGCTCTGAACGGATCAAATCCCCGGTCCTTAGCATAACAGGTTAAACATTTCCACTTGCTAGTGTAACATTTCCTCATTGAGGGCTTATGGCTGTTCAACAGGATTCTTTTCAATAGCCGACCTTCCCCGCTGTCAGCTGCAGCGTTGGCAGGGCCAGATGCAAATCCCACCCTTTGTCCCTTGTCAATAGATCAAGAGGTAGATGGCAATAGGCGTTCCCCATCAGTCAGAGTAGCGACGCAAACCATAGCTGGTGGGCCAACCATGGCACCACCTGAATTGCTTTCGCATTGTCTTGTTTCAACTTGCTCACTACTCTGTTGAGTAGGAAGAGTGGAGGGAACATGTATAGCAAGGCCTTTGTCTCAGATGTGCTGATAAGCATCCCACAGAGACGCGTACCCAATGGCCTCTTTGGAACAGAACCACGGAAAGACGTTCTCCACTCTCTTGATGAGGATGGCGATTAGAAACGTATTCCAGGATATACACCAATTCCAGAATTGTGTGCTTAGAGCACATAGTGAACGTGAAACCCTGACGATTGACATAGGCAGTTGCCGTCCATCTGTAGTTGTGCAACTGAGCCCTGTATCAGTGGTGCAAAGGACTTCAAAGCCAGAAACACTGCCATCAGTTCTAGGAAGCTGATGTGCATCCTTTGCTGCTGCACCATCCATAAGCCTTGAGTTTGTTGACTTCCACAATGCTCCCCCAACCCAGCAGAGAGGCATTTCGTCAGAGTTGGAGGTTGGAAAAGTATGCCTTGAAGAAGATTGTCCTGCGCTTTCCACCATTGCAAAGATTTTAGTACAGGAGTGGGGGAGTCCCGCAGCATCTGCTGACTATCGACGTTGGGGCAGAATGACTGCAGGAACCATAGCTGTAGCTGCTGCATACGCAGGCGAGTATGGAGGACAGTCTCCTTGGACAAGGCCATCAGACCTAGCAACTTTTGGACCTCCTTGGCTCGTTGTCGTGGCTGGCCTTCGAATGCTTCCACAAGAGTGCAAATATGAAGGCACCAATCTTCCAGTAGGTACACCATTTTTGTCTACATATCCAATGTAGTCTATTGACTCTGTTGGTTGAAGTTTTGACTTGGCCCATTTGACCTGGATCCCCAAGCAGAGTTGCCAGAACCTAAGGGGTATACTCTTTGGTCAAATGGGCCGTAAACCAGAATTTGGCTTTTTAAAAGCCAAATCTGGCCACCTTGTCCCCAAGTCCTCCAACAGTTGCAAGTCATATTGGATCTGAGACTCCAACTCTGACCTGTCTCAGTGCACCAAGAGCCAGTTGTCTAGAAAAGGGAACATGATGACACCTTGTGTTCTCAGGTGAGCCACAATTGCCAACATACATTTGGTAAACACCCCCGGAGCCTTAGACAAGCCAAAGGGCAGGACCCTGTACTGGAATACTGAACTTCCTACTGCAAATCTCAAGTACTTTCACTGGGTTACTGAATTTCTATATGAAAATGTGTGTCTTTGAGCTCTAAAGTAGCAAGCCACTCCTCCTTGGTGAGGAGTGGAAGAATTCCCTGCAGCATTGTCATACAGAATTTGCATGTATTGATGAATTGATTGAGACTTCAGAGATCCATAATCGCCTTGGTTCCACTGTCCCACTTCGGGATGAGGAAGTAACACAAGTAGAATCCCTTCAGCTGGTCTGTCCACTGCACTGGCACTATTGATTGATTGATTGATTGATTGATTGATAGACATTTAATATATTGCCCACTCCAAAGACTCTGGGCAGTGCACAACAAGATGCAAACAGGCAACATTAAAAATTACATTCTAAATCAGAGATTCTCAAAGTTGGGTCCCCAGATGTTATTGGACTTGAACTCCCATAATTCCCAACCAAAGGCCACTGGGACTAGGGATTATGGGAGTTGAAGTCCAAAAACATCTGGGGACCCAACTTTGAGAATCCCTGTTCTAAATTAAAAACTAAAATAAGTACCAAAGAACAGAAAAATAAACTGCAGGGCAAAAGCCTGGCAAAAAAGAAAAGTCTTCAATAGCGATTTGAAGATCAGTAAGGAAGGGGCTAGTCAGATCTGTGGGGGCAGAGAGTTCCAAAGGAGCGGGGCAGCAACCGAAAAGGCCCTTTCATGGGTCCTAGAGCCCTGAACATCTCGGAAATCAGGGACCAACAGAAGGGCCATCTAAGATGATCTAACTGGACAGGATGTAACTGGGTGGGAGAGGTGGGTCTGTAGGTAGACAGGCACCAGGCCCCCCAAGGCTTTGAAGGTCAGAACCAGGACCTTAAATTGAGCTCAGAAGCGAATAGGCAACCAGTGCAATGACTGTAGGAGTCATTCAGTGTTACCCTGTCATATTTTCTGGCACCCATGAGTAGGCAAGCTGCTGCATTCTGGACCCACTGCAGCTTCCCAATTGTCCTCAAAGGTAACCCTAGATAGAGAGTGTCACAATAATCTAAATGGGAGATAACAAGGGGATGGGTCATTAATGCCTGCCGATCAAGGTAAGGGCGTAATTGGCGAACCTGATGAAGCTGGGCAAAAGCACTTCCAGCCGCAGCTTCCACCTGCTGCTCAAGCAGGAGGCGCAAGTCCAAAAGGACCCCCAAATTGCAAACAAACTCTTTTGAGGGCAGCGCCACCCCATCTAAAACAAGGTTCACATCCAGCTTTTGGCCGTTATGAGGGCTGAATAAAAGAAATTCAGTCTTAGTGGGATTCAGTCTGAGCTTGTTTTGATTCATCCAGACCTTAATAGCTTCCAAGCATTGAGTAAACACAGAAACAGCATCCCCAAAATGGTCTGGGATGGCAATATATAGCTATCATCAGCATACTGATGAAATCTCACCCCAAACAGGGAAATGACCTGGCCCAGCGGCTTCATATAGATGTTAAAAAGGCCAGGGGCAAGAACGGAACCCTGGGGAACTCCATAAAGGAGTGGCCATGGGTCAGAGCACCTGTCCTCAATGCATACCAACTGGACACGCCTGCTAAGGTAAGAACGGAACCACTGTAGGACAGTGCCCCCGATACCCAACCCACGCAGGCGCTCGAGGAGGATAGCATGATCGATAGTGTCAAAAGCTCCCTTCTCCAACAAGGTTTGTATTTCTTCCAACAAGGCCAGAGTTGGGGGAGTTATTTTTATGCCCTTGAAGCTTGGCAAAGTTTTGAACTCAATTGTGTAACTAGTGTAGATAATTCTTAGGACCCTGGTCTGATGTTATCTGGTGCCATGCTGAAGCATGAATGGCTAGTCTGATGATACTTGGTGGCAAAGGAGTTGTTATTGAAGGCATGCCACTGACAAGCCAGTACATTGGTGTTGAAAGCCTCAGCAGATGATGATGTGCGGCGGACAATCTGGGGTATCAAAGGGACTGCTTGGCCACATCCTTCGCAGGACGGGTGCCCTGATTTTTGTTCCTTTGGCCATATGCCTTTTTATGGTATAGCTTATTTTGCTTTCTAAAACCTTTTTGGTCTTTGAACTGGAAGCCAGACCGGTGGTGATTGTAATTATAGTACTGAGAAGAGCCTGGAGTTGCTGAAGAAGATGATGAAAAGCTCTTGGCTGTGAATTTAGACTTTTTAAAGGTCTGCATAGTTGTATCTGTAGTATCATTAAAGAGACCTTTACCATCGAATGGCAAGGTTTCAATACAGTCCCTCATATTGTTCTGTAGTGTAGAAGACTGTAACCATGCATGATGTCTGAGAGAGATTGCCGTAGTCATGGTCCTGGCTTCGGTTTCAGCCAGGTGTTTAAATGTGCTCAACTGCTGCCGGGTAAGTTCACCTGATTTGCTAAGCACTTCCTCATATCTCTTTACGGAGTCTCGTGGCTGGAGCGTAGAAGCCTCCTGTTTCAAAGAGTCCAAGACAATAGTTGTAACGGGCCATGCAGGCCGCATAATTTGCAATGTGAATAGAAAGGCGCAGTCGAAAAAATGTGACAGCCAAAAACATCAAGCTTCTGTCCTTTATCCAAAGGGGTCATGTGATGATGACCCAATTTGGACGAGGATGCACAGTCTATTACTAAAGAGTTTGGATTAGGATGTTTTAAAAGGTAAGAGTCATCTTCTTCCTGAACTTGGTACAAACTCTCCAGGCACTTTGATGTAGGAGCGGAGTTTTGCAGGATCTCCCACACCATCTTAGCAGCCTTTGTAATAACAGACTACATGGGTAAGGCAATAGGTTGCATGGATTGCACAGTAGCCATCATTTTGTAGACAGGGTCTCCCACGTCAATAGTTGAACGTTTGATCTCAAGACCCAGTACCTCTGCCATTTGTTATATTTATTTATTTAATACATTTATATATCACCCCAAACCAAAGTCTTGGGGCAGTTAACAACTATAAAACGATGATACAAATAAATAAAGCATTAAAATCAATTAAAACTGAGAGCTGGTCTGGTGGTAGCCAGCATGACTTGTCCCCTTAGCTAAGCAGGGTCGATCTTGGTTGCATATGAAAGGGAGACTAGAAATGTAAGCACTGTCGGATATTCCCCTCAGGGGATGGAGCCGCTCTGGGAAGAGCATCTAGGCTCCAAGTTCCCTCACTGGCTTCTCCAAGATAGGGCTGAGAGAGATTCCTGCCTGCAACCTTGGAGAAGCGTTAAGCCAGTCTGTGAAGACAATACTGAGCTAGACCGACCAATGGTCTGACTCAGTATATGGCAGCTTCCTATATTCCTATGAGCTTGTTCCTAACTCCAGAAGCTGCTTAAAACAAAATCAGTTTACAATATTTAAATTACAAAAGTTAAAAGGCTTGGTTAAAAAAATGAGTCTTCAAAGATCTTTTAAAAACCGCTAGAGATGAGGAGAGTCTTATGTCAATGGGAAGCGCATTCCAAAGTCGTATATCATCTTAGTATAAGACTTTAACTCCTCATTAGGTGAGGTGGATGGTTTCAGGGGCACGCCTGAAAGTGGATTAGAAGGATACCCCGGGGCCCCACCCTCACCATCCGTGTCCAGGTCAGAAGAATCAGAGGAGTTGTAAGAGTCATCAGTTGGGGTATGAGGTTCCTCCTGGAACTTGCACAGAATAATCCATTGGCCTCAACAGGGGAGAGGTCACAGAGCATCCCCAGCAGGCGGAGGTGGATGCTGTGGCCCAGGCGGTGCTGAAGGCACCACAGGTGCTACTGGTACCTCAACCAGAACAGGTGCCGTCTGAACGTCCTGATCAATACCCACAGCAACCGCAGTAGCAGACTGAAGTAGCCAAGGTGCAGCAGGCTGAGAAGGAATGACACAGTGTTGAACAGGTACAACAACTGCTTTGCAAACTCTGTAGCAAACACTGAGCTCTCCACAGTTGAAACTCCATGAAACCCGGTTGCATAGCTAGAGACAAGGTGTGCCGGAATCTGCAAGCATGCAGCGGGTCCCTTTGTGGCACAGGGGGACTAAGGTTCACTTTTCAAGTGAATGCAATCATTCACACACGAGCTTATGGAATCTTTCGATATCGAAGGCTTTGGTACCAACGGACTTTCTGATGTCGGAGCACGTTGATGTTGAGCTGTTGAAGGCGAGGGTGTCCTCAGTCTCGACAGATGCGGTGTCTTCAACTTGTGCTTTTTTTTGGCGGCGGAGAATCAGTGTCCAAAGTCATATGGTGCCACTTGTGCTTCTTATGTCCAACATAAGAACTCTTAGGCTTCTTAAAGAAAAGCTCTTCCAGATTGTCCACCAGGGCTTTCAACTGTGCGCGCACAGACCCTGATGCCAACATCGAGGTGGTCGATGCTGATGTTGGTGCTGAGCCCATAGACGTCAATCTTGATGTCGACTCTGGCCTCAGCAATCACAGCACGTCGCCATAAAATGCTGCCCTGAGGTGCAATAATTGGTTCTTCAAAGTTTGTTTTGAAAATGATCTGAAATTCCTACAAGCAGTAGGAACATATTCACCCAAGCACAGCAAACAAAGATCATGCTCATCAGTAGAAGGCAATTTTGCTCTACGCTGAGAGCAACATTTAAAGGTAGTCTTTTCCGCCCTCTCCGCTCCCTCCATTCTAATGGCAAAGCCAAAAGAAGTCCGAGCAACCAAGTCTGACATCCAGCAAAACAAGTAGTCGACTTACAGTTTGTAGATCAATAAACACAGTGAAGTTTGTCCAAAATAAAGCTTTTCTTTTCTATGAGGAGCAACAACCCACAGGTCTTGACGCATCAGCGGTCGAAAAGAAACTGAGTTAAAATGGTGCCCGACTGCAAAGAAAAGGAAGGCACTGAGCATGTGCATGGCAGGGAGGGACACCAGAGAGGACCTAATTAATCCATCTGGAAGGTCCCTGTGCAGCCACAGTAACACATTTCTCATAACAGATCATTTCCAGATCCATTGCTTCTGCAATAGGATTGGGGCAAAATGTGAGAGTTCTGAAGAACAGCAGAAGTGAAAAGCTCTGTTCAGATGTTAGGTTCAATGCACATACAATCTGTGTACAGTCTACGGATGTATAGTTATTTAGTTTATGCACATACAGTAGAAAATGTCCTGTCTGTACCCTGTATTTGAGGGGGACTAAGGTTCACTTTTCAAGTGAATGCAATCATTCACACACAAGCAGGTACACTTGCACAGGCATCTTTATGCACATGCATGATGATATCTGAATAGGGCTTGCAGTAATACTGGGAAATCATCTACTCTTTTCCCTGGCTTATTAGCTCTATTCATGTGTTATGTTCAACACAGATACAGTCAGTATGGATAGTGTACGTGCATACACTGTATGGATCTGTTTGCATGGATTATTCAGACACGTCAGTGTGCAAACACTTCCTGACTGTGTCCTGCGTTTGAGATATCCTGTGCCCAAGTTCACTTAAAATGAGAACGTGTACCACCATTCAGACAAAAGCATGTTCACACGTACAGACGTCTGTATGCATGTACAGCGCAATGTCTGAACAAGCCTATTGTGTAGGAATAGGGTTAGGTGTGAGGAATAGGGTTAGGTGCCAGACGGGTGGCCAGTAACGTAGGTTGCTGTGAAAGCCATCTCTAGCTAAACCCCTAGAAGAACAATATATATTATTCTGTACTTTCTTTTATGATTTTGTTTTCTGTTTCTGAAGAATAATTGTGTTAGTCTGCTGCAGCCAAAACAAGAGTACTGTGGTACCTTAAAACTTACAAATAATTGTAGCATAAACATTTGTGTTACTACAGTCCACTTCATTATCAGAGGTATGAAGTGTAATCCTCTGACAAGTGTGTGTGTAGGTGTGTGGACATACATGAAGAGAGAGGAGAAAAAGCTTGTGGGGCCAAAAAGCCATGAAATGCAAGAGGTATGGCCTTTGTGAACTGCAGTGAGGTGTACATGTCAGATATAGAGGCTTATGTACTGCTTTAGATGACTAAAGCCAATGTTTGTTATAAAAGTGCACAGCCTTGAACTTTCAAGCTGTATGTGTGTACAGATCACGCAGTGCATAAGCGTGTTTACAGCAAATCAGTTTTTCAGAATTGTGATCAATGAGTGGGGGGAATTTGTAAATCCTTCTTTGCCTAGAATGCTTTTTGTGAAGTATCATATGAAGCTGCTTTGAACTGAACAGAACCCTTGGTCCCTCCCTTGAGTGCATTATCTACACTGTCAGCAGCTCTCCAGTGTTCCAGACCAAAGTCTTTCTCAGCCTGAGCTGTAACTTTCCCAGATCGGCTTTACTGTGGCAGGAAGTGTCAATAGTTTAACCATGCTGAGCACCAAAAGTTAGGGGTGTGCATGAAACCAGCTGGCCCAGTTCAGTTCGAGCCCAAACAGAACCAGGCCAGTTTGGTTTTGCCCCCCCCCTTCAACCCACCCCCTGGGTTTAGTTTGGGGGTGTTTGTCCACAGGTTGTTAATTCTTTTAAAGTACTTATTTCCTCAGGGGGGTTCTCGGAGGCTGCGGGAAATCCAGGTCATGACTCAGCCATGCAGGGGCCCATTGCACATGTGTAGTGGCCTCCAAAATGGCCCCCACAATGGGGGACAGGGCCAAAGATCTCCTGAACCTGACACTTTTTGGCATGAGAAAGACCAGCAGGGGGAGGGGGAACCCCCGTGGCCTTGGAGAAGCCCCCCAGAGAGGGTAAGTACTAAATAGATAAATAAAAAAGACTCACGAACCCCCCAAATGGCCGGGGGGGGCAGTTTTGGTCCAGGGTCGGACCAAACAGGGGGTGGTTTTCAACTCTGATCTGTCAAACCCATTCAATGTCAAACCTGTTTGCACATCCCTACCAAAAGTGCTCCATTTTAGGATGCATATAATGTGTGGTAACTGAATCATTGGGAGCAAAGCAGAATAATGTCATTGGCTCTATCAACGGCACCTTCTGTCACTGTCCTGACATTAGGGATGTACACAAAACCAGTTCCCCTGGTTCGGTTCAAATTTGAACCGGGAGGGGATGGTTCGGTTTTGGTTTTGCTGAAACCACCCCCTGGTTTGGTTCAAATTCGAACCTTTTTGAACCGGTTTGAACTGGTTCAAGCCTCAAAAAGTAGGCAGGGTGATAGGCACCCTTGGGTGCCAACTACCACCCAAACCCCAAATCAATTGGACATTCCTAGGATTCTTTTTATGAATTTTTAAAATATTTGTCATTGTTGCCCATAATTCCTTATCAGGAGTACTTAAGGGGGAAAAGTTGGGGTGGGTTCTTGACACCCAGGGGTAACCCCCCCACACACACACCAATTCCCAAGGCAGTTGAGTGCTCCTAGTATTAATGGCGAATTTAAGAGAGAGAAAATTTTCCATAGGATATAATGTAGATTTGGGGCATCCCTGAACCCCTCCTCTGGCAGGAATGGCCTCAATCCATCCCAGACATCCCCGAATTGATAGGACTGATTGCTGTTTATGAATTTCTTTAGAATTTTAAACAATATCTCATTTGGGATTGATGGCCATGAACGTTCACCCAGTGACACACATCCTATGCTTTTCAATGGATATATTGTTTAAAAATCTGAGTGTGGATTTGCTGATAGCAAATGAGAGTGGATTCATGGTGTCTCATTGAAAATCTCATTTGCTAACACTCAGAAGAACACCTCAGAAACAACAGAACTCTGTACCCCATGGCTTAGCAACCCATGGGAGTGGTTGGCACCCTATGTGCACTACACCACCACTCGCTCTGGTCCACCCCAGCGCCCCCCAAGTACACTTATGGGGCTGCTGAAACCTCCATGATTCCCTATAGAGAAAAACCTTAAAGATGCGTAAACTTCAACAAATCACCAAAAATCAGCCCTTTACCCAATCCCTCTGCAATAGGGGTGGTAGCCTCCACCCATTAGGTGCTACCGACCCACCCCAATCCCCACCCCAGATCCCTTTCTGTCCCAGATCTGCCCCAAAGACACTCAAACTTCAACAAATCACCAAAAATCAGCCCTTTGCCCAAACCCTCTGCAATTTGGGTGCTAGCCTCCACCCACTAGACACTACCACCCACCCCACTCTTCTACCCCAGATGCCCCATTTCTGCCCCAAATCTGCCCCAAAGAACAATGCACAGCGCATGCGCGCACACGCGCGCACACGTGCACTGCAGAGTTTGCAAAGAGCCAAGTTTCCAAAGCAAGCATGATATCACACAGATGCAGCAGAGCATCAGACTAGGCCCTAGGTCAAACAACAGTGCCCTGCCCTGACCCTCCCCCAAGCATTTTTTGTCCACCACAGTCAACAGAGAGGCACAGTCAGCAACACACGTTCAGTGAGGAGGGTGCAAAACAACATTCTGCAAGCAGAGCAGTGAGGCTTGGCATGGGCCCCCTCCCAGTGCGCACACAAGTTTGAAGAGTGATGAATTGATGACAACAACAGTGACACACAAGGTTTTGGTGCATTTCTGCAATGGCTCGGAGCCTGTGGCATGAGCTGTGAGCACTGTGAGCACAACCTATGTAGATGCAAGCAAATTTTGAATAAAAATGCTGACCACTCACAATATGACCCAATCTTCATTGCAAAAGCAACAAGTCCGCGCGCTCACAGACACAGTGAATTGAACCTGTCCTTTGCCCACACCACACCATGAGAGTTCCCTCAAAAAAAGCCGCATTAGGATAGGCACACAACTGCATTTTGGGAAAGAAGCAGGCTGCCACAGAACAAGAAATAATGTCACTTAACTTGTGGCACTGCTGCACTGACTGTGGAGGAGTTCTTTAAGGCTGGCAGTCACAGTGCTCTCACCAAGAACAACAGGGAAAGTTATATTCTCTGTCTGTGGTTATTAGCAGTTACAATGCATCAAAGTAAAGTTTAGTTAGTTACAGATTTGGATTGCTGAAACAACAATAAATTATGCTGTTGTGTCAATATCACACAGACAGCCGTCACAGAAGATGATATAAAGTAACTAAATTGTGCTTGGCCTACCAACACACACAAGTCAAGCAATGTGTGTTTCAGTTCAAAATTATGGGCAGAGAAATAACTGGGTGGGCAGGTTAGGGGCTTATAATATTTTTTAAAAAGCAGCAACACAAAAGTGTGTGCAGGAGGAGTGCTGAGACAGCCTAGCTGAATGAATTCTTTATTAATGCTAGTAGCACTGGAACAGGCTCCTTTCCTCTTTAAAGAAAAACATTATTTGGAAAGGGAAAAAAGAATAATTTATTTAAACCACTACTAGGCTATGCTACCAGTCTAAAGTTGAACCACCTACTACCTAGCTAACGGGGATCCAGCCTATTTAAACTCTAAAGCTACACACTGAAGAACTCCTATTTAAAACCTAATCTAAATATCACAAAACTTTTAGAAATCAGTTAAACCCCAAAACCTTAACCTCCCTCCATACAGGGGAAAAATAAACCCCAAATACACAATTCAAGAGAGACTAGAGACGTGTGTGTGTGTGTGTGTGTGAAAATATAAATGGCCGGGCCACTCTCACTCAGCTGAAGGCTTCTCCAAACGTTGGGTCTCTGTAGTCCACCTCTCAGGGTCTGGTCTCACTCTTCAGATGGGGCAACCTCTCTGGAAAATGGGTGGCCACTGGGAGCCCCTGGTGGCGCAGTGGTAAAACTGCCGCCCTGTAACCAGAAGGTTACAAGTTCGATCCTGACCAGGGGCTCAAGGTTGACTCAGCCTTCCATCCTTCCGAGGTCGGTAAAATGAGTACCCAGAATGTTGGGGCAATATGCTAAATCATTGTAAACCGCTTAGAGAGCTCCGGCTATAGAGCGGTATATAAATGTAAGTGCTATTGCTATTGCTATTGCTAGTGGCTGGTCACAGGATGGAATGCTGGGGCTGGAGTGGAAGCTGCTTCAGGCAGGCAGGCAGCAGTGATTATTCTTTCAGCAGCAGGAAGAAGTTTGAAAAAATCAGAAAAAAACTTTTAAAAAAAAGCAGGGGGGGGATCTCTACCAACATTCTCTCTTTCTCAATTAAAAAGACCAAAAAAAAAAAAAATTGCAGGAGAGAATAGCTGGCACAGGGAGCAGGCTGGCCAGGCAACAAGGCAGATGGTTAGGTTTTGTTTTTTGTTTTTTTGTTTTTAAATTTCCTCCTCCTCTTCTCTTTTTCTAAAAAAAAAAAAGGCTGAAATTAATGCAGGAAAAGTAGACAATCAGCAAGGCAGAGCAATGGCATAAATGCTGAACAATAGCAGCCGGCAATGCTTGCTGAGCAAAATGGGGGCAATGATGGACGATAGGGGTAGCAAGGCTGAGCAATCAGGCAATAGAGCTCTCTTTTCTCCCACACGAGGCAGAAGAAAGAAAGAAAATGGCTACTGCTGGCCCTTTCGATATCCTCCTGCAAAGCCCTCTGAAAATTGCCCCCACCCTTGGCTGTTCCTCCATCTCCCCCGGCCAATGGAGGGGTTAATTTGTCCCCTGCACAGCAAATATGGCCATTCCTCTGCAGATCGGACCTTTTGCATTGAAGTCAATGGAAGCTGAAAAGCGGGAAATTAAAGGACACTTCAGAACTCCAAAATGGAGGAGGAAGAAGGAGGACCTTATCGGCCTCAAAATGGAGGGCGTAAACTACAAAAAATTTGGAGCCAAAACGGAGGTGATTCATTTCGGCTCCAAAACATTTTGGGTCATCAAGAGGATGATTCATTTCAGGAACGAATAACCCGAAATGGGCAGTTTCGGCTACAGATTGCTCTGTACTCGAAACATTTTGCATATCCCTAGCATCGAGTGTAATCCTCTGACAGATGTGTGTGTAGTAGGTGTGTGGACATACATGAAGAGAGATTAAAAAAAACTTGCGGGGCCAAAAAGCCATGAAATGCAAGAGGTATGGCCTTTGACACGTACACCTTGCTGCAGTTCACAAAGGCCATACCTCTTGCATTTCGTGGCTTTTTGAAATATATAGAGGGTTAGGTACTGCTTTAGATGACTAAAGCCAATGTTTGTTATAAAAGTGCACAGCCTTGAACTTTCAAGCTGTATGTGTGTACAGATCACGCAGTGCATAAGCGTGTTTACAGCAAATCAGTTTTTCAGAATTGTGATCAATGAGTGGGGGGAATTTGTAAATCCTTCTTTGCCTAGAATGCTTTTTGTGAAGTATCATATGAAGCTGCTTTGAACTGAACAGAACCCTTGGTCCCTCCCTTGAGTGCATTATCTACACTGTCAGCAGCTCTCCAGTGTTCCAGACCAAAGTCTTTCTCAGCCTGAGCTGTAACTTTCCCAGATCGGCTTTACTGTGGCAGGAAGTGTCAATAGTTTAACTATGCAGAGCACCGAAAGTTAGGGGTGTGCATGAAACCAGCTGGCCCAGTTCAGTTCGAGCCCAAACAGAACCGGGCCAGTTTGGTTTTGCCCCCCCCTTCAACCCACCCCCTGGGTTTGTTTTGGGGGTGTGTGTCCTCAGGTCATTAATTCTTTTTAAGTACTTATTTCCTCAGGGGGGTTGTTGGAGGCTGCAGGCAGTCCAGGTCATGACCCGGCCATGCAGGGGGCCATTGCACATGTTCAGTGGCTGCCAAAATGGCCACCACATAATGTCATTGGCTCTATCAACGGCACTTTCTGTCATTGTCCTGACATCACTGGAAATGGTTCCCTTGTATGAATCCCCCCTGTGTGAGCTGTATTCAGTTGCAATTTGGGGAAGCTCCTGGAGATGCCAAGTACTGAACCTGGAACTATGTATGTATGTATGTATGTGTTTGTTTGTTTATTTATTTATTTAACATATATTTATACTGCCCAAAACTTACATCTCTGTGCTGTGTACAACAAAATAAAAACAGAAAATAAAACAGATAAAACAAAAACAAAAAGTTTAAAACAATTAAAAAAATTTAAGATAATATTTTAAAACAGCATTAAAACCATTAAAACAATATTAATTAAAAGCCTGGGTGAACAGATATGTCTTTAAAGACTTTTAAAAAGCTGTCAGAGATGGGGAGGCTCTTATTTCACTAGGGGAGCCCATTCCAATGCCTCGGGGCAGCAGCAGATAAGGCCCATCCCTGAGTAGCCACAAGACAAGCCAGTGGCAAATGCACACGGACCTCTCCTGATTATCTCAGTGGGTGGTGGGGTTCATAACAAAGAAGATGTTCTCTTAAATACTCAGGGCCCAAACTGTTTAGGGCCTTTTGCGTTATAACCAACACCTTGTATTTTGCCCGGAAACATATCGGCAGTCAGTGTAGCTTTTTCAGTATGGGAGTAATGTGGTCTCTTCAAGATGACCCAGTGACCAACCTGGCTGCCGCATTCTAGGCTTGTGCCCGAAACGTTTCGGAGGCCATTATGGAGGCCTCCGAAACGTTTCAGCTCCGGGGGCTGTTTCGGTGCTTCGGCACCAGCGGGGGTAGTCCTTTAAGGGCGGGGGAGGGTGCACTCACCCCTCCCGCTGCATATCCCCTGCCGGCGCTCCGTCACTTTTAAGCCCCTCAGGGCAGAAGCGTTCCTCCCTGCCGCCCCGTTTTGGTTATCGGCCAGAAGTGGCTGGAAGAAGCAAGCACGTGTGTGCCCGTTGTGGGCGTGCACGTGCCCATCTGCCATGCGGGTGCACGTGCACGATGGGCGCACGCGCGGTTACTTCTTCTGGCCACTTCCGGCTGATGACAAAAACGGGGTGGCAGGGAGGAACGCTGCTGTCCCGAGGGGCTTAAAAGTGACGGAGTGCTGGTGGGGGTTATGCGGTGGGAGGGGTGAGTGCACCCTCCCCCGCACTTAAAGGACTACCCCCGCCGGTGCCGAAGAAACTTCGTGCACATTCCTACCGCATTCTGAACCAACTGTAGTTTCCAGACTACATATAAGGGCAACCCCACACAGAGCGCATTGCAGTAATCCAGTCTGGAGGTTACCAGCAGATGTACCACTGTTTTGAGGTCATTCATCTCAAGAAATGGACGCAGCTGGCATATCATCCGAAGCTGATAGAAAGCACTTCTGGCCACTGCCTCAACCTGGGACCCCAGGGAGAGGCTTGGATCCAGAAACACACCTAGACTGCGTACCTGTTCCTTCTGGGGAAGTGTGACCCCATCTAGAACAGGCAGATCAAAATTGTCTCTCAAGTTTTGACCCCACACAATGAGTACCTCCGTCTTATCTGGATTCAGTCTCAGTTTGTTATCCCTTGTCCAGCCCATCACTGACTCCAGATAGGCATTTAGGGAGCTTATGCCCTCTCCTGAGGATGCTGACATGGAGAAATAGATCTGGGTGTCATCAGCATACTGATAGTACCCTGCACAAAATCTACTGATGATCTCTCCCAGTGGTTTCATGTAGATGTGAAACAACATAGGAGACAATATGGAGCCCTGAGGCACACCATATAAATGTTCAGATTTTGAAGAATAAGAGTCTCCAAGGGACACCATCTGGAACCTGCCCGAGAGGTAGGGCAGACCCTGCTTAGCTATGGGGACAAGTCATGCTTGCTACCACAAGACCAGCTCTCCTCTCCTCAGACCAGAAGAAGGTATACTAATACAACCAGCTTGCAACAGTCTTATGGAAACAGAAATTCCATAAGCTTGATAACACTAATGATATTGATCCATATGCTCTCTTCCAAGAAATATTGAAACTCAGTTATACTCTAGTTAATGAGCCTATGCACTATATCTCAGAAATTTTACAATACATCTTGCTTCAAATGACATATTCGAATTAATTCGAAATCGAATTAATAATAATAATAATAATATGCAAATGTGAAACAAAAAACCTTTACAAATGTCACAATACATAGATGCATCTATGATATAGATATATTGAAACAGCCTACTTAGTGTAACATGATAATAAGATAGAAAACTATTCAAGCAGCATCTTCTATAATCCCTTATTAAGTACTTGATGTGAAAAAACCTCAAAAACCCAATACAAAAGACACTGTAACATCCGAGGATGAAATAGAATGTTCATTCATGTGTCCAGTAAAATGTTTATGTGGGTCAATAGCTCTGAAAGTTTTCAGGGAACCCTGGAAACCTATTTGTTTGGTCTGGCCTTCCAATGTTTTTAAATTGTTCTTAAAAAATTAAACTGGTCTTAAATTGTCTTAAACTTATTTCTATATTGTTTTAAGCTGATGGTTTTAAATGTCCGTCTATCTGTCTGTCTGTTTTGATAGTTGTACACTGTCCAGAGCCTTTGGATAAATAATAAATGAACAGGAGTGAGCACCCCTGGGTGATGTCATCGCAGGTACAACAGCATAACTGTTAGCCCAAGATGCTTGAGGTCTTTTCCCCTGCTGACCCATGCCCTGCAGTGGGTAGGTGGGTTAGTGAGTAGGGCCTCCCCTCTTAGGGAAGAACATCTTCTAGTGGCAATTGTGGAGGAAGTTCAGAGTGCTTCAAATGCCACCCCAGCCATATTGGTCTTGCCATCCTCCCCAATTCCCCTGGACAGTGTGAGCTGCCGGTCTGAGCATGAGAGGAGTAGGAGGAAGTAATAGTGGCAGCATGGTGTGGGATCACTTTGAGCTGCGTCTTGGTGGTCCAACCCATGCTGTCTGCACCCAACCCATGCTGTCTGAAAGGACCCCAAGCATCTTGGGCTAACAGTTATGCTGTTATACTTGCGATGACATCACCCAGGGGTGCTCACTCCTGTTTATTTATTATTTATTTATTTCTTACATTTATAAACCGCCCTATCCAGAGGCTCTGGGCAGTGTACAACAACTTTTAAAATACACAAAAACACACAATTAAAAACATAGTGCTAAACACAATATAAAAACAATTCAAATTTTTTTAAAAAGCCATTTAAAATCAATTAAAATACTTTTAGAAAACTGTAGACAGCTATAGGCCTAGCATGCCCTCATCTAGCGGCAACAAGGCAGCTGCTCCTGCTCCCAAGAAGGAAAACCTGAATGTGTGGTGGGAGCAATTGCTGGGCAAGCGGTCTGACCACCCCAAACAACATCTGATAACCCTGAGCATTGGAAAGATGATGGCTTTGGATGACGAGCCATTTCAGATGGTGGAGAACTCCAGCTTCCAGTAGCTGCTCCAGCTGCTTGCTCCTGACAAGAAGTTTCCCTCACACACCACTTTCAACAGGCAGGTGGTGCTTTCCCTGTACTGGGCATGCAGGGAGGCTGTGTTGGGGCTGCCAGTGTGCATTTCACTGCTGATCTGTGGACCAGCCGCAGCAGACTGCAAACTGCTTTCTGTCAGCAATCTGGCCACCCAGAAGGGAAGTCCAGGAAGATAGTCCACAATACAAACTGGGCTGCAGAAACGAAACACGGCTCAGAATAGTTCTTTATATCAGGCTTGGGCTGAAAGCTGTCGACATGAGGGTTGACAAATGTTGTCTTCCAGCAGCTAAGAGAAAGCTGCTGACGTGCTTTATAGTCCAAGCTGATAACTCTCAGCTGGCAGGGATTCAAGGCTTATCAGCCCCTCTGCAAGAGGCGTTTACTCCTCCTGATAGTTTCCAGCTGTGTTTTCCGCCTTGTGACACGCCGTTGCTGTGGAGTCAGTGGGGGTTGCCTGCAGAGCTCATCTTCTAGTCTGTCTGTCGCTGTCTCTGCTGCCTCAGACTGCTGTGCCTGCTCTGAAACATCAGCCAGACCTTCCTCAGCCGTTTCTTGGGAACTGACAGTTGGGCTCTGCCCCTCAGGCACCCCTGCATCGGCTGAAAGGCTGTCAGCTTCCCCTTCCTCCTCACTATCTGAGATCGAGGGTGTGATACTTTCCTGTCCCTAACTGCACACTGGTGATGGCAGGAGAGAGAGGGGACTACAGCTGCTGGTGCTGCCATGGAAACCATCTCCCATGGAGTGAATCCCCATTGGGCAGTGCTACATGTGGTGGCTATGGATGCAGAACACATGGCAGATGTGATGCCAGCGAATCTCTCTGCACATCCTACTGTTTTTGCCCTTGCACCAACGGTGTGATTCCTGCCATACCTGCCTGCCCTACCCAGGTATGATAGTTGCTCGTGTCTACTTAAAGTTTCTTTTTAGATTGTGAGCCCTTTGGGAACAGGGAACCATCTTATTTGTTTTTATGTAAAGTGCTTTGAGTACTTTTGTTGAAAAGTGTTATATAAATATTGGTAGGATAGTGTAGTAAATGCAACATGATCAAGGCATGGTTGACAGAGGCGAAGTCAGCCTTTCAAGGGAGGGGTGCAGGTGACATACCAGCTAAAGGAGAGCAAAGGGGCAGCTGGCAACTGCTGCCACCTGGTTCTCTAGGAGCAGATATGCAAACCTGCTCCTTAAGAAGGCGTGCAACCTGATCCAGAGCCGACTGGAATGCCCTAGTCTTGATACTTTTGTGTCTCCAAATGTTTATCTTACATGAAAGATACAAAGTATTTCATCAACTTTATAGAACACTTATCTATTCATTCAACATTCTCCTTCGTCACTTTGGATGTTCAGTTTCTGTACACATCAATTCCACAGGAAGGTGCTAGAATGGTCATAGCATCTTATCGATTCTAGACCCACAGGAACCCTCCTACACATTTCTTGGTGTATTGATTGGACATTATTTGAAATACGCTTTACAAATTCAGGGGGTTGTCATGGGCAGCCCAGTTGCTCCAGTATTTCAGATTTCTATATGACCCATTTAGAAATTAATGTTATTTTGAATGATGTTAATAATCCTTACAAAAAGGCCTTATGCTATAGTAGATTCATTGATGACATTTTCATCATTGTACAATCTGTTTGTTCTATACTTTCATTTTTTATTGGATCTATTCTATTCTATTCTATTCTATTCTATTCTATTCATTTCGTTTCGTTTCGTTTCATTTCAATACCGCCCTAACCATCCAAATGCTCTGGACAGTGTACAAAAATCAAGACAGACAGACAGATAGACATTTAGAACCATCAGCTTAAAACAATATAAAAATAAGTTTAAAGACAATTTAAGACCAGTTTAATTTTGTCTTTTGTATTGAGTTTTTGATGTTTTTTCAAATCAGGTACTTAATAAGGGATTACAGAAGGTGCTGCATGAATAGTTTTCTATCTTATTATCATGTTACGCTATGTAAGCTCTTTCAATATATCTATATTGTAAATACATCTATATCATAAATACATGTATTGTGAAATTTCTGAGATATAGTGCATAGGCTCATTAACTAGAATATAAGCGAGTTTCAATATTTCTTGGAAGAGAGGAGACTGGAGCATATGGATCAATATCAACAAGTGTTATCAAGCTTATGGAATTTCTGTTTCCATTAGACTGCTGCAAGCTGGTTGTATTAGTATATTTTCCTGAAGCAATAGAGGTGATTCTACACATCAGTGGAAGATATGGATTAATACTGCAAGTGTTATCAAGTTACATTGAAGCTTTCTAATTTCTCTAAGATTGTCATCCACTTGACAAAGTTTAACAACAAATTAGAGGTCAGCAGGTTACCATTGTGGATTTGTACGATATATATTGTATTAACTTTTATAATATGGGTTGTATTATCCTCACAATTGTATCTTTATGAAGTATCATATTGGTTCCATTAGAAGTTGAGTGTGTCGTTGGATTTATGTGACTTCTTTTTTTTCACTTTTCAATTTTTATTAATTTTAACAGTAGTAATATTATCATTCATTACAAATACACACAAACAAAATGGACTTCCCACTCACATTTCTTAGTGAATCATCAACTATAAAATTTACCCTTGCTGTAATAATAATTCAAAACATAGATTCAAACATAGTTAATCTAACCAACCTTTCATTTTTACTAAATTTCAAACCCTGCTGTCAAGTCCATAGTAGGAAAGTGATTCTTTAGATACAACAAGAATGGTTTCCAATCCTCTTTAAAACATTCTAAGTTGAGTGTGTCGTTGGATTTATGTGACTTCTTATGTCAACACAAAGGACACCCATATCAACAGTGTTTGTTATAGATTAATATATGGAGGGATTGACATTTCTTTTTGAGTGTTTGATATAGAGATCCCATTATGCATTATTCATCCATGGCATAAATTTATACAAAGCATGAATTCATGTTCTCTTTCAACATGGTCGTGTCCTCATAATTCATCATTGATATCCCAGCAAAACTTGAAGGGCAACTTGTCCATCCTCTCCTTAAAAACGCTGTCAAAGCGTTCACTCTGTGCCACCGTCATTGTAGTCTTCCAGTCTCCAACAGTACCTGGCACAAGAAGCAGAGAAGGAGAGAGAGAGAGAGAGAGAGAGAGAGGGAGGGAGGGAGGGAGGGAGGGCACACCATAGTGGTCAGATGAAACTGAGGATGTGTGTATCTGTTTATGACTGGAATGGATTGTCAAATAATTAAGGCAATTTCCTGCATGAAAAGAGTAGCGGCTCAATCCTATGATGCAGTCATTTTCTACTGGCATGAGGCTGAGGATTACTGACAGCAGCACAAGGTAACAAGTGATGTTCTTGCACAGGTGCTGCAGGGGGCACCTGATGCCAGCAGTTATGCAGTGGGAACAATCGGTGCCATCCTGTGTGTTGGTACCAGTGCCCAGACCAAGTTTAAAGATGCATCTTTAAAGAAATCCTAGGTGTTAGAATTTTTCTTTGTAGCGTTATCTCAGTTCTTGTTCTAGGCATGCTTGTTTTATGTATGTATTTATATTTTATGTATGTATATATGTTCAGACTTGCGGGTGGAGTCTAAGCTTCACTTAAGCTTCGTACAAATAAGAATTCAAACACAGAGGTTCTCCCTCGCTTGCCTAGGAGATAGTCACATTCATTAGCTATTGTTTAATAATAAATGTTCAAGCTCTTGTTTTCTGCAACTAAAGCCATGCTTCCTGTGCAATTACTTATAGAATATAGGTAGTTACTCTGCAAGACTTGGCCTCGATCTGAAATCAGGATCTAAAATGAAGGACTGATTTAGAGGAGAAAAGCTTTGGACTTCCTGCTATATGTGTTATATGAAAGCTGCTATGGGATGAATAAGAAGAGGACCAGGCTACCCATCTCCTCTAGAACAGACAGTGCTGCTGGATAGCCCACTTGCAGGGTAGCCTATAGAGCACACCTCTATCTATATTACTTTTGGGTGGCTATCCATCACGAGATTATGGAATTGTAGTCCCTATGGTGAACCTTCACCTGCCTGGGTTTGGCGAAACCCACAGCTGGTCACTGTACATGAGCAACGCATGAGACCCCAAGGTCAGAATAGCGAAGACTGAATGGGATACCCCTACCTCTCTCATTCAGAGAGAGGGCTGTAGCCAGTGAGCAGACCCCATTTCAAAAGGAGAATCAATCAGGGAAGGAATCCTCCCTTTCACAAGAGAACAGTAGAGCACTCTTCGGGAGCACACAGATATGCAGTGCATTTCCTGACCTTTCTGAATTAACAACTTAGCTGGCCAGGACTCCAGGAAATGAGGGCATCAGTACTGGAGATGTGTAATCTTGTACACTTGGAAGGCATCCTGTTCTTCAGATGGTCAGTTCAGCACAGCTTTATTCAACATGAGGAATACATCTACATAACTTAACCCTTGCCTTTTTGGGGGTAATTTATACTCAGTGACCAATGCCACACCAAGAAGAACGTATTTATAATGCATGGAATTTGCGACCTTCTGGATAGAATGGCTTGGAATCTGCCTCAGGGCAGGTGGATAGAAATCGAATAAATAAATAAATAAATAAATAAATAAATAAATAAATAAATAATATTCCTCCAGTGAGGCACTACCTTGGCGTGGTTGTTGGGCTTGCGTGCTCTGAAGACGGTGAGAACTATGCAAGAGGTCCAACCATACTGGACAGGTCTCACCAGAGGAGCCAGATGAATAGTGCCTCTCCCATCAACACTATGGTGAGACATAACTTTAATAAATCTCTACCGGATCAGTCTTCTCCCGGGTCAACAAGGACCGCGCCAGGTGCTAGAGTCCCTGGACTTCTGGTGGCAAGTGGGCAACAGGACTCAGGATCAAATTTGGAAAGAGAAGCATCCAGATACAGAAATAACAGAAAAAAGGCTAGCAGAACAGAGAAGATTCATAATAAGAAACAAAGTATTCACAGAAGTTTTGCTGGAAGAACAAAAGAGCAACACAGGCTCAAGGTATGGATGAAGAATTACCACCAACTGAAGAAGTTGCTCAGGCGCAGGTGGAGGAGGTGTTGGAAATAGAGGATGCCACTGTTGCTGAACTGTTTCAAAATCAAAACCAGGCAACCTCCCCTTTGCCTTCACCTCAAAAACCTGAATGCCGTTTAACAGAAAAGCAACAAGAACTAAAGCAAAATATAACTGAGCACATGAACCAAACAACCACCAGGGTTCGACTTGCAGCTCTGAAAACAGTTGCCAAAAAACAACTTGCTCAGCAATCAAAAGATGTCAATGCTGCACTTGCAGAAATAACAACCAAGAATTTGCAAGAAACAAACCAACTAATGTACAGTGCAGCAACAACAACAACACAAGAGCTTGGCTATAAGATCAGTGGACCTGTAAAAAAAGAAAGCAGTACATCTCCTAAATGGAAGATTAGATTAGAAAATAAAATCTCCAGGCTTAGATCAGATGCTAGTAAATTGAAAGATATGAAAGACAAGAAGCTGAAGAATGAAAACACCAAACAGTATCTGCTCAAAAAATAACACCTAGATTCAAGGAAAATTAGAGAAGTCCTGGAAATAATAAAGCAGCAAATAACAGCAGTGTCAAAGAAGATTAGCAGATACGAAGCCAGAATTACACAATACAGGCAGAATCTCCAATTCCAGTCGAATCAGAGACGTTTCTACCAAAGCATAGAAGGAGAAACTGCAAGGAACATAGAAACAGCAAATAAAGAAGAAACAGTGCAATTCTGGGGGAAATTATGGGACAATCCAATAGATTATAATTTTAAAAAGCATACTGGGTGAAAGAGGTCGAAAAATGTAACTAACAAATGCAAGATCTAATAATAACACCAGAATTAATAAGTGAAAGAGCAAAGAAAATTAAAAATTGGACTGCACCAGGCAACAATGAATTGCATGGCTTTTGGCTTAAACACCTAACACGCCTCCATAAACAACTATCAAAACAGTCAAACACATTTTGCAAGGAGGTGATATTGAACAATGGCTAACAACTGGGAAATAGGAGTGGGTCCGAACCGGTCCCGAGGCCGTTCTAAAGAATGGCCGAACTGCCGGACCTGTTCGGATCTGGCTGGTTCGGGTCCGGGTGGGGGGTATTTCTTTAAGGGCGGGAGGGCTTGCTTACCCCTCCCGCCTCTTTGCCCCCGCCAGAGGCCGTATTTCACGGAGTAATGGGGGCGCTGGAAACCAGCCGCCCCCACCGCCGCCCCCGCCCCGCCGTGAGCAGATTAGGGCACAAATTACCGCTACCACTACTGCCGCCGCCATCGCCCGCCAGCCCTCCCTCCCTCCCAGCTGCCCGCCCGCCCAAGTCCTCACCTCTGTCCTCACCCCTGCCTGCCAACCATGTTCAAATTATTAACTGGTATTGGAATGATAGCAGATGGAAACCAGCCGCCCGATCGCCGGAGGCCTGGTCTACCCGGCCTTTTCCCGGCGGGTAGACCGGGCCTCCGGTGATCGGCGTCCTTTGTGGTGCACACATGCGCGTGCGCAAAGCCTCAGTAGCCTGCAGGACTTCAAAGGGAGAGGAGCTCTGTTCGGTAGCTCCTCTCTTTGTTTACAACATCATCCGGTGAGGACTCGGGCGGGCGGGCGGCTGGGAGGAAGGGAGGGCTGGCGGGCGGTGGCGGCGGCAGTAGTGGTAGCGGTAATTTGTGCCCTAATCTGCTTGCGGCGGGGGGGGGCGGCGGTGGGGGCGGCTGGTTTCCAGCGCCCCCATTACTCCATGAAATACGGCCTCTGGCGGGGGCAAAGAGGCGGGAGGGGTAAGCAAGCCCTCCCCGCCCTAAAAGGAAGCCTCCCCTTCGGTGCCGGTCCGGACTGCTCCGGACCGTGCACATCCCTACTGGGAAAACTAATCTCATAATGAAAGACCCAGCAAAAAGTGCAGTTTCAAGTAATTCTAGACCGATAACCTGCCTGCCAACCATGTTCAAATTATTAACTGGTATTGGAATAATAGCAGATGAAGTTATGCAACACTTATTAACTAACAAACAGCTTCTAGTTCAACAGAAAGGAAACTGCCCAAAAACCAGAGACACAAAAGACCAGCTGCTGATTGACAAAATGATTTTAGAAAACTGCAAGACAAGAAAAACAAATCTAAGTGTTGTATGGATTGACTACAAGAAAGCCTTCGACTCATTGCCTCACACATGGATACTAAAATGTTTAGTAACAACTGGTGTCAGCAAAAACATTCAGATATTTATAAAAAAAGCAATGAGCATGTGTAGTACACAGTTAACAATCAATGGCAAGACACTTGGACAGGTTAGCATTAGAAGAGGTATTTTCCAAGGGGATTCACTATGCCCTCTGTTGTTTGTAATTGCCATGACTCCACTTTCACAAATACTAAGCAGAACAGGCCTCGGATACCAAACATCTAAAACATCAAGTCAAATCAACCATCTGCTGTACATGGACGATCTGAAGTTGTATGGAAAGTCCCAATCAGAAATTGAATCACTGCTAAACACTGTCCGTATATTCAGTCGTGATATAGCAATGGAGTTTGGACTAGACAAGTGTGCTACATTAATAATGAACAGAGGAAAAATAAGAAAAACGAAAGGAATAGAACTGCCGAATGGACGCAAGATCAAGAACCTGGAAGAGAAAGAACATTACAAATACTTGGGCATTCTCCAGGCTGATAACATTGCACACACTGAAGTTAAAAGAAAAATGGGAAGTGAATACATCAGGAGAGTTAGAAAAATCCTCAAGTCCAAACTCAATGGCGGGAACACCAAACAAGCCATAAACACCTGGGCTATACCTGTTATCAGATACACTGCAGGAATAATAGACTGGACTCAGGCAGAGCTAGAGACGCTAGATCGTAAGACCAGGAAAATCATGACCATCAATCATGCTCTGCACCCCCACAGTGATGTCGATATGCTATACCTCCCTCGCAGCTCAGGTGGAAGAGGAATGCTGCAAGTCCATCAGACAGTAGAGGAGGAGAAAAGAGGACTTGGAGCATATATATAGACAGTGAAGAAGATGCACTTCAAATGGTCAATAACAAGAAACTACTAAACACCAATGAAAAAAAGCAGGCCTACAAGAAAAAACAAGTCAAGAACTGAGCAGAAAAATGGAAAAATAAGCCACTGCATGGTCAATATTTGCACAATATAAGTGGAAAATCAGACATCACCAAGACCTGGCAATGGCTTAAGAATGGCAACTGGAAGAAAGAAACTGAGGGTTTAATACTGGCTGCACAAGAACAGGCTCTAAGAACAAATTCAATAAGAGCTGAAGTAGAAAAGTCAACAACAAACAGCAAATGCTGCCTTTGTAAAAAAAAGCAGGTGAACTCCCCGGCAAAAGAGAAATTTGCTGATCCCTGTTTGCAATAATGGGAGGGGGTGCTTGGACTGGACCTAGGTGCAGATGTGTACAAAGAGAAATGCCAGAAAGGCCATGTGTAGATGCTGCCACTAGAGTTGCTTACTGCTCAACGAAGTTGAGGATTCCAGGCATGAAATACAAAAACAGCCCAAGTTAATCACTGGGTTTTTGGACTTCACTGTGAGTCGTTTGATCTACTAAGGTTATCTCTGCCTAATGATAGAACTAGTGCTGTGCTGCTCTTTTTCTTCAATATCTACAATCTTCCTTGAATTTAAAAACGGAGTCTCCCCCTCTCAATCATTTCTGTGGCAGCTGTGGGTCTCGTACCCAGCTACTGGGCACAACCTCAGATTTCAACCCTTTTTGATTCACCTTTGCGAAGAAAAGCTCCTTTACTGAAATCTAGAAGATCAGCGGATATTGTCGTGTAGTTTGTTCTGCGATCCATTTTCATTTTATCAAATCCAGCCTTCTCTACAACATCGGCCAGTTCTTCTTCAGACAGCCTCTTTCCTAGGAAGTTGCATATTTTCAGTACAGCACTTCTCAGATCCTGAAATGAGACACAGTTTTGATGTCAGACAATCCACAATTGCATAACATATCAGTCGACACAAAAAAACAGACAAGACATCATTTTTCAGAGACGGAAAAGCTAGATAGCTATTCATGACCTTGCTAAGTTCTTAGGCCAGTTCCAGTATGGGATTTTCCATTTGGTTTGCCTCCTTTGGCTAGCTCAAGAGCTGACGCGGGGGGTGGGAGCGCAGTATCAAGAAACATTGCAGGGATGTGTCCCTCTTGTAAAACCCTCTGAGTCCAGTGATTTAAAAAAAAATCATCAAACGTTGGGTAGCTCTTGCTGAATAATACTGCTAGGTCTTACCTTCTTCATTTCTTCATAGGTTAGGAACAGGATATTGAAGTCACCCCTGTGAGCATACCAGCCTTCAATATGATCCAACCATAAACTACTGAGAACTGATAGAAGATAGATACATTATTTTGGCATAAAAGCTAGAATAAATCTAAAAGATAGCGGGCGGCATTAGGATGCAAGCAGTAAAGCTGTAGTTCAAATTGGTTGAACTAGAGATCAGAAATGAATGCTTTAAATGCCCCGTTTCAGCGATAACATTAAGGAGAATATCTGCCATGATTCCAAACACACCATGAGTTTACAGCTGTGTAATCCTAAGTAATGAAAAAAAATGAGGTGTGTGTGATTCTCATAATTAAGAATAATGACAAATCCAAATCAGACTTCTTATAAAAGGGAAATAAAAGAAAATGATATTGGGGGCTTAGGAACACAGGAAGCTGCCTTAGACCGAGTCAGTCAATTGGTCCATCTAGTTCAGTATGGTCCGGCAGCGGCTTCTCCAAGGATGCAGGCAGAAGTCTTTTTCAGCCCTATCTTATAGATGCCAAGGATGGAACTTGGAACCTTCTGCAGACAAGCAGGCAGGTGCTCTTCTCAGGAGCGGCCCCAACCCATAAGGGGAATCTCTTACAGTGCTCACACATGTAGTCTCCCATTCAAATGCAAACCAAGTCAGAACCTGCCTAGCAAAGTGACAATTCATGCTTGCTTCCACAAGACCAGCTCTCCTCGGAGAGTATTCATCTCTCTGTGTGTATGTACCTTTCTGTGACATTAGATAGCTAGCTAGCTAGATAGATAATTACGTTAATTGAGCCAACAACACAAAAGAAAGACAGTACAGATCACAGTAAAGATAACATAAATAATACAGAATATAATGTCATAGTACCAATAACTCAAACCAGCTCAGACCTAATCTCATATGTGGCCACACAGAATTTGGCCACACACAGCATTATGGGTACACAAGCTAGTAAAAAGGATGCATATCTATCATGCGTTCTAATAGGGATATTTAATAAGAGGGGAGAGAAAAGAGTGATACAAAAATCCCTATAAACTGAATATAAAAGGACGTTCATTACAGTCTCAACCTCTTGGCCACAAGGACAGATCTGGTTAGAGGTAGGGATTGTAATTCAGGATGGGGTTAACTTCTGGTTAATGCTTTAGGAGGGGCTGGTCAGTGACTGATCACTACATACATTAACACTGACACTATACTATTATGCAAAAGAATAGGTCGTATGCAGACTGAAAAAGCACTTGGGGAACAAAATAGTGCGTGCTCAAGAAAATAATATGTCTGCACAAAATCCAGAAGTTGCACTCATACACAAAATTAAATGGATGTAGGAAGAGCTTGCTCAGGAACAGACACAGCAGATGTTGCGCATCGTGTTGCACAAGTGGAAGGATGGTCGCACGAGTGCAACACTGGTCTGGAATGCAAGTTCCAGAGTGAGCAGAACTGGCTAGCACCACAACTTTGCCCTTGTGCAGCTCATTTGCATAATCACTTGATGAGGCTGGATGCCAGCTACTGAATTTATTTTTCATAGAATAAACTTTTTTTTTGTTTGGAGGGAGGGAGCCATAGGATTTTTAAAAAATAGGACAGAAGCTGAATACTCTTAGAAGCTGAATACTCTTTTCCTCATAGAAGCTGAATACTCTTTTCCTGTGCTCTCAAGAGCTTGTTCTCAAATGCAGAGAAGGGGTACAGAGATCAGGGTGTGGTAGCAAATAATGTTTACCTTTGCCAGATAAAAACCGCTCCATGAACACACCAAAGTCTTCTATTTCTTCTAATGTCACTGCAAATTTGGAAAAATGGTAATAGGAGACCATAACGTCTTTTGGGTTTCTCGCTACATAAATAATCTGCGGAAAAAACAATATTTTAAAATTCAGACCATTCAGTGATATGAACAAAGTACTTACCATTGAGATCGAGATATTTTACATTAGGTTTTCGCAGTAATTTACTCAAATTAGATTAGGTTGATGGTCATTTTCCTTTTAGATGAGTTAATAAAGAGAGTACCCATAAAACTGTTCACCATGAAGGTGCTTGGTCAGATGTTTCATGGACTTTTGGCCTCCTGTTATTCAGCCTCGTGCTATATGCATGACTGAGACTGCCGCTCTGGGGGGAAGGGATGTTTCCCATAAGCCATGATTTGGCCCTCAGGGTCTTTCATCCATACCAAAGAAGGAAGAGAAGTGTGGAGATGTCCTGAGACAGTCAATATTGTCAATGAAAATGGGCATGTTAAGTTAAAGGAGGAGAAAACAAAGTTTAATTTAACAGAATTAAAAAGTGGCTCGCCTTACTTTTGCTCTTCCATTTCGTAACCCCTTTGGTACTAGATAGTAGGGCAGATGGCTAGAAAAGAGACGAGGCGATGGGCGCTTGTCGTATTCCATATTGCGGAAATTGAACTCCAGAAATGGGACTCTGTCTAATAAATCTGTATCTTCAGTTCCATCTCGGTGACCTTCATGATGAATCAAGCTCAAAATGTTTTGAGACCATATTGTTCCTGTGAAGGGGAATATTTATTTATTTAATCATATTTTTAAACCACCCGATACATACATCTCTAGACAGAATATCACATTGGTAGGGGTTGCAGCACATGGAATTGCCAGTGATGACCCTTACAACACCTCCCACTTCAGACAAATGGCACTGTAAGCATGTTGGTCGGTTGGGAGGGGGTCAGTGACAACAGAGGGTTGGGTCTTCCTCTCTGCTTTCCCCACTGTACACGTGAGTGGCTATGGCACTCCTAATGTCTGGAGCGAGGTCTACAGAACAAGCCTACTCAGGGGGCTTGAACAGCACCCATGCCCCGTGCATGTGCAATAACAAGTGCTACCACCCTACAGGTAATAAGGACTCTATGGGCAGAACTGTGTGATACGACATCCATTTTTTCCTATTGGGTTTTGTGTCACACAAGTCCATACATGGAGGTCTTTTTCACAGCAGTGCAGAACCACTGCAGGTGTGCACACATAGACAGACAGATAGATAGATAGATAGTGTTTATTAGTCATAGACCAGTTACTCTTTACATTTTACAAAATATTCAATTAAGTAATGCAGGCTTTATGAAGCTTACATACAGTAAAACAAAATTTGGCCACATTAACAGTCATCCCAGGTTTAAAATTGGACAGCAGATACTCCAAGGAAAAAAGATTGGTGTGGCCCGTACAATTCTTTAGCAAAGGTAAAATAAACTTAGAATGACTATCCCTATAAAATTCACAATAAAGAATTACATGAGCAGTCGTCTCTATTTCACCTGCACCACAGGGACAAAGGCGTGCTGCATAAGGTACCTGCTTGTATTTTCCTTCCAAGACCACAGTAGGAAGTACATTGAGGTGGGCCAGGGTTAATGTTCTCCTAAATTTAAATACTAGAAGGTTATTTAAAAAATCGGTGGGTTTAAGATTAAAACCTTGAGGGCCTATATATAGCTCTCTTGTCACGCGTGCAGATTCTTCTTGCAGCTCTATATCTAGAGCTCGTTGTTTAATAAATTGAATAGCCTGATCGAATCCCTGCCCTATAAGTCCTTCCTGGGATGTACCAAGATGATGCAAATTTTTTTTAATGCTGTTTTCCATTTGGATGTAAAGCTGTCAGCTAATACTAGAGGGGCAAGGCCAGTAGGAAAAAATACCAGGGTCAACCAAAATCTGATTATACACAGCCAAATTTTCAGCTTTAACGTGGTGACCCCAGCCTCTCTTCGGAAAGCAACATTAGTAACACCACAGAGAACCTGGAGAATAGCCCTTAGAAACCTTGTCTGGATTACTTCCAAAGGAGTAAAGTTGCCATAAGAGCCAAGCTGTGCACCATAGAGAATCTGAGGGTATACCTTAGCGATAATGAGTTTAATGGCCGCTGGAACAAAAAGGGCACCCCTTGAGAAATGAAAAGACTTAATGGCATTTGCCGACTGCTGTGCACTATGAGAAACAGTATTAAGGTGGGCTTTACGTCCCCCACTAGAGTGGAAGGCCACCCCAAAATATTTAAACACCCTCACCTGTTCAATTCTTTGCCCGTTTATAGACCATCTAAAGTTCTTTGAGTAGTATTGGGACATATCTACCGGCCAGTTTAGGAGGGTGAAGGGCTGGATCATTCAGGTGGGAGACTAAAGATTTAATTAAAACTTAAATAGAGATGGAGCTAAAATACAGCCTTGCCTCACTCCTCTATACATAGGTACATACCTAATTAAATAGAAAGCAGAAGCAACCCTCACTATAGGGCGTGAGACCAAATGCCAAAATTTTTCCTGGTTCTTAAGTTTGGAGGCGCCGATCAGGTCAGCCCATTCTGCTTTCTTGGCTTGTAATTTCTTATTTCTCAATAATTTCTTATACTGCTTCTTCAAAGGTCTGGGCCGAAATATTCGTAGGGCCCTCAGTGCGAGATTTAAATGTATGCACTAACTTTCTTTTGGCCTCCAGACAATCATGGTCAAACCAGGTATAGGAGGTATATTTAACAGTGTTGTTGGAAATGGGAATTGTATTGGCTAGAACTGGCATAAGTAGATCAAACAAACGCTTATATAGCTCTAAAAAAAAGGTGTCATTGCCATTAAGCTGTCCTACAATTAGGTCCTCCTGAAGGTTGGAAGCCGCCACTGACAATAGAAGTGTATCAACACATTGTTGTAGGGCCAAGGACCATTTCACCCTAGCCAGACCTGGCTCCTCTTCATTAATGGAAGCCTGGCAACTCTCAAGATGGGCAGGCTCCCTCCATATCACAGACAATGTCAAAGGGGAATGGTCACTTTCAGACTGAGTAATCATCCGAAAATGCCCTAAAAATGGCAATAAATTGTGGGATATGGCCATATAGTCTAAAAGAGAAGGATTTAAACCTGCCCAGTGAGTAAATTCAGCCAGGAAGTCAGTGGCTGTGGCCCCATTGAGTAGATGAAGATCTGCCCTTCTAAAGGTCTTAATAAGGTTTAAACCCAAAAGGTTCCCCAAGAAATCTTTAGATTTTCTAGAGAGGAGGGGAAAAGGAATATCATAGGACGAAGCGCACTGATGAAATTTAGCGAAAAGGGAATTATCATCCAGAACAATCCTGGCATTAAAATCCCCTGCTACAATTAAATGAGAGTCATGATAATCCAATTGAATTTCATTAATGAAGGTCTCTAGTCTGTGCCAAACAGCTCCAATTTCTGCATGTGTTCTGTAGGTGGAATATAGACATTCATCAATACAGTAGAAGTATCTCCAGTGTCAACCTGGATTGCCATAGCAAGCTGGTCCAGATTGCCAAGATGGAGAGACCTGAATTGAAGCGTGGTAGAAATCAATACAGCCAAACCTCCTCGAGGCCTACCTCTAGCCTTCCCCGCAATCACACCCAAGGACAATGACTTATAGCCAGGCAGGTACAGCTCTTTTTGGGCCCAGGTTTCTTGGATTAGAATAATGTCAAATCCGGAAATGAACCGGAGCAAATCAGGATCTCGTAGCTTGGACTCCCAACTGGCCAGGTTCCAAACACAGAAACAGATTTCATCATGCAGGGGTAACAGTCAGGCTGCGGGGAGAGAGGTGGTATTGTCAGGAGCCGCCTCTTCCTGGAGAGTAGACTCCTCAGTATTCTTCACTTGGCTAAGAGAAGCATCTCGCACTGGAAGATCATGATCATCTGTGCAAAAGGTAGCTAAACTGTCAGAAACCAAGCTGGATCTCAGGTGTGGTGGATCCTTTGGGCTCATTGTAAAAGATGGAAAAGAAGTTGGAGCCAACAAAACCGAAATAGGGCCAAAATGAGGATCAAACAAAAGGCCAGCCAGATGGTCAGGGACAATTTGACCAGCTTCTTGTA
The DNA here is from genome assembly GCF_027244095.1 of Hemicordylus capensis. Taxonomy (NCBI): domain Eukaryota; kingdom Metazoa; phylum Chordata; class Lepidosauria; order Squamata; family Cordylidae; genus Hemicordylus; species Hemicordylus capensis. The sequence goes on from NC_069657.1 coordinate 337,300,720, forward strand.
AGGCGAGAGTGGATTGCTTTATAAGGGCAGGGTTCTTCCGTAAATCACCAAAAGATTGTGAGTCAGTTAGATGACTTCCCTTATCATGAGGCTCTGCTATGTTATTTGTTTTTGCTGGGATCTCAGGGGCCAGGGGCAATGGAAGAACATTTGTGTTCTCCCCCAATATGGCTAAATCGTCCACTATATTCATAAGTGTATCATGTAAATTAATCAATGAGTGAGAGAGCGTATCCATGAGCTGTTGTTCATCAGTGGTGTCTGAAGACTCTGCAGCAGGAGCTGTAACTAAATCCACTGGCTGTAAAATGTGTTCCAAAATTTTTTTGCTTGGATCTTTGTGGTGAGGATGACCTTGGCTTTTTTGCCTGAGTCACTGCTTGGGTTAATGATTTTCCGCTCCCCACACACTTGGATAAGGGGTTTGCAGGATAACGAGCTGAAGGCTGAGCTTTTAACCCCCTTGTGACCAAAGGCAATATGCTAGTATTGGCAAAACATCTCTTGGGTTTTATCCCAAATCGCCCCAAATAGCTTGACATGCGATGTAATAGCCTTGGTAACCACGCTGATTTGCAGGCCAGTATTAGTCTTTGATAATTACCCATATCAGGCAAAAAATAATAAGAAACAAGGTCTCTGCTTTGAATCTCCTGCCAAGTTAATTGCCTAATGAAATGTAGGATCGACATTTTATGGGACCATTTGTCAGATGAGAAACTTGCTTCTTCCAGGGGGACAAATCTGTTTTGTAAGGGAACAGGAGATGTGAGACTTACTTTTTCAGTGAAGAAACAGTCTATTCTAGATTGTTTGGAGAGTCTCTCCTGCTCCGCTGGGGCAACAGGACTTGTTCTTTGTCTTTTCTTCTTTCTCATCCTCCACAGGATGGTAATTATTTTGGCAGTTTTAAAGGCTTAAAAATCAGCCCTGGTATTTAGTTGAATAAGATAAGCTGCTCAACTAAATTTTAAATCATCAAACATTGAGATAAAAAGCATTAAAGGGGGAAAAACGCGAGGAGCTCATTAAAATTTCTGCTGTTGGGCATCCATGTTGAGCTCCTCCCCCCAGTGTGTACACATGTGCAAGGTTTGTGCTCAAGATGCCCACATTCCCTTGCACAGTATGTCAGCCACTGAATATACAATCAAGATGGTGTGATTCTGCCCCAAGGGGGGACACAATAGAAAGATGTGCACTAGGCCTGGCACAGGAAAAGAGGCAAGGAAGGCCAAGGGCAACAAGGACTGCATGAGAGCAACTGTTGGTTGCATGATTAAATGGATGCAAAACCTAAACAGAATAACTGATCTTCAACAATGGGAGTATCAATGGAAGGTGACTATAAAATTCACTGGAAGTGTACTTTAAGAGAAAATTCGTATAAAATGTATTTTCATTGGTATATAACCCTTGAAACTAATAGAAAAATGGATAGCAATTACCCGGGAGACTGTTGGAAATGCAAGAATCACCTTAGCACATTTTATCATATGTGGTGGACTTGCCGCAAAGCACGGCAATTCTGGGGAAAAATTCACACTAAAATGAAACAAATTTTAAATATAAACCTTTCTTATTCACCAGAGCTTTTTCTGTTAAATATGACTAAACCTTCTATTCCCACTAAATACACTGAGCTGTCTTTATACATGAGCACAGCAGCTAGGATCCTTTACGCTGCAAATTGGAGGTCACAGATAATCCCGACTGTGGATGAATGGCTATTAAAGATATGGGAGTGTGCTTCGATGGCTAAGTTCACCACCTATTTGCGGAATAACTCAGATGAAACATTTGTGGCCATTTGGGAACCTTTTATAAATTTTAATATAGCACAAGGTCTAAATCCATATTCAAGATTTGGTTTCTTTTAAAATTGAGGGCCGAGCGCAGTGTATCAGTAGTTGACTAACCATTGTATTACCCATATTCCCATCTTTGCCTTTCGTGATATACACTGAGAGCGAAAAGATTATTATCAGAGGGGGAATGTGAAATTTTGGATTGTTATATGAAATATACAATATGTAGTTGTTGGAAGCTCAAGAGTGGAGAATGTCTCCCCCCCCCTTTTCTTGTTCTACTTTTAAATAAAAATCTTTAATTAAAAAAGAGAGAGAGGGAGAGCAACTGTTAGGTCATGTATCCAAGTTTTATTTTGGCTGTAAATGAAGAACAGGCTGGGTGGCCCAAATGAAAATACTTTTTAAGAGTATCGCTGTAGGGTTAGTACAAAAAACACTTTAAATATTTAAATATTAAATTGTTTAATAGTAGTAGACCTGTGTTCATGAATATATATCCAGTCTTACCTGATTTAGGATAAGTGACTAGAAATACATCGCTGTCTCTGATTTCAAAATCCTCCAGGGAATCAATATATTCTGCTGTAACCAGATCTGGTTGGAAATAATTCCCCTTGTGTTTGAACAAATATTTCTCTGATTGCTGCATTGCTATCACTGCTGGAACAACAGTACAAAAACTGAAAACTACCTATTTTATATTAAAGGTTCACCTCTCCCCTTGCCAGTCAGCATTCAAGACTCAATACCTTCATTTGTCTGAGGCAGGGTGCCAAATGTCATTCACCTCCACATACACACCCTTCTCAAACCTCTCCGCTCCGCCCCCCTCCATGGCAGCAGCAACCAGCACTGCCTGACTTGGTGCCACCCTCCGGCACCTCCCTTGTATGCTGCTGATCTGATTATGAAAAGGGGGAGGGAATTTTGAAAGGGCAAGGAAGAGGAAATGTCAAAAGGGTTCCAGTCCTCTGCTGCGCTCTTGACATGTTATCTTCTGTTTCATCCCCCTTTTTTCCCACCAGACCAGCAGCACATGAGGGAGGCACGGAAGGGCATACACTGAGTCAAGTGGCAGTGGCTGCTACCACCATGTAGAAGGGAAAGGTGGAGAGGACTGATTTGGAGTGGCTGTTTGCTGGGGGGTGGCTCTGCTCCTGCTTAGTAAAGAGCTGCCTGGATGGTGGCAGGAGGCCCAGGTAATGATCAGTTACTCTGGGTCACTCTGAACACTGATGCCTTCCAATACGTAATTTGGTCTAATAAACTATATCACTGGTTTGAGTCCTCTTCAGCTTAATCATTTAAGGATGGAACCCATTTTTTTCCTAGTAATAAAATAATGTCAAGTACAAAAGTAGTACATAATTGGTGGTAAATAGAGATGTGCTATTAACCCTGGCAGACAATCACATCGCTTGCTATTTCTAAGGAAATAGCTATTACTTGGAAGGTTATCATAAGTACTTAGAGGTGGGATGTGAGAGGAACTTGGTGTGCACACTCTTGAATATTAATATAGATTAGAAGAGGAACAAGATTCCCATTTCTTTTTCCATGAATAAACCCTATCTACTCTGGAGGAACTGCTGGACTTGAAATCCTGTCATTCCTTTCCCAAACAATAACTATCTCCTGTTGTAAGAAAGATGACAAGTCTTGTGGCACCTTAAAGACTAACAAAGCATACAAATACAACAGATTGTGCCTCTGATGAAGTTGCATGTTGACCATAATAGCATAAGCCACACTTGCTGTGGAGTCCCCCACCCCCCATTCAGTGAGCTGCCTCTAGCCTAGAAAGTGGAATGTACTGGAAGCTTACCTTCTGAGTTCCGTTTTTTAAATGGTCAGAGAAAATTCTTTTGCCTCCTGGAACTTAATTATCAATGCTGATATTGAGGTCCCCCAACAAAGCAGCTTCATTGCCTTCTGAGCACCACTTTCTGAGCTGATTGGACTTCTATATGCCATTCAGATCTTTGAACTGAGGGCCGATCCCTAGAAAAACATTGTGTAAGATGATATCGCCAAACAGAGACTAGTGCGAGCAAAAGAAAAACATGAGGCAGTTCCAGGAGCAGAGAGCACTATCTTACATGTGCTGGTCAACGACCGTAATAAAGATTATTATTTCTATACACTATCTTACATAATATGCTCTGTATTTTATTTATTTATTTATTTATTCATTCATTGTTATATCCCACTCTTCCTCCAAGGAGCCCAGAGCAGTGTACTACATACTTAAGTTTCTCCTCACAACAACCTTGTGATGTAGGCTGAGAGAGAAGTGACTGGCCCAGAGTCACCCAGGAAATATCATGGCTGAATGGAGATTCAAACTCGGGTCTCCCCGGTCCTAGTCCAGCACTCTAACCACTACACCACGCTGTAAAGATTGAGTTAAGAGAAAATGCATTATGAACACTAGGAATTAAATCACAGGTACGCTTTTTTGCTTCTTAATAATTAAAGATTTTGAGCTGGGTCCGGTGGTAATGGACCTGCCCCAGAGGGATTGGTGAACACCCCAAAATTTTGTTTGGACTTTGTGTGGGAAAATTAGCTTTGAGTGAAGCATTTCCACATCAGAATAAATTTAGTGCAAAGTGTTGCTTACAGAAAAATGACGGGGGGGGGGGCCTTCAAAAACAAAAGAAGGTTTATCTGTGGGTAACGGGTTCAATGGAGTAAGAGCGACACTTAAAGCAATGTTATTACTAAAACTGTGTTACAAGATTAATCATATAACTTCTAGGGGGAAATCTAGCTTAATGTCTGAATTAAAGTAGCTTCTAGGCTGGCCAGAGAAAGGAGGCTCAGAGGAACAGGTTCTTGGATTTAAGTGAGAAGAAGTAGAGATAGGTCTATCCCAAACTGGGGCCCAGCAGTTTTCATACAACCTCATTTTTTCCATGCGACTTCCATGCAGAATGCAGCCACTCTGTATGTGGGGGAAAGTCGCATGGTAGCCGGAAGTGAGGGTTGCCGCGGCGCGTCCTCCATGGCAGAGCGGCTCTCAGTGGCTGCTGGGAGGCGGCGGCGGCTCCTAGGGGAGCCGCTGGGTGGAGAGGCGCCGAAGTGGAGGCCGGCTTCTTCTTCAACTTCATTATTGGCACTGGGCAGCAGTAATTTATTTTCAAAACTGTGAGTCAAAGCTGGGGCATTGCAGAGGGACAAGGGGCAGCAGGGAAGTATCCTGCTGCCCCAATTATTACATTAAATACGCGCGCTGGACGGGGGCAAGTGGCGGGGGGGTAAGTAAACCCTCCCCGCCCTTAAAGGAACCCACCCCACAGTGCCGGACCACAGCTCTGCGGTTCCGTGCACACCCCTAATGTGTGTTTCGTTTCGGATACAAAACGTTTTGTGAACAAAACAGGCCATTTCGGCTGTTTTGTAGCCAAAACAAAACACCCAATGCTCAAAACAGAAATTTTTTTAGCCAAAGCAAAACGTCCCTGTTTCGGATACAAAATGTTTTGTTATTTCGGCTGTTTTGGAACTCCATTTTGCAATCGCAGAAAGTCTTTCTCCTTCAGTCTCCATTTTTAGTTTTGACATCTGTTTGAATTTCCAGCCCTTCCAGCCCACAGATTGGCCAGCGAAAGCATGGGCTGATCTGCTGGCAATTGCCTCCTTATTCCTTTTAAGCAAATTTAAGGGTAAATTTTACCCTCATTGGCCAGTGGGGCAGTGTACATTTCATTGTTGTTGTTTCACACTGTTGTGTGTAGATCGATTACATTTCGGCCAGGGGGAATATGGATGTGCATGACATTTGGAAATCTGCCTGATTTTTTCCCAAAGCTCTGCTGTTGTTGATGTGTGATGTTGATGTTATTTGGGGTGGATTGGGGACAGAAAGGGGGCTTTAGGGGCAGAAGATTGGTTCAGGTGGTAGTGCCCCAATGGGTGCCTGCTGCCACCCAGATTCCAAAGGAATTGGGAAAACGGCTGATTTTTAAAGAATGTCTGAAGTTGAAATGTCTTTGGGGCAGATTCGGGGCAGAAAGGGGGCCTGAGGGGCAAAAGAGTGGGTTGGGTGGCAGTGCCCCAAGGGGTGCCTGCCACAACCCAGATTCCAAAGGAATAGGACAAAGGGCGGATTTCTTAGGAATTGTTGGAAGTTTACGCTTCTTTAAGGTTCCACCCCCCACAGGGAATAATGGAAGTTTCAGAAGACCCATAACTCCACCTGGGGGGCCCTGGGGTGGCCGGGAGTGAGTGATGGTGTAGTGCACATAGGGTGCCAACCGCCCCCATGGGTTGCTAACCCATGGGGTGCTGAGTTCTGTTGTTTCTGAGGTGTTCTGAGTGTAGATTCTCTGGTAGCATATGAGATTTTCAATGACAAACCATGAATCCACTCTCATATGCTACCAGAGAATCTGAATCTACACTCAAAACATCTCAGAAACAACAGAACCCAGTACCCCATGGTTAGCAACCCACTGGGCTGGTTGGCACCCTATGTGGTCTACACCACCACTTGCTCTGGGCCACCCTGGTGCCCCCCAAGTGCAGTTATGGGGCAGGAATTATGGAGGTCCATCATTCCCTATGGGGAAGAACTTTACAGACATGCAAACTCCATTACATCTTTAAAAATCAGCCTTCTGCCCAATTCCTTTGAAATAATTCTGGCAGCTTCCTTGCCCCCACTGGGCACTACCACCCACCCTACTCTGTTCTGGGCCACCCCTTTCCTCCCAACATGAAGCTATACTTTTGCTAAAACCTCAATTCTTCCCTAAGGGAAAAATCCTATACTTCAAAAATTCACCCAAACCCAGCCCTTTGCCCAATTCCTCTGAAATTTGGGTGGTAGTTTCCACCCATTGGGCACTACCACCCCCACCCACTAGGTTTTTCCTGGGGCCATTTTTTAAAATCCAAAACGTTTCGGATTCGGATTTTGCAATTTCGAACAAAGAACAAAATTAGGGTGTTTCGGATTGGCTGGTTTCAAACAAAGAACAAAAAGGGGGTATTTCGGATTCGGGCCACAAACAAAACAGAAAAAAAACCCCAAAACGCACAACCCTAGTGTAGATCAGATCTGGCAAGAGAGCCAGTCTAGGGCCTGGAAGCAAGGGTGGCCCGCAGAGCAAAACACAGCCAAGTGGTATAGCAACTGGAGACCAAGGGGAGCACACTGCCTCAAGAATCCAGGGGCAATTAAAATCCAAAACGTGTCCTAAGGGGACATTCCAACTGACCTTCTTTCCTGGCTAGGGCAGTTCTGAGGAATCACAGAAGATCCCATTGTTTGTCGGTTGCGCTGTGGTACAACACAATGCATGGATCGGTTAATGCAAATGTAGTGCAAACACAGGGACTCTTTTCAGTTGGAAACACCTGGTAAAACTAATCAGTGTTTTAATGGGTACATCTCTGAATTCCTATCACCCACTCTAGCCTTCTTTTGATAAGGATGGAATGTGCATTTGCAGCCTTATCTGACTTCCCTGCTAAGATAATTAGTTTTTCCGCTCATTTGAGGGATCAATGGAGGGGAGGTAAGCCAAAGGAGGGTCAATCCTGCAAAGAGACCTTGAATGGAGAGTCAACTGTTGTGAGTTAATTTCAGGTTAACTTCAAGTATATATGCTCTCTACCACAAGACCAGCTCTCCTCTAAGAGTATGCATCTTTCTGTGAGTAGATGCATAATGCATACCAAGAAACCTTACTCATTCGCCTAGACACCACAATCGCTATCTGTCTTACTGGGGACTCATGTATTCCGATTAGTGCTATGGCCAAATCCAAATAACTGGGATTTTAAAATAAGACACTAATAAACCTTTTTAATCATTGGTAAATATAGTGGGCAAGATCCAGACTAAGTTAGCCATGATGAAGTAACACAGAAATCAATGAGACCTAAGTTTCTCATGACTTACTTGTTCCATTGATTTCGATGGTGCTTAGTCATGGCTAAATAGTCTGGATATTGCTCAGTTTAAACTAAGTACATTGGCCCATGTGCAGTTGTAGGAGAGAAGAAGAAGGGTGGTGACCTTGCAGAGAGCCCGCAGAACACTATGGGTGTATGTTTGTTCTTCAGCTAAGTGTGGATGGTTGGGGTAGCAATTTCTGCTTCTCTCCTCTCCTGCCCTCCCTTGCAGAAATATGCCCTTGAGGGTCACTCAGCCCTTGTTCCTGCCCGCCTATATTGGAACATCTGGCCCAGTAATGACACATTGATACCATATAGCAACTAAACAAGGCAGTGAAAATACAGTTAAGAATATTTCATAAAGCCCATGTGCCCAACCAGCCACTCCTTCTCCACCTTAAGAGACTCATGCACACCCTGATAGTCAGATCTAGCCCTGCCACTAGGTGAACTAGGTGGTTGCCTAGGGCAGCAAGCAAGAAGGGGCAGCAACAGCACAGCTCATTTTTCACCCAGAGAGTAAAAACAGGGCCAGACCACCTGCTAGGCAGTCCTAGTTGACCATCCGGGGCAGCAACCTGTGGGGTGTGCGGTTGCATCCCACCCCTTTCACCAGCACAGGTGGGTGCACACACACACCTTCTGTGCATTGTCCAAGTGAGCTGCTCACTTGCTCTCCTCACTGCCTCCATCCACCACTCCTGCTGTTACCAGCTGTCTCTGGGCAGCTGGCCTGCCATGGCATGTTATAATCACATTGCTGGATTGTGCATTGTCATCATAATGTGCTGCAGTAGGCTGGCTCCACAGAACCAGCAGGTGAAGGCAGCAAAACAGCAAGAACAGCTAGTGGGTAGGCAGGAGTGCAGCAGGGACAGCCTGCCTGCTTGCTTGATGGGGACTTAGCTGCCTGCCCACTTACCCACTCTGAGGACCGGAGATGCGTGTCCATGTGGGTGAAGGGGGCATGGGGAAACCAAAACCAGGCTTTGCCTGGGGTGGTAGCAATCCTTGGACTAGCCCTGCTGAGAGGCAGATGGTGCTCTGGTGCGAGGGCTTCAGTGGAGGAGGCAAACGTGGTCCATTCCTTTGCATGCCATGAGCTGCACATTTGTTTGTTTGTTTAGCAAACATATTTCTATTCGGCCCAAAACGTACATCTCTGGGTGGCTTTGACTGAAATAAAAGGGAAACGCTTTCTGTCTGGGAAAATTTTCTGGCCACCTGCAGCCTCAAGGAATCCTGGGTTGTGTGTGTGTAGTAAATGAAAAACATATAGCATTGGATTTGGAATTTGGCCAATCTTTAGCAGACATGTGGATAAAGGATTCCAAACTGGAAAGCAGCCACCAGGAATGCCTCTTCCTGTGCCTGCATCATTCAGATATACAGTACGATATACAGATATATATTGTATTGTATATCTACAGATATATGGGACACAGTGAAGAATTTAGGTTAGATCCTCTAAGAACTTGGGTCCAAAAGGAAATATTGAATTGGGCCACACATATGGGTTTAACACTGACAAATTACTATGACGGAAAAGAAAGGCTCATATGCGGACTCAAAAAGGAATTAGGAACAAAGGAGCGCATGTGAAAGAAAATCGTATGTCTGCGCAAAATCTATTGCACAACTTCTATAATGACATTTTCATAATTTTAAAAACTTGTTTTAATAACTATTTTATTCTATTGTTTTTAGTGTGTCATGTATTTTAATCTGAGACTTGTAAATATTTTAAATTTTGTACACTGCCTATAGATGTACATATAAGGCAGTATAAAAATATGATAGATAGATAGATGGATAGATAGAATGATAGACAGAGAGATAGAAGTAAATGGATGCAGGAAGAGCTTGCTCAGGAGCAGACACAGCACATGTTGCACACTGTGTTGTGCTAGTGGATACATTTTGAATTTACATACAAATACATTTTGAATTTCAGGAGAGGAAACTTCTCTAAAATGTGGAGTATGGTGAAAAGAAAGCTGAAAGGGAAAATCAGAAGAGCCACTTTTCTCCAGAGTGCATGGAGTTTACTCAAAAACCACAATACTAGAAGCCCGTATACCCAAAAGGTATGTATACCCAAAAGGAGGAAAGGTATCACTAATTCCAAGAGGATACCAGCATGGCTAACAGGTACTGTCAAGGAAGCCATAAAAAGGAAGAAGACTTCTTTCCGAAATTGGAAGGCCTGTCCAAATGAAGAGAACAGAAAGGAACACAAACTCTGGCAAAAGAAATGCAAGGTGACAATAAGGGAGGCAAAAAGGGAGGCAAGTAAGGGAGGTTACCCCTGCTAACTATGCAAAGAGGCACCTTTTAATGTGGTGATTCTCTTTATTTAGCAGGGGGAGAGTAACTGGCCCTGTCCACCCCCAGCACAGTTCTTCCAGTGACTGTTGCTGGTGTCTATCTTATGTTTCTTTTTAGATTGTGAGCCCTTCGGGGACAGGGTTCCATCTTATTTGTTTGTTATATCTGTAAAAGTATTGAGATTTCTGGGGTCCTAAATGTAAGTAAAAGCCTCTGAATGCATTGTCCACTTGGCAGATATTCGTATTTCACCAGCTCATAATTTGCAATAGTTCTAGAAGTTAAAAGGTGTAATGAACTAAGGATAACAGATTTGTGTGTCCAGTTGTAGTAACTGCAATGTAAGCAAGCGATTCCAAGTAAGACCTGGTTCGGTTGAAGTCTACAACTCATTCTGTTTTTCACTGGGGATGGGAAAACAAAATGTCCAAGCAGCCTATTAGGCGAAGAACTTGGTTTCGCTTTCTGGTTATCTTCTATAAGTGAAGGGGAGGGAGCGTGGCTCTGGTCTACGACGAGCTTGATAAGGTCAACATTTTTTGTCTCTAGATTCTTAAGGCTCTGCATAATAATTTTGAGCGTATCAGCAGTAAGTGAGCAGAATTGAGAAAGTAAACCATTTTGGTCTAAGCACTGGTCTGAATGCTGCAGAGACTTTAGCAGGTTGTCTTGAAGCCCCATAGAAGATTTTTCACATCGTTCCCCAGATATTGCTCCCTCAGAGGGAGTGATCTCTGTTTTCTCTAGTAAGTCAAATTTATTTTGCAAGGGAATAGTAGACAAAAACACTCACAGGAGCCAGGAATGAGTCCATCTTCACTTGCTTAGAACGTCTTGCATCAACCGGAGTGAGGGGAGAGAGACTAATTCTGCCTCTCTTTTTCTTACCCATGTTAAAGGGCCTAAGATTAAGAGCTTATCTAGTTCACATAACTACTGACAGAAGAATAAAAACAAAGCTTAAAATTAAAGGTTAAAAATTAAAGGCCTCTACAGGAAAAAGACGGAGCCTGAAAGGAAACCTCCTCCTTGGAGGAGGCACAGGAAGTCATGATTTGCTTCTTGCAGGTGATTTTAATGCCCGCGTTGGAGCTGATGATAACGATCTTTATGATAGATTTAACTGCATCCCTCCTGCGGTGGAGCCCCCTTTCCCTTTATTGGCCAGATGTTCTAAAGATACTAGGGCCAATGCCGATGGTTTAAATTTTGCAAAACTGATCCATAACTTGGATCTACATATGCTAAACGGGGCAGTCCCTATGGACTTCCCCGCAGAATACACACACTGGGAGGGTCTTAGACCATAATTAATAGATTATGCTGCAGATAAGATTCTGATTCTCCGGGAGTCGCTCAGAACAGGGGGCTCCCAGCCTCATGAGTCATTTATGTTAGAATATTATGCTAAATTAATCAGCCTTCTTGCCCCCCTGCTTGCTAAACCTTGCTCATCACCATGCAAGAGGCACAGGCCTTTTTCATGCCCCTGGTTCGACCAGCAGTGCCGAGCAGCAAAAAAGGAGCTTATGTCAGCCTTGAAATCTTATGTCGAGGGTGTTTTCAGACCTGGACCCCAGGTCCTTTCCTCAATGAAGCAATCTTATAGAAAGTTGCTAAAGCCAAAGAGACTACAACATACACAATTGAAGTGGTCTGAATTGATTGCTGCCACTAATTTGAAAAATCAGTCTAGATTTTGGCGCCTGGTGATGACACCACAGGTAAGATCCTCGGTCTCTTCTCCCCTCATTCCTCATGAGGTTTGGGAGCGCCATTTCCACTCCTTATATAGCTATAGTTTGGATGTAGATATTTCTTCTCTCCCCAGCTGGCCCCCTGTAACTTGTGCAGAAATTGAAGAGCTGATAAAATCAGTTAAACCTGCTAAAGCCCCGGGCAGCGATTGTATTAATATTGAGATCATACGTCAAAACCTGGATTGGTGGGTGCCTGTCCCGGCCTCCCTGTTCACATACATAGATAGAACTGCTAAAGTCCCCTCAGACTGGGGTGTAGCGATAATAGTTCCTATCTATAAAAAAGGGTGTCGAACTGACCCATCAAACTATCGACCTATAAGCCTATTAAGTATTATTTCAAAATTATAGTATGCCAGACACCTTTTGGCTAAACTTACCGACTGGGTGGAAGCCCATAATGTTCTCGCCCCTGAACAGGCAGGCTTTCGCCAAGGGCGGTCCACTATGGAGCAAGCATTTATACTACAGCACCTAGTAGAGAAATATTCTAGTAAGCCAGGCTGTGCTCTGTACACGGCCTTTATAGATCTGAAAGCCGCCTTTGATTCGATCTCCGGAGAAAAACTATGGGCTAAGCTGCATGAGTTATCTTTGGATAAGCACTTGTTAGTGCTGATTTACAAGCTTCATGAGAATACCCGCCTAAGAGTCCGCCTGAGCGCACAGGGCCAAGTCTCTGCTGAAATTCCTACTTCCAGAGGGTGTGGAACCTGGGCGTGGTTTTCCACTCCTCGGGTCAGTGCCAGGCACATCTAAATTATATTGTGCAGAACGCCCAAGCCTCAGCCCACCTAATCAGATCCTTTTATTTCACCAAGGGGGCTCTTTGTATTCCAGCCGCTCTTAAACTATTTCATGCCAAGGTCTACCCTTTATTATTATATGGTGCTCAGTTGGGCCCTTTTGGCAATTTCGTCACACCGGAAGCTATCCAAACAAAGTTTATTAGATCTATATTTCAGCTTCCCAGATGTGTTCCTAATGCTGTCATTAGGCGCGAGGTGGGCCTTGGCTCCTTGGAAGCGGAGTATTGGAAATGCATTTTTGCATTTTGGTTAAAATTAGCCTTTTCTCAATCTGGACTTGCCCCCTTGGTATTAATTGACAATTTCGATTCTACCTGGAAGCGTCTTGTCAAAACAAAATCCCAATCTTATGGGTTTTCACTGGATATGCTTATTAGTTTGGGTTATGATTGTGCTGGGAAGTCTATTAAACAATGTATTTCTGACGCTGATTTACAGTTAGAAGTTGCCAAAATCCCAAAAGGTGTTTACCTTGGAGATCAGCTTCTCAACACAAAACCCGCTGCATACTTAAATAATATTTATTTTTCCAAATTCAGATGGGCGCTATCTTTAGCTCGATTAAATGCGCTCCCTACAGGGGTGCTCCAAGGGAGGTTTAGGGGGGTTCCTTACGCATCCCGACTTTGCCCTTGCGGTTCAGGCGATATTGAGACTACTGAACATGTTATTTTACATTGTGACCTCTACAAGAATGATCGATCAACACTTATCTTGCCATATCTTGTGATGTTTCCTGGTTATCCAGATGAGTCACTCTTAAAATTTTTATTGTCAAATTTTAATCATAAATACACCAACACAGTGGCTAAGTTTTGTTATATTTTATGCAAATTATGTTCTATGGGTGTGATAATGTTTCTGGTCAATGACCAAAATAAAGTATGTTCTGTTCTGTTCTGTTTGTTATATCTTTGTGTAAACTGCCCTGAGCCATTTTTGGAAGGGCAGAATAGAAATCGAAGGAATGAATGAATGAAATGAAATGAATGAAAAAGAGAGTTTGAGGAACATTTAGCTTAAAGTGTCATGGGGAATAACAAAAACTTTTTTGAATACATCAGATGCAGGAAACCTGCCAGGGAGATGGTTGGACCATTAGACAATGAGGGAGTGAAAGAGATTATTAAGGAGGATATGGAGGTTGCAGAGAAGCTAAATAAGTTCTTTATGTCTGTCTTCACGGCAGAGGATACTGAGCATATACCTGTTCCTGAAACAGGCTTTTCGGGGATGGAGGATAAAGAACTGAGTCAGATAGATGTGACAAGAGATGATGTTCTAAACCATCTGAAAAGCTGAAAACCAAATTGATGGAAAGCATCCTCAAGGATAAAATTGTAAAGCACATAGAAGAACAGACCCTGCTGGGAGTAAACCAGCATGGGTTCCTCAAAGGTAAATCTTGCCTGACCAAACTTTTGGAGTTCTTTGAGAGTGTCAGCGAGTGTGTGGATCAAGGTGATCCAGTTGATATAGTATACCTGGACTTGCAAAAAGCTTTTGACAAAGTTCCTCATCAAAGACTCCTGAGAAAACCTAGCAGTCATGGGATAAGGGGACAAGTACATGTGTGGATTGCTAACTGGTTGAAAGACAGGAAACAGAGGGTAGGGATAAATGGAGAGTTTTCATAATGGAGAGAAGTAAGAAGTGGGGTCCCCCAGGCATCTGTTCTGGGACCGGTGGCTTTTAATTTATTCATAAGTGATCTAGAAGCAGGGGTAAGTGGCAAGTTGACCAAATTTGCAGATGATACCAAACTCTTTTGGGTAGTGAAATCCAAAATGGATTGTGAGGAGCTCCAAAAGGATCTCTCCAAACTCGGGGAGTGGGTGACAAAATGACAAATGCAGTTCAGTGCTGGCAAGTGTGAAGTCATAAACAATGGGACAAAAAACCCCAACCTCAGTTATACGCTGATGGGATCTGAGCTGTCTGTTACTGACCAGGAGGGGGATCTTGAGGTCGTAGTGGGCAGCTCGTTGATATTGTTGACTCAATGTGTGGCAACTGTGAAAAAGGCCAATTCCGTGCTAGGAATAATTAGGAATGGGACTGAAAATAAAACTGGTAATATTATAATACCCTTATACAAATCTATGCTGCAGCCACATCTGGAGAACTGCGTACAATTCTGGTCACCACATCTAAAAAAAGACATTGTAGAACTGGAAAAGGTGCAGAAGAGGGCAATCAAGATGATTAGGGGCCTAGAGCACCTTTCTTATGAGGCTAGGCTACAACACCTGGAGCTTTTTAGTTTAGAAAAAAGATGACTGTGGGGAGACATGATAGAGGTCTATAAAATCATGCACGGTGTGGAGAAAGTGGATAGAGAGAAATTCTTCTCCCTCTCACATAACACTAGAACCAGGGATCATACCATGAAATTGATTGCCAGGAAATCTAGGACCAACAAATGGAAGTACTTTTTTACACGATGCATAATCAACTTGTGGAATTCTCTGCCACAAGATGTGGTGACAGCCAACAACTTGAATGGCTTTAAGAGGGGTTTGGATAACTTCATGGAGGAGAGGTCCATCAACATCTACTAGTCGGAGGGCTATAGGCCACCTCCAGCCTCAAAGGCAGGATGCCTCTGAGTACTAGTTGCAGGGGAGTAATAGCAGAAGAGAGGGCATGCCCTCAACTCCTGCCTGTGGCTTCCCAGAGGCATCTGGTGGGCCACTGTGTGAAACAGGATGCTAGACTAGATGGGCCTTGGGCCTGGTACAAGCAGGGCTGTTCTTCTGTAACTCTAACAGTTACCCTTTCTTTTAAAGACATTTCTTGTTCTCTGGGAGTGAAGAAAGATTTCACCAGCCATCCCTGACAGATGCCCTTCTACGCTTATACCACAACTAAAGACAGTGAGAGCAGAGGCTGTTTGCTCCCCCTCCCTTCCCTTCCCTTTCTTCCAGAGGCGTATCTAGGGAAAATAGCACCTAGGACATGCACTGAAATTGCGCCCCTGTCCAAACATCTGACAGAGCAGACTATTATTTCTTAGATGGTTGGCAACGCCACACAGTAATTAATTTATGCAGCAGGAGACCAGAACGCAAGGCATTTTCTTTCCCATTTCACAAATAAGTGCAAGCTAGAAGCAGCCTACCCTTCTATTTGAAGAATCCTGACTCTGATTCCAAAAGCAGAGAAATGGAGAATAATATACACAACACAGTCTATAGGGTTGCCACCTTTTTAAAATCAGTCCTGTTCCTGTGCCTTGAACAGCAGTCTGAGAGACAAAGAAAGTTAGCAACTGAAGCCTTTCCTAGTATGAATATGCGGGGGATGGAAGCATTACTGGGAGTTGGGCTGCTATTAAAGGTGCAGGAGCAGAGCTGATTAAAAAAGATGGCAAGCATACAGTACCAAAAAGCAGAATGGGGAGACTTCCGGTTGGGACTGCCAACGCAGCAGCTACCTCCCTGACAAGGGAGGACTGAGCAGGAGAAAAAAGAGGATTTTGAGGCTTCAAAATCCTCCCTACATCGTCCTGGATCAAAGGATTCGATTCAAGATAACCCACGTGTTCTCATATGCTGGTTATTTGATACAGGGACTGGGCTGAAGAGTGTGGTTTGTTGTCTCAAGTTGATCAGCAGGGAAAGGGGCTCCATCTTTGCTAAACTCCTGCTCAGGAATTTTAAAGCTGCCGAGCAGACAATCTCTTTGGCTTGGATATAATTAATGTGTTAAGTTTAAAGAAGCTCACCTCTTCAGTGAACCAGGAATGTTGATGACAGACAGTTGTAAATCCTCCTGCGTTTCTGGGAAAGTCGTTACAGATAAGCCTGTAAGTTCTCTTTTGGATTACAATTTTAAAAAGGACTTTCCTTTTTCTTCTTCTTCTGTTTATTAACTATTAAGATTGAAGACTTAAGCTGTTGGTATTTTATTGTTGTTTGAAGAATTTATGGAAGAGGAGATTTGCTGTTTGCCACTGAAGCTGTCTATCATTAATCCAGCCAATAACAGCTAATTACGGCAAAGGCGTTTCACACCACCATGAGAAAATTGAACTGCCAGTGATAAAATACGTGAGTTGTGGTGTAGAACTGTTTATATTTGGAAAATAACTACAGGCTTCTACTTTCTCTTTGGAGATCAAGGACAGTAAACCCTGCTGTGAAAGTGCTCTACTCCCTTCTCTCTCCTCTAAGAAAGGTGAGCGGGGGAAAAAAAAGAACAAGAAAGAAAGGAACATAATGGAAAAAAACCAACACTAAAGCTAGATATACTTATAGTCTAGGAAATCTTCCCTTCTAAGTCTAGGTGTGGGGGAAGCCATAATGTCTGCATATTTAAATCAAATACTGATGGAGATGAAAAAAATACTTCAGTCAAACGCTAATGCTCTCCAACAAGTTACTTCTGATATGCTTCAAGTGAAACAAAATTTGCAGCAAATTAAACAAGACACACAGACATTATATGATAAAACATCAAGTATTGAAGAAACAGTTAAGATATCAACACAAGATAATAAAGAATTCAAAACAAGGGAGGGCACCTTGGAGAATGAAGTGAGGTCACTGAAGGACGACAAGGAAAATTTATTGGATCAAATGACATTGTTGGAATTTAGACAAAAAGAGAGATCTTCAAGGTTCAGAGGTATTTCAGAAAGAGTTGGCCAAAACATCAAAAAATTGCTGCTGGAGGAGCTTGTATTACTTTTGGGAATCTCAGCTGAAGAGGTGAAGTCACAGATTGAGGCAGTTCTTTGCTTAATGAAAGAAATTTCAGCCAGAATTCCAAGAAAAACTAAGGATTACAAATTTTTGACAGATGTTTTGAATCCCAATGGAATATACTTCTGGGGGGAATTATTGGAGGGAGTTTCTTTTTGTTTATAAGGCTAAGAAGAACAGATTTATTGAGCTCCTTAAAGTGCAAGAATTCTGGTGGACATATATTTTAAAAAAACAAAACTTATCTTTTGAGCATCCAGCTCCTTCAACACATAATTCAAATTAGACCAAATGGCTGATAGAGATTAGAGGACTCTCTCTTGGAACATTAATGGGTTAAATACAAAAAACAAAACAAAACAGACTCTTTCATTCTTTCAAGAAACAAAATTTGGACATTGTGTGTTTGTAGAAGACATATATTAGAAAGCAAGAGAAATTTTTTTTAGTTAATAAGGCTTTTGGACAAGTATTTGTTTACCTAGACAAGAAAAAAAGGGGGGGTAGTATTTTATGTCGAATAACAATTTAAATCTAAATTGATTTTCAAAGATGAGGAAGATAGGTTATTAGCACTGGAAATTCAAATATTTGGAATTAAAATGGTGATAATTGGAACTTATGCCCCTAATGAAAACAAAGCTGAATTTTATAATTATTTAGATTTTTAAGTTGGATTTGAGGATTAGATTTTAAGTTCTGACAATTAGTTTCTAAATGTATAAAGTGTTACTTTTGGAGGAGACAAGAGAGGAAGTGGTTAAAACGTTTATGAAAAAGTGGGCTCAAGATGTGGGGTGCAATATAGAAACGGTAACCTGGGAAAAATTAGGGAAAACTGATTTAAAATTCACTGTATCTTATGTTCCAAAAGGAAATTATTATAAAATAATGTATAGATGATATTTGAAAATTTAAAAAATGGCATTGATGTATATATGTATAGAAATGAAAAGTAGTGAACTGCCTTTAAAAGAAGATTGGTTGATAAAAATTTTGGAATAAGTGGAGATGGCAAAATTTATAACACTGATAAGAGACTAAAACTTAGAATGTTTTAAAGAAGATTGGAAATTATTTTTGTTGTACTTAAAGAATTCCTACTATGGACAGTCAGTCAGTCAGTCAGTCAGTCAGACTGACTACTATGGATCTTACAGCTGGATTTGAAATCTGAAATGCAGGTTGGGTAGATTAATGGTGGTGGAAGGTTTAAATTTGTGTTTATTAATATTATAATAAGGGTCAAATTTATAGTTGTTATCACTCAAAGAGGTGCGCGGGAAGTCAATTTGTAATTGTGTTTATTATGACTGTTATTGTTAAAAGTTAATAAAAATTGGGGGGGGGAAGCAGAGTGGGGGCATTTGCAAACAGCTGGCAGCAATCAAAAGCAAATAGCGGCAAAGTTTAGCTCCTAGTCAAGTCACCACTTTGAGAATCCCTTTGCTTCATTTATGCAAACAGCTTATCGTCGGTCCCCGCCCCCTTCCAAATCACAATAGTCACCAGCAGCAGTTTATCTCCTAGGCAAGCCACCACTTCATGCAAATAAACTCACAGCCTGCCTGCTTCTTCTTAAAACCCACCCACCCATCCCTGAGCAGCAGAAGGAAGGCAAAGAAAAGGAGGGAGGAGAGAACGTCGGGGCTTTGCCTAAGTTCAAGAGGAAGGCTTCTGTTCTGAGTAGGGAGTGTATGGGGAAGGCATCAAGGGGCAGCTGGTGTGTGTGTGGCGGGGGGGCACTAACTGCTCCAGCCTGGCTGGCTGTGGTGGGGCTTCCCAGCAAAGGGTGGGTGTGGGGTGCAGAAAGAGGCACCAGGATGGGATTACTTGAGACTGAGGGCAGTAGTAGAGGTACATACCTGCTGTCAAAAGCCATGTGCTTTTGTTTACAAACAAATGCACGTGGCTGGAGGATGATGACATAGTGATGTCATGTGGGCGGGGCAGTGCAGCTGTCAAAATGTGCTGACTTCACCAGAAATACGACACCGGCAATGCATCAGCGGAAATACATCAGTGGAAATGGTCAGAGGAGACCCCCACGGTGCCGGAAAGGGTCAGAAGTAGGGGTAAGCCCTCACCCCAGAAGTTTAGCCCCCACCGTTCCACTTCTACCCCCAGAATATGTCCAGGCATGTCCCAACGATGGGCATGTGACCCCTCTACAAACACGCCTAGCCACCCCTGGACCAATAGGAATAGGTTTCAGACCCCAGAAAGGTCCGAGTGCGCAGGCGTGATAATGGTCGGCGGCCATTTTGTGTAACCTTATTGGCTAAAACGCGGTCAAGTGATCCCTCTACGAAAAGGTCTAGGGGTGGTGTGTTTAGAGGGAAACCATTTTGCAGCTGTACAGAGACGATGGCTGATGCTGGGACTCCACTGCGTCCCACTGACCCATCATTGCCACAGGCACCCACAAAGATTAGGCCTATGCAACCGCGGAGTCTGTCCTTCCCTTCTACTGGTATGAAAACCCACCACATGGCTGACCTTATTGCTGGTGAGGTCCCAGAAACTAACTTTGCAGCAGAGCCAATGGATGAGGATGGTAAACTAGAATGTGATTGCGGTCACTGTAACACCAACCTTGTAACCCCCATGGAAACTGAAGATGGAGAGCCTCCAGCTACTGCCTCCAAAGTGGGAAACATGTGTTCATCAGATTCTGAAACAGAAGGGCCTGTGAAACAAAAGCGGTGTAGGAAGAAGAAGAAATGGGGAAAGAGCAGACCACAATATACATGGTGCGATGAGCGTTGCTGTGATAGTTCATGTGGAGAGTATACTTATTCATATGAGTGTGGCTGCGAATCTTACTTGTCATCCAGGCCAAGGGTATCCTATTGTGAGTATAAGTGCTGCAGGTCAAGCAAAGTCTGGTCATCTTGTGATTGCCTGACCCCAAGCCCCGGCAACCCAAGGGCCACTTACTGTAGGGCTGTGTGCTTTACTTCATCATCTGAAAGTGGGGAGGAGGAGGAAGCCATGGATGGCATTGTGCTTACAAAGCCTGAAGAACCAGACCCCGTTGTGGAAACCGACAAGCTGGTGAGTTGGAGGGGATTTAATCTGCCTTGCTTTGTTTGCCTGTGTTTTTACCTGTCAGTATTAAAATATTCCCCTCTTTTGTGCAGGTATGGGCCTTTGAGAACATGCACCTCGGGGATTTCAACGTGTCCTGCATTTCCTGTGCGTGTACTGATGGTGACCAATAAAAAATTTTGTTTTAAATATGTGTGTTCATACCTGTGTTAAACAGAACCATGGCAGGGCCCGAAGAAATCCTAAAGAAAATATATTACACCCCTGGGAGAGTGGGGAGTTTCGGAGGTGTAAACTCGCTATTTCAAGAGGCCAGGCAGCATAGTAAAGAGCTGAGTAAAAGGCATGTTGAGGTATGGCTTTCAGAGCAGGATGCTTACACTCTACGCAAACCTGCAAGGATTCATTTTAAAAGAAACAAGATGGTTGTTTCAGGGGTGGATGCACAATGGCAGGTAGATTTAGTGGACATGCAACAGTATTGTAAATACAACAATGGCTACAAGTACATTTTGACAGTGGTGGATATTCTATCTAGATATGCCTGGGCTGTACCTCTAAAAGATAAAACAGGGAGGGAAGTGGCCGGTGCTTTTAAAGTTATTTGCAGAGAAGGCTGAGAGCCTGGCAAGCTCCAGGCAGATAGAGGGAGGGAATTTTTAAACAAGCCCGTAGGGGCACTGTTAAAGGAGCAAGGTATTCACCACTTTGTCACCAACAATGATGTCAAAGCAGACCTTGTGGAGAGACTGAACCGAACCTTAAAAACACATATGTGGAGGTATTTTACTGCTCACAACACAATCATGTATATTGATGTCCTGCCTCAGATCCTAAAGAGCTATAACCACAGCTTTCACAGAACCATACAGTGCAGGCCGGTAGATGTCACAACCAGCAACGACCTGTCTGTTTGGAGAAGAGTCTATGGCTGCAGTAGCCATAAAAAAGACAAGTCTCCAGTGTTAAGAAAAGGAGATCACATCAGGATTTCTAAAATTAAAGGGGTTTTTGAGAAAGGTTATGAACAGAACTACACCACATAATTGTTTATAGGGGACCGAGTCATCAGAAAAGCTGAACAGGCAGTCTATCTGCTAAAATAGGGGCTGCTGGGTAGCTTTAGAGTCTTATAAATACTGCTGAAGACATGCCGGCTGCATAGAGAAGGTGAAGAAGGCTTGAGGGTTTGGCTGTCCTTTCCCCCTCCCTCTCTTCCTCTCTCCCTCCCCCTTCACCACCCAGACTTTACATCTGGCCCCTCTGGGTTTGTGTTTCTATCTATCTTACCCTGACGAGGAGCTGCCTACCAGCTGCTGTCTTCAGAAAGCCTGACAACTAACACCTGTGT
The DNA here is from genome assembly GCF_027244095.1 of Hemicordylus capensis. NCBI lineage: Eukaryota > Metazoa > Chordata > Lepidosauria > Squamata > Cordylidae > Hemicordylus > Hemicordylus capensis. The sequence goes on from NC_069657.1 coordinate 337,322,443, forward strand.
CAGCCGGCAGCCCTTTGTGGCAGAAGGGGCTGCTGGGTAGCTTTAGAGTCTTATAAATACTGCTGAAGACATGCCAGCGGCGTGGCCGGCAGCCTGCCTGTAGGCGGCCGCCAAAGCCGGCCGCCAAAGGGGGCTGGCCTTTGGGGTTGGGACTGAGGGCTGGGGGTTGTTTGTGGGTGGATTTTTTATTTTTATTTTTATTTTTATTTTTTCCCCTGGGGGGTTTAAGTGCTGTTTTTATTATTGTCCTGAGTTGTGTCAGGCCTAGTTGACAGGATGTGTTTGGGCTCTCCTGGGGGGGCGGATGCGGGGGGTGTGCCTGGCAGCCTGGGGGCAGCTATTGCTGTAGTGGTGGGAAATAGAAGAATTGGTGCTGGCAGAACAGCTGGCCGTTACAGGGGAAGAGAAATTGGTAATTTAGTGACTATCTCTACTTCCAACTGTTCTGACAACTCTCAGGCCTTGGGGAACAGCACCAATTACTCACAGAGCCTGACCTTGCTCCTTTGTAATGCCAGGTCGGTTCAAAATAAGACCGAAATTGTTCATGATTTAATCATGGATGAGGGAGCTTACCTGGCATGTATAACTGAGACCTGGTTGGGGGAAGCGAGTGGCCCAGTGTGGGCTCAGCTTCTTCCTCCAGGTTACTCTGTTGTGGAGCAGGTTAGGGGAAGTGGGCGGAGGGGTGGAGTGGCTGTGGTCCATACAAATACTATCTCCCTTACCAGGGCCCCTGTGAGACAGTTGACCTATATTGAGTGTGTATTTTTGAGGCTGGGAACTAGGGATAGATTGGGGATTCTGTTGGTGTACCGTTCACCCCGCTGCCCAACTGAATCCCTAACTGAGCTGACGGAGCTGGTCGTGGAGTTGGTGATGGAGTCTCCCAGGCTTTTGGTGCTGGGGGACTTCAATATCCACTTTGGGGCTGGCTTGTCTGGTGCTGCTCAGGAGTTCATAGCGGCCATGACAACTACGGGCCTATCCCAATTAATTTTTGAACCAACTCATGTTGCCGGCCACACACTGGATTTGGTCTTCTGCTCGGATCAGGGGGGTGTTCCGTGGGTGGGGAATCCGTTGGTTACCCCATTGTCATGGATGGATCACTACCTGGTTAAGGTTGGTATCGCGGACACAATCCACCCCTGCAGGGGTGATGGACCTATTAGGATGGTCCGTCCAAAAAGGCTGCTGGACCCAGCGGGTTTCCAAAAGGCCTTGGAGGGGTTCGATGTTGGTGCGGCCGGTGATTCTATCGATGCCATAGTGGGAACATGGAATAGAGAACTCACCAGGGCAGTAGATATTATTGCTCCTAAGCGTCCCTCCAGGCCTGCTTCTAAGATGGCCCCCTGGTATACGGAGGAGTTGCGGGGGATGAAGCGGCTTGGTAGGCGACTGGAACGCAAGTGGAGGAGAACTCGGCTTGAATCTGACAGGATGCAGCGTAGAACCCATTTGAAGACCTATGCAATGGCGGTGCGTGTGGCAAAAAAACATTTTTGGTCGGCGCGAATTGCGTCTGCGGACTCACGTACGGCAGAGTTATCCCGGGTGGTGAGGAGTATAATTTCTGCTCCTTCTGCCTCAAATCAGTTCCTGGAGACACTCTGCTGTGATGCCTTTAGTGGGTTCTTTGTGAATAAAATCTCCTGCATTCGGGCAGACTTGGACTCCACTATTTCTGCAGGGTCCGTGAGGGAGGTATCCAGCAATCCCTCTTGCAGTGTTAGGATGGATCAGTTTCAATCTGTGACTCTTGATGACGTGGACAGACTGCTTGGAGCGGTGTGGCCTACCACTTGTTCTCTGGATCCTTGCCCAACCTGGCTGCTTCGATCAAGCGGAGAGATTGTTGGAGATGGCCTGGTTAATATCATAAATGCATCTCTGGGGGAGGGTAGGGTGCCTCCTTGTTTGAAGGAGGCAATAGTTAGACCTCTTCTTAAGAAGCCTTCCCTGGATCCCTCAGCGATGGATAGTTATAGGCAGGGTGGATTTGATTTAAATCAAACTGATTTAAATCATGATTTAAATCACGATTTAAATCACGATTTAAATCACTAGCAGGGTGGATTTAAATAAAAAAAATCGGACTTAAATAAAAAAATTGGATTTTTTTTTATTTAAATCCACCCTGCTAGTGATTTAAATCATGATTTAAATCGTGATTTAAATCAGTTTGATTTAAATCAAATCCACCCTGGTTATAGGCCAATCTCCCCTGGCTGGGCAAGGTAATTGAGAGGGTGGTGGCTAACCAGCTCCAGGCGGTTTTGGAGGAATCTGATTATCTAGACCCATTCCAAACTGGCTTTAGAACGGGCTATGGGGTTGAGTCAGCCTTGGTCGGCCTGATGGATGACCTTTACCGGGGAATCGACGGAGGGAGTGTGACTTTGTTGGTCCTCTTGGATCTCTCGGCGGCGTTCGATACCATCGACCATGGTATCCTTCTGGGTCGCCTAGAGGAGTTGGGAATAGGGGGCTCCGCTTTGCGGTGGTTCCGTTCCTATCTCTCAGGTAGATCCCAGATGGTGGAGCTTGGTGACAGTCGCTCCTCAAAGCAGGAGCTGTTATATGGAGTCCCTCAGGGCTCCATTCTGTCACCAATGCTTTTCAATATCTACATGAAACCGCTGGGTGAAGTCATCAGGAGATTTGGTGCTGGGTGTTATCAGTATGCTGATGACACCCAAATCTACTTCCCCTTTTCATCTTCAGGAAATGGCACTCACTCTTTAAATGCCTGCCTACAGGCAGTAATGGGCTTGCAGAGGGATAACAAATTGATGCTGAATCCAAGCAAGACAGAAGTGCTCATTGTGGGGGCTCAGAATCTGAGGAGTGAGTTAGATCTCCCTGTGCTGGATGGGGTTACACTCTCCCAGAAGGAGCAGGTGCGCAGCTTGGGAGTACTCCTGGACCCAGGCCTCACCCTGGTTTCTCAGGTGGAGGCCATGGCCAGGAGTGCTTTCTATCAGCTTCGGCTGATTCGACAGCTGCATCCATTCCTTGAGGAGGATGACCTCAAAACAGTGGTGCACCAGCTGGTAACCTCCCGGCTTGACTATTGCAATGCGCTCTACGTGGGGCTGCCTTTGTACGTAGTTCGGAAACTTCAATTAGTTCAGAATGCGGCAGCCAGATTGGTCTCTGGGGTAACCCGGAGAGACCATATTATGCCTATTTTGAAACAATCACACTGGCTGCCGATATGTTTCCGGGCAAAATACAAAGTGCTGGTGATTACGTTTAAAGCCCTGAACGGCTTAGGTCCAAGTTACCTTGGAGAGCGCCTTCTTCTGCACAATTCCCACCGCACATTAAGGTCATCTGGGGAGGTTTGTCTCCAGTTGCCACCGGCTCGTCTGGTGGCGACTCGGAGGCGGGCCTTCTCTGTGGCTGCCCCGGGGCTGTGGAATGCGCTCCCTGCGGAAATCCGTAATTCGAGTTCTCTGTTGGCCTTCAGGAGGGCCCTTAAAACACATTTGTTTGGCCTGGCCTTTCAGGGCTTTTAAAAATAAATAAATATATATTTTAATTTTTTTTTATTTTTAATTTGATTTAGGGTTTTTAATTACTTAACACCCCCCCCCCCCCGGCCTTGTGCAGATGGGAGGGAGTTTGTCCCAGCCTGTCCTGCCGGAAGACCAGGAAGGGTTCCGTTTGACCCTTTTGGTCAAGGGGCGGGGTTTCGGCCAGGATTGGCCGATCCCTGCCCCATTCTTCATTCATTCTTCATTCTCTCTTCAGTTGGGACCAGGCAACCACAGGAGAAGGAGCTCTCCCCTCCCTCCCCCCCGGTACAGAGCGGGTCTAGCGACTGGCCGCCTGAAGGGGCCGAGTAGGAATTTTTTGCTCCCAACGCATTGGCCACTGTTGGGGTTTTTTCCGCCTACTCTGTTATGTGTCCTGGGTGCGTAGTTAGAATTAGGTCAGCCACAATGGCAGGAACAGTGCGGGCAGGGTGGTAGTTTGAGGGTTAGAACATCGATGATCACCCTTGGATATGTAAAAGGGGTGATTGGTTAATCGCTCCTTTGTAGCCTGTGCGGCACGGGGAGAATGATTGCCATGAACCCTGCTTCAGGACTTCTCCAACCTTTGGGCTGTGCGGTCCGGGGTGGACGAATGCCTAGAAGTATCCAGATCCTCTCTTACAGAAGGGGGGGGTCGGCTTTGAAGGAATTGGGTGGAGTGTACCTGCCCATTCCCGAGCCAGGGTGTGTCGCTCAGTAGGGCGCTGGGTAGGATTTCAGAGTTCTGACCTGCTTCTATTGGCCCGCACTGTTCTCTAAGGGTGATTAATCACCTGGTGTTCCAGTCTGCCATGCTTTGTGTAATAGTTAACAAAGTTGTGGCCCTTTTCTTCTATACTAAGTCTACGTGTTTTCTTGAGCTGGGGTCTGGGGACAATGTTTAATTTTTGTTTTAAAATGTTTTTAAATTGTTAGTTGTTTTATTGTTTTTAATTTGTTTTAGCTTTTCATTGTTTTATAAGTTGTTTTAGTTGTAAACCGCCCTGAGCCATTTTGGAAGGGCGGTATATAAATAAATAAATTAATTAAATAAATAAAATAAAAGACTACATGGGTGAGCCAGTTCTCGGGAGCTTCTATCTTGAAGAATTACAGAAAGTTAAAGCAGGAGAGGACAAACTGTACAGGGTCGAAAAAATTCTAGCTACAAAAGGACATGGTAAAGTAAAACGACATTTAGTGAAGTGGGCAGGGTGGCCTGACAAGTTCAATAGTTGGATGCTTGCTTCAGACCTCCGCAATGGGTGATAGGGGTTTTTACATTATGCTCCCTAGTAATGCCAGCAAGAAGGCATTTCCACAGAACTCTAGCTCAGACTTCACCATCCAACTAGCCAGGCCACTGCATCTTCCCGGGGAGTGGGAAGTGGGGCTCTCAGAGATACCGTACCCATGCACTTGCGACACCATCACAGTAGATACCCCCTTTCAATATAGCAAGGGGTTAAAGAAATGGACCTTCTACTTATGAAAGGGGTATTACTCCTGCATTGCCGATTTCCTGCACGATATGAATGAAATCACCAGCACCCAGAATGCTCTAGAGGGGGCATCACTGCTTTATGACTGTGTTACTAGAAATATTCAGTTTATGAGTCCTAACAATGCATTCACCTTTTCTGCCGGGGCAGAATTAGCACACATATTAGGGATCCTTCCTGACACACACCCCAAAGCGTTGTCTTACCCATCAAGCATAGCTGGTGGGGTCAAAACTCTGTTTGTTCATGATACACCCAGCAAAGGATTCCCTTTCCCTGCTGACATAACAGGGGGGTTCAACACTCTATTTGTTTATACAGACATTGTAGAGTATCAGATCGTGGGAGATCACCATGTCCCCCTTTTGCAAAGTATTACTGTGACGGAGCAGAACGGTGAGTATGTTAACATTCTTTATGACAAGCCACATTACATCTCTGTGAGCAAGCACCACATTGACACAATTGTGGTCCAGATAAAGTAGGACCAGGACAAATGTGTGCCATGCTGTTTTGGCAAGGTGATTGTGAAGCTACACTTTGGCCCCAAGAGAGGACTACAACTTTGAGGGAAAAGAAAAATGCCAATTCTGAAAAGTTATGGCGGCCCCGCCCTTTACAAGAGCTATTACAGCGCCCAGGCTGGAAGCACCCTTCCTGGCTTTATGGGGGGCCCAGTCATATATGGGGCCAGAAATGGTGGTATATTTCAGATCCTTTTCAGGAAAGCTGTCCCTCTTTTGAGATGGGGTCGGGAAATCATTAAGCCACACATCAAAACAGCAGCACGAGGCATTGCTAAAGACGTGGTGGGGCATGCCTCCCAGGCTGTTCTGAATAAGATGGATCATGCCTCTTCCTCACAAGGGGGGGGGTCAGGACTGATGTATATCAAAAGAAAATGAAAAGCATCACTTGTGCGGCTATCAGGACCTCCCCAACCTCTTAAAAGAAAAGGGGTGAGCCTGAAAAAGCCTCAGCTTCAAAGGCGTCCTAAGGGGAAGAGGAAACGTGCTCCCGGTGACATCTATTAAGTCATAATGGCTTTTATACACTGCATCTCCAAAGAGTGCATGAAATCGGAACTGGACCTTCCGATTTCATGGACCTTTTCCAAATCGCACCAACACAAACAAGTATTGAGAGAAGCGTATATGCTGAGGTGCCGCCGCTTACTGCACTGACAGACACAGCACCTCTGGACTTTTTCATTGCTGGGGCTGGAGATTTTTACCTGGATTTGAATAACACGCTTTTATATGTGTGTTGTAAAATTGTCAAGGAGGATGGAACCATCTTGGCACAGGATTCTTACACACAGATCTTATGTTTCAAGAAAAACTGCTTTTAAACAGCTTAGATGTGAATATCAAACTAACGCGTAATGAGGACACATTCTGTCTGATGGCACGTGGAGCTAACCCCCACTACAGGCTGCAAATCTTGTCGGCATCCCTCTTTATCAAGAAATGTTCCCTGAACCCCGCTATGCGGTTAGCACATGCTGAGGCGTTGCTCACAGCCAATGCACAATACCCGGTGGACCGTGTGAGTATGAAAGTGTTTAGTATTCCTGCTGGAAGTCGTGTCTGCAATCAGGAGAATTTGTATTTAGGACAGTTGCCAAAAACTGTCATCATCGGTTTTGTGGATAATGATGCATTTAGTGGGTCATATACCAAAACCCCCTTTAATTTCAAGCATTATGACATTAACTTTGCCTGCCTCTATATGGATAGTAGCCCAGTACCCATGAAACCTTACCAGCCAGACATCACAGCACGTAACTATGTCTGTATGTATATGGGTCTGGTACAGGTCACTGGCAAGCACCTAGAAGACAGACCACTGCTCATTAGGGAAGAATATGGGAAAGGCTACACACTGTTTGCATTTGATCTAACACCTGACCAAGAATGTGGGGGCCACTATTCTCTGATTAAAATAGGGAATCTGAGGGCTGAAATACGCTTTGGCAGACCACCTCAAGTGACCATCAATATGATTGAGGCGTTTGACAACCTCATCAAGATAAACCACAGGAGGGATGTACTGTTCGACTATATGTAATATGGATAGCATACAGCTAACACGCGTGCTGTCTGCAAGCCCCTGCACCCAAAAGACTTTCTTTGGAGTTTTTCCTAGTGACTGGTTGCCTAGAAAAAGACTGCTACAAAGACCTGTGGGTCTTGTAGTGAACACCCCTCCCCATAACCTCTCGGGAGAGCACTGGCTAGACATCTACCTGACAGAGGACAACCAGGGAGATTTTTTTTTTATTCTTATGGACACCTCCCAAATCACCCACGGTTTCCCAATGCTGTAATGAATTTTTAAAGAAAAAATGACTCTAAGACAGTCTTTCAACCCCGACAGCTCTAAGCTCCTGATTCTGTGACCTGCGGCTACCACTGTGTGTTCTTTCTACAGCAGAGGGGTAGGGGTTTAACATTTAAGCAGATTCAAGAATTGTATTCGGGGGATTTAGAAAGAAATGACCAAATGGTTGAGCTGTATGTTAAGAAAAAGAAATGCATGCCCAGACATGCCCCAAATTGTTTTCAAAACACACAAGTGTGTGGATCTTGTACTGATTTTCACAGAACAATAAAGTAAGCCTTGAGGACTTTTAAAAGAGTATATGTGTGTGTTTGTGTGTTCCTTACCCACAAATCAACAATTACCAGCCTGTAAAATATATTTCAGAGAATATATATATATATATAGGCTACAACTGGAGCCAGTGAGTTCTCACGGGTATTTTAGAAGTCCTGGGTGTAGGAGTTAAGGGTAGAGGGCTAGCTGCAGGGCTAGGGTTCTTCACATGCTCTAAAAACTCCCTGCTGGTATGGTTTCCTGCAAACAAAGGTAGGGACATTTAACTCTGCCAAACCGCTCATGAAGAGATCCCAGCCTTTAGGGAAGCGTTTGGAACGCAGTGCATGAACTTGGGTGAATGCTTTGATCAGGTCCACCATGTTGGAACCCTCAACAGTGGTCCCCTTATAGACGAAACGGCCCCTCTCATCCCACGCTGTAACTGCGGCATTCTGCCTCAACTTGTTTAACAAAATCTTTGCAGAGCTCCTAGAGCGCACAGGCAAAGTGTCCAAGATCTCTTGAAAGGAGGGGTCAGAGCTATGTGGAACTTCAGCAGCAGGCATCTCGGGTTGTGGTAGAAACAGGTTTAGTTTTCCCTTTTCGGCATCACCCTGCTTCACATGTGTTAAATATTTTTGAAGTAGACCCTCATAAAGTTTAACCTTTTCATATTCTCTTAAGTCAGAGCTCTGAAGAACTCCTTGCATTTCAGTGTCTAAAGTGTAGATTGTAGCAGCTCTGATATTTTCCTCCTTAGGAGGAGGGTTCCCTTTTAGCAGATCTAGCTGGTGTTTGGGGACCAAGTACATCATTTCCGCATATTCCATTATTGTTTGGTTAAAAGACTTGTTATCAAAGGAATTGCAATGCTTAACAATGGTGCAAGAAACCCACCAGACTGCTTGACCAAAAGCTTCTTCTTTCTCAGAGATACGTGATTGTTACTCAGCTTTTTAATTAACCCACATTTTTTCCTAGCACACGCACTTGGTGTGGAGACAATGGAATATTCCCTTTTAAGGTGTTCAGAGCAATCTCGGATATGGCTGATATTAAATCATCAGAAGCTGCACATAGTATGGCCTTCCTCTGACATGGTGAAGCCTTAATAAGGAGTTTTAAGAGGGCGAGGTTTCTCTTCACGCAGGTAGACATGTCTCCATGCAGCGGGGGCTAGCAGGAATACCTGTGAAAGCATCAGTGTGTGCCCCTTTTGTATCCCCCCTGTGTTTTTTTCTTGATGTATACAACAGGCCAGTCAGGGAGGAAAAGACGCGTTCTGATCCTATAATCCTCAGGAGTTCTAGGGTTTAGATCCACAACTAAGTAGCCATAAGGTTCCCGTGTGGCATCGTAGTAGGCCTCTGTGAAATAGCAGACATTCCCGGGGAAAATCTGTCGTGCCAAACTAATGATCTGTAATTTATCCCTCAGGTTTTTAAAGAGCACCATATACTTGGCATTAAGGCTTATGGTACGGGCAGATTTCCCTTTGTAGAAACCATTCTGTGTGAGGAGAAAAACGCTCAGATTCCTGTGGTGAACAAACTCTGTGAAAGCACGTTCAATTTGTTGATTGTCAGATGAAGCACTCATCAGGTCATCCAGAACAAAAAAACAGGTTTTATTTGGGGGTAACAACTCACCATCATCAATTTTCTCATACATACCTTCTACAAATGTTATCATAGGGTATTTACAGAGCATTTGTTTGTACAATGGCCAACAAGAATAACACCACACAATTTTTTCAGGCATTACAGATAGCACACAGTGTGCGTTCTCCAACATTTTTTTCCAGAAAAAGAAGTTTTACCACAGTTACTAGGTCTTGCAAGGATGACAGAGAAGGGATGTGGCCAGCGAGCATCCATTTTTAATACTCATATGGTATAGTCTTAAAATCCTCAATGCTGACATGCTAATCAAATACCACTCGCTGTGTTTTCCTCAAAAGCCGTGTTTCTATCTGCCACCTCTTCTTATTTCTAACTATACCGTTCTGCTCTGCCACGATCTAGCGTGCAGGACCCTGTTCCGAAATGTAGGCAAAAACCAGACCTTTAAGACTAGCAAAATTAATCTTTTGACAGCTACTCACATTCAGAGTAATCCCCTTGACTTTTTATACAGGACGCACTCCCAGACAGCTTGTAGCCATAAGATTTTGGCCCTGTCCTCACGAACTCTGTTATGTACTGGTCTGACGGTTGTACGATTGTCAGCTCCCCTAAAAAGTTTCCAAGGGGAGGGTTGTACTCTGCCTCATGAGACACATAGATCACAGAATCTGTGTCATGGTACAGGCATCGTTCCTCTAGTTTCTCCATGATAGAGTACAAATGCAAGCGTGCATATGATGTTGTAAAATATGCTAGAAAAACATTTGTGTTACCTGGCGGAACTATATGTTCTTTTGCATCTTTCCAAGACACACAACATGTATCATCATCAAGGAATTCACACATAGAGACCTCACAGCTATCTAAAAATAAAAAATAAAATAAATAAAAAAGAGGTTTTGGGAAAGCTCATCAGGTTTTTTCACTATGGAGGTCCTAGGGAGGTTTGTCCTCTGAGCAAATTTTCCCCACAAGGAATTTAAGAAAAGCTTGGCTATTTGGCATTTAGCGGGGTTGACTTCAATCAGCTCGGGGTGTAAACACACCCCTTCTTTCTTATAATACTCATCAATGTATCTCTCTCTGTCCACCCTGCTAACATACTCTGCGGGATAGCCAGAAGACTCCTGCTTCAGCCGGAGAAATGTTTTGGTGTACTCTGAAAAGAGTCTGTCAGACCTCCTTTCAAAATGCCAAACCTCATAGATCTGTGCCACCCTGTACCCTTCAGCCACAGCAATCTCTAATTCCACTGTGCACCATGTGCCCACCAGCGCCCTTTCCTCATCATTGTGGCTACAGTGCTCCAACTGTTGCGAGTCTGCACAGAGCCTGCACAGGGGAAACATGAGCTTCCCGTTCACCTTGACAGGTAGGGCAGGGAAAAAAAGACTGTGTGGTGGGTAAACCTTCACCTTGGCAATTCCAAAATACTCAGAGAGTGGCCTAAAATTATCATAAATTACTTCAGGATGGCCTATAGGAAACTGGCGATTTCGCATAATAAAAGGATAGAGAGAAGTAAAGTCCAAGTAATGAATCTGTTCTCCCTCCTTAGCCTCATAAAGTTTCTTTCCTCCATTCACAGAATAGCTATCTAAATAATATGCCTTAACACCCTCTGATGCCTCCTGCAGCTCCTGAGGAATATCAACCTTAAACTCACCCCCTTTCAGAGCATGCTGAATATGTATGTTTTCTCTCTGGGCCATGTATTCCAACCACTGAATGGATGGAGTTGAGAATCTTTTGCAGTGATTATGGTAATTATCTGGGGCCGGTATGGCAATCTCTTTATCCTTCAGATACTTGTAACGGTACATTCCTAAGCACACACTAGCAAGTGTAGGGTATTGGAAGGGGTCGATACCCACCAGCACCCTGACAATTTTCTTCCCATTAGGTTTATCAACTACATCCCATGTCATCTCAACCAATTCATGTCTATATTTTGTACAGGCCTGCATCAAGATGTCTACATCTTTCTGACAGTAATAGGCCAATTCCTTCTGCATGTCAAACATCTTTGTTTTGTTTTCCTCATACCACTATATGAATTCTTCCCTATCTGCAGGTTTCATAGTGTCCACACCATAGTACATGGGTTCTGGCATATTCCCAATATATCTCTCATTTTCTTTTTGATTAAAGAAATGTGGGAAATAACCCTTACAACCCTGAAAACCCATAGCTTTGGGGAGCTTTGTTAGGGCCATGGGCAGATGGCAAAGGGAATCTATAAAGTTTATGTTATTATTTTTAACTGTTATACATAGTAGTCCCCCCCCCGAGTGAGCAGATCTATATCGAGACCTTCTTTGATTAGCTCTCCCAAGATGAGAAGTCTGTCAGTTTATCGAATTATGGGCTATAAAGATGCAAACCTTAAGGCTAGGGTCTGATGTAAATTTTATTACAAACTCTTGCAAGCATGAGTCCCCCTTAAATTCCCAATCTTCCCCTTGGGGCCCCCACTTTCCCCAACCTTTCTGTTTCTCTTGATATGCTTTAACAGGCTCCACCGTCTCCCCTTGAAAAGCCCTGGCATAAATATAGTTTGGCATGTGGACCCCATTCTCCTGCCTGCATTCGCAGTAATAAAACACATGTTCTACAGATAGCTCGGGGTACTGTAAACGTGCAATGTAACACTCATGTTCTTCCCCAGGAAAAGGTACTCATAGCATACACGACACTGTTTTCCCCTACAGGGGCGTTCATCTTCATGATCTGCCTCAACGTAATGGAAGCACTTATCACATAGTTCACGTGGGATGCATTCTACTCGCCCCATTGCAGAGAGCTTCTTATGCCTTCCTAGACAGTCTTGTGATCTACACTGCATCTTGCATTTGGGGCATCTGATTATTTGCCCCACACGTTTCACACACCCAGAGTCTAAACAGCGGTGGCAGTTCATCAAACAGTCATGGCTGTGTGTATAGGGCGTGTAACAGACATAACAAAAATTTCTGGAGCCAAAAAAACCCTTTGATGTTCTTAACCCCATAATAGTGAGCATTATGAAGTAACAGAAAACATGTTTTGAGGTATTTCTGTCCAGGAGTTTTTAAAAAACACCATCTGGAAGTATCCCATTGCACAACCACAATATTGACCTTCATGTGAGTCTCTATGGTTTTCACGTCTGCAAAAGACACTTCTTTTTGCTCACCCCACCCAAGATCCCTGTACAGTTTTTTTGCACCTTCTTTTATCTGTGTAGTGGTAGTTGTCTCATCTAGAACAGCTATGAGACTCGCTGCAAAGCAGAGTGCAAAGCAGAGTGCAAAGCAGAGTATTAGGCATGGGTACATCTATCAGGTGCAGCCTCTTTTTCTGTATAATGCTGTTATAGGGTATTGATTTTATATGCCTAAGGCCGGCTCTAGAACCCTTTGTCCAGAACCCTTTGTCCAGAACCCTTTGAACAGCAGAATACATCCCCAATAGTGCATCACAAAAGGAGTGTACTCTGTCCAAATTCACAAACTTGCATTCATATTACATTTCAACACCATTAAAGCATGCACAGTTGCTATTATAACGTTGAATAAACTGTAGATCCACAGGTGGGGGTTCTTCAGGAACTGCTGCTGATTTCTGCTGATTCTTCAGAAGAGAATGGTTGGGAATACACTGCAAGGCCAAAATCATATTCCATGCCTCCTTGAGAGGACCCATAGCGGGTACCACACTGCTGGGGGTTGTAATCTGATGGCCGGCAACACTATGTGGCTCTACAGGGGGTTCAGACACCGTATCAGAATCAGGAGCATCCCCGGAACCCTTTTGTTGACTGTGGGGCATGTTCCCTCCCCCTGCCTGTATGCAGACAGGGTATTTGTCAGGTCCACTGTGAACAACATAGGTCTGTATTAATCAGAACTTATTGAATTTTAGAATGAGATATTACAGAGAGGGGGAAAAGCCCCTGTTCTTACCGATATTATCTTCACATCTTTGGCCTGTGCCGGCTGCAATAACAAATATATAGATAGTCTTACTCAGAAAATCCTTCAAACTGTGCTCATCTAGATTTTATTTTTAATTTTAAAATGTATTTTACTAGGTACTGTGTTTCTAACTGCCTGAGTTGTGAGAACCTCCTCCTTTGGGATGAGATATGGGTCCAAAGCCTTTGAGAGTGAAAAATTGGCTCTCCCAGCCTGACGGGGTTGAACAGGCCCTTCTGCAGAACATCAAATATAAATCAGACATGTATACATCTTCATAACATTTTCAGACAATCTCAAAAGAGAGAGAGTAGAATATATTCATACCATTATCTTCAGAGATCTCGAGGGCGCTCAATTCTTCATCCATAATGCCCATCATCTTTGGTGGAACTCCCCCATCCCTCCCTCCCTCCCTCCCTTCTTTCTTTCTTTCTTTTTTTAGTGAGTGCTGTTGAATATACAAAAAGATCCAGGCAGGGACATGTTCAGACATATCCTGCCATAACTTCCCAAACCATTTCTTTCTTTCTTTCTTCTTGGTGAGTACTGTTGAATATACAAAAAGATTCAGGCAGGGACATGTTCAGACATATCCTCCCTAACCAGAAGCTTAAACGTCAGCCAATGAAGGACTATCAAATTTATGCTCTGGCTAGCGAATGTATACAACAGGCTTGTGGAAAACCCAAACCGGAAGGAATAGGGCCCTTGCTACTTAAAATGGAGGCCGATCTAAGACCCCACATGGACTATCTACACCCTAACAGCCTGATAGATATTGAGAACTTTTTCACATCTGTGATGGCTGCAGAATTTGCAGATGGAAAAATCAATAAGGGTAGATATTTAACAATATTCCTCTTCGGTGGATTGCTTACAAAACGCCTATGGCCAGCGGTGAACCAGCAAATCATGGACAGGATGGCCCTATTTATTACAGATTACATTGTGAGGACTGGGTGGATTGAACATGTGTGCTGGGTGAGTGTATTTAATTTAAGCAATTTACATGATTGTGAGTTGTGCATACATGACCCTATTTTATTTATTTATTTATTTTGTTGCAGGAGAGCTTTTTTGCAGAGAACAGAATTTGCCCGTGGAATACTAGATTTCTACAGATCTTGAGGCATACATTAAAAATGCTATATATAATACTGCCTGTGTAAATATGTGCTTTCAGAATAAAAAATTTAAAATAAAAATGTGAGTGTTTTAATTTTAAAAAGACCCTGTGGCTAAGATTCCCTACAGCATGGGAGGGTTGTGAGTAGCTGCCCATCAGAGAAAAATTAAGAAATTGCTAAAACTAGCAAACAGATTCAAACACTAATCTCTGCCCAACACATGACCCTTAAGAAATTGCTAAAACTAGCAAAGAGGTTCAAATAGAAAAATAGATCTGCTTACATTGTAAAACCATATAAACCCTCCTTTTAAACTACAAACAAGGGACCAATTTTAAATTAGTACTTTCCATATTGTTTTTTAAACTAAAAATGAGAGTGTTATTCATACCTTGGTGTTCTTTTTCTGCTGGTGTTGCTCCTGCTCCTGCTGCAGTTTTCAGAATGAAAAAAGGGATTTCCTGCCCCACAGTAATTTTTTCAGTTTGACTCATGGTTGCTGATTGCCTCATGCATGCTGATTGCCTTATCTCTTCTTTGCTTCTGCTGCCTTATCATCTGATGAACTCTTCTGACTCATCTTGCCAGTGGCTCAGGTCCCTCAACCTCACCCTCCCTCCTTGTAAAATAAGACAGAAATAAGCTGCACCCAACAAAAATAAACCAGACATTTATTTAGAGTCATCCCCGTTTTTATTTTTATGAAACGATACATAATAAATAGCATTTAATAGAAAAACAGATGCAGTCTGAAGCTGTGTTTCTTCATAGAGACCATGTTAGGGATGTGCTGACAAAAACAACACACCACAGGAATGCAGCAGTATTAAATACTACATTTATACTTTTGCAAGGGAGTTTATACAGCTACCTCTGGAACAAGAAATTGTCTGTACTCTCTTTTTTCGAGGACACAGTTTACAAAAGAGAGCATTCTGGAATCTTTCTGATGCGGGATAGCTTCTAACACCACCTTCGGGTCATCAGAATCCTTAACTCTGGTGATGAGATTTAGAGTCCGATCCACTGTTTCACTAGTCAGCATTAGCATTTTCGGACTATAACCAATTATAATGATTATGTGGAGCACTGCTTTCACACATCCTTGAAGACAATATTCTAATAAATCTGGAAATATTTCTTTCAGTCCAGGTGACACATTCATGTGAGTCTTGACCCCCTGCTTGAACCTTACACCCGTAGCATGAATCATGCATGTAATTCTTCAGACAGTATTTTAAAACTCCATATACCCCCGTTCTCACGAGTCCCTTCATAGCAGACTTCCTTTTCCTTGCTGGTATGTAATCTGAATCATTCACTTGTAGTCCTAGGAAATTCTGCATAGTAACATGACTGGGTTGATGCATTCTCACTGCAGGAGGGTTCTGTAGGAGGGGAAGGTATGCTGTTAAAATGCTGTTATTACCTTTTCTTTCTTTCTTTCTTTCTTTCTTTCTTTCTTTCTTTCTTTCTTTTTAAAAAGAGATATTCCCACCCAAATTCTCCATACGCACCCTGATATGCATGTTCCCTGGCTCTGTATCGTTCCACATTGCTAGAGGGTGTGTGTCAAGACATCAGACCTCACCCTACTGGGGAAAAAAAAAGAATAGTTTTAAGTTGCACCCCTGAGGAACTCTCTCATACTCCCAGGCCTATAACACTAACACTCCTTATTTACCTGGGCTCCAAAAGATTCTACAGCTGCAACCTCCAAGATTCCCTGCCAGATTTCATAAACTTCTTGGTCTTCTTCTTCAGGATGCCTGGCAGGCGGAAGTTTCTCGTCATCAGAACTTGTGCTAATATACCACTTTCTTGGGCTAAGCTTTACATCTGTTTGCTGTACAATAGTCTCCAAGGATCTCTCTGGGGAGCCCATGATTGCACAAACAATGAGTCTGCAAAAACAAAATGGCTCAGAGAGACACAGGCTATTCCTACAGAATCAGGATGGCCAGACGTGTTCATAGAGGGATCACTTGACCCCGTTTCAGCCAGTAAAGTTACACAAGATGGCCACCCGATCATTATCACACCTGTGCACTCGGACCTTTCTGGGGTCTGAAACCTGTTCCCATTGGTCCAGGGTGGTTAGGCGTGTTCGTAGAGGGGTCACATGCCCACCTTCGGGACATGTCTGGACATATTCTGGGGTAGGAGTGGAAGGTGGGGGGCCAAACTTCCGGGGTGAGGGCGTACTCCTACTTCTGACCATTTCTGGCCTTGTGGAGGGTCTCCTCTGACCATTTCCACTGACATATTTCTGCTGATGCATATCCGGTGACGTTTTTCCGGTGATGCCAGCACATTTTAACAGCTGCACACCCCACCCCCTGTGACGTCACTATGACATCATCCTCCAGCCACGTGCATTTGTTTGTAAGCAAAAGCACATGGCTTTTGACAGCAGGTATGTCTCTCTACTACTACTGTCCTGCCACTTAAATTATCTGAATACACTATTTTTTACACCAGAACATGCTTAGGATAAGTTGGTAATGTTAGGGTGTGGTGGCATTTTTAGAAGAAATTATGAATAAGACCCACTGACCTGCACATAACACATTTGGCACAGAAAGTCCTGCCACTGAAATTGGATGCACTGCAGTGGGCCCAGACTGGGTCTGGGCCACCCCCAAATGTTCCATAGGGGGCATTGTGGCTGTGCCACTGGCCCAAGCTGGGTGGCTGAACGCACAATGTTGTAGGCAGCTGTGGCCAGCCCATGGCTCACTCACAGCCCACTCACCCACCCACCGATCTCCTGTCATGTGTGGCCAAAGGGGGTTTGAGGGCCAAGTGGGTCTGCCTGCAGCCAGCCTGTGTCTGCCTGCCCCCGTGGCACCAGTGGCAAAGGCTGTGGGGCTGGGCTGGGGCTGGCAGGGCCAGGTGAGTTTCTTCCCCGCACCTGCACAGTGTCACTTGCCCGTGCCTGTGCACTTCCTTAGCTGCTGGCCTCGCAGAGGCAAACTTCTGTGGGTTGGCCCCAGAAAGGCTCTCAGAACCCCTCCGGCCTTGCAGCACCCCCTTGGGAACATTGCCCCCTGCAGTGTGGAGGACTGGACTTCACCCCAAAGTCCAGTCCAAAGGGTGCTTCTGGCCGTGCAGCAAGTAGATCTGGAAGCATCAGCATCAATGTCCATTCACGAGCAATCAAGCTGCATAACAGATGGTCCCCTCTGCTCTTACCTTCACACAGTAGTCTCCCTGTTCCTTTTAAAAATGTATGGCAGTACTGTTACAGAAAGAGAAACGTAGGTTTCATGAATATTTATACAGTGCTTTTCAGTCAAAGCTTTCAAAGCATTTACTGTACATTGAATGAATGAATGAATGAATGAATGAATGAATGAATGGAATATAATAAGATGGTTGCCTGTCCAAAAAAGGCTCCCACTCTAAAGAGAAACGGAAGGTAACACCAGCAACAAGCTCTGGAAGAATGCTATGCTGGAGTTGGATAGGACCAGTTGCTTTCCACCCGCTATATAGAAGAGACTCCACATTTTCCTCTTTGCTCACTTTGCAGCCCTTCTAAGATCTTAATGGAAAGTAATTAAGAGGAAATTCATGCTGGCAGTATGCGCACAACTTTCCCAAAGTATAATAAGAAGACATCGGTATTCCCCCCCCCCCCAAATATGTGCTATCTAATAGTCATGTATCTCACGGATCTAGAGGACATGGGCAGCCTGGTCCTCTTGTTCTCCCTCCCATAGCATGCTTTACATACCAAGGATGGCGGAAAGTCCAACGCTGCTCTCCCCTCAGTCAGACCTTCCCTGTAGATCCTGATTGCAGGTAGAGGCCAAGGATTATACGCAGGAAGACCTTTGGGCAGCCCAGCTTCTTCAGTGTTGGAATAGGCACTGCTGCCAAGACACAAGGCACTGAGTGTTCCTGCTGCATAACTGCTGGCATCAGGCCCCTCCTATAGCACTTGCTCAAGTACATCACTTGTAACTTTGTGCTGATGCCCATAACCTTAAGCCTTGCCCTTAACAGTCCAGGAGCAAAGGATTGTGTCATAGGATTGAGCCCCTACACTTTGTGTTTGGATTCTTGGTTGCTATATAAGTTCTTCATACGGATTCATTGAGAGAACTCAAGGAGGCCAAAAGGCTTTAAAACACCACCACCACCCTTCACACACACACACACACACACACACACACACACACACACACACACACCATACACCTCACTGACTTGGGGTTTGAGGTAGGAGTTGTTGCCCAATATGCCTTATCCCCAGATCTGTTTTGGAGTTGCCGAAATGATTCGGGCAGATCCCTAGTTGCTAGCCCTGATTTTTCTGCAGGCTCCCAGAAGCCTCTCTGCTTATGGTTGAGACTGCAAGCGTATGGGTCTCACTTTTGAAATGCTCAGGAGCCTCACAGCATCATGAGCCCTCCATTTGCTAGCACATTGGAGGAACAGTAACAGTTGCTGAGTAGGCAGTGGGACAGTTACCTCCAGATTTAGTAGCTGCCAAAGCTAAATTTAAAGGGAACTAGCCTCATGCCTTCCATATGCTGGGATACCTACGTAGACTCCTGAAGTTAACTCTCAACAGTTGACTCTCTATTCAAGGTCTTTCTGCACAATTGACCCTCCTTTTGGTTTACCTCCCCTCCACTGATGCCTCAAATGAGCTAAAAAGCTATGATGTTAGCAGGGTAGCCAGATAAAGCTCTGTGAACGTGCATTCCACCCTTATCAGAAGAAGGCTAGAGTGGGTGATAGGAGTTTAGAGATGTTCCCATTAAAACATTGATTAGTTTTACCAGGTGTTTCAAACTGAAAAGAGTTCCTGTGTTTGCACTACATTTGCATTAACCTATGCAAACATTGTATTCTACCACAGCACAACAGACAAACAATGGGATCTTCTGTGATTCCTCAGAACTGCCCTAACCAGGAAAGAAGGTCAATTGGAATGTCCCCTTAGGACATGTTTTGGGTTTTAATTGCCCCTGGATTCTTGACCCCGTGTGCTCCCCTTGGTCTCCAGTTGCTATACCACTTGGCTGTGCTTTGCTCTGCGGGCCACCCTTGCTTCCAGGCCCTAGATTGGCTCCCTTGCCGGATCTGATCCGCACAGCCCTCCTTGCTACTTCCTGGAGCTGGCTTCACAAGAACAGACATCCTTTTGATCTGTCCTTGCTACCTTACTCCCTTGATCCTTCACTGCTGCTCACTGCCCCCCGGTCCATCCCCGAGGGAAGAAGTCCTTCAGTAGCTCCTGAGCTATGAGAATCTAACCGCTACTCAAGGAAGACATGAGGTTGTATGAATACTGCTGCGCCCCAGTCTGGGATCCCCCTATCTCTGCTTCTTCTCACTTAAATACAAGAACCTGTTCCTCTGAGCCTCCTTTCTCTGGCCAGCCTAGAAGCTACTTCAATTAGGACATTAAGCTAGATTTCCTCCTAGTGGCTGTATGGTTAATCTTGCAACATAGTTTTAGTAATAACATTGCTTTACATGACTCTCTTACTCCATTGTAACCCTTACCTGCAAATGAAACTTCTTTTGTTTTTGAAACCAGCCCCCCCCCCCCCAACACTCTTGTCATTTTTCTGTAAGCAACACTTGGCACTAAATTTATTCTGATGTGGAACTGCTTCACTCTGAGCTAATTTTCCCACACAATGCCCATATGAAATTTTGGGGTGTTCACCAATCCCCCCGGGGCAGTTCCATTAAGTCCAGCTCAAGCTCAAAATCTTTATTTATTAAGAAGCAAAAAGAGTACCTATGATTTAATTTCTGTTGTTCATTATGCATTTTCCCTTAACTCAATCTTTACAGAGCATATTATGTAAGATAATGTTCTCTGTTCCCGGAACTGCCTCATGCTGTTTTGTTTTGTTTTGCAGCACTAGACTCTGCTTGGCGATATCATCTTACACAATGTTTTTCTAGGGAGCAGCCCTCAGTTCAAAGATCTGAATGGCATATAAGAGTCCAATCAGCTCAGAAAGTGGTACGCAGAGGGAAAGAAAGCTGCTTCGTTGGGGGACCTCAATATCAGCATTGATAGCTAAATTCCAGGAGGCAAAAGAATTTTCTCTGGGTGTTTAAAAAACAGAACTCAGAAGGTAAGCTTCCAGTACATTCCACTTTCTAGGCTAGAGGCGGCTCACTTAATGTGTGTGTGTGGGTGGGGGTGGGGGACACTGCAAGTGTGGCTTATGCTATTATGGTCAACATGCAACTTCATCAGAGGCACAATCTGTTGTATTTGTATGCTTTGTTAGTCTTTAAGGTGCCACAAGGCTTGTCATCTTTCTTACAACAGGAGATAGCTATTGTTTGGGAAAGGAATGACAGGATTGCAAGTCCAGCCGTTCCTCCAGAGTAGATAGGGTTTATTCATGGAGAAAGAAATGGGAATCTTGTTCCTCTTCTAATCTATATTAACATCAGAGAGTGTGCACACCAAGTTCCTCTCACATCCCACCTCTAAGTACTTATGATAACCTTCCAAGTAATAGCTAGTTCCTTAGAAATAGCAAGTGATGTGATTGTCTGCCAGGGTTAATAGCACACCTCTATTTACCACCAATTATGTACTACTTTTGTACTTGACATTATTTGATTACTAGGAAAAAAATGGGTTCCATCCTTAAATGATTAAGCTGAAGAGGACCCAAACCAGTGATATAGTTTATTAGACCAAATTACGTATTGGAAGGCATCAGTGTTCAGAGTTACCCGGAGTAACTGATCATTACCTGGGCCTCCTGCCACCATCCATGCAGCTCTTTACTAAGCGGAGCAGAGCCACCCCCCAGCAAACAGCCACTCCAAATCAGTCCTCTCCGTCTTTCCCTCCTTCATGGTGGCAGCAACCACCACCGCTTGACTCAGTGTATGGCCTTCCGTGCCTCCCACATGTGCTGCTGGTCTGGTGGAAAAAAAGGGGGATGAAACAGTAGATAACATGTCAAGAGTGCTGCAGAGGACTGGAACCCTTTTGACATTTCCTCTTCCTTGCACTTTCAAAATCCCCCCCCCCTTTCATAATCAGATCAGCAGCATACAAGGAAGGTGCTGGAGGGTGGCACCAAGCCAGGCAGTGCTGGTAGCTGCTGCCATGGAGTGGGGTGCAGCAGAGAAGGTCATGAGGGGTGTGTATGTGAAGGTGAATGACATTTGGCACCCTGCCTCAGACAAAAGAAGGTATTGGGTCTTGAATGCTGACTGGTAAGAGGGGAGGTAAAACTTTAAAATAAAATAAGCTGTTTTCAATTTTTGTACTGTTGTTCCAGCAGTGTTAGCAATGCAGCCATCAGAGAAATATTTGTTCAAACACAAGGGGTTCTATTTCCAACCAGATATGGTTACAGCAGAATATGTTGATATCCTTGAAAATTTGGAAATCAGAGACAGCGATGTATTGCTAGTCACTTATCCCAGATCAGGTAAGACTGGATATATGTTCATGAACAGAGGTCTAACTACTATTAAACAATTTAATATTTAAATTTTTGAAGTGTTTTGTGTATTAACCCTACAGCAATACAGTTAAGAATCATTTTCATTTGGGCCACCCCAGCCTGTTCTTCATTTACAGCTGAAAGAAAGTTGGATAGGTGGTGTGACAGTTGCTCTCATGCAGCCCTTGTTGCTCTTGACCTTCCTTGACTTTCTTCTTGTGCCAGGCCCTGTGTGCATCCTTCTATTGTGTGTCCCCCTTGGGACAGAGTCACACCATCTTGATTGTATATTCAGTGGCTGATATATTGTGCAGGAGAATGTGGGCAGCTTGAGCACCGACCTTGCACATGTGTATGCACCTGCAATGGTGCTGCACTGCTGTGAGAAAGCACTGCACGCATGGACTTGTGTGACACAATATCCAATGGAACAAATGGTTGTTGTGTCACACAGTTCTGTCCATAGAGTCCTTATTACCTTTAGGGTGGTAGCACATGGCATTGCAGAAGCACAGGGGCACAGGTGCTGTTCACGTCCCCGGAGTACGCTTGTTCTGTAGACCTCACTCCAGACATTAGGAGTGCCATAGGCACTCACGGGTCTAGTGGGGAAAGCAGGGAGGAAGACCCACCCCTCCGTTGTCACTCACCGCCTCCCACCCAACCAACATGCTTACAGTGCCATTTGTCTGAAGGGGGAATTGTTGTATGGGTCTTCGCTAGCAATTCCATGTGTTACAACCCCTACCAATGTGATATTCTGCCTAGAGATGTACATATCAGCTGGTATAAAAATATGTTTAAATAAATAAATAAATAAATATTCCCTTTCACAGGAACAATATGGACTCAGAACATTTTGAGCTTGATTCATCATAAAGGTCACCGAGATGGAACTGAAGATACGGATTTATTAGACAGAGTCCCATGGCTGGAGTACAATATGCGCAATATGGATTTCGACAAGCGCCCATCGCCTCGTCTCTTTTCTAGCCATCTGCCCTACTATCTAGTGCCGAAGGGGTTACGAAATGGAAGAGCAAAAGTAAGGCGAGCCACTTCTTAATTCTGTTAAATTAAACTTTGTTTTCTCCTCCTTTAACTTAACATGACCATTTTCATTGACAATATTGACTGTCTCAGGACATCTCCACACTTCTCTTCCTTCTTTGGTATGAATGAAAGACCCTGAGGGCCAAACCATGGCTTATGGGAGACATCCCTTCCCCCCAGAGCGGCAGTCTCAGTCATGCATATAGCAAAAGGCTGAATGACTGGAGGCCAAAAGTCCATGAAACATCTTACCAAGCACCTTCATGGTGAACAGTTTTAGGGGTACTCTCTTTATTAACTCATCTAAAAGGAAGATGACCATAAACTTAATCAAACTAGAGAAAATTACTGTGAAAACCTAATGTGATGGATCTCCATATCAATGGTAAGCACTTTGTTAATATCGTTGAATTGTCTACATCCGTTAGAGGTAAATAGGTTTATAAAAATATTGTTTTTTCTGCAGATTATTTATGTAGCGAGAAACCCAAAAGATGTAATGGTCTCCTTTTACCATTTTTCCAAATTTTCTATGAAAATAGAAGAAATGGAAGATTTTGGTGTCTTCATGGAGCGGTTTTTATCTGGCAAAGGTAAACATTATTTGCTACCACACCCTTGTCTCTGTACCCCTTCTCGGCATTTGAGAACAAGCTCTTGAGAGCACAGGAAGAGAGTATTCAGGTTCTATGAGGAAGTTCTGTCCTATTTTTTAAAAATCCTATAGCTGCCTTCCTCCAAACAAAAAAACTCAACACATTTATTCTATGAAAAATAAATTCAGCAGCTGGCATTCAGCCTCATCAAGTGATTGTGCAAATGTGCTGCACAAGTGCAAGGATGTGGTGCTAACTAGTTCTGCTCACTCTGGTGCTTGCATTCCTGACTAGTGTTGCACTCATGCAACCATCTTTCCACTTGTGCAACACGATGTTCAGCATGTGCTGTGTCTGCTGCTGAGCAAGCTTTTCCTGCATTCATTTACTTTTGTGCATGAGTGAGACTTGTGGATTTTGTGCAAACATATTATTTTCTTGCGCACATGCTACTTTGTTCCCCAAGTGCTTTTTCATCTTGATACGACCCATTCTTTTGCATTATAGTATAGTGTCAGTGTTTAACCCATATGTAGTGATCAGTCACTGGCCAGCCCCTCCTATCCCCTAAAACGTTGACTAGAAGTTAACCCTGTCCTGACTGACAATCCCTAACTCTAACTGGATCTGTCCTTGCGGCCAAGGGATTGAGACTGCGACGAACATCCTTTTCTATTCAGTGTATAGGGATTTTCGTATCTCTCTTCTCTCACCCCTCTTATTAAATACTAGTATGTGTAAGCCCGTTGTAATAACGGGCTCTAGTGGGGGGGGGGGTTTCCCGCTGCCGCCTCACCCACCTTGGGCGCACTCCTTGGGCCGCCACCTTTGGCCGAGGCGGCGGCTCTGCCGCCATCTCGGCCGCACTCTCCGCCTGCCGTTTCTCATGGCAGCGGCCGCCGCCATCGGGGCCACTCGCCCCCCCGCGGCCACCACCTCCTTGGCCCGCACTCCTTTGGCCGAGGCCGCGGCTCTGCCGCGGCCTCGGCCGCACTCTCCGCCCGCCGCTTCTGCTCCTCCCGGTCTCCCGTGGCGGCGAGGACTCCACCTCTGGCCGAGGACTCCACCGGCGGCCGTGTCCAACATGGCCGCCCGTCTCTGGGCAGCCGTATCTTTTTCGCCCGATCTGGGCATGCGCTCCGCTCCGCGCATGCCCAGAATGGGCGAAAAAGACACGGGCAGCACGGCCGCACGTCCAAGGCTTTTATGGTAGAGGATTCCTGTTAGAATGAATGATAGATATGCATCCTTTTTACTAGCTGATCCTTGTGTACCCATAACGCTGTCTGTGGCTAATTTCTGTGCAGCTGCATATGAGATTAGGTCTGAGCTGGTTTGAGATATTGGTATTATAACATTAGATTTTGTATTATTTATATTATCTTTACTGCAATCTGTACTGTCTTTCTTTTATGTTGTTGGCTCAGTGACAGTAATAATCTAATCTAATCTAATCTATCTATCTTTCACATGTCACAGAAGGATGCATACACATAGAAAGCTGCATTCTCTCAGAGGAGAGCTGTTCTTGTAGTAGAAAGCATGAATTGTCCCTTTTGCTAGGCAGGTTCCGAACTGGTTTGCAATTGAACTGGAGACTATTCAGTGTGTGAGGACTGTAAGAGATTCCCCTTAGGTGATGGGGATGCTCCTGAGAAGAGCACCTGCCTGCTTGCCTGCAGAAGGTTCCAAGTTCCCTCCATGACATCTATAAGACAGGGCTGAGAAAGACTTCTGCCTGTAGCCTTGGAGAGGCCACTGACAGACAATACTGAACTAGATGGACCAATTGTCTGACTCGGTATAAGGCAACTTCCTGTGTTCCTAAGCCCCTAATTTCATTTTCTTTTATTTCCCTTTTATAAGAAGTCTGATTTGGATTTCTCATTATTCTTAATTATGAGATTCACACACACACCTCATTTTGTTTCGTTACTTAGGAATACCCAGCTGTATCCTCACGGTGTGTTTGGAATCATGGTAGTTATTCTCCTTAATGTTATCGCTGAAACGGGGCATTTAAAGCATTCATTTCTGATCTCTATTTCAACCAATTTGAACTACAGCTTTACTGCTTGCATCCTAACACCACCCGCTATCATTTAGATTTATTCTAGCTTTTATACCAAAATAATGCATCTATCTTCTGTCAGTTCTTGGTAGTTTATGGCTGGATCATATCGAAGGCTGGTATGCTCACAGGGGTGACTTCAATATCCTGTTCCTAACCTATGAAGAAATGAAGAAGGTAAGACCTAGTAGTATTATTCAGCAAGAGCTACCCAATGTTTGATGATTTTTTTTAAATCACTGGACTCAGAGGGTTTTACAAGAGGGACACATCCCTGCAGTGTTTATTCCCCACCCCCACCCCCTGCCTGAGCTTTTGAGCTAGCCAAAGCAGGAAAACCAAATGGATAATCCCATACTGGAACTGGCCCAGGAACTCGGCAAGATCATGAATAGGTATCTAGCTTCTCCGTCTCTGAAAAATGATGTCTTGTCTTCTCTGTTTTTGTTTGTCGACTGATATGTTATGCAATTGTGGATTGTCTGACATGAAAACGGTGTCTCATTTCAGGATCTGAGAAGTGCTGTACTGAAAATATGCAACTTCCTAGGAAAGAGGCTGTCTGAAGAAGAACTGGCCGATGTTGTGGAGAAGGCTGGAATTGATAAAATGAAAATGGATCGCAGAACAAACTACACGACACTGCCGACTGGTCTCGTAGATTTCAGTAAAGGAGCTTTTCTTCGCAAAGGTGAATCAAAAAGGGTTGAAATCTGAGGTTGTGCCCAGTAGCCCGAGACCCGCAGATGCCACAGAAATGATTGGGAGTGGGGGGGCTCCTCTTTTAAATACAAGGAAGGTGGTAGATATCGAAGAAAAAAAGCAGCACAGCACTAGTGCTATCGTTAGGCAGAGATAACTTGAGTACATCGAATGATTCACAGTGAAGTCCATAAACCCAGTGATTAACTTGGGCTGTTTTTGTATTTCATGTCTGGACAGTCCAACTTGACCGCACAGTAAGCAACTCTAGTGGCAGCATCTACACGTGGCCTTTCCAGAATCTCTCTTTGTACACATCTGCACCTAGGTCCAGTCCAAGCATCCCCTCCCATTTTTGCCACCCTTTCCCAAACAGGGATCAGCAAATTTCACTTTTGCAGGGGAGTTCAGCAAATTTCTTCAAGACAGTTACAAACCTGACAGAATGTTTCACTGTGTGGGTGAAACCTTTATTTTTGGAGGTAGCAGCTGTAAAAGGTTCCTCTTTGCTTAATCAGCAGTGGTTCCAAATACTTCCAACTGGGAAAGCCAAGGACATTCATGCCAGTTCACAACTTTTCAATGGATCATAAGGTAGCCCATCTTGTGGGTGTGGGTGGGAATACAGGCATCTACAACACATGTATCTCTTGTTACCAGATCTGCCCTGAAGTGCTAATTAGACACCTCCACTATACTTTTGGCCTGATTTGTGGAATTTATCTTGGTGAGCAATTTAGTTCCAGTATCAAACATGAACAAGTTTGGTGTGCACTGGAAAAGATGAGGAGGCAGAAACACAGTTCAGACATTTCATTATGGGGGTACAGAATGCAAAAGTTCAATTTGACAAGGCAAAAGTTCAATTTGACAGGAGACCAATCAGCTTTGCTAAGGTCCTTAGATTGGAGCTTGGCTTAAGGCTTGCCATGGAAAGTGCTTGAAAGTGTGGAGGTTGAAAAGAGTGGGGCAGGTGGAAGGAGGCTTAGAAGGCCAAGAGGTTAATTGACCTATCCTTCCTGGTTTAGGTTGGTGCATTCATTCCATGTCGGCAGAGGTCTCATTGTGAGGAACAAACAGAAAGGCAGGGAAGAGTGAAGGGCTATCACTCGCTGGTATGGGAGTCCACAGGATACTGACCAAAATGATTCTGAGATACTTGGTTTAGGCCTCTGAGGCCATGTTTTTATATATATATATATATATATATATATATATATATATATATATGTGTGTGTGTGTGTATGTATATATATATATATATATATATATATATATATATATATATATATATACACATATACATACACACACACACACACACACACACACACACACACACACACTCCTCAAAACTTGCCATGAGGTGGATTCCAAGCCATTCTATCCAGAAGGTGGCAAATCCCACAGATAACAAATCAATTCTTTGTGGGGTGGCATTAGTCACTGAGTATAAATTCCCCAACAAAAGGCAAGGGTAAAGTTATGTAGCTGCATTGCTCTTGTCAAATAGAGCTGTACTAGACTGACCATCTGAAGACTGACCCATTCAGTCTTTGCTATTCTGACCTTGGGGCATGGAGCTTCATGCTTTGCTCATGTGGAGTGACCAGCTGTGGGTCTTGCCAAACCCAGGCAGGTGAAAGGTTCACCATAAGGACTACAATTCCATAGTCCCATGATGGATAGCCACCCAAAAGTAATATAGATAGAGAGGTGTTCTCTAGGCCACCCTGCAATTGGGCTATCCGGCAACGCTCTCTGTTCTAGAGGAGACAGGCAGCCCGGTCCTCTTCCTATTTATCCCATAGCAGCTGGAAGTCCAAAGCTTTTCTCCTCTCAATCAGTCCTTCCCTGTAGATCCCAATTTCAGATCGAGGACAAGTGTTTCCAAGTAATTACCTATATTCTATAAGTAATTGCACAGGAAGCTTGGCTTTAGTTGCAGAAAACAAGAGCTTGAACATTTATTATTAAACAATAGCTAACAAATGTGATTATCTCCTAGGCAAGCAAGGGAGAAACTCTGTGTTTGAATTCTTACGAGTATGAAGCATAAGTGAAGCTTAGACTCTACCTGCAAGCCTGAATATATATATATACATACAAAAAATACACATACATTAGGGGTGTGCAATTCAGGTTTTTGGTGATTCGGTTCAGGACCTGAACTGAATCACCCCCGTTCTGTTCTGTGCCCGAATCTGGGCTACCCAAATCACCCCTGATTCAGCTCGGATTCGGATTAAATCTGAATCTGAATCTGAATCAATTCGGGTAAGAAAAATGGGTCCCAGGGGCAAAATAGTGGGTGGGGTGGTAGTGCCCAATGGTTGGAGGCTACCACCCAAATCTCAGGGGAATTGGGCAAAGGGCTGATTTTTGGGGAATTTTTGAAGTTTTGAAGTCTTTGGGGCAGTTCAGGGGCATAGCGTGTTATCTGGGGAAAAAGAGTGGGGTGGGGTGGTAGTGCCTAATGGGTGGAGGCTACCACCCCAATTTCAGAGTGATTGGGCAGAGGGCTGATTTTGGGGGCTTGAAGTTTACGCGTCTTTAAGGTTTTTCCCCATAGAGAAGCATGGAGGTGTCAGCAAATGTATAGCTTCACGCAGGGGGCAAAGGGATGGCCTAGAGCAGTGTGGGGTTGGTGGTAGTGCCAGGTAGGGTCAAGGAAGCTACCTGAATTTTTTCAATGGATTTGGGCATTTTTGGGGAATTGTTAAAGTTTACGCGTCTGTAAGGTTTTTCCTCATAGGGTATACATGGAGCTTTCAGCAGCCCCATAACTGCACTTGGGGGGTGCTGGGGTGGCCCAGAGCGAGTGGTAGTGTAGTGCACATAGGGTGCCAACAGTACAGGGTTCTGTTGTATCAGAGGTATTCTGAGTGTGGATTCTGTGATAGCTAATGAGATTTTCAATGAAACACCATAGAACAATATCGGACATCTGAAAAGTCTACAGTGTACTGTGCTTGATTGGCCAGCAAACTCGCCTGACCTGACCCCATAGAGAATCTATGGGGCATTGCCAAGAGAAGGATGAGAGACATGAGACCAAACAATGCAGAATTGCTGAAGGCCGCTAATGAAGCATCCCGGTCTTCCATAATACCTCATCAGTGCCACAGGCTGATAGCATCCACGCCACGCCGCATTGAGGCAGTAATTGCTGCAAAAGGGGCCCAAACCAAGTACTGAATACATATGCATGCTTATACTTTTCAGAGGTCCGATATTGTTCTATTCTTCAATCCTTGTCTTCTTGGTTCTATGTAATATTCTAATTTTCTGAGATTGTGGATTTGGGGTTTTCATGAGCTGTACGCCATGATCATCACAATTATAACAAATTAAGGCTTGACTTATCTCGCTTTGCATGTAATGCGTCTGTCTCATATATCAGTTTCACCTTTTAATTTGCATTACTGAAATTAATGGACTTTTGCACGATATTCTAATTTTCCGAGTTTCACCTGTAGATAAAACACTCATTCATTCATTCATTCATTCATTCATTCTTTCGACTTCTATACCGCCCTTCCAAAAATGGCTCAGGGCGGTTTACACAGAGAAATAATAAATAAATAAGATGGATCCCTGTCCCCAAAGGGCTCACAATCTAAAAAGAAAAACAAGATAGACACCAGCAACAGTCACTGGAGGAACTATGCTGGGGGTGGATAGGGCCGGTAACTCTCCCCCTGCTAAATAAAGAGAATCACCACATTAAAAGGTGCCTCTTTGCTAAGTTAGCAGGGGTAGCAGCTTTGACTCCACCCACAAGCCTGAATATATATACATACATAAAATATACTTACATACATAAAACAAGCATGCCTAGATCAAGAACTGAGATAATGCTACAAAGCAAAATTCCAACACCAAGAATTTCTTTAAAGATGTGTCTTTAAAGTTCGTCTGGGTGTTGCTACCAACACACAGCATGACACCGATTGTTCCCAGTGCATAAATGCTGGCATTGGGTGCCTCCTACAGTACCTGTGCAAGAACATCACTTGTTACCTTGTGCTGCTGTCAGTAACCCTCAGCCTCATGCCAGCAGAAAATGACTGCATCATAGGATTGAGCCGCTACACTTTTCATGCAAGAAATTGCCCTAATTATTTGACAATCCATTCCAGTCATAAACAAATACACACATCCTCAGTTTCATCTGACCACTATGGTCACTATGGTCACTTCTCTCTCTCTCTCTCTCTCCTTCTTTGCTTCTTGTGCCAGGGACTATTGGAGACTGGAAGAATACAATGACAGTGGCACAGAGTGAACGTTTTGACAGTGTTTTTAAGGAGAGGATGGACAAGTTGCCCTTCAAGTTTTGCTGGGATATCAATGACGAATTATGAGGACGCGACCATGTGGAAAGGGAACATGAATTTATGCTTTGTAGAAATTTATGCCATGGATGAATAATGCATACTGGGATCTCTGTATCAAACACTCAAAAAGAAATAAGATACCCACTCCTTATAATAATCTATAACAAACACTGTTGATATGGGTATCCTTTGTGTTGACTTAAGAAGTCACATAAATCCAACGACACACTCAACTTCTAATGGAATCAATATGATACTTCATAAAGATACACTTGTGAGGATAATACAATCCATATTATAAAAGTTAATACAATATATATCGCAAAAATCCACAATGCTAACCTGCTGACCTCCATTTTGTTATTAAACTTTGTCAAGTGGATGACAATCTTAGAGAAATTAGAAAGCTTCCATGTAACTTGATAACACTTGCAGTATCAATCCATATCTTCCACTGATGTGTAGAATCACCTCTGTTGCTTCAAGAAGATATACTAATACAACTAGCTTGCAACAATCTTAGAAATTCCATAAGCTTGATAACACTAGTGATATTGATGATATTGATCCATATTCTCTAGTCTTCTCTCATCCAAAAAATTATGAAACTCAATTATATTCTATTTAATGATCCTATGCATTATATCTCAGAAATTTCAGAATACATCTTGCTTCAAATGACATATAGAAATGTGAAACAAAAAACTTTTATAAAAGTCAAAACACATGGAAGCATCTATGATATAGATATACTAAAACAGCCTACTTAGTGTAACATGATACTATTCAAGCAGCATCTTCTGTAATCCCGTATTAAGTATTTGATGTGAAAAAACCTCAAAAACTCAATACAAAATACATTGTAACGTCGGAGGATGAGGATGATATAGAATGTTCATTCATGTGCCAAGTAAAATGTATGCATGGGTCAATATCTCTGAATGTTTTCAAAGAGCCCTGAAAAATTATTTGTTTGGCCTGGCCTTCCAAGGTTTTTAAATTGTTCTTTAAAATTTTTAAACTGGTCTTAAATTGTCTTTAAACTTGTTTTTATATTGTTTTAAGCTGATGGTTTTAAATGTCTGTCTGTTTGTTAGTTGGTTTTGATTTTTGTACACTGTCCAAAGCCTTTGGATGGTTAGGGTTGTATAGAAATG
The DNA here is from genome assembly GCF_027244095.1 of Hemicordylus capensis. Lineage (NCBI taxonomy): Eukaryota > Metazoa > Chordata > Lepidosauria > Squamata > Cordylidae > Hemicordylus > Hemicordylus capensis. The sequence goes on from NC_069657.1 coordinate 337,354,154, forward strand.
AAATGAAATGAAATGAAATGAATAGAATAGAATAGAATAGAATAGATCCAATCAAAAAATGAAAGTATAGAACGAACAGATTGTACAATGATGAAAATGTCATCAATAAATCTACTATAGCATAAGAAGGCCTTTTTGTAAGGATTATTAACATCATTCAAAACAACACTAGATTCTAAATGGGCCATATAGAAATCTGAAATAATGGAGCAACTGGGCTTCCCACAACAACCCCCTGAATTTGTAAAGAGTATTTAAAAATAATGTCCAATCAATCCAACAAGAAATGTGTAGGAGGGTTCCTGTGGGTCTAGAATCAAGATAAGATGCTATGACCATTCTAGCAACTTCCAGTGGAACTGATGTGTACAGAGACTTAACATCCAAAGTGATGAAGGAGAATGTTGAATGTATAGATAAAATGCTTTGTATCTTTCATGTAAGATAGACATTTGGAGACGTAGAAATATCAAGACTAGGGGATTCCAGCCTACTCTGGATCAAGTTGCACGCCTTCTGAAGAAGGAGGTTTGCACTCTGCTCCCAGTGCTGCTGCCCCTCTCTGATCCTTCTCTTCTGAGACACAAAAGCAAGGGCTCTCTCCAGGGGCATGGCTAGGGGAGAGGGGGCCCGTGTTCACCCCTCTATCTGGCGGTCCCTTGTAGTGAGGGAGATAATGGAGAGGGGTGGAGCTGGAGGGCCCTCAGGAGCTGGGGCCCGGGTTCTTTGAACCCCTTCACTCAATTATAGCTACGCCCATGGCTCTCTCTGCCTTCAATCAGCTCCTTAAATGCATTGTGAAAACCCCTGCTTTAGCCTACCGCTCCCTTCTCACTCCCTCCAGCAAATGGGAGCACAGCTGCCCATTCCAACACTTGATTTCAATGACAACAAGCCAACCAAGAAGTAAAGAGATCTCAAACCAACTGCAAGCCAGTGCTAGGAAACCAACCAGCAAGGGAAAAACAGAGAGAGAGACCGGTCTCATGGTCAAAGAGACCCGTCTGGGGAGGGTGAGCGGGGAGAGCGGGGGTAGTCCGCTCTCCCCGCACACCAGCAGACAGTCTGCTCTAGGCAGCGGAAGTGGCTGCCCACACAACTGCCGGCTCCGTTACAGAGCCTGCGGGTGCTGGGGGGAGGTGGCACAAGCGCACAGGGCATGCCGAGGAAACAATGCTCTGGGTGGCTGTGGCCAGCCCATGGCTCACTCACAGCCCGCCCACACACCCACCGATCACCTGTCATGTGTGGCCAAAGGGGGGTTGAGGGCCAAGTGGGTCTGCCTGCAGCCAGGCTGTGTCTGCCTGCCCCCGTGGCACCAGTGGCAAAGGCCTTGGGGCTGGGCTGGGGCTGGCTGGGCCAGGCGAGTCACTTCCCTGCACCTGAACAGTGTGACTTTCCCGTGCCTGTGCACTTCCTTAGCTGCTGGCCTCGCAGAGGCAGACTGCCGTGGGCTGGCCCCAGAAAGGCTCTCAGAACCCCTCCGGCCTCACAGCACCCCCTCTGGCAACATTGCCCCCTGCAGTGTGGAGGACTGGACTTCACCCCAAAGTCCAGTCCAAAGGGTGCTTCTGGCCGTGCAGCAAGTAGATCTGGAAGCATCAGCATCAATGTCCATTCACCAGCAATCAAGCTGTATAACAGATGGTCCCCTCTGCTCTTACCTTCACACAGTAGTCTCCCTGTTCCTTTTAAAAATGTATGGCAGTACTGTTACAGAAAGAGAAACGTAGGTTTCATGAATATTTATACAGTGCTTTTCAGTCAAAGCTTTCAAAGCATTTACTGTACATTGAATGAATGAATGAATGAATGAATGAATGAATGAATGAATGAATGGAATATAATAAGATGGTTGCCTGTCCAAAAAAGGCTCCCACTCTAAAGAGAAACGGAAGGTAACACCAGCAACAAGCTCTGGAAGAATGCTATGCTGGAGTTGGATAGGACCAGTTGCTTTCCACCCGCTATATAGAAGAGACTCCACATTTTCCTCTTTGCTCACTTTGCAGCCCTTCTAAGATCTTAATGGAAAGTAATTAAGAGGAAATTCATGCTGGCAGTATGCGCACAACTTTCCCAAAGTATAATAAGAAGACATCGGTATTCCCCCCCCCCAATATGTGCTATCTAATAGTCATGTATCTCACGGATCTAGAGGACATGGGCAGCCTGGTCCTCTTGTTCTCCCTCCCATAGCATGCTTTACATACCAAGGATGGCGGAAAGTCCAACGCTGCTCTCCCCTCAGTCAGACCTTCCCTGTAGATCCTGATTGCAGGTAGAGGCCATGGATTATACGCAGGAAGACCTTTGGGCAGCCCAGCTTCTTCAGTGTTGGAATAGGCACTGCTGCCAAGACACAAGGCACTGAGTGTTCCTGCTGCATAACTGCTGGCATCAGGCCCCTCCTATAGCACTTGCTCAAGTACATCACTTGTAACTTTGTGCTGATGCCCATAACCTTAAGCCTTGCCCTTAACAGTCCAGGAGCAAAGGATTGTGTCATAGGATTGAGCCCCTACACTTTGTGTTTGGATTCTTGGTTGCTATATAAGTTCTTCATACGGATTCATTGAGAGAACTCAAGGAGGCCAAAAGGCTTAAAAAAAAAATCCTTAAAGCACACACATACACACACACGCACAAACACCCCATATACCTCACTGGCTTGGGGTTTGAGGGGGGAGTTGTTGCCCAATGTGCCTTATCCCCAGATCTGTTTTGGAGTACCTGGGCACCCGCCAAGGGGAGGGAAATGGGCCAATTGGGCTGCCTCAAATCCCCATTATTCCCTATGCAGAAATGTTAAAACTGGAAAAATCCTTTTAAAATCATTAAATATCACATGAGTACCTGATTGCTTTGGGGGTTAGGAGGTAGACACCCATGGGTGCCTACCACCCAACCAAGTTTTGTGCCTCTAGGTCTGCCTCCACAAACCAAGACAGTGACACAACTAAAGAGAGACCAAACTGCAAACCAAAAAATCACAAGAGACAGACCTGCATTATACCATGAGAATGACATTATGACAACAACTGCAAACCAAGACAACCAATGGGAAAGGAACCTACACTGAAGACAACTAGCCTGCATCCACACATACCTTACTTACCCCAAAAATGCAAAGCTGCCAAAAAACCAGTTTGCTAAATGCAATCTTTCAAGAGGAACACATTTAAATAAACATTGAAGCAAGGCAAGCAGCAATCATTTAGAAAAAGGAGCTATTTGAAGCAATTATAAAAGCCCTACATTTCAGATATCCAATAATAATAATAATAATAATAATAATAATAATAATAATAATAATAAACAGTGGACCACCTGATCAGCTGTTGTAAGAAGATCGCACAGACTGACTACAAACAAAGGCATAACAAGGTAGCAGGAATGATACACTGGAACATCTGCAAAAAAATACAAGCTACCTGTAGCCAAGAATTGGTGGGACCATAACATTGAAAAAGTTGAAGAAAATGAAGATGTAAAAATATTATGGGACTTCCAACTACAAACAGACAAACGTCTGCCACACAATACACCAGATATAACTGTAGTCGAGAAGAAAGAAAAACAAGTTAAAATAATCGACATAGCAATACCAGGGGATAGCAGAATAGAAGAAAAAGAAATAGAAAAAAATCACCAAATACAAAGATCTACAAATAGAAATTGGAAGGCTGTGGCAGAAAAAGACCAAAATAATCCCAGTGGTCATTGGCACCCTGGGTGCAGTTCCAAAAGACCTTGAGGAGCACCTCAACACCATAGGGGCCACAGAAATCACCATCAGCCAATTACAAAAAGCAGCTTTACTGGGAACAGCCTATATTCTGCGACGATATCTATAACAATTGACAATAAAATTCTGGCATCCCTGGTCCTTGGGAAGGACTCGATGTCTGGATAAAACAAACCAGTCAATAACTCCTGTCTGACTGTGTAAACAAGAAATAATAATAAAATAATATCCAATAAAAATTTAAAATAACGCACCTTGAACTGTCTTCTTCTCTTCTCTTCTTTTTGTGCATGCTAGAATTTTATTGATTGATTGATTTGATTTGATTTGATTTGATTTCTATACCGCCTTCTATAACAAGATGGAATCAAAAGACCCACCCCTCCGTTGTCACTCCCTCCCTCCCGCCCAATCAAACATGCTTACAGTGCCATATGTCTGAAGGGGGAGGTGTTGTAAGGGTCTTCACTGGCAATTCCATGCTTTGCAACCCCTACCAATGTGATATTCCGTCTAGAGATGTACATATCAGCTGGTATAAAAGTTTGATTAAATGAATGAATGAATGAATGAATATTCCCCTTCACAGGAACGATATGGACTCAGAACATTTTGTGCTTGATTCATCATGAAGGTCACCGAGATGGAACTGAAGATACAGATTTATTAGACAGAGTCCCATGGCTGGAGTACAATATCTGCAATCTGGATTTTGAGAAGCGCCCATCATCTCATCTCTTTGCTACCCATCTGCCCTACTATCTAGTACTGAAGGGGTTACGAAATGGAAGAGCAAAAGTAAGGTGAGCCACTTCTTAATTCTGTTAAATTAAATTTTGTTTTCTCCTCCTTTAACTTAACATGTCCGTTTTCATGGATAATATTGACTGTCTCTTGACATCTCCACACTTCTCTTCCTGCTTTGGTATGAATGAAAGACCCTGAGGGCCAAACCATGGCTTATGGGAGACATTCCTTCCCCCAGACTGGAAGTCTCAGCTATGCAAATATTGATTGAGTGATTGAGTGATTGATTGATTGATTAAACTTCTATGCCGCCCAAACTTTTATCTCTGGGAGGTTAACATAAAAACAATTTAACCACAGAATTTGGGAAAGCTTGAGTGAAAAGATGGGTTTTCAGGTGTTTTTTAAAAATTGCCAGAGATGGGGAGGATTGTATCTCAGCAGCGAGCACATTCTACAATCTCAGGGCAACGACCAAGAAGGCCAGTATCTGTAGCACAAGGCTGAATGACTGGGGGCCAAAAGTCTATAAATATCTGACCAAGCACCTTCATGGTGAACAGTTTTATGGGTAATCTCTTTATTAACTGATCTAAAAGGAAGATGACCATAAACTTAATCTAACGAAAGAAAATTACAGTGAAAACCTAATGTTCATATCACTGAATGGTCTGAATTTTAAAATATTGTTTTTTCTGCAGATTATTTATGTAGCGAGAAACCCAAAAGACGTAATGATCTCCTTTTACCATTTTTCCAAATTTGCAGTGACATTAGAAGAAATAGAAGACTTTGGTGTGTTCATGGAGCAGTTTTTATCTGGCAAAGGTAAAAATTATTTGCTACCACACCCTGATCTCTGTACCCCTTCTCTGCATTTGAGAACAAGCTCTTGAGAGCACAGGAAAAGAGTATTCAGCTTCTATGAGGAAGTTCTGTCCTATTTTTTAAAAATCCAATGGCTCCCTTCCTCCAAACAAAAAAAAAGTTTATTCTATGAAAAATAAATTCAGTAGCTGGCATCCATCCTCATCAAGTGATTGTGCAAATGTGTTGCACAAGTGCAAAGTTGTGTGCTAGCTAGTTCTGCTCACTCTGGAGCCTGCATTCCAGACCAGTTTTGCACTCGTGCAACCATCCTTCCACTTGTGCAACATGGTGTGCAACATGTGCTGTGTCTGCTGCTGAGCAAGCTCTTCCTGCATCCATTTACTTTTGTGCATGAGTGGGACTTGTGGATTTTGTGCAAACATATTATTTTCTTGAGCACGTGCTACTTTGTTCCCAAAGTGCTTTTTCATCTCGATATGACCCATACTTTTGCATTATAGTATAGTGTCAGTGTTAAACCCGTATGTAGTGATCAGTCACTGGCCAGCCCCTCCTATCCCCTAAAGCATTAACCAGAAGTTAACCCCGTCCCGACTTACAATCCCTACCTCTAACCGGATCTGTCCTTGTGGCCAAGGGATTGAGACTGTGACGAACATCCTTTTATATTCAGTGTATAGGGATTTTCGTATCTCTCTTCTCTCACCCCTCTTATTAAATATTCCTGTTAGAATGAATGATAGATATGCATCCTTTTTACTAGCTGATCCTTTTGTACCCATAACGCTGTCTGTGGCTAATTTCTGTGCAGCTGCATATGAGATTAGGTCTGAGCTGGTTTGAGATATCGGTATTATAACATTAGATTTTGTATTATTTATATTATCTTTACTGTAATCTGTACTGTCTTTCTTTTATGTTGTTGGCTCAGTGACAGTAATAATCTAATCTAATCTTATCTATTTATCTTTCACATGTCACAGAAAGATGCATAAATACAGAAAGCTGCATTCTCTCAGAGGAGAGCTGTTCTTGTAGTAGCAAGCATGAAGTGACCCTTTTGCTAGGCAGGTTCTGAACTGGTTTGCAATTGAATTGGAGACTATTCAGTGTGTGAGGACTGTAAGAGATTCCCCTTAGGTGATGGGGCCGCTCCTGAGAAGAGCACCTGCCTGCTTGCCTGCAGAAGGTTCCAAGTTCCCTCCATGACATCTATAAGACAGGGCTGAGAAAGACTTCTGCCTGCAGCCTTGGGGAGGCCACTGACAGACAATACTGAACTAGATGGACCAATTGTCTGACTTGGTATGAGGCAGCTTCCTGTGTTCCTATGCCCCCAATATCATTTTCTTTTATTTCCCTTTTATAAGAAGTCTGATTTGGATTTCTCATTATTCTTAATTATGAGATTCACACACACACCTCATTTTGTTTCGTTACTTAGGAATACCCAGCTGTATCCTCACGGTGTGATTGGAATCATGGTAGTTATTCTCCTTAATGTTATCGCTGAAATGGGGCATTTAAAGCATTCATTTCTGATCTCTATTTCAACCAATTTGAACTACAGCTTTACTGCTTGCATCCTAACACCACCCGCTATCATTTAGATTTATTCTAGCTTTTATACCAAAATAATGCATCTATCTTCTGTCAGTTCTTGGTAGTTTATGGCTGGATCATATCGAAGGCTGGTATGCTCACAGGGGTGACTTCAATATCCTGTTCCTAACCTATGAAGAAATGAAGAAGGTAAGACCTAGTAGTATTACTCAGCAAGAGCTACCCAACGTTTGATGATTTTTTAAAATCACTGGACTCAGAGGGTTTTACAAGAGGGACACATTCCTGCAGTGTTTATTCCCCACCCCCACCCCCTGCCTCAGCTTTTGAGCTAGCCAAAGCAGGAAAACCAAATGGATAATCCCATACTGGAACTGGCCCAGGAACTCAGCAAGATCATGAATAGGTATCTAGCTTCTCCGTCTCTGAAAAATGATGTCTTGTCTCCTCTGTTTTTGTTTGTCGACTGATATGTTATGCAATTGTGGATTGTCTGACATCAAAACTGTGTCTCATTTCAGGATCTGAGAAGTGCTGTACTGAAAATATGCAACTTCCTAGGAAAGAGGCTGTCTGAAGAAGAACTGGCCGATGTTGTGGAGAAGGCTGGAATTGATAAAATGAAAATGGATCGCAGAACAAACTACATGACACTGCCGACTGGTCTCGTAGATTTCAGTAAAGGAGCTTTTCTTCGCAAAGGTGAATCAAAACTGGTTGAAAACTGAGGTTGTGTCCAGTAGCCCGAGACCCGCAGCTGCCACAGAAATGATTGGGAGGGACCGACTCTGCTTTTAAATTCACGGACGGTGGTACATATCAAGAAAAAGAGCCGCACAGCACTATTGCTATTGTTAGGCAGAGATAACTTGAGTAGATCAAATGACTCACAGTGAAGTCCAAAAACCCAGTGATTAACTTGGACAGTTTTTGTATTTCATGCCTGGAATCCCCAACTTTGCTGAGCAGTAAGCAACTCTAGTGGCAGCATCTACACATGGCCTTTCTGGCATTTCTCTTTGTACACATCTGCACCTAGGTCCAGTCCAAGCACCCCCTCCCATTATTGTGAACAGGGATCAGCAAATTTCACTTTTGCAGAGGAGTTCAGCAAATTTCTTCAAGACAGTTGCAAACCTGACAGAAGGTTTTATTGTGTGGGTGAACCCTTTATTTTTGGATCTGGCAGCTGTAAAAGGTTCCTCTTTGCTTAATCAGCAGCGGTTCCAAATACTTCCAACTGGGAAAGCATGAAAAGGACATTCATGCCAGTTCACAACTTTCCAATGGATAATAAGGTAGCCCATCTTAGTGCTGGTGGGGTGGGGAATACAGGTACTGTATCTACAACACATGTATCGCTTGCTACCAGATCTGCCCTGAAGTGCTGGCTAGACACCTCCACTATACTTTTGTCTTGATTTGTGGAATTTAGCTTGGTAAGCAGTATACAGTAGTTCCAGTATCAAACATGAACCAGTTTGGTGTGCATTGGAAAAGATGAGGAGGCAGAAACACAGTTCAGACATTTTTTTACGGGGGTACAGAATGCAAACGTTCAATTTGACAAGGCAATAACTCTTAGCTGATATTGTAGGCAAGAGTATGGCTCACAACAATATAGCTTGAAGTCTTAATTAGAGACCAATCAACTTGGCTAGGGTGCTTTAATCCAAGCTTGGCTTAAAGATTGCTGTGCAAAGTACTTGAAAGCATGGAGGTTTCAAAGTGTGGAAGAGTGGGCGTGGGGTGGGGAGGAGGCTTAGAAGGCCAAGAGGCTAGTTGACCTATCCTTCCTGGTTTAAGTGGGTACATTCATTGCATGTTGGCACAGTCTTCTTGTGAGGATCAAGCAGAAAGGCAGGAAAGAGAAGCGGGGAGTGAAGGGCTACCACTCGCTGGTATTGGAGTCCACAGGATACTGACCAAAATGATTCCGAGATGCTTGGTTTAGGCCTCTGAGGCCATGTGGTTTGGCTAGAGGTGTGTGTGCGTGTGGGTATGTATACCATAGGTTAGTGTCCATAGGATAGTGACCAAACAGATTCCGAGATGCATGGTTCAGCCCTCCGAGGCCATGTGCTTTGGTGCTATACACACACACACACACACACACACACACACACACACACACACACACCTTGAAACCTGCCCTGAGGTGGATTCCAATCCATTCTATCCAGAAGGTGGCAAATTCCATGCATTATAAATACGTTCTTCTGGTGTGGCATTAGTCACTAGGTATAAATTGCCCCCCAAAAGGCAAGGGTTAAGTTATGTAGATGTATTGCTCATGTTGAATAGAGCTGTGCTGGACTGACCATCTGAAGAGCAGGATGCCTTCCAAGTGTACAAGATTACACATCTCCAGTACTGATGCCCTCATTTCCTGGAGTCCTGGCCAGCTAGGTTGTTAATTAAGAAAGGTCAGGAAATGCACTGCATATCTGTGTGCTCCCGAAGAGTGCTCTACTGTTCTCTTGTGAAAGGGAGGATTCCTTCCCTGATTGATTCTCCTTTTGAAATGGGGTCTGCTCACCAGCTACAGCCCTCTCTCTGAATGAGAGAGGTAGGGGTATGCCATTCAGTCTTCGCTATTCTGACCTTGGGGTCTCATGCGTTGCTCATGTGCAGTGACCAGCTGTGGGTTTTGCCAAACCCAGGCAGGTGAAGGTTCACCATAGGGACTACAATTCCATAGTCTCGTGATGGATAGCCACCCAAAAGTAATATAGATAGAGGTGTGCTCTATAGGCTACCCTGCAAGTGGGCTATCCAGCAGCACTGTCTGTTCTAGAGGAGACGGGTAGCCTGGTCCTCTTCTTATTCATCCCATAGCAGCTTTCATATAACACGTATAGCAGGAAGTCCAAACCTTTTCTCCACTAAATCAGTCCTTCATTTTAGACCCTGATTTCAGATCAAGGCCAAGTCTCGCAGAGTAACTACCTATATTCTATAAGTAATTGCACAGGAAGCTTGGCTTTAGTTGCAGAAAACAAGAGCTTGAACATTTATTATTAAACAATAGCTAATGAATGTGACTATCTCCCAGGCAAGCGAGGGAGAACCTCTGTGTTTGAATTCTTATGGGTATGAAGCTTAAGTGAAGCTTAGACTCCACCCGCAAGTCTGAACATATATACATACATAAAATATACATACATACATAAAACAAGCATCCCTAGAAGAAGAACTGAGATAATGCTACAAAGCAAATTTAGAACACCAAGGATTTCTTTAAAGATGCGTCTTTAAACTTGGTCTGGGCACTGCTACCAACACACAGCATGGCACCAATTGTTCCCATTGCATAACCTCTGACATCGGGTGCCTCCTACAGCACCTGTGCAAGAACATCACTTGTTACCTTGTGCTGCTGTCAGTAACCCTCAGCCTCATGCCAGCAGAAAATGACTGCATCATAGGATTGAGCCGCTACTCTTTTCATGCAGGAAATTGCCTTAATTATTTGACAATCCATTCCAGTCATAAACAAATACAAACATCCTCAGTTTCATCTGACCACTATGGTGTGTCTTCTCTCTCTCTCTCTCTCTCTCTCCTTCTCTGCTTCTTGTGCCAGGGACTGTTGGAGACTGGAAGAATACAATGACAGTGGGACAGAGTGAACGCTTTGACAGCATTTTTAAGGAGAGGATGGACAAGTTGCCATTCAAGTTTTGCTGGGATATCAATGACCAATTATGAGGACACGACCATGTTGAAAGAGAACATGAATTCATGCTTTGTATAAATTTATGCCATGGTTGAATAATGCATACTAGGATTTCTATATCATACACTCAAAAAGAAATAAGACACCATCCCGCCATATAATAATCTCTAACAAGCACTGTTGATGTGGGTGTCCTTTGTGTTGACATAAGAAGTCATATAAATCCAATGACACACTCAACTTCTAATGGAACCAATATGATACTTCATAAAGATACACTTGTGAGGATAATACAACCTATATTATAAAAGTCAATACAATATATATCGTACAAATCCACAATGGTAACCTGCTGACCTCCATTTTGTTGTTAAACTTTGTCAAGTGGATGACAATCTTAGAGAAATTAGAAAGCTTCAATGTGACTTGATAACACTTGCAGTATTAATCCATATCTTCCACTGATGTGTAGAATCACCTCTGTTGCTTCAAGAACATAGGAACATCGGAACATAGGAAACTGCCATATACTGAGTCAGACCATTGGTCTACCTAGCTCAGTATTGTCTTCAGAGACTGGCAGCAGCTTCTCCAAGGTTGCAGGCAGAAAGCTCTCTCAGCCCTATCTTGGAGAAGCCAGGGAGGGAATTTGACACCTTATGCTCTTCCCAGAACAGCTTCATCCCCTGAGGGGAATATCTTGCAGTGCTCACACATCAAGTCTCCCATTCAGATGCAACCAGGGCAGACCCTGCTTAGCTATGGGGACAAGTCATGCTTGCTACCACAAGACCAGCTCTCCTCTCCTCAGACCAGAAGAAGGTATACTAATACAACCAGCTTGCAACAGTCTTATGGAAACAGAAATTCCATAAGCTTGATAACACTAATGATATTGATCCATATGCTCTCTTCCAAGAAATATTGAAACTCAGTTATACTCTAGTTCATGAACCTATGCACTATATCTCAGAAATTTTACAATACATCTTGCTTCAAATGACATATTTGAATTAATTCAAAATTGAATTATTATTATTATTATTATTATTAATAATAATAATAATATGCAAATGTGAAACAAAAAACCTTTACAAATGTCACAATACATAGATGCATCTATGATATAGATATATTGAAACAGCCTACTTAGTGTAACATGATAATAAGATAGAAAACTATTCAAGCAGCATCTTCTATAATCCCTTATTAAGTACTTGATGTGAAAAAACCTCAAAAACCCAATACAAAAGACACTGTAACATCCGAGGATGAAATAGAATGTTCATTCATGTGTCCAGTAAAATGTTTATGTGGGTCAAAAGCTCTGAAAGTTTTCAGGGAGCCCTGGAAACCTATTTGTTTGGTCTGGCCTTCCAACGTTTTAAAATTGTTCTTAAAAAATTAAACTGGTCTTAAATTGTCTTTAAACTCATTTCTATATTGTTTTAAGCTGATGGTTTTAAATGTCCGTCTATCTGTCTGTCTGTTTTGATAGTTGTACACTGTCCAGAGCCTTTGGATAAATAATAAATAGTGAGCACCCCTGGGTGATGTCATCGCAGGTACAACAGCATAACTGTTAGCCCAAGATGCTTGAGGTCTTTTCCCCTGCTGACCCGTGCCCTGCAGTGGGTAGGTGGGTTAGTGAGTAGGGCCTCCCCTCTTAGGGAAGAGCATCTTCTAGTGGCAACTGTGGAGGAAGTTCAGAGTGCTTCAAATGCCACCCCAGCCATATTGGTCTTGCCATCCTCCCCAATTCCCCTGGACAGTGTGAGCTGCCGGTCTGAGCATGAGAGGAGTAGGAGGAAGTAATAGTGGCAGCATGGTGTGAGATCACTTTGAGCTGTGTCTTGGTGGTCCAACCCATGCTGTCTGCACCCAACCCATGCTGTCTGAAAGGACCCCAAGCATCTTGGGCTAACAGTTATGCTGTTATACCTGCGATGACATCACCCAGGGGTGCTCACTCCTGTTTATTTATTATTTATTTATTTCTTACATTTGTAAACCACCCCATCCAGAGGCTCTGGGCAGTGTACAACAACTTTTAAAATACACAAAAACACACAATTAAAAACATAGTGCTAAAAACAATATAAAAACAATTCAAAAAAATTTAAAGCCATTTAAAAACAATTAAAATACTTTTAGAAAACTGTAGACAGCTATAGGCCTAGCATGCCATCATCTAGCGGCAACAAGGCAGCTGCTCCTGCTCCCAAGAAGGAAACCCTGAATGTGTGGTGGGAGCAATTGCTGGGCAAGTGGTCTGACCACCCCAAACAACATCTGATAACCCTGAGCATTGGAAAGATGATGGCTTTGGATGATGAGCCATTTCAGATGGTGGAGAACTCCAGCTTCCAGTAGCTGCTCCAGCTGCTTGCTCCTGACAACAAGTTTCCCTCACGCGCCACTTTCAACAGGCAGGTGGTGCTTTCCCTGTACTGGGCATGCATGGAGGCTGTGTTGGGGCTGCCAGTGTGCATTTCACTGCTGATCTGTGGACCAGCCGCAGCAGTAGGGATGTGCATAAAACCGGTTCTCCCGGTTCGGTTCGGGTCCGAACCGGGTCCGGACCGGACCGGGGTGGTTCGGTTTTGGTTTTGCCAGACCACCCCCCCGGTCCGGTTCGGATCCGAACTGGTTCGGATCACAAAAAGTGGCTGGTTTTGAAGGGGACATTGTGTTCTACCTGCCACCCAAATTTCAAGTCGATTGGACCTTCCTCTGATTTTTTACAAATTTTTTTCAAAAAATAAATTTTTGCCCATAACTCACAATGTGGAGCCCTTAGGGGCAAAAAAGCTGGGGTGGGTGGTAGCCACCCATGGGTGTCCTCCACCCCAAAAATCCCAAGGCAATTGGTGGCTCCTAGTATTATTGGTGAATTTCTGAAGAAATTTTTTTTCCCATTGGCTAGAATGGGGGTTTGGGGCTGCCCCAGACCCACCTCTGTGGGGTGGCAGCACCCCCAAAGTGGGTCCGGGGCCATGGCAAAAATGCCCTCAGTCCCTCCCAGCAATCCCCGTAGAGATAGGAGTGATGGTTCTGTTGTTTTTCTGAGGTATTCTGAGTGTAGATTCTATGATAGCTTATGAGATTTCCAATGAGACACCATGAATCCACTCTCATTTGCTATCACAGAATCCACACTCACTCAGAACACCTCAGAAAAACAACAGAACCATCACTCCTATCTCTACGGGGATTGCTGGGAGGGACTGAGGGCATTTTTGCCATGGCCCCGGACCCACTTTGGCGGTGCTGCCACCCCACAGAGGCGGGTCTGGGGCAGCCCCGAACCCCCATTCTAGCCAATGGAAAAAAAATTTTTCTTCAGAAATTCACCAATAATACTAGGAGCAACCCAACAATTGCCACCCCATCTTTTTGGCCCCTCTCTCTGGGCGCCCTAACACGTAACACCTAGTCAGTCCATCTTAATGCCTACCTACTACCACCACTCCTATCCAAGCAAGTAAGAGGAGGACACTCAGAGAGACAACACCCACTCTCTGATCTAACAAAAAGGCCACTGCTGTGCTGCCTGCCAGCACAGCAGCAGCAGCGGAGCAGCACACTAAGCACAAGAGCAGCACACACAGAGAAGAAGCAGGAGGCGGAGCAGCAGAGCAGCAGACCTGCCGCTCTGCATGATGGGTGACGTGATGCCCAAAGAAACCACCGCCTCACTCAGTGCCTGCCACTGACTAGGCCCGACAGACAGAAGCCAGCCAACCTGCTCTGCTCTGCTCTGATGCTCCCCATGGATGATGCACACACACCCTACATCTGTATCCCAATGACCAGACCAGACCAGACCAAGTGCGCAGAGTCAGCACAGGCCAGCAGCCACCAGCCCAGCAACAACAACAGCTACTACTGCTACCATCACAACCAGTGTTGCCGCTACAATAACATTCCCAGTCCAGTCACGCGCGCCACAGCCTGAGCCTAGCACACAGCCAACAGCTGCTGCCAGCCAGTGCCTGGCAAGCCCAGCCAACATGAGGAGGAGAGAGCTAAGTAGACGGCGCACGCACATCACCAACCCATCACGACGGCGCAACTGCAAGGGGAGAGGGCACAATTACAGGCAGGAGGAGGAGGAGGAGGCAAGGCAATCCTAGCACAGATTTGAAAGTTTAAAATCCACCAGGACATCTTCTAGAATCTAGACTTCTGTTTTTTCTACCACCAGCTGTAGTGTCTAGTTAGTCAGTGTGCTGTGCAGCTGAGCTGCGTGTGAGGAAGGATGATTGTAGCTAGTTCTTTAGTTTCAGCAGACTGAGCATTGAGCATGGGCAGTGGCCTTGGGAAGCAACACAATTACACGACACTCACCTCCTGCTGCTGGTTCTAGAAGTTGCCTCTTCTCGTCTTTTCACCTCTTTGTGTGTGTGTGTGTGTGTGTGTGTGTGTGTGTGCAGTGAGTGCATGCCTTTTGCCTTGCTGGAAAGAAATGCTTCTCTGGTCCACCACCACATATCTGCTCAAGGACACAGAGGCCCAAGGCAGAGGTGGTGGCACCAGTGTGAGTGCATGTGTGCTGGTGGTGTTTGCCACCACAGGTGTTTTGTGTGTGTATGTGTGCGCTGCTAGCTAGGAGGGGGGAGGGAGGCAGGGAGGGAGGCAGGGAGGCAGGGGGGAGGAAAGGGGAGGGGGAGAGGGATGTAGAGGGGATTGAAGGGGGGAGGGTCCGGCTCAGAGTTGGTCAGCCACATATTTGTGCACACACGTGCTCACGTGTGTGCTTCGGTGGGAGAGACCAGACTCTCATCATCTGCCAGACCGGGGTTGGGGGCAGGTGAGGCGGTGGTGGGCTGGAAGGGAGGGAGGATGGAAGGTGGTGAAGAGGAAGGGGAGAGGATGAGAGGGGAAGGATGGAGGGAGGCATGGGGGGGAGGAAAAAAACATGTAGACAGACACACACCACACTACACACAGAAAGCATCCACACACAGAGACAGTGCTAGGCATCCATTCACACAGACAGACAGACAGACAGACACACAACAGGAAGAGACAGACTGAGCCTGCACCACACACACACACACACACACACACAGACCCAATTCCCCCCCTGCACAGTTATCAATCAATATGTTGTGTTGGCAGCCAGTTCATTGCTATTCTGATGGTTTTGGGTTTTTTGCCATCAGCCAACATCAACAGTGACCACAATCAAGATGAACATAAGATGATAATAATTCATTCGTTTCATTTGAAAAAATCACCCAGTCATTTTCTCCATGTAGACCAAGCCCCCCACACATGATTTCTGGCAACATTTTCAATAAAATCAATTCATTTGGCATTCATCATTTTGTTCTCCCTCTGTCACCTTTTTTTCTTTCTTTTGCATAATTTTGAGGCTTGATTTTGACATGGGGTTTTTAAAGAAAAAATTATTTACATGTTTATTTACATACAGTATTTACATATCTACACTGCATTTTAGAATGTATACCCGCCGCTGCCGCTAAGTCTAGTACTCCGTGGGCTGTGCTACTTTGGGGGGGGTGTGCCGTGCCCACGCCAGGTCCCCAAATGCTGACAGGTGGATAGATAAAGGGCCTGTGCTGGTCAGCATTGGGTTTCTTTTTAGGTGGGCGTGGGCATTGTAAACATCTGGCCAGTCGCAGCACTACAACTACTACTACAACTGCATCTCTGTGTGGGCACACTACACGCTGCGACTGGCTGGCACGGCTCAGCATCTGTCACGTCAGCTCAGCTAGAGGTGGAAGGGGGGAGGGTAGGGATAAGCACAGAGGTCGAGCCAGGCAGGTGACCAACCATGGGGCAACCCACGGTAATCACTCGCCCGTCTCAAACTGCAGCTTGGGGTAGCCCAACAGGGGGAGGTTCACCTTAAGGAAGACCAGCTGCTCCACCAGACCAGGGTCCAAGCGGGAGCGAGAGGGTGTCACCACGTCCCCGGCACGTGAAAACACCCGCTCGCTCTGGACACTGGTTGGGGGGCAGGAGAGGAGGCGCACAGCCACCACCGCCAGGTCCGGCCAGACTTGGCGGCGGCTCGCCCAGAACTGTGCGCAGTCCACGCCGTCTCCCTCCACAGGCTCCTCCAAGTACTGCGCAACGCATTGCTCAGCACTGGAGGGGGGCCTGGCAGGTCGAGCCTCCCGCATACCAGGCATGGCGCCATAGCAGAACCGCTGAAACCACTGGGCGGATCTCGAGTCGGTAGCAAATGGCTGCTGCGATGGCGCCGCCTGGGATGCCGCGCTGCTGGACTGGGAAGAGGGAGGGGAAGGGGAAGCTGACGCCGGCTGGCCGCCCATGCTGCTGCTGGGTGCAGGTTGGGCCGCGAGGGCTGCCCCCGCACCACTACCAACACCCTGGTCTCTGCGGGCCCTAGCGGCCTCCTCCTCCCTAACCTTCTCGACCAGGATGCCCTTCCACCTGGGCAAGTCGTCGGCACTCACGGCATTGCCCTTGAGGGCTGGGTGACAGAGACAAGCGAGGACATACTCCTCCCTGTCTCCCAGCACATCAACGAGCCGCTTGTCAACCCCAGACCTCAGCCTCCCAGCCAGAGCACGACCCTCTGGCGTGGTCAGAGAGATATGGAGTCCACCCATCAGCTTCTCGAGACCAACAGCTGTGGGCAGCGCCTGGCTCAAGGGAGTGGTGTCGCCACACAAGCCCTTCGTGGCAAGCTGGAAGGGCTCGAGTGCCGACACCGCCTCGGACATCTGCTTCCACTCTGCGTTCGAGAAGTCGCAGACATCCAAGGACTCGTCCCTCGCCAGGGCGACAAGGGCTCTCTCCTGCTCCAACAGGCGCTGGAACAGGAGGAAGGTGGAGTTCCACCGCGTCTCCACATCCGTAGGGATGAGATGGCGAGGAAGGCCAAGGTCATCCTGCTTCTGGCGAAGCAGTCTCCTGGACTTCTCGCTGCGGTGGAAGTGGGCGGCCAGCTTGCGGGACTTATCCACAAGCGTGGCCGTGGCAGCAACAGCAGCTGGGATGGGGCGGGCCCCCTTCTCCTGGGACGCCTTCAGCTCCTTAAGGCCAAGGGCCTACCTGACGGTCAGATGGAGCGTGTGTGCCATACACCGTATGTTCACACAGTCCATGACTGTCTCGACAGCGGCGGTAACGTTGGCTCCATTGTCGGTGACAATGAAGCCGCGGGAGAGGTGTGGACACCCGCCAATCCACTCCTCTATCTGGCGGTCGAGTACGGCCGCCACCTCCTCCGCGGTGTGCCTCGTGTCCATCGTCTCCACGTGCAGGACGGCCCACCTGTGCCGTAGTGCAGCGGGAGCTGCGCCGGACCCGGAAGCATTGCCCGCGGAGGTCCCCTCACTCTCCGGTCCCCACCAGTGGGCAGTGAGGGCCAGGAAAGAAGCGTGCATCCCACTGACACTGGTCCAGAGGTCAGTCGTGAAATGCACGCTTGTCCCGGCCGGAGCTGCACGCAGCTCGGCCGACACGAGCTCCCTGCACCGGCGGTACAGGGAGGGGACCACGTTCCGGCTGAACGTCGTCCTTGAGGGGATGACGTATTCGGGAGCCAGGTATTGGAGAATCCGGCGGAAGCCGTTGTTCTCGACCACCTGAAACGGCTGGTCATCGGTGGAAATCATCTCTCCTATGAGGCGGGTGAGGTGATGATGGTCCACGCGAACAATACGCTGGCTGCCCGAGGACTGCGTCCACCGCTGGACGGGCAGTGTAGCCTGCCTGCTGGCTGGCACACTGCCGCTGCCCGCCCTAGTGGCAGATGCACAAGGCGCACTAGCGCTGCCAGCCTGTCCCCTGAGACCTGGGTGGTGATGCTCTAGGTGTCTCCACATAGGCGTCGTACCCAGGTGCGCAGGGTCCCTTCCACGGCTGACAAGCATCCTGCAGTGGACACAGCGGGCGTGGAATGGGTCATCTTGAGGGACCTCAAAATGCACCCATGCACCACTGCCCTTGGCCTCCTGCACCCTGGGCGCCGTCCTAGGCCGTTTCTCGCAGGGTGGCTGCAGTCTTGGGGGGGGGCGGCCGCCGCTGCCTGCCCACTGCTGCCACCCAACCCGCCCCTTCCGCCCTCCACAGCGGAGGAAGGGCCCGGCTGAACTGGCATCGGAGAGGCAGGCCTCTCCTCCACCACCTCGCCAGACCGCTCCCCACCAGAGTGTCGGGCTTCACGAGGGGGGGCCCCACTGAGCGGCGAAAGGATAGGGGGAAGGGGCCCCAGAGGGAGGGAGAACCTGGCTGCATCGCTGCCAGCCGCACGGTCCTCACCGCCCTCTACCTGCTCTTCCAACTCCACAGTCTCCTCCACCTCAACAACTGGCGGTAGCTCAGCAGCACCTGGTGCCGCCGGCGAGGAGGGACCCGCCACAGCCCTAACGGTGCCTCTGCCTCTGCCGCGATTGGCGGCAGCAGGCGTGGGGAACTGAATCCTGCGCACCAAAGATGGGGCCGGAGCAAAGAATTCTCCAATGGGGAGAACTGGGGTGTCCTCAGGCTCCCCGCGTCCTCTCCCTCCCCGTGCCGCAGGCGCACCCCGCACCTGGCCTCTCCCACCTCTGCCTGCCAGCCTTGAGCGAGCCCTGCCCGCCACACGGCGCTCAGACATGCTGCTAGGTCAGAAGGAGGGAGACTTTAGGAGGAAGGCCAGAGACAGGGTCAAAAAAATAATTTGGAGGGGCTTAGGGGCCAAAAAAAAGGCAGCTGATTTGGAGACGGCGGGGGGGGGGGGAGAGTTTGTTTTTAAAAAAGGAAGCCAATTGAGGGGGGAAAGGAAGACTTTTTGATGGGGGGGGGAAGCCAATTGAAGTGAGGGGGAGGGTGTCCTTTTAGAATTTGGGACTCGGGAGTCAACCAAGCCAATTGGGGAGATGGGTCTGGGAGGGTTTTTTTTAAAAAATAGGGGGTTAAAGGGTGGACCCCTGGTGTGGGTGGCACGGGCAGTTGGGTGGAGTAGTTGTGGTGTGGGTGGCAAGTTTTTAACTTTTTTGGGGGGGAGAGTGGATGGGGGGAGGGCACAGCACCTACTGGGGGTGGGGGAGGGACGCAGTCAACGCTTGGGAACCTGCAGATCAAAGGAGGAAAGCCTTATTTAGTGAACTGGAACACAAAGTGTGGGTTCTGGGGGGTGGTTCTCAAGTAATGCTCCTGTGGGGGGAGCATCAAACTCAATGCAGCCTATTTAGTGACTCTAAATTGCACACAACCAAAACCAGAACCCAGTCACACCAACACAGAGGTTGAACCCACCCACTCTGTGACTCTGCCCGCCCAATGCCATGGCAAGCAAGCAGCAGCAAACACTTGATGGCAGCATCATGGATTGAACATCATCATCATATGTGTGTATTGGCCCAGCATGTAGTGGCAGCATCAGAACCCAGGACCCCACTCAGACTGCCCCAGAGGCAAGGAAGCACTCTGGCATGGCATTGGCCCAGCATGTAGTGGCAGCATCCGATCCCCTGACCCCACTCAGACTGCCCCAGAGGCAAGGAAGCACTCTGGCATGGCATTGGCCCAGCATGTAGTGGCAGCATCCGATCCCCTGACCCCACTCAGACTGCCCCAGAGGCAAGGAAGCACTCTGGCATGGCATTGGCCCAGCATGTAGTGGCAGCATCCGATCCCCTGACCCCACTCAGACTGCCCCAGAGGCAAGGAAGCACTCTGGAAGAAGGCACCTGTTCAAAAACCACCTGCAAGACGCATGCAATGCAACGCAACACACAGCAGCAGCAATTTCTTTATTGGGCATGAAGACACAAGTTACAACGGTACATCTCCTCTCCCTCCTCCCCACACCCAAATGCATTTCAAGATAGGGGTGTCCCTATTTAAAACCGCCAGCTAGGGAGAGAAAGGGGGCAACAAAAGGTGCACAATTGCACACGCACTAACCCCTCTTCTTCCGGTCCTTCTCCTGCCGCTCACTGCTGGTCACGGATGCGCCGCCAACAGCCAACCCCCTGGGCTGGGACACAACAGGGCGGCCGCACGAGGCACAGGCAACCGGGGTAGTTCAACGATGGAGGGGCAGAAGTGAGGAGACCACACTATTTATGTGTTGTTGCTCAACTCACCCCCAAGCAGAGACAAATGAAATAAAACAACTTTCAAAAGAAAAATAACCGATGGCGGGGACCTCCAGGTGAGGTCGGAGGTAGGATACTGTGTGGCTGCAGCTGTGGGAGGAAGAAGAAGTGAAGGGATGAGGAGAGAGAAAGAGAGAGAGAGAGGAAGAAGAGAGGAGGAGCTGTAATGTAGCAGCAGGGAGGGGGATTCGGGTGTGGGAGGAGGACAGCAGCAGCAGCGGTGACGGTCCCAAGAGGGGGAGAGACCAACAGAGGGTGTTTGGGGGGGGGTGGAGTGTGTTTCAGGGGGTCTGGGGTATGTAGCGGGGAGTTGGGGGGCAAGAGGGGGGGAGACCAGAGGGTGTTTGGGAGGTGGAGTGTGTTTCAGGGGGTCTGGGGTATGTAGCGGGGAGTCGGGGGGCAAGAGGGGGAGAGACCAGAGGGTGTTTGGGAGGTGGAGTGTGTTTCAGGGGGTCTGGGGTATGTAGCGGGGAGTCAGGGGGGCAAGAGGGGGAGAGACCAACAGAGGGTGTTTGGGGGGTGGAGTGTGTTTCAGGGGGTCTGGGGTATGTAGCGGGGAGTCGGGGGGCAAGAGGGGGAGAGACCAGAGGGCAGGGTGTGTTTTGGGGGGATTAGTATGCGTCAAGGGGGATGAATCTGGGTGGGAGGGGGCAGGCAGGGCAGGAGTGGAGGAGGAGGAGGTGGCAGTGGGGGGAGTGGGTTTCTGGAGGGGAGGGAGGGGGGAAGCTGGGAGCAGAGGGCCACACAGAGAGGGGAACAATCAATGAATCAATCAAAGCAAACCAAACAATATGAAAAAAAGTCCAAAAAAAAAAAAAAACCACCTGGGAACAATGGGCAGAAAGTCGGGGGGGGGGGGGAGAGGAACCAACAACAACCAGCAGGGAGGAATGGGACACACACACAGCAAAACCAGAACCAAAAGAAGCTAATTGATTTCACACAAAAAACCAAAGTAACTAAGACAGAACTCAACAGTCAGCAGCAGCAGCACCAGGGAGGATGGGGAACAACACTCAGTCTGGGTGGGAGGGGGCAGGCAGGGCAGGAGTGGAGGAGGAGGTGGCAGTGGGGGGAGTGGGTTTCTGGAGGGGAGGGAGGGGGGAAGCTAGGAGCAGGACCACACAGGGGAACAATCAAATTTGAATCAAAACAATCTATACACAAAGTAAAAAAAAGGAAACCAAAGGGCAGCCAGAAAGTCTCAGGGCGGGGGGGGGGAACAACTACCAGGGGGAGGGACTGGGGGAGTGGGTGGGACACACACAGGGAGCAAAACCAAAACCAGAACCTAATTCCACAAAGAAATCCAAAGAATGCAAGGCTCAACAGGCAGCAGCACAGGAGGGAAACAATCTTATCTGGGTGGGAGGGAGGGAGGGAGGGGGGAAGCTAGGAGCAGGGCCAGAGGGGAACAAATTAACAATCAAAATCAGAACACAAGGAATCAAATTGCAGCAATAATATAAACTAAATCCTCAGAAACACAACTCAGACAGGCAGCCAGCAATAACAATAGCAGAAGTTATTAATTAAAAACCAAAATCAGCAAATATATAAATTTACACAGAAGCAATAATTGAATGAAACTCAAAAAGTGGAACAAAAGGCAGGCAAGGCACAAAAACAGGAAAGCAATGCAGAAGATGGGGGTGGGGGGGGAGGAGGGAAAGCCAAAACTTTGGGAGAAGGGTTGAGAGAGAAAGGGTGAAGAGAACAGAAAACACAACAGGAAAAGTTGGAAAAAGTTGAGGGGAAAGTATTAAAGAGGTTTGGACAGAGACAGACAGAGGGCAGATGGACAAGGTGGCACACAACAACACACAGAGAGAGCAGAGAGACAGACACACACTAATGTGACACACAGTCAGCAGGGACTCACAGCAGACACCAGCAGCAAAAGAGCAAGTAAGGTCTCAGAGATGATCCCACAACTGCAGCCAAGAGAAGTTTCCAGAGAAGAGGCTTGGGTTTATATAGGTTTGAAATTCCCTCCTTTGGGAGCCCCCACCTTTGCACTACCCCCACGGCCAACAGGGTGCCAGCTCTCAACAGTGCAACAGCCAAGCAGCCTACCAGACCAAAGGACTCATTCTGGCCAATCAAAGGATCAATAGCGCAGCCAATACAATGCCTGAAAATAGCATCACAAAATGGATGCTAGGAGCAAAAGTTTCAGGAATGAGCCACAAAATGGAGGACACACTTCAAACTTTAAAGGGACACTCCACTGACTCCAGAGACTCAATTGAACTCCCGAACCGGTTCGGGAAACCTGAGCCGGTTCGGAGCCGAACCGACTCGGATTCGGTCCGGATCGGTCCCAGAAGGGCCCGATTCGGTCCGGGATCGAACCGCCAGATCCGGACCGGTTCGGGACGAACCGGTCCGGATCCGGACCGAACCGCACATCACTACGCAGCAGACTGCAAACTGCTTTCTGTCAGCAATCTGGCCACCCAGAAGGGAAGTCCAGGAAGATAGCCCACAATACAAACTGGGCTGCAGAAACAAAACACGGCTCAGAATAGTTCTTTATATCAGGCTTGGGCTGAAAGCTGTTGACACGAGGGTTGACAAATGTTGTCTTCCAGCAGCTAAGAGAAAGCTGCTGACGTGCTTTATAGCCCAAGCTGATAACTCTCAGCTGGCAGGGATTCAAGGCTTATCAGCCCTCTGCAAGAGGCGTTTACTCCTCCTGATAGTTTCCAGCTGTGCTCTCCGCCTTGTGACATGCCATTGCTGTGGAGTCAGTGGGGGTTGCCTGCAGAGCTCATCTTCTAGTCTGTCTGTCGCTGTCTCTGCTGCCTCAGACTGCTGTGCCTGCTCTGAAACATCAGCCAGACCTTCCTCAGCCATTTCTTGGGAACTGACAGTTGGGCTCTGCCCCTCAGGCACCCCTGCATCGGCTGAAAGGCTGTCAGCTTCCCCTTCCTCCTCACTATCTGAGATCAAGGCCGTGACACTTTCCTGTCCCTAACTGCACACTGGTGACGGCAGGAGAGAGAGGGGACTACATCTGGTGGTGCTGGCATGGACACCACCTCCCATGGAGTGAATCCCTGTTGGGCTACATGTGGTGGCTATGAATGCAGAACACGGCAGATGTGATGCCAGTGAAAATCTATGCACATCCTACTGTTTTTCCCTTGCACCAACGGTGTGATTCCTGCCATACCTGCCTGCCCTACCCAGGTATGATAGTTGCTCGTGTCTTCTTAAAGTTTCTTTTTAGATTGTGAGCCCTTTGGGAACAGGGAACCATCTTATTTGTTTTTATGTAAAGTGCTTTGAGTACTTTTTTTGAAAAGTGTTATATAAATATTGGTAGGATAGTATAGTAAATGCAAAATGATCAAGGCATGGTTGACAGAGGCGAAGTCAGCCTTTCAAGGAAGGGGTGCAGGTGACATACCAGCCAAAGGAGAACAAAGGGGCAACTGGCAACTGCTGCCACCTGGTTCCCTAGGAGCAGATATGCAAACCTGCTCCTTAAGAAGGCGTGCAACCTGATCCAGAGCCGACTGGAATGCCCTAGTCTTGATACTTTTGTGTCTCCAAATGTTTATCTTACATGAAAGATACAAAGTATTTCATCAACATTATAGAACACTTATCTATTCATTCAACATTCTCCTTCGTCACTTTGGATGTTCAGTTTCTGTACACATCAATTCCACAGGAAGGTGCTAGAATGGTCATAGCATCTTATCGATTCTAGACCCACAGGAACCCTCCTACACATTTCTTGGTGTATTGATTGGACATTATTTGAAATACTCTTTACAAATTCAGGGGGTTCTCATGGGCAGCCCAGTTGCTCCAGTATTTCAGATTTCTATATGACCCATTTAGAAACTAATGTTATTTTGAATGAGGCCTTATGCTATAGTAGATTCATTGATGACATTTTCATCATTGTACAATCTGTTTGTTCTATACTTTCATTTTTGATTGGATCTATTCTATTCTATTCTATTCTATTCTATTCTATTCTATTCTATTCTATTCATTTCATTTCATTTCATTTCATTTCTATACCTCCCTAACCATCCAAATGCTCTGGACAGTGTACAACAATCAAGACAGACAGACATTTAGAACCATCAGCTTAAAATAATATAAAAATAAGTTTAAAGTCAATTTAAGACCAGTTTAATTTTTTTAATTTTTTTTGGCTTTTGTATTGAGTTTTTGATGTTTTTTCAGATCAAGTATTTAATAAGGGATTACAGAAGATGCTGCTTGAATAGTTTTCTATCTTATTATCATGTTACGCTATGTAGGCTGTTTCAATATATCTATATCATAGATGCATCTATGTATTGTGACATTTATCAAGGTTTTTTGTTTCACATTTCTATAATATGTCATTTGAAGCAAGATGTATTGTAAAATTTCTGAGATATAGTGCATAGGCTCATTAACTAGAATATAAGTGAGTTTCAATATTTCTTGGAAGAGAGGAGACTGGAGCATATGGATCAATATCAACAAGTGTTATCAAGCTTATGGAATTTCTGTTTCCATTAGACTGTTGCAAGCTGGTTGTATTAGTATATCTTCCTGAAGCAACAGAGGTGATTCTACACATCAGTGGAAGATATGGATTAATACCGCAAGTGTTATCAAGTTGCATTGAAGCTTTCTAATTTCTCTAAGATTGTCATCCACGTGACAAAGTTTGACAACAAAATGGAGGTCAGCAGGTTACCGTTGTGGACTTGTACGATGTATATTGTATTAACTTTCATAATATGGATAGTATTATCCTCACAAGTGTATCTTTATGAAGTATCATATTGATTCCATTAGAAGTTGAGTGTGTCGTTGGATTTATGTGATTTCTTATGTCAACACAAAGGACACCCATATCAACAGTGTTTGTTATAGATTAATATATAGAGGGGTTGACTTATTTCTTTTTGAGTGTTTGATATAGAGATCCCAGTATGCATTATTCATCCATGGCATAAATTTATACAAAGCATGAATTCATGTTCTCTTTCAACATGGCCGCATCCTCATAATTCGTCATTGATATCCCAGCAAAACTTGAAGGGCAACTTGTCCATCCTCTCCTTAAAAACGCTGTCAAAGCGTTCACTCTGTGCCACCGTCATTGTATTCTTCCAGTCTCCAACAGTACCTGGCACAAGAAGCAAAGAAGGAGAGAGAGAGAGAGAGAGAAGTGACCATAGTGACCATAGTGGTCAGATGAAACTGAGGATGTGTGTATTTGTTTATGACTGGAATGGATTGTCAAATAATTAGGGCAATTTCCTGCATGAAAAGTGTAGCGGCTCAATCCTATGATGGAGTCATTTTCTGCTGGCAAGAGGCTGAGGGTTATTGACAGCAGCACAAGGTAGCAAGTGAGGTTCTTGCACAGGTGCTGTAGGAGGCACCCGATGTCAGAGGTTATGCAATGGGAACAATTGGTGCCATGCTGTGTGTTGGTAGCAGTGCCCAGACCAAGTTTAAAGACGCATCTTTAAAGAAATCCTTGGTGTTCTAAATTTGCTTTGTAGCATTATTTCGGTTCTTGTTCTAGGCATGCTTGTTTTATGTATGTATGTATATTCAGGCTTGCAGGTGGAGTCTAAGCTTCACTTCAGCTTCATACTCATAAGAATTCAAACACAGGGGTTCTCCCTCGCTTGCCTTGGAGATAGTCACATTAATTAGCTATTGTTTAATAATAAATGTTCAAGCTCTTGTTTTCTGCATCTAAAGCCAAGCTTCCTATGCAACTTTTTATAGAATATAGGTAATTACTCTGCAACACTTGGACTCAATCTGAAATCAGGATCTAAAGGGAAGGACTGATTGAGAGGAGAAAAGCTTTGGACTTCCTGCTGTACGTGGTATATGAAAGCTGCTATGGGATGAATAAGAAGAGGACCGGGCTGCCTGTCTCCTCTAGAACAGAGAGTGTTGCCAGATAACCGAATTGCAGGGTAGCCTGGAGAGCACCCCTTGATCTTTTGGGTGGCTATACATCACAAGACCATGGAATTGTAGTCCCTATGGTGAACCTTTCACCTGCCTGGGTTTGGCGAAACCCACAGCTGGTCACTGCACATGAGCAACGCATGAGACCCCAAGGTCAGAATAGCGAAGACTGAATGGGATACCCCTACCTCTCCTTTTGAGAGAGAGAGCTGTAGCCGGTGAGCAGACCCCATTTCAAAAGGAGAATCAATCAGGGAAGGAATCCTTCCTTTCACAAGAGAACAGCAGAACACTCTTCAGGAGCACACAGATATGCAGTGCATTTCCTGACCTTTCTTAATTAACAACTTAGCTGGCAAGGACTCCAGAAAATGAGCACATCAGTATTGGAGATGTATATTCTTTTACACTTGGAAGGCATCCTGTTCTTCAGATGGTCAGTCCAGCACAGCTCTATTCGACACAAGCAATACATCTTCATAACTTAACCCTTGCCTTTTGGGGGACAATTTATACTCAGTGACTAATGCCACACCATTAAGAACGTATTTATAATGCATGGAATTTGCCACCTACTGGATAGAATGGCTTGGAATCTACCTAAGGTCAGGCGGATAGAAATAGAATAAAATAATAACAATAACAATAATAATAATAATAATAATCCCCCAGTGAGGCACTACCTTGACGTGGTTGTGGGGCTTGCGTGCTCCGAAGAAGGTGAGAGCTATGCCAGAGGTCCAACCATACTGGACAGTTCTCACCAGGGGAGCCAGATGAAGAGTGCCTCTCCCATCAACAATATGGTGAGACGTAACTTTAATAAATCTATACTGGATCAGTCGTTGCCCGGGTCAAAAAGGACTGCACCAGATGCTAGAGTCCCTGGACATCTGGTAGCAAGTTGGCAACAGGACTCAGGATCAAATTTTGAAGGAGAAGCATCCAGATACAGAAATAACAGAACAAAGGCTAGCAGACCAGAGAAGATTCATAATAAGAAATAAAGTATTGACAGAAGTTTTGCTGGAAGAACTGCAAAGAGCAACACAGGCTCAAGATATGGAAGAAGAATTACCAACAACTGAAGCAGTTGCTCAGGCGCAGGTGGAGGAGGTGTTGGAAATAGAGGATGCCACTGTTGCTGAACTGTTTCAAAATCAAAACCAGCCAACCTCCCCTTTGCCTTCACCTCAAAAACCCAAATGCCGTTTAACAGAAAAGCAACAAGAACTAAAGCAAAAAATAACTGAGCACATGAACCAAACAACCACCAGGGTTCGACTTCCAGCACTAAAAACAGTTGCCTAAAAACAACTTGCTCAGGCATTAAAAGATGTCAATGCTGCACTTGCAGAAAAAACAACCAAGAATTTGCAAGAAACAAACCAACTAATGTACAGTGCAGCAACAACAACAACACAAGAGCTTGGCTATAATATCAGTGGACCTGTAAAAAAAAAAAAAAAAGTAGTACATCACCTAAATGGAAGATTAGATTAGAAAATAGAATCTCCAGGCTTAGATCAGATGCTAGTCAAATGAAAGATATGAAAGACAAGAAGCTGAAGAATGAAAACACCAAACAGTATCTGATCCAAAAATACCACCTAGGTTCAAGGAGAATTAGAGAAGTCCTGGAATTAATCAAGCAGCAAATAACAGCAGTGTCAAAGAAGATTAGCAGATATGAAACCAGAATTACACAACACAGGCAGAATCTCCAGTTCTAGTCGAATCAGAGACGTTTCTACCAAAGCATAGAAGGAGAAACTGCAAATAACAAAGAAACACCAAATAAAGAAGAAACAGTGCCATTCTGGGATAAATTATGGGACAATCCAATAGATTATAATAAAAAAGCATACTGGGTGAAAGAGGTTAAAAATGTAACTAACAAATGCAAGATCTAATAATAACACCAGAATTAATAAGTGAAAGAGCAAAGAAAATTAAAAATTGGACTGCACCAGGCAACAATGAATTGCATGGCTTTTGGCTTAAACACCTAACAAGCCTCCATAAACAACTATCAAAACAGTCAATCACATGTTGCAAGGAGGTGATATTGAACAATGGCTAACAACTGGGAAAACTCATCTCATCATGAAAGACCCAGCAAAAAGTGCAGTTCCGAGTAATTATAGACCGATAACCTGCCTGCCAACCATGTTCAAATTAACTGGAATAATAGCAGATGAAGTGATGCAACACTTATTAACTAACAAACAGCTTCCAGTTGAACAGAAAGGAAATTGCCCAAACACCAGAGGCACAAAAGACCAGCTGCTGATTGACAAAATGATTTTAGAAAACTGCAAGAGAAGAAAAACAAATCTAAGTGTTGCATGGATTGACTACAAGAAAGCCTTCGACTCATTGCCTCACACATGGATACTAAAATGTTTAGAAACAACTGGTATCAGCAAAAACATTGATATTTATTTAAAAAGCAATGAGCATGAGGAGTACACAGTTAACAATCAATGGTGAGACACTTGGACAGGTTAGCATTAAAAGAGGCATTTACCAAGGGGACTCACTATCCCCTCTGTTGTTTGTAATTGCCATGACTCCACTTTCACAAATACTAAACAGAACAGGTCTCAGATACCAAACATCTAAAACATCAAGTAAAATCAACCATCTGCTGTACATGGACGATCTGAAGTTGTATGGAAAGTCCCAGTCATAAATTGAATCACTGCTAAACACTGTCCATATATTCAGTAGTAATATAGCAATGGAGTTTGGACTAGACAAGTGTGCTGCATTTATAATGAAAAATAAGAAAAACGAAAGGAATAGAACTGCCGAATGGAAGCAAGATCAAGAACCTGGAAGAGAAAGAACATTACAAATACTTGGGCATTCTCCAGGCTGATAACATTGCACACACTGAAGTTAAAAGAAAAATGGGAAGTGAATAAATCAGGAGAGTCAGAAAAATCCTAAAGTCCAAACTCAATGGCGGGAACACCATACAAGCCATAAACACCTGGGCTATACCTGTTATCAGATACACTGCAGGAATAATAGACTGGACCCAGGCAGAGCTAGAGATGCTAGATCGTAAGACCAGGAAAATCATGACAATCAATCATGCTCTGCACTGCCGCAGTGATGCAGATAGGCTATACCTCCCTCGCAGCTCAGGTGGAAGAGGAATGCTGCAAGTCCATCAGACAGTAGAGGAGGAGAAAAGAGGCCTTGAAGAATATATCAAGGACAGTGAAGAAGATGCACTTAAAATGGTCAATAATGAGAAACTATTAAACACCAATGAAACTAAGCAGGCCTACAAGAAAAAACAAGTCAAGAACCAAGCAGAAAAATGGAAAAATAAGCCACTGCATGGTCAATATTTGCACAATATAAGTGGAAAATCAGACATCACCAAGACCCGGCAATGGCTTAAGAATGGCAACTTGAAGAAAGAAACTGAGGGTTTAATATTGGCTGCACAAGAACAGGCACTAAGAACAAATGCAATAAGAGCTAAAGTAGAAAAGTCAAGAACAAACAGCAAATGCTGCCTTTGTAAAAAAAAGCAGATGAAATCCCTGGCAAAAGAGAAATTTGCTGATCCCTGTTTGTAATAATGGGAGGGGGTGCTTGGACTGGACCTAGGTGCAGATGTGTACAAAGAGAAATGCCAGAAAGGCCATGTGTAGATGCTGCCACTAGAGTTGCTTACTGCTCAACGAAGTTGAGGATTCCAGGCATGAAATACAAAAACTGTCCAAGTTAATCACTGGGTTTTTGGACTTCACTGTGAGTCGTTTGATCTACTAAGGTTATCTCTGCCTAATGATAGAACTAGTGCTGTGCTGCTCTTTTTCTTCAATATCTACCACCTTCCTAGAATTTAAAAACGGAGTCTCCCCCTCTCAATCATTTTGGTGGCAGCCGTGGGTCTCGGGCTACTGGGCACAACCTCAGATTTCAACCCTTTTTGATTCACCTTTGCGAAGAAAAGTTCCTTTACTGAAATCTAGGAGATCAGCGGAGAGTGTCGTGTAGTTTGTTCTGCGATCCATTTTCATTTTATCAAATCCAGCCTTCTCCACAACATCGGCCAGTTCTTCTTCAGACAGCCTCTTTCCTAGGAAGTTGCATATTTTCAGTACAGCACTTCCCAGATCCTGAAATGAGACACAATTTTGATGTCAGACAATCCACAATTGCATAACATATCGGCCCACAAACAAAAATAGACAAGACATCATTTTTCAGAGATGAAGAATCTAGATAGCTATTCATGACGTTGCTGAGTTCTTGGGCCAGTTCCAGTATGGGATTATCCATTTGGTTTGCCTCCTTTGGCAAGTTCAAAAGCTGAAGCGGGGGGTGGGAGGGCAGTATCAAGAAACATTTCAGGGATGTGTCCCCCTTGCAAAATACTCTGAGTCCAGTGATTTTAAAAAATCATCATACATTGGGTAGTTCTTGCTGTATAATACTGCTAGGTCTTACCTTCTTCATTTCTTCATAGGTTAGGAACAGGATATTGAAGTCACCCCTGTGAGCACACCAGCCTTCGATATGATCCAGCCATAAACTACCAAGAACTGACAGAAGATAGATACATTATTTTGGAATAAAAGCTAGAATAAATCTAAAAGATAGCGGGTGGTGTTAGGATGCAAGCAGTAAAGCTGTAGTTCAAATTGGTTGAAATAGAGATCAGAAATGAATGCTTTAAATGCCCCGTTTCAGCGATAACATTAAGGGGAATATCTGCCATGATTCCAAACACACCGTGAGTTTACAGCTGGGTTATCCTAAGTAATGAAACTAAATGAAGTTTGTGTGTGAATCTCATAATTAAGAATATTGACAAATCCAAATCAGACTTCTTATAAAAGGGAAATAAAAGAAAATGAAATTGGGGGCTTAGGAACACAGGAAGCTGCCTTATACCAAGTCAGACAATTGGTCCATCTAGTTCAGTATGGTCCGGCAGCGGCTTCTCCAAGGATGCAGGCAGAATTTTTTTTCAGACCTATCTTGGAGATGCCAAATAGAGAACTTCTGCAGGCAAGCAGGCAGCTGCCCTTCTCATGAGCGGCCCCAACCCGTAAGCAGAATCTCTTACAGTGCTCACACATGTATTCTCCCATTCAAATGCAAACCAAGTCAGAACCTGCCTAGCAAAGTGACAATTCATGCTTGCTACCACAAGTCCAGCTCTCCTAGGAGAGTATTCATCTTTCTGTGTGTATGCACCTTTCTGTGACATCAGATAGATAGATAGATAGACAGATAGATAGATAGATAAGATTATTACATTCATTGAGCCAACAACATAAAAGAAAGACAGTACAGATCACAAAAAAGATAACATAAATAATACAGAATATAATGTCATAATACCAATAACTCAAACCAGCTCAGACCTAATCTCATATGCGGCCACACAGAATTTGGCCACACACAGCATTATGGGTACACAAGCTAGTAAAAAGGATGCATATCTATCATGCGTTCTTATAGGGATATTTTATAAGAGGGGTGAGATAAGAGAGATTTGAAAATCCCTATACACTGAATATAAAAGGATGTTCGTCACAGTCTCAACCCCTTGGCCACAAGGACAGATACATTAACACTGACACTATACGATTATGCAAAAGAATAGGTCGTATGCAGACTGAAAAAGCACTTGGGGGAAAAGTAGCACTTGCTCAAGAAAATAATATGTGTGCACAAAATCCAGAAGTTGCACTCATACACAAAATTAAATGGATGTAGGAAGAGCTTGCTCAGGAACAGACACAGCACAAGTTGCACATCGTGTTGCACAAGTGGAAGGATGGTCGCATGAGTGCAACACTGGTCTGGAATGCAAGTTCCAGAGTGAGCAGAACTGGCTTGCACCACAACTTTGCCCTTGTGCAGCTCGTTTGCACAATCACTTGATGAGGCTGGATGCCAGCTACTGAATTAACATTTCATAGAATAAATGTTTTTATTGATTGGAGGGAGGTCGCTATTGAATTTTTTTAAAATAGTACAGAACTTCTTCATAGAAGCTGAATACTCTTTTCCTGTGCTCTCAAGAGCTTGTTCTCAAATGCAGAGAAGGGGTACAGAGATCAGGGTGTGGCAGCAAATAATGTTTACCTTTGCCAGATAAAAACCGCTCCATGAACACACCAAAGTCTTCTACTTCTTCAAATTTCACTGCACATTTGGAAAAATGGTAGAAGGAGACCATAACGTCTTTTGGGTTTCTCGCTACATAAATAATCTGCGGAAAAAACAATATTTTAAAATTCAGACCATTCAGTGATATGAACAAAGTACTTACCATTGAGATCGAGATGTTTTACATTAGGTTTTCGCAGTAATTTACTCAAATTAGATTAGGTTGATGGTCATTTTCCTTTTAGATGAGTTAATAAAGAGAGTACCTATAAAACTGTTCACCATGAAGGTGCTTGGTCAGATGTTTCATGGACTTTTGGCCTCCAGTTATTCAGCCTTGTGCTATATGCATGGCTGAGACTTCCGCTCTGGGGGGAAGGGATGTCTCCCATAAGCCATGATTTGGCCCTCAGGGTCTTTCATCCATACCAAAGAAGGAAGAGAAGTGTGGAGATGTCCTGAGACAGTCTATATTGTCAATGAAAATGGGCATGTTATGTTAAAGGAGGAGAAAACAAAGTTTAATTTAACAGAATTAAAAAGTGGCTCGCCTTACTTTTGCTCTTCCATTTCGTAACCCCTTTGGTACTAGATAGTAGGGCAGATGGCTAGCAAAGAGACGAGGCGATGGCCGCTTGTCGAAATCCATATTGCGGATATTGTACTCCAGCCATGGGACTCTGTCTAATAAATCTGTATCTTCAGTTCCATCTCGGTGACCTTCATGATGAATCAAGCTCAAAATGTTTTGAGACCATATTGTTCCTGTGAAGGGGAATATTTATTTATTTAATCATATTTTTAAACCACCCAATACATACATCTCTAGACGGAATATCACATTGGTAGGGGTTGCAGCACATGGAATTGCCAGTGATGACCCTTACAACACCTCCCCCTTCAGACAAATGGCACTGTAAGCATGTTGGTCGGTTGGGAGGGGGTCAGTGACAACAGAGGGTTGGGTCTTCCTCTCTGCTTTCCCCACTGTACACGTGAGTGCCTATGGCACTCCTAATGGCTGGAGCGAGGTCTACAGAACAAGCGTACTCAGGGGGCTTGAAGAGCACCCGTGCCCCTGTGCATGTGCAATGCCAAGTGCTACCACCCTACAGGTAATAAGGACTCTATGGGCAGAACTGTGTGATACGACATCCATTTTTTCTATTGGGTGTTGTGTCACACAAGTCCATGCATGGAGGTCTTTTTCACAGCAGTGCAGCACCACTGCAGGTGTGTACACATAGATAGATAGATAGATAGATAGATAGATAGATAGATAGATAGATAGTGTTTATTAGTCATAGACCAGTTAATCTTTACATTTTACAAAATATTCGATTAAGTAATGCAGGCTTTATGAAACTTACATACAGTAAAACAAAATTTGGCCACATTAACAGTCATCCCAGGTTTAAAATTGGACAGCAGATACTCCAAGGAAAAAAGATCGGTGTGGCCCGTACAATTCTTTAGCAAAGGTAAAATAAACTTAGAATGACTATCCCTATAAAATTCACAATGAAGAATTACATGAGCAGTCATCTCTTTTTCACCTGCACCACAGGGACAAAGGCGTGCTGCATAAGGTACCTGCTTGTATTTTCCTTCCAAGACCATGGTAGGAAGTACATTGAGGTGGGCCAGGGTTAATGTTCTCCTAAATTTAAATACTAGAATGTTATCTAAAAAATCGGCGGGTTTAAGCTTAAAACCTTGAGTGCCTATATATAGCCCTCTTGTCACGCGTGCAGATTCTTCTTGCAGCTCTATATCTAGAGCTCGTTGTTTAATAAATTGAATAGCCTGATCGAATCCCCGCCCTATAAGTCCTTCCTGGGATGTACCAAGATGATGCAAATTTTTTTTAATGCTGTTTTCCATTTGGATGTAAAGCTGTCAGCTAATACTAGAGGGGCAAGGCCAGTAGGAAAAAATACCAGCGTCAACCAAAATCTGATTATACACAGCCAAATTTTCAGCTTTAACGTGGTGACCCCAGCCTCTCTTCGGAAAGCAACATTAGTATCACCACAGAGAACCTGGAGAATACCCCTTAGAAACCTTGTCTGGATTACTTCCAAAGGAGTAAAGTTGCCATAAGAGCCAAGCTGTGCACCATAGAGAATCTGAGGGTATACCTTAGCGATAATGAGTTTAATGGCCGCTGGAACAAAAAGGGCACCCCTTGAGAAATGAAAAGACTTAATGGCATTTGCCGACTGCTGTGCACTATGAGAAACAGTATTAAGATGGGCTTTACGGCCCCCACTAGAGTGGAAGGCCACCTCAAGATATTTAAACACCCTCATCTGTTCAATTCTTTGCCCGTTTATAGACCATCTAAAGTTCTTTGGGTGCTTGGCAAACACCAAGACCTTAGTTTTGGAATAATTTAACTCTAAGGCCTCCTTAGCACAGTAAGAACTCAGAGATGCTAGGGCACACCTTAGCCCTATTTTAGTTTGTGAAAGTAACACTATGTCATCTGCGTAGAGTAGTATCTGGACATGTCTACTGGCCAATTTAGGAGAGTGAAGGGCTGAATCGTTCAGGTGGGAGACTAAAGAGTTTATATAGAATTTAAATAGAGATGGGGCTAAAATACAGCCTTGCCTCACTCCTCTCTACATAGGTATTTCTGCAGAGAGATGTCCTTTCGCACTGCAGCGCACTCTAAGGCGGGTATTAACGTGGAGATTATTTATTAGTAGCAATAAACGTGACTCAATAGTTGACTCCTTTAGCTTAGCCCACAATCTATCCCTTGAGATGGAATCAAAAGTTCCTTTAAAATCTATGAATGCTGCAAACAGGAAAGACTTGGGCCTAAAGGAATATTTTTCAACTAGATGCTGTAAAGTAAATACTTGCTGGATGGTGGAACATCCCTCACGAAAGTCCGCCTGTTCAGCCGAAATAATGTCACCAGAATCAAACCACTCATGCAATTTCCCAGGAGATGTCTGGTGTACAATTTGCTGATGACACTAAGCAAACTAATCGGCCAATAATTGCTGAGTTAATCACTAGTCCCTCTTTTAATAAATTGGAATAATTTTGCAGTGCCCCAATCTTTAGGAAATTTGGTGGCCGAGTCAATAAAGGTAAAAAACAAGGCTAATAGAGGGGCCCACCATTCCATATTGTTACGTATAATTTCGATTGTAATGTAGTCTGACCCTGGGGCCTTGCCCACCTTGCATTTCTTAACTAAGCTCTCAATTTCAGAAATGGAAACCAGACTCCAACCTGGTAGTTGATCAACATTATAATCCAGGATAACTGTAGAGGGACCCTCCTTTTTATATAGTGCCAAAAAGTGGTGTTCCCATACCCCGGCTGGGATAATTAAATTGAAAGTAGAAGGAACCCTCACTATAGGGCGTGAGACCAAATGCCAAAATTTATCCTGGTTCTTAAGTTTGGAAGGTGCCGATCAGGTCAGCCCATTCTGCTTTCTTGGCTTGTAATTTCTTATTTCTCAATAATTTCTTATACTGCTTCTTCAAAGTTAATAAGGTCTGGGCCGAAATATTTGTAGGGCCCTCAGTGTAAGATTTAAATGTATGCACTAACTTTCTTTGGGCCTCCAGACAATCATGGTCAAACCAGGTATAGGAGGTATATTTAACAGTGTTGTTGGAAATGGGAATTGTATTGGCTAGAACCGGCATAAGCAGATCAACCAAACGCTTATATAGCTCTTAAAAAAAGGTGTCAGTGCCATTGAGCTGTCCTACAATTAGGTCTGCCCGAAGGTTGGAAGCCGCCACTGACAATAGAAGTGTATCAACACATTGTTGTAAGGCCAAGGACCATTTCACCCTAGCCAGACCTTGCTCCTCTTCATTAATGGAAGCCTGGCAACTCTCAAGATGGGCAGGCTCCCTCCATATCACAGACAATGTCAAAGGGGAATGATCACTCTCAGACTGAGTAATCATCCGAAAATGCCCTAAAAATGGTAATAAATTGTGGGATACAGCCATATAGTCTAAAAGAGAAGGATTTAAACCTGCCCAGTGAGTAGATTCAGCCAGGAAGTCAGTGGCTGTGGCCCTATTGAGTAGATGAAGATCTGCCCTTCTAAAAGTCTTTATAAGGTTTAAACCCAAAAAGTTCCCCAAGAGATCTTTAGATTTTCTAGAGAGGAGGGGAAAAGGAATATCATAGGACGAAGGGCACTGATGAAATTTAGCGAAAAGGGAATTATCATCCAGACCAATCCTGGCATTAAAATCCCCTGCTACAATTAAATGAGAGTCATGATAATCCAATTGAATCTCATTAATGAAGGTCTCTAGTCTGTGCCAAACAGCACCAATTTCTGCATGTGTTCTAGTAGGTGGAATATAGACATTCATCAATACAATAGAAGTATCTCCAATGTCAACCTGGACTGCCATAGCAAGGTGGTCCAGATTGCCAAGATGGAGAGACCTGAATTGAAGCGTGGTAGAAATCAATACAGCCAAACGAGGCCTGCCTCTAGCCTTCCCCGCAATCACACCCAAGGACAATGACTTATAGCCAGGCAGGCAGAGCTCTTTTTGGGCCCAGGTTTTTTGGATTACCCCTGCTAACTGGGCAAAGAGGCACCTTTTACCATGGTGATTCTCTTTATTTAGCAGGGGGAGAGTAACTGGCCCTATCCACCCCCAGAACAGTACCTCCAGTGACTGTTGCTGGTGTGTGTCTTATGTTTCTTTTTAGAATGTGAGCCCTTTGGGGACAGGGAACCATCTTATTTGTTATCTTATTTGTTATTTCTCTTTGTAAACTGCCCTGAGCCATTTTTGGAAGGGCGGTATAGAAATTGAATTATTATTATTATTATTATTATTATTATTATTATTATTATTATTATTAGAATAATGTCAAATCTGGAAATGAATGCAAATCAGGATCTCGTAGTTTGGACTCCCAACTGGCCAGGTTCCAAACACAGAAACAGATTTCATCATGTAGGGGTAACAGTCAGGCTGCGGGGAGAGAGGTGGTATTGTCAGGAGCCCCCACTTCCTGGAGAGTAGACTCCTCAGTATTCTTCACTTGGCTAAGAGAAGCATCTCGCACTGGAAGATCATGATCATCTGTACAAAAGGTAGCTAAACTGTCAGAAACCAAGCTGGATCTCAGGTGTGGTGGATCCTTTGGGCTCATTGTAAAAGATGGAAAAGAAGTTGGAGCCAACAAAGCCGAAATAGGGCCAAAATGAGGATCAAACAAAAGGCCAGCCAGATGGTCAGGGACAATTTGACCAGCTTCTTGTAAGGCGAGAGTGGATTGCTTTATAAGGGCAGAGTTCTTCCTTAAATCACCAAAAGGTTGTGAGTCAGTTATATGACTTCCTTTATCATGAGGCTCTGCTATGTTATTTGTTTTTGCTGGGCTCTCAGGGGCCAGGGGCAATGGAAGAACATTTGTGTTCTCCCCCAATATGGCTAAATCGTCCACTATATTCATAAGTGTATCATGTAAATTAATCAATGAGTGAGAGAGCATATCCATGAGCTGTTGTTCATCAGTGGTGTCTGAAGACTCTGCAGCAGGAGCTGTAACTAAATCCACTGGCTGTAAAATGTGTTCCAAAATTTTTTTGCTTGGAGCTTTGTGGTGAGGATGACCTTGGCTTTTTTGCCTGAGTCACTGCTTGGGCTAATGATTTTCTGCTCCCCACACACTTGGATAAGGGGTTTGCAGGATAAAGAGCTGAAGGCTGAGCTTTTAACCCCCTTGTGACCAAAGGCAATATGCTAGTACTGGCAAAACATCTCTTGGGTCTTATCCCAAATCGCCCCAAATAGCTTGACATGCGATGTAATAACCTTGGTAACCACGCTGATTTGCAGGTCAGTATTAGTCTTTGATAATTACCCATATCAGGCAAAAAATAATAAGAAACAAGGTCTCTGCTTTGAATCTCCTGCCGAGTTAATTGCCTAATGAAATGTAGGATCGACATTTTATGGGCCCATTTGTCACAGTTAAATTAAATATGAGCGATTTGGAGGCAAACACATCAAGGCTGTAATTGGTAATTAATTGTATTAGGGATCAAAGGAAAAGATAGGCAGCTGGACAGCTGAGACTTCACATTATGACTGTCCTTTACTTTATCATCATCATCATAAACAAGGGAGTCCCCCGGTATCCTTCTCACTAAGAGCGCCTCAATAGAATCAATTTTACTCTCCAGCCGACTCAGGCACTTCGTAAGATGTTGAAAAGTGCCGTTAGTAAGATTACAATATTACAAGAGTAGGGATCCATTACCCTTGCTGGTGTGGGACAGTAGTCTGAGTTCACCCTGTAATCTGTCATCTGTCTCCCCTGTGAGAATCTCAGATGAGAAACTTGCTTCTTCCAGGGGGACAAATCTGTTTTGTAAGGGAACAGGAGATGTGAGACTTACTTTTTCGGTGAAGAAACAGTCTATTCTAGATTGTTTGGAGAGTCTCTCCTGCTCCGCTGGGGCAACAGGACTTGTTCTTTGTCTTTTCTTCTTTCTCATCCTCCACAGGATGGTAATTATTTTGGCAGTTTTAAAGGCTTAAAAATCAGCTCTGGTATTTAGTTGAATAAGATAAGCTGCTCAACTAAATTTTAAATCATCAAACATTGAGATAAAAAGCATTAAAGGGGGAAAAACGCGAGGAGCTCATTAAAATTTCTGCTGTTGGGCATCCATGTTGAGCTCCTCCCCACAGTGTGTACACATGTGCAAGGTTTGTGCTCAAGATGCCCACATTCCCTTGCACAGTATGTCAGCCACTGAATATGCAATCAAGATGGTGTGATTCTGCCCCAAGGGGAGACACAATAGAAAGATGTGCACTAGGCCTGGCACAGGAAAAGAGGCAAGGAAGGCCAAGGGCAACAAGGACTGCATGAGAGCAACTGTTGGTTGCATGATTAAATGGATGCAAAACCTAAACAGAATAACTGATCTTCAACAATGGGAGTATCAATGGAAGGTGACTATAAAATTCACTGGAAGTG
Source organism: Hemicordylus capensis (assembly GCF_027244095.1). Taxonomy (NCBI): domain Eukaryota; kingdom Metazoa; phylum Chordata; class Lepidosauria; order Squamata; family Cordylidae; genus Hemicordylus; species Hemicordylus capensis. Next base: position 337,393,923 of record NC_069657.1, read on the forward strand.
TACTTTAAGAGAAAATTCGTATAAAATGTATTTTCATTGGTATATAACCCCTGAAACTATTAGAAAAATGGATAGCAATTACCTGGGAAACTGTTGGAAATGCAAGAATCACCTTAGCACATTTTATCATATGTGGTGGACTTGCCGTAAAGCACGGCAATTCTGGGGGGAAAATCACACTAAAATGCAACAAAATTTAAATATAAACCTTTCTTATTCACCAGAGCCTTTTCTGTTAAACATGACTAAACCTTCTATTCCCACTAAATACACTGAGCTGTCTTTATACATGAGCACAGCGGCTAGGATTCTTTACGCTGCAAATTGGAGGTCACAGATAATCCCGACTATGGATGAATGGCTATTAAAGATATGGGAGTATGCTTTGATGGCTAAGTTCACCACCTATTTGAGGAATAACTCAGATGAAACATTTGTGGCAATTTGGGAACCTTTTATAAATCTTAATATAGCACAAGGTCTAAATCCATATTCAAGATTCGGTTTCTTTTAAAATTGAAGGCTGAGGGCAGTGTATCAGTAGTTGGCGAACCATTGTATTACCCATATTCCCATCTTTGCCTTTCGTGATATACACTGAGAGCGAAAAGATTATTATCAGTGTGGGAATGTGAAATTTTGGATTGTTATATGAAATATACAATATGTAGTTGTTGGAAGCTCAAGAGTGGAGAATGTCTCCCCCCCCCTTTTCTTGTTCTACTTTTAAATAAAAATCTTTAATTAAAAAAGAGAGAGAGGGAGAGAAACTGTTAGGTCATGTATCCAAGTTTCATTTTGGCTGTAAATGAAGAACAGGCTGGGGTGGCCCAAATGAAAATACTTTTTAAGTGTATTGCTGTAGGGTTAATACACAAAACACTTAAAATATTTAAATATTAAATTGTTTAATAGTAGTAGACCTGTGTTCATTAATATATATCCAGTCTTACCTGATTTGGGATAGGTGACTAGAAATACATCGCTGTCTCTGATTTCAAAATCCTCCAGGGAATCAATATATTCTGGTGTAACCAGATCTGGTTGGAAATAATTCCCCTTGTGTTTGAACAAATATTTCTCTGGTGGCTGCATTGCTAACACAGCTGGAAGAACAGTACAAAAAATTGAAAACTACCTATTTTATTTTAAAGGTTCACCTCTCCTCTTGCCAGTCAGCATTCAAGACCCAATACCTTCTTTTGTCTGAAGCAGGGTGCCAAATGTCATTCACCTCCACATACACACCCTTCTCGAACTTCTCCGCTCCGCCCCCCTCCATGGCAGCAGCAACCTGCACTGCCTGACTTGGTGCCACCCTCCAGCACCTTCCTTGTATACTACTGATCTGATTATGAAAAGGGGGAGGGAATTTTGAAAGGAAAAGGAAGAGGAAAAGTCAAAAGGGTTCCAGTCCTCTGCTGCACTCTTGACATGTTATCTTCTGTTTCATCCCCTTTTTTTCCACCAGACCAGCAGCACACGAGGGAGGCATTGAAGGGCATACACTGAGTCAAGTGGTGGTGGTGGCTGCTACCACCATGTAGAAGGGAAAGGTGGAGAGGACTGATTTGGACTGGCTGTTTACTGGGAGGTGGCTCTGCTCCTGCTTAGTAAAGAGTTGCATGGATTGTGGCAGGAGGCCCAGGTAATGATCAGTTAGTCCGGGTAACTCTGAACACTGATGCCTTCCAATGTGTAATTTGGTCTAATAAACTATATCACTGGTTTGAGTCCTCTGCAGCCCATTTTTTCCCCTAGTAATCAGATAATGTCAAGTACAAAATTGGTGGTAAATAGAGATGTGCTATTAACCCTCCCAGACAATCACATCACTTGCTATTTCCAAGGAAGGAGCTATTACTTGGAAGGTTATCCTAAGTACTTAGAGGTGGGATATGAGAGGAACTTGGTATATATTAACTTCTGATGTTAATATAGATTAGAAGAGGAACAAGATTCCCATTTCTTTCTCCATGAATAAACCCTATCTACTCTGGAGGAACTGCTGGACTTTAAATCCTGTCATTCCTTTCCCAAACAATAGCTATCTCCTGTTGTAAGAAAGAGGACAAGTCTTGTGGCACCTAAAAGACTAACAAAGCATACAAATACAACAGATTGTTCCTCTGATGAAATTGCATGTTGACCATAATAGCATTAGCCACACTTGCTGTGGTGTTCCCCCCCACCCCCCCGCATTCAGTGAGCTGCCTCTAGCCTAGAAAGTGGAATGTACTGGAAGCTTACCTTCTGAGTTCAGTTTTTTAAATGGTCAGAGAAAATTCTTTTGCCTCCTGGAACTTAATTATCAATGCTGATATTGAGGTCCCCCAACAAAGCAGCTTCATTGCCTTCTGAGCACCACTTTCTGAGCTGATTGGACTTTTATATGCCATTCAGATCTTTGAACTGAGGGCCGATCCCTAGAAAAACATTGTGTAAGATGATATCGCCAAACAGAGACTAGTGTAAGCAAAAGAAAAACATGAGGCAGTTCCAGGAGGAGAGAGCACTATCTTACATAATATGCTCTGTATTTTATTTATTTATTTATTTATTTATTCGTTCATTCGTTCGTTCGTTCATTCAATCATTTTTATATCCCACTCTTCCTCCAAGGAGCCCAGAGCAGTGTACTACATACTTAAGTTTCTCCTCACAACAACCTTGTGATGTAGGCTGAGAGAGAAGTGACTGGCCCAGAGTCACCCAGGAATTACCATGGCTGAATGGGGATTCAAATACTGGTCTCCCCGGTCCTAGTCCAGCACTCTAACCAGTACACCATGCTGTCAAGATTGAGTTAAGAGAAAATGCATTATGAACACTAGGAATCAAATCACAGGTACACTTTTTCTTCTTAATAATTAAAGATTTTGAGCTGGGTCAGGTGGTAATGGACCTGCCCCAGAGGGATTGGTGAACAACCCAAAATTTCGTTTGGGCTTTGTGTGGGAAAATTAGCTTTGAGTGAAGCAGTTCCACATCAGAATAAATTTAGTGCAAAGTGTTGCTTACAGAAAAATGACCGGGGGGGGGGGTTCAAAAACAAAAGAAGGTTTATCTGTGGGTAAGGGGTTCAATGGAGTAAGACCTTTGGAAATTTGCCTGATTTTTTCCAAAGCTCTGCTGTTGTTGATGTGTGATGTTGATGTTATTTGGGGTGGATTGGGGGCAGAAAGGGGGCTTTAGGGGCAGAAGAGTGGTTCAGGTGGTAGTGCCCCAATGGGTGCCTGCTGCCACCCAGATTCCAAAGGAATTGGGAAAAGGGCTGATTTTTAAAGAATGTCTGAAGTTGAAATGTCTTTGGGGCAGATTCGGGGCAGAAAGGGGGTCCTGAGGGGCAAAAGAGTGGGTTGGGTGGCAGTGCCCCAAGGGGTGCCTGCCACAACCCAGATTCCAAAGGAATAGGGCAAAGGGCTGATTTCTTAGGAATTGTTGGAGGTTTTCGCTTCTTTAAGGCCCCCCCCAGGGAATAATGGAGGTTTCAGCAGACCCATAACTCCACCTGGGGGGCACTGGGGGGGCGGGAGTGAGTGATGGTGTAGTGCACATAGGGTGCCAACTGCCCCCATGGGTTGCTAACCCATGGGGTGCTGAGTTCTGTTGTTTCTGAGGTGTTCTGAGTGTAGATTCTCTAGTAGCATATGAGATTTTCAATGACAAACCATGAATCCACTCTCATATGCTACCAGAGAATCTGAATCTACACTCAAAACATCTCAGAAACAACAGAACCCAGTACCCCATGGGTTAACAACCCATTGGGGTGGTTGGCACCCTATGTGGTCTACACCACCACTCGCTCTGGGCCACCCTGGTGCCACCCAAGTGCAGTTATGGGGCAGGAATTATGGAGGTCCATCATTCCCTATGGGGAAGAACTTTACAGACACGCAAACTCCATTACATCTTTAAAAATCAGCCTTCTGCCCAATTCCTTTGAAATAATTCTGGCAGCTTCCTTGCCACCACTGGGCACTACCACCCACCCTACTCTGCTCTGGGCGGCCGTATCTTTCTCGAACAGCCGAGAAAGACACGGGCAGGAAAAGGACACGGGATCACACTCAAGGCTTTTATTATAAAGGATATCAACTAAAGAAGGCTGTGAAAATACAGTTAAGAATATTTCATAAAGCCCATGTGCCCAACCAGCCACTCCTTCTCCACTTTAAGACACTCATGCACACCCTGATAGTCAGATCTAGCCCTGCCACTAGGGGAACTAGGTGGTTGCCTAGGGCAGCAAGCAGGAACGGGCAGCAACAGCACAGCTCATTTTTTACCCAGAGAGTAAAAACAGGGCCAGACCGCCTGCTAGGGCCAGACCGAAACGGGAAGAGACTTAGCACAGAGAGGAGCTCTGTCCGCGAGCTCCTCTCTGGACCTTTTGAAAACATGCTTGCACTTCGCCCGGCTCTTGCGGGCTGACTCGGGTGAGTAGGGCTCGGGCAGCTGGGAGGGCGGGAGGGCAGTTCCGGCGGCCGCGGAGGCCCTTATTGCTTTGGGGGGGGTGCGGGGAAGGGTAAGTCAGGCAGCTGGGAGGGCGGGAAGGTGGATATCGGCTGTGGCGGCGCTGCCGCCAGCCTCTATGCTGCGGCCGGTGTCCCCGGCCAGGCAAGGGCCCCAAGCCGCCCGGCTGTGGCGGCGGCGCCAGGCCTCGGTGGCGGCTCTGCCACCACCTCGGCCGGCTTCCCCCGCCGCCTCCTCCCCCCGCCCGGCTTCGGCGGCGCGGCCATGGCTCCGCCGCCGCCTTGGCCGCGCCGCGTCCTCTGGCCGAGGCAGCAGCTTTGCCGCCGCCTCGGCCAGTGTCCCCCGCCGCAGCTTATCCGGCTTCTTCGGGCGGCCACTTCTGGCCGCCCAAGATGGCCGCCGGGTGCTGGCGGTCGTGTCTCCCTTGGACTGTTCTGAGCGTGCGCTCTGCGCACGCGCAGAACAGTCGAGGCATGAACGCACGCTTGGTGTCCGTCCACGGACGGACACCAAGCGTTTTATTAGAGAGGATTGCTGGATTGTGCATTGTCGTCATAATGTGCTGCAGTAGGCTGGCTCCACAGGACCAGCAGGTGAAGGCAGCAAAACAGCAAGAACAGCTAGTGGGTAGGCAGGAGTGCAACAGGGACAGCTTGCCTGCTTGCTTGATGGGGACTTAGCTGCCTGCCCACTTACCCACTCTGAGGACCGGAGGTGCGTGTCCATGTGGGTGAAGGGGGCATGGGGAAACCAAAACCAGGCTTTGCCTGGGGTGGTAGCAATCCTTGGACTAGCCCTGCTGACAGGCAGATGGTGCTCTGGTGCGAGGGCTTCAGTGGAGGAGGCAAACGTGGTCCATTCCTTTGCATGCCGTGAGCTGCACATTTGTTTGTTTGTTTGTTTAGCAAACATATTTCTATTCGGCCCAAAATGTACATCTCTGGGTGGCTTGGACTGAAATAAAAGGGAAACGCTTTTTGACTGGGAAAATTTTCTGGCCACCTGCAGCCTCAAGGAATCCTGGGTTGTGTGTGTGTAGTAAATGAAAAACATATAGCATTGGATTTGGAATTTGGCCAATCTTTAGCAGACATGTGGATAAAGGATTCCAAACTGGAAAGCAGCCACCAGGAATGCCTCTTCCTGTGCCTGCATCATTCAGATATACAGTACGATATACAGATATATATTGTATTGTATATCTACAGATATATGGGACACAGTGAAGAATTTAGGTTAGATCCTCTAAGAACTTGGGTCCAAAAGGAAATATTGAATTGGGCCACACATATGGGTTTAACACTGACAAATTACTATGACGGAAAAGAAAGGCTTATATGCGGACTCAAAAAGGAATTAGGAACAAAGGAGCGCATGTGAAAGAAAATCGTATGTCTGCGCAAAATCTATTGCACAACTTCTATAATGACATTTTCATAATTTTAAAAACTTGTTTTAATAACTATTTTATTCTATTATTTTTAGTGTGTCATGTATTTTAATCTGAGACTTGTAAATATTTTAAATTTTGTACACTGCCTATAGATGTACATATAAGGCAGTATAAAAATATAATAGATAGATAGATGGATAGATAGAATGATAGACAGAGAGATAGAAGTAAATGGACGCAGGAAGAGCTTGCTCAGGAGCAGACACAGCACATGTTGCTCACTGTGTTGTGCTAGTGGATACATTTTGACTTTACATTCAAATACATTTTGAATTTCAGAAGAGGAAACTTCTCTAAAATGTGGAGTATGGTGAAAAGAAAGCTGAAAGGGAAAATCAGGAGAGCCACTTTGCTCCAGATTGCATGGAGTTTACTCAGAAACCACAATACTAGAAGCCCAGTATACCCAAAAGATATGTATACCCAAAAGGAGGAAAGGTATCACTAATTCCAAGAGGATGCCAGCATGGCTAACAGGTACTGTCAAGGAAGCCATAAAAAGGAAGAAGACTTCTTTCCGAAATTGGAAGGCCTGTCCAAATGAAGAGAACAGAAAGGAACACAAACTCTGGCAAAAGAAATGCAAGGTGACAATAAGGGAGGCAAAAAGGGAGGCAAGTAAGGGAGGTTACCCCTGCTAACTATGCAAAGAGGCACCTTTTAATGTGGTGATTCTCTTTATTTAGCAGGGGGAGAATAACTGGCCCTGTCCACCCCCAGCACAGTACCTCAGTGACTGTTGCTGGTACCTATCTTATGTTTCTTTTCGGATTGTGAGCCCTTTGGGGACAGGACTCCATCTTATTTGTTTGTTGTTTTTCTGTGCAAACTGCCCTGAGCCATTTTTGGAAGGATGGTATAGAAATTGAATAAATCATCATCATCATCATCATCATCATCATCATCATCATCATCATCATCAATTCTGGACATCTATCCAGTGTGTAATTATAACAAAAGAATGTTTAAAGTAACATCAAAAAGGGGTACATGTTTGAGGCTAGTTAATCAATACATTTGACTAAGAGAGAAGCATGATGTCAGCAAGGTAAGGGGATTACAGGAGAGCAAGTTAATTTTAGCAGTGTGAGACTGGTAATTAAGCCTGACCCATTGTGTCTCTTGTGAGTTTCACAAGCACTGAGAAACAATGCTAGATTACCCCTGCCTTCACAAATCATTTACCAGGCAGTCATGAGGTCTGGTTATCACACGTACTGGTTAGGTCATCTGAATTCAGGCATTAATTGATCCCTTAATAAAATGGAATTCAGACACAGGCCTGAATTCTACACAATTCTGGGTTGATAATTCTGGGTTTAATGTTGGGGTCAGGGTGTCCCCAACACAGTGTGCTCCCCTTGGTCTCCAGTTGCTATACCATTTGGCTGTGTCTTGCTCTGCGGGCCACCCTTGCTTCCAGGCCCTAGATTGGCTCCCTTGCCGGACCTGATCCGCACAGCCCTCCTTGCTACTTCCTGGAGCTGGCTTCACAAGAACAGACATCCTTTTGATCTATCCTTGCTACCTTACTCCCTTGATCCTTTGCTGCTGCTCACTGCTCCCCGGTCCATCCCCGAGGGAAGAAGTCCTTCAGTTGCTCCTGAGCTATGAGGATCTACCCGCTACTGAAGGAAGACATGAGGTTGTATGAAAACTGCTGCGCCCCAGTCTGGGATCGCCCCATCTCTGTGTCTTCTCACTTAAATCCAAGAACCTGTTCCTCTGAGCCTCCTTTCTCTGGCCAGCCTAGAAGCTACTTTAATTAGGACATTAAGCTAAATTTCCTCCTAGCGGTTATATGGTTAATCTTGTAACATAGTTTTAGTAATAATATTGCTTTCAGTGACTCTCTTACTCCATTGTACCTCTTACCTGCAAATAAATCTTTTGTTTTTGAACCCCACCCCACCCCCTCTGTCATTTTTCTGTAAGCAGTACTTTGCACTCAATTTATTGTGATGTGGAACTGCTTCACTCTGCACTAATTTTCCCACACAAAGTCCAAACGATATTTTGGGGTGTTCACCAATCCCTCTGGGGCAGGTCCATTACCACCGGACCCAGCTCAAAATCTTTAATTATTAAGAAGCAAAAAGCGTACCTGTGATTTAATTCCTAGTGTTCATAATGCATTTTCTCTTAACTCAATCTATATAGAGCCTATTATGTAAGATAATCCAGCTGCTCACCCGCCCGGCTGGGTGGTGTGGCTTGCTTGCCCCAGCCCCTTTTCCTAGGAGCATGTGACACTGGAGAGCCCTCGCCATTGGCTCCCAGGGTGGGGCTTTCTCGGCAAGTGGCGCAGAGCTCATGTGCCAATTCAGTCCGTCTCTCGGAAGCACTGAGAGTGAACGTGAGTACGGGAGTTCTGGGGCCGGCTGCGAACACGTGGGTGGGCCTACAGTCCTCTAGCTGGGTGGGGACAGTTTGGAGGCAGGGGTCGGGCTCTTGAGCCCACCTGCCTGTCTAATAGGCACGACTAGGGGTGTGCGTTTCATTTCCGGTACAAAATGTTTCATGCACAAAACAGGCCATTTCGGCAGTTTTGTAGCCAAAACAAAACATCCAATGCTCAAAACAGACAATTTTGTAGCCGAAACAAAATGTCCCTGTTTCGAATACAAAACATTTTGTTGTTTCAGCTGTTTTGGAACTCCATTTTGCAATCGCAGAAAGTCTTTCTCCTTCAGTTTCCATTTTGAGTTTTGACATCTGTTTGAATTTCCGGCCATTCCAGCCTGCAGATTGGCCAGCGAAAGCACAGGCTGGTCTGCTAGCAATTGCCTCCTTATTCCTTTTAAGGAAACTTAAGGGTAAGATTTACCCTCATTTGCCAGTGCGGCAGTGTGCATTGCATTGTTGTTGTTTCACACTGTTGTATGTAGATCAATTGCATTTCTGGGGTTGGGGGGGATGTGGATGTGCATGACCTTTGGAAATCTGCCTGGTTTTTTGCAAAGCTCTGCTGTTGTTGTTGATGTGTGATGTTGGTGTTATTTGGGGTGGATTGGGGGCAGAAAGGGTGCTTTGGGGGCAGAAGAGTGGGTCAGGTGGTAGTGCCCTAATGGGTGCCTGCTGCCACTCAGATTCCAAAGGAACTGGGGAAAAGGCTGATCTTTAAATAATTTCTGAAGTTTACGTGTCTTTAAGGTCCCCCCCCCAGGGAATAATGGAAGTTTCAGCAGACCCATAACTCCCCCTGAGGGGGCACTGGGGTGGCCGGGAGTGAGTGGTGGTGTACTGCACATAGGGTTCCAACTACCCCCATGGGTTGCTAACCCATGCTGGGTTCTGTTCTTTCTGAGGTGTTCTGAGTGTAGATTCTCTGGTAGCATATGAGATTTTCAATGACAAACCATGAATCCACTCTCATATGCTACCAGAGAATCTACACTCAAAACTTCTCAGAAACAACAGAACCCAGTACCCCATGGGTCAGCAAGCCATGATGTGGTTGGCACCCTATGTGCTCTATACCATCACTCACTCTGAGCCACCCCAGTGCCCCCCAAGTGCAGTTATGGGACTGCTGAAGCCTCCATCATTCCCTATGGGGAAGAACTTTAAAGACACGTAAACTCCATTAAATCCTTAAAAATCAGACCTCTGCCCAATTCCTTTGAAATAATTCTGGCAGCTTCCTTGCCCTTACTGGGCACTATCACCCACATTACTCTGCTCTGGGCCATCCCTTCCTCCCCGACGTGAAGTATACTTTTGCTGAAACCTCCATTATTCCCTATGGGAATAATCTTAAACTTCAAAAATTCACCAAAAATCCGCCCTTTGCCCAATTGCTCTGAAATTTGGGAGATAGCTTCCATCCATTGGGCACTACCACCTCAACCCCCTAGTTTTGCTGCAGGGATCGGTCTTGTCCCCCATGCTGTTTAACATCTACATGAAGCCGCTGGAAGAGGTCATCCGTGGACTTGGACTGAGTTGTCAGCAATATGCGGATGACACTCAGCTCTATCTCTCCTTGTTATCTGATCCTAGGGAGGCGGTGGATGTCCTGAATCGGGGGCTGGAGACAATGATGGGCTGGATGTGGGCTAATAAACTGAAATTGAATCCGGAAAAGACGGAGGTACTGTTGGTCAGTAGGAGAGCCAATCGGGATGAGGATATTTTACTGGTTCTGGATGGGGTTGCACTCCCCTTGAAGGAGCAAGTACGCAGCTTGGGGGTACTACTGGACCCGGCTCTGCTTTTGGAAGCTCAGGTGGAGGCGGTGGCCAGGGGTGCCTTTGCACGGCTTCGGCTGGTACGCCAGCTGCATCCCTTTCTCGAGAAGGCAGATCTGGCCACGGTTACCCATGCCTTAGTCACGTCGCGGCTGGATTACTGTAACGCGCTCTACATGGGGCTGCCCTTGAAGAATATCCGGAGACTGCAGCTAGTGCAAAACGCGGCAGCGAGGGTGTTATCCGGAGCTGCCCGTTGGGAGCACATCACCCCCATTCTGAAAGAGTTGCACTGGCTGCCGGTTCATTTCCGGGTCCATTTCAAGGTGCTGGTTTTGACCTTTAAAGCCCTTAACGGTTTGGGCCCGGGGTATTTGAGGGACCGCCTGCTCCCAAGGGTTGCTGTCCACTTGACTAGGACATCTGACGGGGCCCTGCTCTGGGTGCCGACAATGAGAGAGGCCCGGCTGTCGTGCACTCAGGACAGGGCCTTCTCTGTTGCTGCTCCCAGACTTTGGAATGCTCTCCCAGTGGCCATTCACTCCTTGGACTCCATCACGGTTTTTAGAAAGCTTGTTTAAACTTGGCTTTTTACCCAGGCTTTTACATAATCATTTTATTGCTGCTACTGTGTGTTTTTACTTGTATTGTTTTTATGCCTGTTTTTTATATGTTTTTATATTTTTTAGCTTGATGTTTTTATTGTCTTTTTATTGTATGTTTTTAACTTTTGTAAACCACCTTGGGGTTGTCTTTTAACGAAAGGAGGTATAGAAATGCAACAATAAATAACAAATAAATAAATAAATCTCTATTTACCACTAATTATGTACTACTTTTGTACTTGACATTATTTGATTACTAGGAAAAAATGGGTTCCATCCTTAAATGATTAAGCTGAAGAGGACTCAAACCAGTGATATAGTTTATTAGACCAAATTACGTATTGGAAGGCATCAGTGTTCAGAGTTACCCAGAGTAACTGATCATTACCTGGGCCTCCTGCCACCATCCAGGCAGCTCTTTACTAAGCAGGAGCAGAGCCACCCCCCAGCAAACAGCCACTCCAAATCAGTCCTCTCCACCTTTCCCTCCTTCATGGTGGCAGCAACCACCACCGCTTGACTCAGTGCATGCCCTTCCGTGCCTCCCTCATGTGCTGCTGGTCTGGTGGAAAAAAGGGGGATGAAACAGAAGATAACATGTCAAGAGCGCAGCAGAGCACTGGAACCCTTTTGACTTTTCCTCTTTCTTGCTCTTTCAAAATCCCCCCCCCCCTTTTCATAATCAGATCAGCAGCATACAAGGAAGGTGCCAGAGGGTGGCACCAAGTCAGGCAGTGCTGGTTGCTGCTGCCATGGAGGGGGGCAGAGCAGAGAAGTTCGAGAAGGGTGTGTATGTGGAGGGGAATGACATTTGGCACCCTGCTTCAGACAAAAGAAGGTATTGGGTCTTGAATGCTGACTGGCAAGAGGAGAGGTGAACCTTTAAAATAAAATAGGTAGTTTTCAATTTTTTGTACTGTTGTTCCAGCAGTGTTAGCAATGCAGCCATCAGAGAAATATGCAGAGAAATCAGATGAGTAGTATATATTCATATATATTCATGAACACAGTTCTACTACTATTAAACAATTTAATATTTAAAATTTTAAGTGTTTTGTGTATTAACCCTACAGCGATACAGTGAAAAAGTATTTTCATTTGGGCCACCCCAGCCTGTTCTTCATTTACAGCCAAAATCAAACTTGGATACATGACCCAACAGTTGCTCTCCCTCTCTCTCTTATTAAATTAAAGATTTTTATTTAAAAGTAGAACAAGAAAAGGGGGGGGGAGACATTCTCCACTCTTGAGATTCCAACAACTACATATTGTATATTTCATATAACAATCCAAAATTTCAAATTCCCCCTCTGATAATAATCTTTTCGCTCTCAGTGTATATCACGAAAGGCAAAGATGGGAATATGGGTAATACAATGGTTAGTCAACTACTGATACACTGCACTGGGCCCTCAATTTTAAAAGAAACCAAATCTTGAATATGGATTTAGACCTTGTGCTATATTAAAATTTATGAGAGGTTCCCAAATTGCCACAAATGTTTCATCTGAGTTATTCCACATATAGGCGGTGAACTTAGCCATCGAAGCATACTCCCATATCTTTAGAAGCCATTCATCCACAGTCGGGATTATCTGCGACCTCCAATTTGCAGCATAAAGGATCTATTAGTTTTGTACTTGGCATTATTTGATTACTAGGAAAAAATGGGTTCCATCCTTAAAAGATTAAGCTGAAGAGGAGCCAAACCAGTGATATAGTTTATTAGACCTAATTACGTATTGGAAGGCATCAGTGTTCAGAGTTACCCTGAGTTTGGTGTAACTGATCATTACCTGGGCCTCCTGCCACCATCCAGGCAGCTCCTTACAAAGGAGGAGCAGAGCCACCCCCCAGCAAACAGCCAAAAAGGGGGGATGAAATAGAAGATATTATGTCAAGAGCACAACAGAGGACTGGAACCCTTTTGACTTTTCCTCTTTCTTGCCCTTTCCAAATCCCCCCCCCCTTTTCATAATCAGATCAGCAGCATACAAGGAAGGTGCCGGAGGGTGGCACCAAGTCAGGCAGTGCTGGTTGCTGCTGCCATGGAGGGGGGCGGAGCGGAGAAGTTCCAGAAGGGTGTGTATGTGGAGGGGAATGACATTTGGCACCCTGCCTCAAACAAATGAAGGTATTGGGTCTTGAATGCTGACTGGCGAGAGGAGAGGTGAACCTTTAAAATAAAATAAGCTGTTTTCAAGTTTTGTACTGTTTTACCAGGAGTGTTAGCAATGCAGCCATCAGAGAAATATGCGTTCAAACACAAGGGGATCTATTTCCAACCAGATCTGGTTACAGTGGAATATGTTGATTCCCTGGAGAATATGGAAATCAGAGACAGCGATTTATTGCTAGTCACTTATCCCAAATCAGGTAAGACTGGATATATGTTCATGAGCAGAGGTCTAACTACTATTAAACAATTTAATATTTAAATATTTAAAGTGTTTTGTGTATTAACCCTACCGCGATGAAGTTAAAAAGTATTTTCATTTCGGCCACCCCAGCCTGTTCTTCATTTACAGCTGAAAGAAACTTGGATAGGTGGTGTGACAGTTGCTCTCATGCAACCCTTGTTGTCCTTGGCCTTCCTTGCCTCTCTTCCTCCACCAGGCCTAGTGTGCATCCTTCTATTGTGTCCCCCCTTGGGACAGAGTCACACTATCCTGCTTGTATATTCAGTGGCTGACATACTGTGCAGGGGAATGTGAGCACTGACCTTGCACATGTGTACACACCTGCAATGGTGCTGCACTGCTGTGAAAAAGACCTCCATGCATGGACGTGTGCGACACAACACCCAATGGAAAAAATGGATGTCGTGTCAAACAGTTCTGTCCATATAGTCCTCATTTCCTGTAGGGCAACCGCACATGGCACTGCACATGCACAGGGGCACGGGTGCTTTTGAACCCCCAGAGTACACTTTTTCTGTAGACCCCACTCCAGACATTAGGAGTGCCATAGGCACTTACATGTTCAGTGGGACAAGCATGGAGGAAGACACACCCCTCCGTTGTCATTCCCTCCCTCCCGCCCAACCAAACATGCTTACAGTGCCATATGTCTGAAGGGGGAGGTGTTGTAAGGGTCTTCACTGGCAATTCCATGCTTTGCAACCCCTACCAATGTGATATTCCGTCTAGAGATGTATATATCAGGTCGTATTAAAATATGATTAAATGAATGAATGAATGAATGAATGAATGAATATTCCCCTTCACAAGAACAATATGGACTCAGAATATTTTGAGCTTGATTCATTTCATGAAGGTCACCGAGATGGAAATTAAGCTACAGATTTATTAGACAGAGTCCCATGGCTGGAGTACAATATCTGCAATATGGATTTTGAGAAGCGCCCATCACCTCGTCTCTTTGCTACCCATCTGCCCTACTATCTAGTACCAAAGGGGTTATGAAATGGAAGAGCAAAAGTAAGGTGAGCCACTTTTTAATTCTGTTAAATTAAACTTTGTTTTCTCCTCCTTTAACTCAACATGTCCATTTTCATGGATAATATTGACTGTCTCTTGACATCTCCACACTTCTCTTCCTTCTTTGGTATGAATGAAAGACCCTGAGGGCCAAACCATGGCTTATGGGAGACATTCCTTCCCCCCAGACTGGAAGTCTCATCCACGCATATATTGATTGAGTGAGTGAGTGATTGATTGATTGATTGATTAAACTTCTATGCCACCCAAACTTTTATCTCTAGGAGGTTAACATAAAAACAATTAAAAAACATAAAAAAGTTAAAACAACGCAACAATTTAAAAATAGCCATAAAATTAAAACCACAGAATTTGGGAAAGCTTGAGTGAAAAGTTGGGTTTTCACGTGTTTTTTAAAAATTGCCAGAGATGGGGAGGATCGTATCTCAGCAGCGAGCACATTCTACAATCTCAGGGCAGCAACCAAAAAGGCCCGTCTCTGTAGCACAAGGCTGAATGACCGGAGGCCAAAAGTCTATGAATATCTGACCAAGCACCTTCATGGTGAACAGTTTTATGGGTAATCTCTTTATTAACTGATCTAAAAGGAAGATGACCATAAACTTAATCTAACTAGAGAAAATTACAGTGAAAACCTAATGTTCATATCACTGAATGGTCTGAATGTTAAAATATTGTTTTTTCTGCAGATTATTTATGTAGCGAGAAACCCAAAAGACGTAATGATCTCCTTTTACCATTTTTCCAAATGTGCAGTGAAATTAGAAGAAATAGAAGACTTTGGTGTGTTTAAGGAGCGGTTTTTATCTGGCAAAGGTAAACATTATTTGCTACCACACCCTTGTCTCTGTACCCCTTCTCGGCATTTGAGAACAAGCTCTTGAGAGCACAGGAAAAGAGTATTCAGCTTCTATGAGGAAGTTCTGTCCTATTTTTTAAAAATCCAATGGCTCCCTTCCTCCAAACAAAAAAAAAGTTTATTCTATGAAAAATAAATTCAGTAGCTGGCATCCAGCCTCATCAAGTGATTGTGCAAATGTGCTGCACAAGGGCAAAGTTGTGGTGCTAGCCAGTTCTGCTCACTCTGGAGCCTGCATTCCAGACCAGTTTTGCACTCGTGCAACCATCCTTCCACTTGTGCAACACGGTGTGCAACATGTGCTGTGTCTGCTCCTGAGCAAGCTCTTCCTGCATCCATTTACTTCTGTGCATAAGTGAGACTTCTGGATTTTGTGCATATTATTTTCTTGAGCAAGCGCTACTTTTCCCCCAAGTGCTTTTTCAGTCTGCATATGACCGATTCTTTTGCATAATAGTATAGTGCCAGTATTAATGTATGTAGTGACCAGTCACTGACCAGCCCCTCCTATCCCCTAAAGCATTAACCAGAAGTTAACCCCGTCCTGACTTACAATCCCTACCTCTAACCAGATCTGTCCTTGTGGCCAAGGGGTTGAGACTGTGACGAACATCCTTTTATATTAAGTGTATAGGGATTTTCATATCTCTCTTCTCTCAACCCTCTTATTAAATATCCCTGTTAGAACGGATGAGAGATATGCATCCTTTTTACTAGCTGATCCTCGTGTACCCATAACGCTCTTTGTCATTATTCTTAATTATGAGATTCACACACACACCTCATTTTGTCTCATTACTTAGGATAACCCAGCTGTATCCTCACGGTGTGTTTGGAATCATGGCAGATATTCCCCTTAATGTTATCGCTGAAACGGGGCATTTGAAGCATTCATTTCTGATCTCTAGTTCAACCAATTTGAACTACAACTTTACTGCTTGCATCCTAACGCCAGCCGCTATCATTTACATTTATTCTAGCTTTCACACCAAAATAATGTATCTATCTTCTGTCAGTTCTTGGTAGTTTATGGCTGGATCATATCGAAGGCTGGTGTGCTCACAGGGGTGACTTCAATATCCTGTTCCTAACCTATGAAGAAATGAAGAAGGTAAGACCTAGCAGTATTATACAGCAAAAGCTGCCCAATGTATGACGATTTTTTAAAATCTCTGGACTCAGAGGGATTTACAAGAGGGACACATCCCTGCAATGTTTCTTGATACTGCCCTCCCACCCCCCCACCCCCGCTTCAGCTTTTGAACTAGCCAAAGGAGGCAAACCAAATGGATAATCCCACACTGAAACTGGCCCAAGAATTCAGCAAGATCATGAATAGCTATCTAGCTTCTCCGTCTCTGAAAAATGATGTCTTGTCTTCACTGGTTTTTTGTGTGTGTGTGTGTCGACTGATATGTTATGCAATTGTGGATTGTCTGACATCAAACTGTGTCTCATTTCAGGATCTGAGAAGTGCTGTACTGAAAATATGCAACTTCCTAGGAAAGAGGCTGTCTGAAGAAGAACTGGCCGATGATGTGGAAAAGGCTGGATTTGATAAAATGAAAATGGATTGCAGAACAAACTGCACGACAATATCCGCTGATCTCCTAGATTTCAGTAAAGGAGCTTTTCTTCGCAAAGGTGAATCAAAAATGGTTGAAAACTGAGGTTGTTCCAACTAGCCCGATACCTGCAGATGCCACAGAAATGATTGGGAGGGGGTGACTCTGCTTTTAAATTCACGGACGGTGGTACATATCAAGAAAAAGAGCAGCACAGCACTAGTGCTATCGTTAGGCAGAGATAACTTGAGTAGATCAAATGACACACAGTGAAGTCCAAAAACCCAGTGATTAACTTGGGCTGTTTTTGTATTTCATGCCTCGAAACCCCAACTTCCCCAAGCAGTAAGCAACTCTAGTGACAGCATCTACACGTGGCATTTCCGGAATCTCTCTTTGTACACATCTGCATCTAGGTCCAGTCCAAGCACCCCCTCCCATTATTGTGAACAGGGATCAGCAAATTTCACTTTTGCAGAGGAGTTCAGCAAATTTCTTCAAGACAGTCACAAACCTGACTGAAGGTTTCATTGTGTGGGTGAAATCTTTATTTTTGGAGGTAGCAGCTGTAAGAGGTTCCTCTTTGCTTAATCAGCAGCGGTTCCAAATACTTC
This sequence comes from Hemicordylus capensis, assembly GCF_027244095.1. Taxonomy (NCBI): domain Eukaryota; kingdom Metazoa; phylum Chordata; class Lepidosauria; order Squamata; family Cordylidae; genus Hemicordylus; species Hemicordylus capensis. The sequence goes on from NC_069657.1 coordinate 337,411,149, forward strand.
CAACTGGGAAAGCATGAAAAGGACATTCATGCCAGTTCACAACTTTCCAATGGATAATAAGGTAGCCCATCTTAGTGGTGGTGGTGGGGGAATACAGGTACTGTATCTACAACACATGTATCGCTTGCTACCAGATCTGCCCTGAAGTGCTGGCTAGACACCTCCACTATACATTTGGCTTGATTTGTGGAATTTAGCTTGGCAAGCCGTAGAGTTCCAGTATCAAACATGAGCCAGTTTGGTGTGCATTGGAAAAGATGAGGAGGCAGAAACACAGTTCAGACATTTTTTTACGGGAGTACAGAATGCAAACGTTCAATTTGACAAGGCAATAAATCTTAGCTGATATTGTAGGCAAGAGTATGGCTCACAATAATTTAGCTTGAAGTCCTAATTAGAGACCAGTCAACTTGGCTAGGGTGCTTTAATCCAAGCTTAGCTTAAAGATTGCTGTGGAAAGTGCTTGCAAGCGTGGAGGTTTCAAAGTGTGGAAGAGTGGGCATGGCGGGGGGGAGGCTTAGAAGGCGAGGAGCTTAGTTGACCTATCCTTCCTGGTTTAAGTGGGTGCATGCATTGCATGTTGGCAGAGTCTCCTTGTGAGGATCAAGCAGAAAGGCAGGGAAGAGAAGCGAGGAGTGAAGGGCTTCCACTCGCTGGTGTTGGAGTCCACAGGATACTGACCAAAATGATTCCGAGATGCTTCGTTTAGGCCTTTGAGGCCATGTGGTTTGGCTAGAGGTGTGTGTGTGTGTGTGTGTGTGTGTGTGTGTGTGTGTGTATACCATAGGTTAGTGTCCATAGGATAGTGACCAAACAGATTCCGAGATGCATGGTTTAGCCCTCCGAGGCCATGTGCTTTGGCGCCACACACACACACACACACACACACACACACACACACACACACACACCTTGAAACCTGCCCTGAGGCAGATTCCAATCCATTCTATCCAGAAGGTGGCAAATTCCATGCATAACAAATACATTCTTCTTGGTGTGGCATTATTCACTGAGTAAAAATCGCCCCCCAAAAGGCAAGGGTTAAGTTATGTAGATGTATTGCTCATGTCGAATAAAGCTGTGCTGGACGGACCATCTGAAGAACAGTATGCCTTCCAAGTGTACAAGATTACACATCTCCAGTACTGATGCCCTCATTTCCTGGAGTCCTTGCCAGCTAAGTTGTTAATTCAGAAAGGTCAGGAAATGCACTGCATTATCTGTGTGCTCCTGAAGAGTGTTCCGTTGTTGTCTTGTGAAAGGAAGGATTCCTTCCCTGATTGATTCTCTAGGCCTAGCATGCCCTCATCTAGCGGCAACAAGGCAGCTGCTCCTGCTCCCAAGAAGGAAAACCTGAATGTGTGGTGGGAGCAATTGCTGGCAAGTGGTCTGATCACCCCAAACAACATCTGATAACCCTGAGCATTGGAAAGATGATGGCTTTGGATGATGAGCCATTTCAGATGGTGGAGAACTCCAGCTTCCAGTAGCTGCTCCAGCTGCTTGCTCCTGACAAGAAGTTTCCCTCACGCACCACTTTCAACAGGCAGATGGTGCTTTCCCTGTACTGGGCATGCAGGGAGGCTGTGTTGGGGCTGCCAGTGTGCATTTCACTGCTGATCTGTGGACCAGCCGCAGCGGACTGCAAACTGCTTTCTGTCAGCAATCTGGCCACCCAGAAGGGAAGTCCAGGAAGATAGTCCACAATACAAACTGGGCTGCAGAAACGAAACACAGCTCAGAATAGTTCTTTATATCAGGCTTGGGCTGAAAGCTGTTGACACGAGGGTTGACAAATGTTGTCTTCCAGCAGCTAAGAGAAAGCTGCTGACGTGCTTTATAGTCCAAGCTGATAACTCTCAGCTGGCAGGGATTCAAGGCTTATCAGCCCTCTGCAAGAGGCGTTTACTCCTCCTGATAGTTTCCAGCTGTGCTCTCCGCCTTGTGACACGCCGTTGCTGTGGAGTCAGTGGGGGTTGCCTGCAGAGCTCATCTTCTAGTCTGTCTGTCGCTGTCTCTGCTGCCTCAGACTGCTGTGCCTGCTCTGAAACATCAGCCAGACCTTCCTCAGCCGTTTCTTGGGAACTGACAGTTGGGCTCTGACCCTCAGGCACCCCTGCATCGGCTGAAAGGCTGTCAGCTTCCCCTTCCTCCTCACTATCTGAGATCGAGTGCATGACATTTTCCTGTCCCTAACTGCACACTGGTGATGGCAGGAGAGAGAGGGGACTACATCTGGTTGTGCTGGCATGGACACCACCTCCCATGGAGTGAATCCCTGTTGGATTGTGATGCCAGTGAAAATCTATGCACATCCTACTGTTTTTCCCTTGCACCAACGGTGTGATTCCTGCCATACCTGCCTGCCCTACCCAGGTATGATAGTTGCTCGTGTCTACTTAAAGTTTCTTTTTAGATTGTGAGCCCTTTGGGAACAGGGAACCATCTTATTTGTTTTTATGTAAAGTGCTTTGAGTACTTTTGTTGAAAAGTGTTATATAAATATTGGTAGGATAGTATAGTAAATGCAACATGATCAAGGCATGGTTGACAGAGGCGAAGTCAGCCTTTCAAGGAAGGGGTGCAGGTGACATACCAGCCAAAGGAGAGCAAAGGGGCAGCTGGCAACTGCTGCCACCTGGTTCTCTAGGAGCAGATATGCAAACCTGCTCCTTAAGAAGGCGTGCAACCTGATCCAGAGCCGACTGGAATGCCCTAGTCTTGATACTTTCTCCAAATGTGTATCTTACATGAAAGATACAAAGCATTTCATCAACATTATAGAACACTTATCTATTCATTCAACATTCTCCTTCGTCACTTTGGATGTTCATTTTCTGTACACATCAATTCCACAGGAAGGTGCTAGAATGGTCATAGCATCTTATCGATTCTAGACCCACAGGAACCCTCCTACACATTTCTTGGTGGATTGATTCGACATTATTTGAAATACTCTTTACAAATTCAGGGGGTTGTCATGGGCAGCCCAGTTGCTCCAGTATTTCAGATTTCTATATGACCCATTTAGAAAGTTATTTTGAATGATGTTAATAATCCTTACAAAAAGGCCTTATGCTATAGTAGATTCATTGATGACATTTTCATCATTGTACAATCTGTTTGTTCTATACTTTCATTTTTGATTGGATCTATTCTATTCTATTCTATTCATTTCATTTCATTTCATTTCATCTCATTTCATTTCATTTCAATACCTCCCTAACCATCCAAATGCTCTGGACAGTGTACAACAATCAAGACAGACAGACATTTAGAACCATCAGCTTAAAATAATATAAAAATAAGTTTAAAGTCAATTTAAGACCAGTTTAATTTTTTTAATTTTTTTTTGTCTTTTGTATTGAGTTTTTGATGTTTTTTCAGATCAAGTATTTAATAAGGGATTACAGAAGATGCTGCTTGAATAGTTTTCTATCTTATTATCATGTTACGCTATGTAGGCTGTTTCAATATATCTATATCGTAGATGCATCTATGTATTGTGACATTTATCAAGGTTTTTTGTTTCACATTTCTATAATATGTCATTTGAATCAAGATGTATTGTGAAATTTCTGAGATATAGTGCATAGGCTCATTAACTAGAATATAAGTGAGTTTCAATATTTCTTGGAAGAGAGCATATGGATCAATATCATTAGTGTTATCAAGCTTATGGAATTTCTGTTTCCATTAGACTGTTGCAAGCTGGTTGTATTAGTATATCTTCCTGAAGCAACAGAGGTGATTCTACACATCAGTGGAAGATATGGATTAATACCGCAAGTGTTATCAAGTTGCATTGAAGCTTTCTAATTTCTCTAAGATTGTCATCCACTTGACAAAGTTTAACAACAAAATGGAGGTCAGCAGGTTACCGTTGTGGATTTGTACGATATATATTGTATTAACTTTTATAATATGGATAGTATTATCCTCACAAGTGTATCTTCATGAAGTATCTTATTGATTCCATTAGAAGTTGAGTGTGTCGTTGGATTTATGTGATTTCTTATGTCAACACAAAGGACACCCATATCAACAGTGTTTGTTATAGATTAATATATAGAGGGGTTGACTTATTTCTTTTTGAGTGTATGATATAGAGATCCCAGTATGCATTATTCATCCATGGCATAAATTTATACAAAGCATGAATTCATGTTCTCTTTCAACATGGTCGTGTCCTCATAATTCATCATTGATATCCCAGCAAAACTTGAAGGGCAACTTGTCCATCCTCTCCTTAAAAACGCTGTCAAAGCGTTCACTCTGTGCCACCGTCATTGTATTCTTCCAGTCTCCAACAGTACCTGGCACAAGAAGCAAAGAAGGAGAGAGAGAGAGAGAGAGAAGTGACCATAGTGACCATAGTGGTCAGATGAAACTGAGGATGTGTGTATTTGTTTATGACTGGAATGGATTGTCAAATAATTAGGGCAATTTCCTGCATGAAAAGTGTAGCGGCTCAATCCTATGATGGAGTCATTTTCTGCTGGCAAGAGGCTGAGGGTTATTGACAGCAGCACAAGGTAGCAAGTGAGGTTCCTGCCCAGGTGCTGTAGGAGGCACCCGATGTCAGAGGTTATGCAATGGGAACAATTGGTGCCATGCTGTGTGTTGGTAGCAGTGCCCAGACCAAGTTTAAAGACGCATCTTTAAAGAAATCCTTGGTGTTCTAAATTTGCTTTGTAGCATTATTTCGGTTCTTGTTCTAGGCATGCTTGTTTTATGTATGTATGTATATTCAGGCTTGCAGGTGGAGTCTAAGCTTCACTTCAGCTTCATACTCATAAGAATTCAAACACAGGGGTTCTCCCTCGCTTGCCTTGGAGATAGTCACATTAATTAGCTATTGTTTAATAATAAATGTTCAAGCTCTTGTTTTCTGCATCTAAAGCCAAGCTTCCTATGCAACTTTTTATAGAATATAGGTAATTACTCTGCAACACTTGGACTCAATCTGAAATCAGGATCTAAAGGGAAGGACTGATTGAGAGGAGAAAAGCTTTGGACTTCCTGCTGTACGTGGTATATGAAAGCTGCTATGGGATGAATAAGAAGAGGACCGGGCTGCCTGTCTCCTCTAGAACAGAGAGTGTTGCCAGATAACCGAATTGCAGGGTAGCCTGGAGAGCACCCCTTGATCTTTTGGGTGGCTATACATCACAAGACCATGGAATTGTAGTCCCTATGGTGAACCTTTCACCTGCCTGGGTTTGGCGAAACCCACAGCTGGTCACTGCACATGAGCAACGCATGAGACCCCAAGGTCAGAATAGTGAAGACTGAATGGGATACCCCTACCTCTCCTTTTGAGAGAGAGAGCTGTAGCCGGTGAGCAGACCCCATTTCAAAAGGAGAATCAATCAGGGAAGGAATCCTTCCTTTCACAAGAGAACAGCAGAACACTCTTCAGGAGCACACAGATATGCAGTGCATTTCCTGACCTTTCTGAATTAACAACTTAGCTGTCAAGAACTCCAGGAAATGAGCACATCAGTATTGGAGATGTATATTCTTTTACACTTGGAAGGCATCCTGTTCTTCAGATGGTCAGTCCAGCACAGCTCTATTCGACACAAGCTATACATCTTCATAACTTAACCCTTGCCTTTTGGGGGGCAATTTATACTCAGTGACTAATGCCACACCATTAAGAACGTATTTATAATGCATGGAATTTGCCACCTTCTGGATAGAATGGCTTGGAATCCGCCTCAAGGCAGGCGGATAGAAATAGAATAAAATAAAATAAAATAAAATAAAATAAAATAAAATAAAATAATAATAATAATAAATATTCCCCCAGTGAGGCACTGCCTTGGCGTGGTTGTGGGGCTTGCGTGTTCTGAAGAAGGTGAGAGCTATGCCAGTGGTCCAACCATACTGGACAGTTCTCACCAGGGGAGCCAGATGAAGAGTGCCTCTCCCATCAACAATATGGTGAGACGTAACTTTAATAAATCTATATTGGATCAGTCGTTGCCCGGGTCAAAAAGGACTGCGCCAGATGCTGGAGTCTCTGGACATCTGGTAGCAAGTTGGCAACAGGACTCAGGATCAAATTTTGAAGGAGAAGCATCCAGATACAGAAATAACAGAACAAAGGCTAGCAGACCAGAGAAGATTCATAATAAGAAATAAAGTATTCACAGAAGTTTTGCTGGAAGAACTGCAAAGAGCAACACAGGCTCAAGATATGGAAGAAGAATTACCACCAACTGAAACAGTTGCTCAGGCGCAGGTGGAGGAGGTGTTGGAAATAGAGGATGCCACTGTTGCTGAACAGTTTCAAAATCAAAACCAGCCAACCTCCCCTTTGCCTTCACCTCAAAAACCCAATTGCCGTTTAACAGAAAAGCAACAAGAACTAAAGCAAAAAATAACTGAGCACATGAACCAAACAACCACCAGGGTTTGACTTCCAGCTCTAAAAACAGTTGCCAAAAAAAAAATTGCTCAGGCATTAAAAGATGTCAATGCTGCACTTGCAGAAATAACAACCAATAATTTGCAAGAAACAAACCAACTAATGTACAGTGCAGCAACAATAACAACACAAGAGCTTGTCTATAATATCTAGAAAATAAAATCTCCAGGCTTAGATCAGATGCTAGTCAAATGAAAGATATGAAAGACAAGAAGCTGAAGAATGAAAACACCAAACAGTATCTGATCCAAAAATACCACCTAGGTTCAAGGAGAATTAGAGAAGTCCTGGAATTAATCAAGCAGCAAATAACAGCAGTGTCAAAGAAGATTAGCAGATATGAAGCCAGAATTACACAACACAGGCAGAATCTCCAATTCCAGTCGAATCAGAGACGTTTCTACCAAAGCATAGAAGGAGAAACTGCAAATAACATAGAAACACCAAATAAAGAAGAAACAGTGCCATTCTGGGAGAAATTATGGGACAATCCAATAGATTATAATAAAAAAGCATACTGGGTGAAATAGGGTAAAAATGTAACTAACAAATGCAAGATCTAATAATAACACCAGAATTAATAAGTGAAGGAGCAAAGAAAATTAAAAATTGGACTGCACCAGGCGACAATGAATTGCATGGCTTTTGGCTTAAACACCTAACAAGCCTCCATAAACAACTATCAAAACAGTCAATCACATGTTGCAAGGAGGTGATATTGAACAATGGCTAACAACTGGGAAAACTCATCTCATCATGAAAGACCCAGCAAAAAGTGCAGTTCCGAGTAATTATAGACCGATAACCTGCCTGCCAACCATGTTCAAATTAACTGGAATAATAGCAGATGAAGTGATGCAACACTTATTAACTAACAAACAGCTTCCAGTTGAACAGAAAGGAAATTGCCCAAACACCAGAGGCACAAAAGACCAGCTGCTGATTGACAAAATGATTTTAGAAAACTGCAAGAGAAGAAAAACAAATCTAAGTGTTGCATGGATTGACTACAAGAAAGCCTTCGACTCATTGCCTCACACATGGATACTAAAATGTTTAGAAACAACTGGTATCAGCAAAAACATTGATATTTATTTAAAAAGCAATGAGCATGAGGAGTACACAGTTAACAATCAATGGTGAGACACTTGGACAGGTTAGCATTAAAAGAGGCATTTACCAAGGGGACTCACTATCCCCTCTGTTGTTTGTAATTGCCATGACTCCACTTTCACAAATACTAAACAGAACAGGTCTCAGATACCAAACATCTAAAACATCAAGTAAAATCAACCATCTGCTGTACATGGATGATCTGAAGTTGTATGGAAAGTCCCAGTCATAAATTGAATCACTGCTAAACACTGTCCGTATATTCAGTAGCGATATAGCAATGGAGTTTGGACTAGACAAGTGTGCTGCATTTATAATGAACAGAGGAAAAATAAGAAAAACGAAAGGAATAGAACTGCCGAATGGAAGCAAGATCAAGAACCTGGAAGAGAAAGAACATTACAAATACTTGGGCATTCTCCAGGCTGATAACAACACACACGCTGAAGTTAAAAGAAAAATTGGAAGTGAATACATCAGGAGAGTCAGAAAAATCCTAAAGTCCAAACTCAATGGCGGGAACACCAAACAAGCCATAAACACCTGGGCTATACCTGTTATCAGATACACTGCAGGAATAATAGACTGGACCCAGGCAGAGCTAGAGATGCTAGATCGTAAGACCAGGAAAATCATGACCATCAATCATGCTCTGCACCCCCACAGTGATGTAGATAGGCTATACCTCCCTCGCAGCTCAGGTGGAAGAGGAATGCTACGTCCATCAAACAGTAGAGGAGGAGAAAAGAGGCCTTGAAGAATATATCAAGGACAGTAAAGAAGATGCACTTAAAATGGTCAATAACGAGAAACTATTAAACACCAATGAAACTAAGCAGGCCTACAAGAAAAAACAAGTCAAGAACCAAGCAGAAAAATGGAAAAATAAGCCCCTGCATGGTCAATATTTGTACAATATAAGTGGAAAATCAGACATCACCAAGACCCGGCAATGGCTTAAGAATGGCAACTTGAAGAAAGAAACTGAGGGTTTAATATTGGCTTCACAAGAACAGGCACTAAGAACAAATGCTATAAGAGCTAAAGTAGAAAAGTCAAGAACAAACAGCAAATGCTGCCTTTGTAAAAAAGCAGGTGAACTCCCCGGCAAAAGAGAAATTTGCTGATCCCTGTTTGCAATAATGGGAGGGGGTGCTTGGACTGGACCTAGGTGCAGATGTGTACAAAGAGAAATGCCAGAAAGGCCATGTGTAGATGCTGCCACTAGAGTTGCTTACTGCTCAACGAAGTTGAGGATTCCAGGCATGAAATACAAAAACAGCCCAAGTTAATCACTGGGTTTTTGGACTTCACTGTGAGTCGTTTGATCTACTAAGGCTATCTCTGCCTAATGATAGAACTAGTGCTGTGCTGCTCTTTTTCTTCGATATCTACCACCTTCCCAGAATTTAAAAACGGAGTCTCCCCCTCTCAATCATTTTGGTGGCAGCTGTGGGTCTCGGGCTACTGGGCACATCCTCAGATTTCAACCCTTTTTGATTCACCTTTGCGAAGAAAAGTTCCTTTACTGAAATCTAGGATATCAGTGGAGAGTGTCGTATAGTTTGTTCTGCGATCCATTTTCATTTTATCAAATCCAGCCTTCTCCACAACATCGGCCAGTTCTTCTTCAGACAGCCTCTTTCCTAGGAAGTTGCATATTTTCAGTACAGCACTTCCCAGATCCTAAAATGAGACACAATTTTTATGCCAGACAATCCACAATTGCATAACATATCGGCCCACAAACAAAAATAGACAAGACATCATTTTTCAGATATGGAGAAGCTAGATAGCTATTCATGACGTTGCTGAGTTCTTGGGCCAGTTCCAGTATGGGATTTTCCATTTGTTTTGCCTCCTTTGGCTAGCTCAAAAGCTGAAGCGGGGTGTGGGAGAGAAGTATCAAGAAACACTGCAGGGATGTGTCCCTCTTGTAAAACCCTCCGAGTCCAGTGATTTTAAAAAATCATCATACATTGGGTAGCTCTTGCTGAATAATACTGCTAGGTCTTACCTTCTTCATTTCTTCATAGGTTAGGAACAGGATATTGAAGTCACCCCTGTGAGCACACCAGCCTTCGATATGATCCAGCCATAAACTATCAAGAACTGATAGAAGATAGATACATTATTTTGGTGTGAAAGCTAGAATAAATGTAAATGATAGCGGGTGGTGTTAGGATGCAAGCAGTAAAGTTGTAGTTCAAATTGGTTGAACTAGAGATCAGAAATGAATGCTTTAAATGCCCCGTTTCAGCGATAACATTAATAGCAATAGCAATAGCAATAGCACTTACATTTATATACCGCTCTATAGCCAGAGCTCTCTAAGCGGTTTACAATGATTTAGCATATTGCCCCCAACATTCTGGGTACTCATTTTACCAACCTCGGAAGGATGGAAGGCTGAGTCAACCTTGAGCCCCTGGTCAGGATCGAACTTGTAACCTTCTGGTTACAGGGCGGCAATTTTACCACTGTGCCACCAGGGGGAATATCTGCCAGGAGGGGAATATCTGCCATAAGGGGAATATCTGCCATGATTCCAAACACACCATGAGTTTACAGCTGGGTTATCCTAAGTAATGAAACAAAATGAAGTGTGTGTGTGAATCGCATAATTAAGAATAATGACAAATCCAAATCAGACTTCTTATAAAAGTCAGAACCTGCCTAGCAAAGTGACAATTCATGCTTGCTACCACAAGACCAGCTCTCCTAGGAGAGTATTCATCTTTCTGTGTGTATGCACCTTTCTGTGACATCAGATAGATAGATAGATAGACAGATAGATAAGATTATTACATTCATTGAGCCAACAACATAAAAGAAAGACAGTACAGATCACAATAAAGATAACATAAATAATACAAAATATAATGTCATAATACCAATAACTCAAACCAGCTCAGACCTAATCTCATATGCGGCCACACAGAATTTGGCCACACACAGCATTATGGGTACACAAGCTAGTAAAAAGGATGCATATCTATCATGCGTTCTTATAGGGATATTTTATAAGAGGGGTGAGATAAGAGAGATTTGAAAATCCCTATACACTGAATATAAAAGGATGTTCGTCACAGTCTCAACCCCTTGGCCACAAGGACAGATCTGGTTAGAGGTAGGGATTGTAAGTCAGGACGGGGTTAACTTCTGGTTAATGCTTTAGGGGATAGGAGGGGCTGGTCAGTGACTGATCACTACAAACATTAACACTGACACTATACAATTATGCAAAAGAATAGGTCGTATGCAGACTGAAAAAGCACTTGGGGAACAAAGTAGCGCATGCTCAAGAAAATAATATGTCTGCACAAAATCCAGAAGTTGCACTCATACACAACATTAAATGGAAGTAGGAAGAGCTTGCTCAGGAACAGACACAGCACAAGTTGCACATCGTGTTGCACAAGTGGAAGGATGGTCGCATGAGTGCAACACTGGTCTGGAATGCAAGTTCCAGAGTGAGCAGAACTGGCTTGCACCACAACTTTGCCCTTGTGCAGCTCGTTTGCACAATCACTTGATGAGGCTGGATGCCAGCTACTGAATTAACATTTCATAGAATAAATGTTTTTATTGATTGGAGGGAGGTCGCTATTGAATTTTTTTAAAATAGTACAGAACTTCTTCATAGAAGCTGAATACTCTTTTCCTGTGCTCTCAAGAGCTTGTTCTCAAATGCAGAGAAGGGGTACAGAGATCAGGGTGTGGCAGCAAATAATGTTTACCTTTGCCAGATAAAAACCGCTCCATGAACACACCAAAGTCTTCTACTTCTTCAAATTTCACTGCACATTTGGAAAAATGGTAGAAGGAGATCATTACATCTTTTGGGTTTCTCGCTACATAAATAATCTGCAGAAAAAAACAATATTTTAAAATTCAGACCATTCAGTGATATGAACAAAGTACTTACCATTGAGATCGAGATGTTTTACATTAGTTTTTTGCAGTAATTTACTCAAATTAGATTAGGTTGATGGTCATTTTCCTTTTAGATGAGTTAATAAAGAGAGTATCCATAAAACTGTTCACCATGAAGGTGCTTGGTCAGATGTTTCATGGACTTTTGGCCTCCTGTCATTCAGCCTTGTGCTATATGCATGGCTGAGACTGCCGCTCTGGGGGGAAGGGATGTCTCCCATAAGCCATGGTTTGGCCCTCAGAGTCTTTCATCCAGACCAAAGAAGGAAGAGAAGTGTGGAGATGTCCTGAGACAGTCTATATTGTCAATGAAAATGGGCATGTTATGTTAAAGGAGGAGAAAACAAAGTTTAATTTAACAGAATTAAAAAGTGGCTCGCCTTACTTTTGCTCTTCCATTTCGTAACCCCTTTGGTACTAGATAGTAGGGCAGATGGCTAGAAAAGAGACGAGGCGATGGGCGCTTGTCGAAATCCATATTGCGGATATTGTACTCCAGAAATGGGACTCTGTCTAATAAATCTGTATCTTCAGTTCCATCTCGGTGACCTTCATGATGAATCAAGCTCAAAATGTTTTGAGACCATATTGTTCCTGTGAAGGGGAATATTTATTTATTTAATCATATTTTTAAACCACCCGATACATACATCTCTAGAAGGAATATCACATTGGTAGTTGTTGCAGCACATGGAATTGCCAGTGATGACCCTTACAACACCTCCCCCTTCAGACAAATGGCACTGTAAGCATGTTGGTCGGTTGGGAGGGGGTCAGTGACAACAGAGGGTTGGGTCTTCCTCTCTGCTTTCCCCACTGTACACGTGAGTGCCTATGGCACTCCTAATGGCTGGAGCGAGGTCTACAGAACAAGCGTACTCAGGGGGCTTGAACAGCACCCGTGCCCCTGTGCATGTGCAATGCCAAGTGCTACCACCCTACAGGTAATAAGGACTCTATGGGCAGAACTGTGTGATACGACATCCATTTTTTCTATTGCATGTTGTGTCACACAAGTCCATGCATGGAGGTCTTTTTCACAGCAGTGCAGCACCACTGCAGGTGTGTACACATAGATAGATAGATAGATAGATAGATAGATAGATAGATAGATAGATAGATAGATTGACAGATAGTGTTTATTAGTTATAGACCAGTTAATCTTTACATTTTACAAAATATTCAATTAAGTAATGCAGGCTTTATGAAGCTTACATACAGTAAAACAAAATTTGGCCACATTAACAGTCATCCCAGGTTTAAAATTGGACAGCAGATACTCTAAGTAAAAAAGATCGGTGTGGCCCGTACAATTCTTTAGCAAAGGTAAAATAAACTTAGAATGACTATCCCTATAAAATTCACAATGAAGAATTACATGCGCAGTCGTCTCTATTTCACCTGCACCACAGGGATAAAGGTGTGCTGCATAAGGTACCTGCTTGTATTTTCCTTCCAAGACCACTGTAGGAAGTACATTGAGGTGGGCCAGGGTTAATGTTCTCCTAAATTTAAATACTAGAATGTTATCTAAAAAATCGGCGGGTTTAAGCTTAAAACCTTGAGGGCCTATATATAGCCCTCTTGTCACGCGTGCAGATTCTTCTTGAAGCTCTATATCTAGAGCTCGTTGTTTAATAAATTGAATAGCCTGAATGAATCCCCGCCCTATAAGTCCTTCCTGGGATGTACCAAGATGACACAACTTTGTTTTTATGCTGTTTTCCATTTGGATGTAAAGCTATCAACTAATACTAGAGGGGCAAGGCCAGTAGGAAAAAATACCAGCGTCAACCAAAATCTGATTATACACAGCCAAATTTTCAGCTTTAACGTGGTGACCCCAGCCTCTCTTCGGAAAGCAACATTAGTAACACCACAGAGAACCTGGAGAATACCCCTTAGAAACCTTGTCTGGATTACTTCCAAAGGAGTAAAGTTGCCATAAGAGCCAAACTGTGCACCATAGAGAATCTGAGGGTTTACCTTAGTGATAATGAGTTTAATGGCCACTGGAACAAAAAGGGCACCCCTTGAGAAATGAAAAGACTTAATGGCATTTGCCGACTGCTGTGCACTATGAGAAACAGTATTAAGATGGGCTTTACGGCCCCCACTAGAGTGGAAGGCCACCCCAAGATATTTAAACACCCTCATCTGTTCAATTCTTTGCCCGTTTATAGACCATCTAAAGTTCTTTGGGTGCCTGGAAAAACACCAAGACCTTTGTTTTGGAATAATTTATCTCTAAGGCCTCCTTAGCACAGTAAGAACTCAGAGATGCTAGGGTACGCCTTAGCCCTATTTTAGTTTGTGAAAGTAACACTATGTCATCTGCATAGAGTAGTATCTGGACATGTCTACTGGCCAATTTAGGAGGGTGAAGGGCTGAATCGTTCAGGTGGGAGACTAAAGAGTTTATATAGAATTTAAATAGAGATGGGGCTAAAATACAGCCTTGCCTCACTCCTCTCTACATAGGTATTTCTGCAGAGAGATGTCCTTTCGCACTACAGCGCACTCTAAGGCGGGCATTAACGTGGAGATTATTTATTAGTAGCAATAAACGTGACTCAATAGTTGACTCCTTTAGCTTAGCCCATAATCTATCCCTTGAGATGGAATCAAAAGTTCCTTTAAAAACTATGAATGCTGCAAAGAGGAAAGACTTGGGCCTAAAGGAATATTTTTCAACTAGATGCTGTAAAGTAAATGCTTGCTGGATGGTGGAACATCCCTCACGAAAGTCCGCCTGTTCAGCCGAAATAATGTCACCAGAATCAAACCACTCATGCAATTTCCCAGGAGATGTCTGGTGTACAATTTGCTGATGACACTAAGCAAACTAATCGGCCGATAATTGCTGGGATCATCGCTAGTCCCTTTTTTAATAAATTGGAATAATTATTGCAGTGCCCCAATCTTTAGGAAATTTGGTGGCCAAGTCAATAAAGGTAAAAAACAAGGCTAATAGAGGGGCCCACCATTCCATATTGTTACGTATAATTTCGATTGTAATGTAGTCTGACTCTGGGGCCTTGCCCACCTTGCATTTCTTAACTAAGCTCTCAATTTCAGAAACGGAAACCAGACTCCAACCTGGTAGTTGATCAACATTATAATCCAGGATAACTGTAGAGGGACCCTCCTTTTTATATAGTGCTAAAAAGTGGTGTTCCCATACCCCAGCTGGGATAATTAAATTGAAAGTAGAAGGAACCCTCACTATAGGGCGTGAGACCAAATGCCAAAATTTATCTGGTTCTTAAGTTTGGAGGTGCTGATCAGGTCAGCCCATTCTGCTTTCTTGCCTTGTAATTTCTTATTTCTCAATAATTTTTATACTGCTTCTTCAAAGATAATATGTTCTAGGCCGAAATATTCGTAGGGCCCTCAGTGTAAGATTTAAATGTATGCACTAACTTTCTTTGGGCCTCCAGACAATCATGGTCAAACCAGGTATAGGAGGTATATTTAACAGTATTGTTGGAAATGGGAATTGTATTGGCTAGAACCGGCATAAGTAGATCAACCAAACGCTTATATCGCTCTAAAAAAAGGTGTCACTGCCATTAAGCTGTCCTACAATTAGGTGCGCCCGAAGGTTGGAGGCGCCACTGACAATAGAAGTGTATCAACACATTGTTGTAAGGCCAAGGACCATTTCACCCTAGCCAGACCTTGCTCTTCTTCATTAATGGAAGCCTGGCAACTCTCAAGATGGGCAGGCTCCCTCCATATCACAGACAATGTCAAAGGGGAATGATCACTCTCAGGCTGAGTAATCATCCGAAAATGCCCTAAAAATGGTAATAAATTGTGGGATACAGCCATATAGTCTAAAAGAGAAGGATTTAAACCTGCCCAGTGAGTAAATTCAGCCAGGAAGTCAGTGGCTGTGGCCCCATTGAGTAGATGAAGATCTGCCCTTCTAAAAGTTTTAATAAGGTTTAAACCCAAAAAGTTCCCCAAGAGATCTTTAGATTTTCTAGAGAGGAGGGGAAAAGGAATATCATAGGACGAAGGGCACTGATGAAATTTAGCGAAAAGGGAATTATCATCCAGACCAATCCTGGCATTAAAATCCCCTGCTACAATTAAATGAGAGTCATGATAATCCAATTGAATCTCATTAATGAAGGTCTCTAGTCTGTGCCAAACAGCACCAATTTCTGCATGTGTTCTAGTAGGTGGAATATAGACATTCATCAATACAATAGAAGTATCTCCAGTGTCAACCTGGACTGCCATAGCAAGGTGGTCCAGATTGCCAAGATGGAGAGACCTGAATTGAAGCGTGGTAGAAATCAAAACAGCCAAACGAGGCCTGCCTCTAGCCTTCCCCGCAATCACACCCAAGGACAATGACTTATAGCCAGGCAGGCAGAGCTCTTTTTGGGCCCAGGTTTTTTGGATTACCCCTGCTAACTGGGCAAAGAGGCACCTTTTAAAATGGTGATTCTCTTTATTTAGCAGGGGGAGAGTAACTGGCCCTCTCCAGCCCCAGAACAGTACCTCTAGTGACTGTTGCTGGTGTGTGTCTTATGTTTCTTTTTAGAATGTGAGCCCTTTGGGGACAGGGAACCATCTTATTTGTTATCTTATTTGTTATTTCTCTTTGTAAACCACCCTGAGCCATTTTTGGAAGAGTGGTATAGAAATCGTATTATTATTATTATTATTATTATTATTATTATTATTATTATTATTAGAATAATGTCAAATCTGGAAATGAATGCAAATCAGGATCTCGTAGTTTGGACTCCCAACTGGCCAGGTTCCAAACACAGAAACAGATTTCATCATGTAGGGGTAACAGTCAGGCTGCGGGGAGAGAGGTGGTATTGTCAGGAGCCCCCACTTCCTGGAGAGTAGACTCCTCAGTATTCTTCACTTGGCTAAGAGAAGCATCTCGCACTGGAAGATCATGATCATCTGTACAAAAGGTAGCTAAACTGTCAGAAACCAAGCTGGATCTCAGGTGTGGTGGATCCTTTGGGCTCATTGTAAAAGATGGAAAAGAAGTTGGAGCCAACAAAGCCGAAATAGGGCCAAAATGAGGATCAAACAAAAGGCCAGCCAGATGGTCAGGGACAATTTGACCAGCTTCTTGTAAGGCGAGAGTGGATTGCTTTATAAGGGCAGAGTTCTTCCTTAAATCACCAAAAGGTTGTGAGTCAGTTATATGACTTCCTTTATCATGAGGCTCTGCTATGTTATTTGTTTTTGCTGGGCTCTCAGGGGCCAGGGGCAATGGAAGAACATTTGTGTTCTCCCCCAATATGGCTAAATCGTCCACTATATTCGTAAGTGTATCATGTAAATTAATTAATGAGTGAGAGAGCGTATCCATGAGCTGTTGTTCATCAGTGGTGTCTGAAGACTCTGCAGCAGGAGCTGTAACTAAATCCACTGGCTGTAAAATGTGTTCCAAAATTGTTTTGCTTGGATCTTTGTGGTGAGGATGACCTTGGCTTTTTTGCCTGAGTCACTGCTTGGGTTAATGATTTTCCGCTCCCCACACACTTGGATAAGGGGTTTGCAGGATAACGAGCTGAAGGCTGAGCTTTTAACCCCCTTGTGACCAAAGGCAATATGCTAGTACTGGCAAAACATCTCTTGGGTTTTATCCCAAATCGCCCCAAATCGCTTGACGTGCGATGTAATAGCCCTGGCAACCACGCTGATTTGCAGGTCAGTATTAGTCTTTGATAATTACCCATATCAGACAAAAAATAATAAGAAACAAGGTCTCTGCTTTGAATCTTCTGCCGAGTTAATTGCCTAATGAAATGTAGGATCGACATTTTATGGGCCCATTTGTCACAGCTGAGTTAAATATGATCGATTTGGAGGCAAACACATCAAGGCTGTAATTGGTAATTAATTGTATTAGGGATCAAAGGAAAAGATAGGCAGCTGGACAGCTGAGACTTCACATTATGACTGTCCTTTACTTTATCATCATCATCAACAAGGGAGTCCCCTGGTATCCTTCTCACTAAGAGCGCCTCAATAGAATCAATTTTACTCTCCAGCCGACTCAGGCACAGGCACGTAACAATGATCGGGCAAGGGGAGACAGTTGTCTGGGGGCCCCACTGCCTGGAGGGCCCCCCCAGAGGCACCTCACATGACTCCCCATTGCCCCCTGCCCAGCCCCAAGGCCCCTCAGCCACTTGCCCTTTTCTCCCTCTCTCCTGCTTGTTCTCCTGGCCGCAATAGAAGCAGCAGACAAGCTGCAAAGAGCTCCTTTTCTCCCTCCTCTCAGCTGATCGGTGGGTGGGCGGGGCTTCCACGGAGGCCTCCTGTAGGCCTCTGTGAAGCCTGAACTCAAGTAGGGCCCAAGCAGCCAGGAAGGAGAAGGCAGCCAGAGTGGCCACCAGTGTTCTCTGCAGCAGACCCCTTGCTGCCCAGCATTTGCCAGGTAGAGTGTGAACTCCTTTTTGTGGTTACCTTTCCCGCCCCCCGGATACATAGGGATCTGCTTGCCATAGAGCTTTGATATCAGGGGGAGGGACTGAGAAGTCTCTGGATATTTCTTTTAAAACAGATTTTTTTTTTAGCCAGTAAATTTTCCAAGCTATCTAAGTCCTATAAGTGGCTTGTTTCATGGCAGAAAATTACAAAAATTATTGGAACAAACAGTATTATATTTATTTTATTCATTCATTCATTCATTTATAAATACACTTATGTTCAAGTTGTTTTGCAACCCAGAAGGTCTGAGTGAGAAGCATGTGTTGTGCTTTTATTTTATTTTATTTTTCTTGTGTGTGAACTGCTCCCCAATAACTCGCAGGGACTTCAGGGTAAATCTGGCCAACATGTGAATGCAGCACCTCCATTCCAGAGGAGATGTGTGTGAAAGAGCTTTAAAAGCCTCCTGTGAAAAACCTCCTGGAATCGACTGAATTTGTTCAGAATTCTGAGAAAACAAACATAGGTTCACCCTGCATGGTTGAAAGTCTCCTTTGCTAATCTGCAGCGAGGGGTCCATTTTAATAATTCATCTTTCTAGTGTGTTCTAGGCATTAAAAGTAATACAAATGTATAGTACTCAATGTATATCACTATATATGTGACGTGTGCATGTGTGTATTCAGTGAAATGTATTTCCAGGCAGCATACTTATTTTGAAATATCAGACTTAAATCCTTGGGGGCCTGGGGTGTGCGGAGGCCCTGGACTTTGAGTGGTGGGGGCCCATTTTAAAATCTCATCTCTGGGCCCACTCCAACCTTGCTACGCCCCTGCTCAGGCACTTCGTAAGATGTTGAAAAGTGCCGTTAGTAAGATTACAATATTACAAGAGTAGGGATCCATTACCCTTGCTGGTGTGGGACAGTAGTCTGAGTTCACCCTGTAATCTGTCATCTGTCTCCCCTGTGAGAATCTCAGATGAGAAACTTGCTTCTTCCAGGGGGACAAATCTGTTTTGTAAGGGAACAGGAGATGTGAGACTTACTTTTTCGGTGAAGAAACAGTCTATTCTAGATTGTTTGGAGAGTCTCTCCTGCTCCGCTGGGGCAACAGGACTTGTTCTTTGTCTTTTCTTCTTTCTCATCCTCCACAGGATGGTAATTATTTTGGCAGTTTTAAAGGCTTAAAAATCAGCTCTGGTATTTAGTTGAATAAGATAAGCTGCTCAACTAAATTTTAAATCATCAAACATTGAGATAAAAAGCATTAAAGGGGGAAAAACGCGAGGAGCTCATTAAAATTTCTGCTGTTGGGCATCCATGTTGAGCTCCTCCCCCCAGTGTGTACACATGTGCAAGGTTTGTGCTCAAGATGCCCACATTCCCTTGCACAGTATGTCAGCCACTGAATATGCAATCAAGATGGTGTGATTCTGCCCCAAGGGGGGACACAATAGAAAGATGTGCACTAGGCCTGGCACAGGAAAAGAGGCAAGGAAGGCCAAGGGCAACAAGGACTGCATGAGAGCAACTGTTGGTTGCATGATTAAATGGATGCAAAACCTAAACAGAATAACTGATCTTCAACAATGGGAGTATCAATGGAAGGTGAATATAAAATTCACTGGAAGTGTACTTTAAGAGAAAATTCGTATAAAATGTATTTTCGTTGGTATATAACCCTTGAAACTATTAGAAAAATGGATAGCAATTACCCGGGAGACTGTTGGAAATGCAAGAATCACCTTAGCACATTTTATCATATGTGGTGGACTTGCCGCAAAGCACGGCAATTCTGGTGAAAAATTCACACTAAAATGAAACAAATTTTAAATATAAACCTTTCTTATTCACCAGAGCCTTTTCTGTTAAATATGACTAAACCTTCTATTCCCACTAAATACACTGAGCTGTCTTTATACATGAGCACAGCAGCTAGGATCGTTTACGCTGCAAATTGGAGGTCAAAGATAATCCCGACTGTGGATGAATGGCTATTAAAGATATGGGAGTATGCTTTGATGGCTAAGTTCACCACCTATTTGCGGAATAGCTCAGATGAAACATTTGTGGCAATTTGGGAACCTCTCATAAATTTTAATATAGCACAAGGTCTAAATCCATATTCAAGATTTGATTTCTTTTAAAATTGAGGGCCGAGGGCAGTATATCAGTAGTTGCCTAACCATTGTATTACCCATATTCCCATCTTTGCCTTTCGTGATATACACTGAGAGCGAAAAGATTATTATCAGAGGGGGAATGTGAAATTTTGGATTGTTATATGAAATATACAATACGTAGTTGTTGGAAGCTCAAGAGTGGAGAAGGCTTCCCCCCTCCCCTTTTCTTGTTCTACTTTTAAATAAAAATCTTTAATTAAAAAAGAGAGAGAGGGAGAGCAACTGTTGGGTCATGTATCCAAGTTTCATTTTGGCTGTAAATGAAGAACAGGCTGGGGTGGCCCAAATGAAAATACTTTTTAACTGTATCGCTGGGTTAGTACACAAAACATTTTAAATATTTAAATATTAAACTGTTTAATAGTAGTAGACCTGTGTTCATTAATATATATCCAGTCTTACCTGATTTGGGATAAGTGACTAGAAATACATCGCTGTCTCTGATTTCAAAATCCTCCAGGGAATCAATATATTCTGCTGTAACCAGATCTGGTTGGAAATAATTCCCCTTGTGTTTGAACAAATATTTCTCTGATGGCTGCATTGCTAACACTGCTGGAACAACAGTACAAAAAATTGAAAACTACCTATTTTATATTAAAGGTTCACCTCTCCCCTTGCCGGTCAGCATTCAAGACTCAGTACCTTCATTTGTCTGAGGCAGGGTGCCAAATGTCATTCACCTCCACATACATACCCTCTCCACCTTCTCCGCTCCGCCTCCCTCCATGGCAGCAGCAACCAGCACTGCCTGACTTGGTGCCACCCTCCAGCACCTTCCTTGTATGCTGCTGATCTGATTATGAAAAGGGGGAGGGAATTTTGAAAGGTAAAGGAAGTAGAAATGTCAAAAGGGTTCCAATCCTTTGCTACGCTCTTGACATGTTATCTTCTATTTCATCCCCCTTTTTTTCCACCAGACCAGCAGCACATGAGGGAGGCACGGAAGGGCATACACTGAGTCAAGCGGTGGTGGTTGCTGCCACCATGAAGGAGGGAAAGACGGAGAGGACTGATTTGGAGTGGCTGTTTGCTGGGGGGTGGCTCTGCTCCTCCTTTGTAAGGAGCTGCCTGGATGGTGGCAGGAGGCCCAGGTAATGAACAGTTACTCTGGGTAACTCTGAACACTGATGCCTTCCAATACGTAATTTGGTCTAATAAACTATATCACTGGTTTGAGTCCTCTTCAGCTTAATCATTTAAGGATGGAACCCATTTTTTCCTAGTAATCAAATAATGTCAAGTACAAAAGTAGTACATAATTGGTGGTAAATAGAAATGTGCTATTAACCCTGGCAGACAATCACATCACTTGCTATTTCTAAGGAACTAGCTATTACTTGGAAGGTTATCATAAGTACTTAGAGGTGGGATGTGAGAGGAACTTGGTGTGCACACTCTCTGATGTTAATATAGATTAGAAGAGGAACAAGATTCCCATTTCTTTCTCCATGAATAAACCCTATCTACTCTGGAGGAACGGCTGGACGTGCAATCCTGTCATTCCTTTCCCAAACAATAGCTATCTCCTGTTGTAAGAAAGATGACAAGCCTTGTGGCATCTTAAAGACTAACAAAGCATACAAATACAACAGATTGTGCCTCTGATGAAGTTGCATGTTGACCATAATAGCATAAGCCACACTTGCTGCGGTGTCCCCCCCCCCCCCCCGGCATTCAGTGAGCTGCCTCTAGCCTAGAAAGTGGGATGTACTGGAAACTTACCTTCTGAGTTCAGTTTTTTAAAAGGTCAGAGAAAATTCTTTTGCCTCCTGGAACTTAATTATCAATGCTGATATTGAGGTCCCCCAACAAAGCAGCTTCGTTGCCTTCTGAGCACCACTTTCTGAGCTGATTGGACTTTTATATGCCATTCAGATCTTTGAACTGAGGGCTGATCCCTAGAAAAACATTGTGTAAGATGATATCGCCAAACAGAGACTAGTGCAAGCAAAAGAAAAACATGAGGCAATTCCAGGAGCAGAGAGCACTATCTTACATAATATGCTCTGTATCTTATTTATTTATTTATTTATTCATTCATTCATTCATTCATTCATTTTTATATCCCACTCTTCCTCCAAGGAGCCCAGAGCGGTGTATTACTGTACATACTTAAGTTTCTCCTCACAACAACCCTGTGAAGTAGGTTAGGCTGAGAGAGAAGTGACTGGCCCAGAGTCATCCAGGAAGTCTCATGGCTGAATGGAGATTCAAACTCGGGTCTCCCCGGTCCTAGTCCAGCACTCTAACCACTACACCACGCTGTAAAGACTGAGTTAAGAGAAAATGCATTATGAACACTAGGAATTAAATCACAGGTACGCTTTTTGCTTCTTAATAATTAAAGATTTTGTGCTGGGTCCGGTGGTAATGGACCTGCCCCAGAGGGATTGGTGAACACCCCAAAATATCGTTTGGACTTTGTGTGGGAAAATTAGTGCAGAGTGAAGCAGTTCCACATCACAATAAATTGAGTGCAAAGTACTGCTTACAGAAAAATGACAGAGGGGGTGGGGTGGGGTTCAAAAACAAAAGATTTATTTGCAGGTAAGAGGTACAATGGAGTAAGAGAGTCACTGAAAGCAATATTATTACTAAAACTATGTTACAAGATTAACCATATAACCGCTAGGAGGAAATTTAGCTTAATGTCCTAATTAAAGTAGCTTCTAGGCTGGCCAGAGAAAGGAGGCTCAGAGGAACAGGTTCTTGGATTTAAGTGAGAAGACACAGAGATGGGGCGATCCCAGACTGGGGCGCAGCAGTTTTCATACAACCTCATGTCTTCCTTCAGTAGCGGGTAGATCCTCATAGCTCAGGAGCAACTGAAGGACTTCTTCCCTCGGGGATGGACCGGGGAGCAGTGAGCAGCAGCAAAGGATCAAGGGAGTAAGGTAGCAAGGATAGATCAAAAGGATGTCTGTTCTTGTGAAGCCAGCTCCAGGAAGTAGCAAGGAGGGCTGTGCGGATCAGGTCCGGCAAGGGAGCCAATCTAGGGCCTGGAAGCAAGGGTGGCCCGCAGAGCAAGACACAGCCAAATGGTATAGCAACTGGAGACCAAGGGGAGCACACTGTGTTGGGGACACCCTGACCCCAACATTAAACCCAGAATTATCAACCCAGAATTGTGTAGAATTCAGGCCTGTGTCTGAATTCCATTTTATTAAGGGATCAATTAATGCCTGAATTCAGATGACCTAACCAGTACGTGTGATAACCAGACCTCATGACTGCCTGGTAAATGATTTGTGAAGGCAGGGGTAATCTAGCATTGTTTCTCAGTGCTTGTGAAACTCACAAGAGACACAATGGGTCAGGCTTAATTACCAGTCTCACACTGCTAAAATTAACTTGCTCTCCTGTAATCCCCTTACCTTGCTGACATCATGCTTCTCTCTTAGTCAAATGTATTGATTAACTAGCCTCAAACATGTACCCCTTTTTGATGTTACTTTAAACATTCTTTTGTTATAATTACACACTGGATAGATGTCCAGAATTGATGATGATGATGATGATGATGATGATGATGATGATGATGATGATTTATTCAATTTCTATACCATCCTTCCAAAAATGGCTCAGGGCAGTTTGCACAGAAAAACAACAAACAAATAAGATGGAGTCCTGTCCCCAAAGGGCTCACAATCCGAAAAGAAACATAAGATAGACACCAGCAACAGTCACTGGAGGTACTGTGCTGGGGGTGGACAGGGCCAGTTATTCTCCCCCTGCTAAATAAAGAGAATCACCACATTAAAAGGTGCCTCTTTGCATAGTTAGCAGGGGTAACCTCCCTTACTTGCCTCCCTTTTTGCCTCCCTTATTGTCACCTTGCATTTCTTTTGCCAGAGTTTGTGTTCCTTTCTGTTCTCTTCATTTGGACAGGCCTTCCAATTTCGGAAAGAAGTCTTCTTCCTTTTTATGGCTTCCTTGACAGTACCTGTTAGCCATGCTGGCATCCTCTTGGAATTAGTGATACCTTTCCTCCTTTTGGGTATACATACCTTTTGGGTATACGGGCTTCTAGTATTGTGGTTTTTGAGTAAACTTCATGCACTCTGGAGCAAAGTGGCTCTCCTGATTTTCCCTTTCAGCTTTCTTTTCACCATACTCCACATTTTAGAGAAGTTTCCTCTTCTGAAATTCAAAATGTATTTGTATGTAAATTCAAAATGTATCCACTAGCACAACACAGTGTTCAACATGTGCTGTGTCTGCTCCTGAGCAAGCTCTTCCTGCATCCATTTACTTCTGTCTCTCTGTCTATCATTCTATCTATCCATCTATCTATCTATCATATTTTTATACTGCCTTATATGTACATCTATAGGCAGTGTACAAAATTTAAAATATTTACAAGTCTCAGATTAAAATACATGACACACTAAAAACAATAGAATAAAATAGTTATTAAAACAAGTTTTTAAAATTATGGAAATGTCATTATAGAAGTTGTGCAATAGATTTTGCGCAGACATACGATTTTCTTTCACATGTGCTCCTTTGTTCCTAATTCCTTTTTGAGTCCGCATATGAGCCTTTCTTTTCCGTCATAGTAATTTGTCAGTGTTAAACCCATATGTGTGGCCCAATTCAATATTTCCTTTTGGACCCAAGTTCTTAGAGGATCTAACCTAAATTCTTCACTGTGTCCCATATATCTGTAGATATACAATACAATATATATCTGTATACCGTACTGTATATCTGAATGATGCAGACACAGGAAGAGGCATTCCTGGTGGCTGCTTTCCAGTTTGGAATCCTTTATCCACATGTCTGCTAAAGATTGGCCAAATTCCAAATCCAATGCTATATGTTTTTCATTTACTACACACACACAACCCAGGATTCCTTGAGGCTGCAGGTGGCCAGAAAATTTTCCCAGACAGAAAGCGTTTCCCTTTTATTTCAGTCAAAGCCACCCAGAGATGTACGTTTTGGGCCGAATAGAAATATGTTTGCTAAACAAACAAACAAACAAATGTGCAGCTCACGGCATGCAAAGGAATGGACCACGTTTGCCTCCTCCACTGAAGCCCTCACACCAGAGCACCATCTGCCTCTCAGCAGGGCTAGTCCAAGGATTGCTACCACCCCAGGCAAAGCCTGTTTTTGGTTTCCCCATGCCCCCTTCACCCACATGGACACGCACCTCCGGTCCTCAGAGTGGGTAAGTGGGCAGGCAGCTAAGTCCCCATCAAGCAAGCAGGCAGGCTGTGCCTGCTGCACTCCTGCCTGCCCACTAGCTGTTCTTGCTGTTTTGCTGCCTTCACCTGCTGGTTCTGTGGAGCCAGCCTACTGCAGCACATTATGATGACAATGCACAATCCAGCAATGTGATTATAACATGCCATGGCAGGCCAGCTGCCCAGAGACAGCTGGTAACAGCAGGAGTGGTGGATGGAGGCAGTGAGGAGAGCAAGTGAGCAGCTCACTTGGACAATGCACAGAAGGTGTGTGTGTGCACCCACCTGTGCTGGTGAAAGGGGTGGGATGCAACCGCACACCCCACAGGTTGCTGCCCCGGATGGTCAACTAGGACTGCCTAGCAGGCGGTCTGGCCCTGTTTTTACTCTCTGGGTAAAAAATGAGCTGTGCTGTTGCTGCCCGTTCCTGCTTGCTGCCCTAGGCAACCACCTAGTTCACCTAGTGGCAGGGCTAGATCTGACTATCAGGGTGTGCATGAATCTCTTAAAGTGGAGAAGGAGTGGCTGGTTGGGCACATGGGCTTTATGAAATATTCTTAACTGTATTTTCACAGCCTTGTTTCATTGCTATATGGTATCAATGTGTAATTACTGGGCCAGATGTTCCAATATAGGCGGGCAGGAACAAGGGCTGCGTGACCCTCAAGGGCATATTTCTGCAAGGGAGGGCAGGAGAGGAGAGAAGCAGAAATTGCTACCCCCAACCATCCACACTTAGCTGAAGAACAAACATACACCCATAGTGTTCTGCGGGCTCTCTGCAAGGTCACCACCCTGCTTCTTCTTCTCTCCTACAACTGCACATGGGCCAATGTACTTACTTTAAACTGAGCAATATCCAGACTATTTAGCCATGACTAAGCACCATCGAAATCAATGGAACAAGTAAGTCATGAGAAACTTAGGTCTCATTGATTTCTGTGTTACTTCATCATGGCTAACCTAGTCTGGATCTTGCCCACTATATTTACCAATGATTAAAAAGGTTTATTAGTGTCTTATTTTAAAATCCCAGTTATTTGGATTTGGCCATAGCACTAATCGGAATACATGAGTCCCCAGTAAGACAGATAGCGATTGTGGTGTCTAGGCGAATGAGTAAGGTTTCTTGGTATGCATTATGCATCTACTCACAGAAAGATGCATACTCTTTGAGGAGAGCTGGTCTTGTGGTAGAGAGCATATATACTTGAAGTTAACCTGAAATTAACTCACAACAGTTGACTCTCCATTCAAGGTCTCTTTGCAGGATTGACACTCCTTTGGCTTACCTCCCCTCCACTGATCCCTCAAATGAGCGGAAAAACTAATTATCTTAGCAGGGAAGTCAGATAAGGCTGCAAATGCACATTCCATCCTTATCAAAAGAAGGCTAGAGTGGGTGATAGGAATTCAGAGATGTACCCATTAAAACACTGATTAGTTTTACCAGGTGTTTCCAACTGAAAAGAGTCCCTGTGTTTGCACTACATTTGCATTAACCGATCCATGCATTGTGTTGTACCACAGTGCAACCGACAAACAATGGGATCTTCTGTGATTCCTCAGAACTGCCCTAGCCAGGAAAGAAGGTCAGTTGGAATGTCCTCTTAGGACACGTTTTGGCTTTTAATTGCCCCTGGATTCTTGAGGCAGTGTGCTCCCCTTGCTATACTACTTGGCTGTGTTTTGCTCTGCGGGCCACCCTTGCTTCCAGGCCCTAGATTGGCTCCCTTACCAGATCTGATCTGCACTAGGGTTGTGCGTTTGGGTTTTTTTCTGTTTTGTTTGTTTCGGCCCGAATCCGAAATACCCCCTTTTTGTTCTTTGTTTGAAACCAGCCAATCCGAAACACCCCAATTTTGTTCTTTGTTCGAAATTGCAAAATCCAAATCTGAAACATTTTGGATTTTAAAAAATGGCCCCAGGAAAAACCTAGTGGGTGGGGGTGGTAGTGCCCAATGGGTGGAAACTACCACTCAAATTTCAGAGGAATTGGGCAAAGGGCTGGGTTTGGGTGAATTTTTGAAGTATAGGATTTTTCCCTTAGGGAAGAATTGAGGTTTTAGCAAAAGTATAGCTTCATGTTGGGAGGAAAGGGGTGGCCCAGAACAGAGTAGGGTGGGTGGTATTGCCCAGTGGGGGCAAGGAAGCTGCCAGAATTATTTCAAAGGAATTGGGCAGAAGGCTGATTTTTAAAGATGTAATGGAGTTTGCATGTCTGTAAAGTTCTTCCCCATAGGGAATGATGGACCTCCATAATTCCTGCCCCATTACTGCACTTGGGGGGCACCAGGGTGGCCCAGAGCAAGTGGTGGTGTAGACCACATAGGGTGCCAACCAGCCCAGTGGGTTGCTAACCATGGGGTACTGGGTTCTGTTGTTTCTGAGATGTTTTGAGTGTAGATTCAGATTCTCTGGTAGCATATGAGAGTGGATTCATGGTTTGTCATTGAAAATCTCATATGCTACCAGAGAATCTACACTCAGAACACCTCAGAGACAACAGAACTCAGCACCCCATGGGTTAGCAACCCATGGGGGCGGTTGGCACCCTATGTGCACTACACCATCACTCACTCCCGGCCACCCCAGGGCCCCCCAGGTGGAGTTATGGGTCTGCTGAAACTTCCATTATTCCCTGTGGGGGGCGGAACCTTAAAGAAGCATAAACTTCCAACAATTCCTAAGATATCCGCCCTTTGTCCTATTCCTTTGGAATCTGGGTTGTGGCAGGCACCCCTTGGGGCACTGCCACCCAACCCACTCTTTTGCCCCTCAGGCCCCCCTTTCTGCCCCGAATCTGCCCCAAAGTCATTTCAACTTCAGACATTCTTTAAAAATCAGCCCTTTTCCCAATTCCTTTGGAATCTGGGTGGCAGCAGGCACCCATTAGGGCACTACCACCTGAACCACTCTTCTGCCCCTAAAGCCCCCTTTCTGCCCCCAATCCACCCCAAATAACATCAACATCACACATCAACAACAGCAGAGCTTTGGAAAAAATCAGGCAAATTTCCAAAGGTCATGCACATCCACATTCCCCCTGGCCGAAATGCAATCGATCTACACACAACAGTGTGAAACAAGAACAATGAAATGCACACTGCCCCACTGACCAATGAGGGTAAAATTTACCCCTAGATTTGCTTAAAAGGAATAAGGAGGCAATTGCCAGCAGATCAGCCCATGCTTTCGCTGGCCAATCTGCGGGCTGGAAGGGCTAGAAATTCAGACAGATGTCAAAACTAAAAATGGAGACAGAAGGAGAAAGACTTTCTGCAATTGCAAAATGGAATTCCAAAACAGCCGAAACAACAAAACATTTTCTATCCGAAACAGGGACGTTTTGCTTTGGCTACAAAATTTTCTGTTTTGAGCATTGGGTGTTTTGTTTTGGCTACAAAACAGACGAAATGGCCTGTTTTGTTCACAAAACATTTTGTATCCGAAACGAAACACACATCCCTAATCTGCACAGCCCTCCTTGCTAGTTCCTGGAGCTGGCTTCACAAGAACAGACATCCTTTTGATCTATCCCTGCTACCTTCCTCCCTTGATCCTTCGCTGTTGCTCACTGTTCCCCAGTCCATTCCTGAGGGAAGAGGACCTTCAGATGCTCCCGAGCTATGCGAATCTAACTGCTACTGAAGGAAGACATGAGGTTGTATGAAAACTGCTGGGCCCCAGTTTGGGATAGACCTATCTCTACTTCTTCTCACTTAAATCCAAGAACCTGTTCCTCTGAGCCTCCTTTCTCTGGCCAGCCTAGAAGCTACTTTAATTCAGACATTAAACTAGATTTCCTCCTAGAAGTTATATGATTAATCTTGTAACATAGTTTTAGTAATAACATTGCTTTAAGTGTTGCACTTACTCCATTGAACCCCTTACCCACAGATAAACCTTCTTTTGTTATTGAACCGCCCCCCCCGCCGTCATTTTTCTGTAAGCAACACTTTGCACTAAATTTATTCTGATGTGGAACTGCTTCACTCAAAGCTAATTTTCCCA
The DNA here is from genome assembly GCF_027244095.1 of Hemicordylus capensis. Taxonomy (NCBI): domain Eukaryota; kingdom Metazoa; phylum Chordata; class Lepidosauria; order Squamata; family Cordylidae; genus Hemicordylus; species Hemicordylus capensis. The sequence goes on from NC_069657.1 coordinate 337,440,448, forward strand.
CACAAAGTCCAAACGAAATTTGGAGTCCGAACTCCATAAGTCCGAACTCCATAATTCCTTTGAAATAATTCTGGCAGCTTCCTTGCCCTTACTGGGCACTATCACCCACATTACTCTGCTCTGGGCCATCCCTTCCTCCCCGACGTGAAGTATACTTTTGCTGAAACCTCCATTATTCCCTATGGGAATAATCTTAAACTTCAAAAATTCACCAAAAATCCGCCCTTTGCCCAATTGCTCTGAAATTTGGGAGATAGCTTCCATCCATTGGGCACTACCACCCCAACCCCCTAGTTTTGCTGCAGGGATCGGTCTTGTCCCCCATGCTGTTTAACATCTACATGAAGCCGCTGGAAGAGGTCATCCGTGGACTTGGACTGAGTTGTCAGCAATATGCGGATGACACTTAGCTCTATCTCTCCTTGTTATCTGATCCTAGGGAGGCGGTGGATGTCCTGAATCGGGGGCTGGAGACAATGATGGGCTGGATGTGGGCTAATAAACTGAAATTGAATCCGGAAAAGACGGAGGTACTGTTGGTCAGTAGGAGAGCCAATCGGGATGAGGATATTTTACTGGTTCTGGATGGGGTTGCACTCCCCTTGAAGGAGCAAGTACGCAGCTTGGGGGTACTACTGGACCCGGCTCTGCTTTTGGAAGCTCAGGTGGAGGCGGTGGCCAGGGGTGCCTTTGCACGGCTTCGGCTAGTGCGCCAGCTGCATCCCTTTCTCGAGAAGGCAGATCTGGCCACGGTTACCCATGCCTTAGTCACGTCGCGGCTGGATTACTGTAACGCGCTCTACATGGGGCTGCCCTTGAAGAATATCCGGAGACTGCAGCTAGTGCAAAACGCGGCAGCGAGGGTGTTATCCGGAGCTGCCCGTTGGGAGCACATCACCCCCATTCTGAAAGAGTTGCACTGGCTGCCGGTTCATTTCCGGGTCCATTTCAAGGTGCTGGTTTTGACCTTTAAAGCCCTTAACGGTTTGGGCCCGGGGTATTTGAGGGACCGCCTGCTCCCAAGGGTTGCTGTCCACTTGACGAGGACATCTGAGGGGGCCCTGCTCTGGGTGCCGACAATGAGAGAGGCCCGGCTGTCGTGCACTCAGGACAGGGCCTTCTCTGTTGCCGCTCCCAGACTTTGGAATGCTCTCCCAGTGGCCATTCACTCCTTGGACTCCATCACGGTTTTTAGAAAGCTTGTTTAAACTTGGCTTTTTACCCAGGCTTTTACATAATCGTTTTATTGCTGCTACTGTGTGTTTTTACTTGTATTGTTTTTATGCCTGTTTTTTATATGTTTTTATATTTTTTAGCTTGATGTTTTTATTGTCTTTTTATTGTATGTTTTTAACTTTTGTAAACCACCTTGGGGTTGTCTTTTAACGAAAGGAGGTATAGAAATGCAACAATAAATAACAAATAAATAAATAAATCTCTATTTACCACCAATTATGTACTACTTTCGTACTTGACATTATTTGATTACTAGGAAAAAATGGGTTCCATCCTTAAATGATTAAGCTGAAGAGGACTCAAACCAGTGATATAGTTTATTAGACCAAATTACGTATTGGAAGGCATCAGTGTTCAGAGTTACCCAGAGTAACTGATCATTACCTGGGCCTCCTGCCACCATCCAGGCAGCTCTTTACTAAGCAGGAGCAGAGCCACCCCCCAGCAAACAGCCACTCCAAATCAGTCCTCTCCACCTTTCCCTCCTTCATGGTGGCAGCAACCACCACCGCTTGACTCAGTGCATGCCCTTCCGTGCCTCCCTCATGTGCTGCTGGTCTGGTGGAAAAAAGGGGGATGAAACAGAAGATAACATGTCAAGAGCGCAGCAGAGCACTGGAACCCTTTTGACTTTTCCTCTTTCTTGCTCTTTCAAAATCCCCCCCCCCTTTTCATAATCAGATCAGCAGCATACAAGGAAGGTGCCAGAGGGTGGCACCAAGTCAGGCAGTGCAGGTTGCTGCTGCCATGGAGGGGGGCAGAGCAGAGAAGTTCGAGAAGGGTGTGTATGTGGAGGGGAATGACATTTGGCACCCTGCTTCAGACAAAAGAAGGTATTGGGTCTTGAATGCTGACTGGCAAGAGGAGAGGTGAACCTTTAAAATAAAATAGGTAGTTTTCAATTTTTTGTACTGTTGTTCCAGCAGTGTTAGCAATGCAGCCATCAGAGAAATATGCAGAGAAATCAGATGAGCAGTATATATTCATATATATTCATGAACACAGTTCTACTACTATTAAACAATTTAATATTTAAAATTTTAAGTGTTTTGTGTATTAACCCTACAGCAATACAGTTAAAAAGTATTTTCATTTGGGCCACCCCAGCCTGTTCTTCATTTACAGCCAAAATCAAACTTGGATACATGACCCAACAGTTGCTCTCCCTCTCTCTTTTTTTTAATTAAAGATTTTTATTTAAAAGTAGAACAAGAAAAGGGGGGGGGGACATTCTCCACACTTGAGCTTCCAACAACTACATATTGTATATTTCATATAACAATCCAAAATTTCAAATTCCCCCTCTGATAATAATCTTTTCACTCTCAGTGTATATCACGAAAGGCAAAGATGGGAATATGGGTAATACAATGGTTAGTCAACTACTGATACACTGCCCTCAGCCTTCAATTTTAAAAGAAACCGAATCTTGAATATGGATTTAGACCTTGTGCTATATTAAGATTTATAAAAGGTTCCCAAATTGCCACAAATGTTTCATCTGAGTTATTCCACATATAGGCGGTGAACTTAGCCATCGAAGCATACTCCCATATCTTTAGAAGCCATTCATCCACAGTCGGGATTATCTGCGACCTCCAATTTGCAGCATAAAGGATCTACTAGTTTTGTACTTGGCATTATTTGATTACTAGGAAAAAATGGGTTCCATCCTTAAAAGATTAAGCTGAAGAGGAGCCAAACCAGTGATATAGTTTATTAGACCTAATTACGTATTGGAAGGCATCAGTGTTCAGAGTTACCCTGAGTTTGGAGTAACTGATCATTACCTGGGCCTCCTGCCACCATCCAGGCAGCTCCTTACAAAGGAGGAGCAGAGCCACCCCCCTGCAAACAGCCAAAAAGGGGGGATGAAATAGAAGATATTATGTCAAGAGCACAACAGAGGACTGGAACCCTTTTGACTTTTCCTCTTTCTTGCCCTTTCAAAATCCCCCCCCCTTTTCATAATCAGGTCAGCAGCATACAAGGAAGGTGCCGGAGGGTGGCACCAAGTCAGGCAGTGCTGGATGCTGCTGCCATGAAGGGGGGCGGAGCAGAGAAGTTCGAGAAGGGTGTGTATGTGGAGGGGAATGACATTTGGCACCCTGCCTCAAACAAATGAAGGTATTGGATCTTGAATGCTGACTGGCAAGAGGAGAGGTGAACCTTTAAAATAAAATAAGCTGTTTTCAAGTTTTGTACTCTTATACCAGCAGTGTTAGCAATGCAGCCATCAGAGAAATATGCGTTCAAACACAAGGGAAGCTATTTCCAACCAGATCTGGTTACAGTGGAATATGTTGATTCCCTGGAGAATATGGAAATCAGAGACAGCGATTTATTGCTAGTCACTTATCCCAAATCAGGTAAGAATGGATATATGTTCATGAGCAGAGGTCTAACTACTATTAAACAATTTAATATTTAAATATTTAAAGTGTTTTGTGTATTAACCCTACAGCGATGAAGTTAAAAAGTATTTTCATTTCGGCCACCCCAGCCTGTTCTTCATTTACAGCTGAAAGAAACTTGGATAGGTGGTGTGACAGTTGCTCTCATGCAACCCTTGTTGTCCTTGGCCTTCCTTGCCTCTCTTCCTCCACCAGGCCCAGTGTGCATCCTTCTATTGTGTCCCCCCTTGGGACAGAGTCACACTATCCTGCTTGTATATTCAGTGGCTGACATACTGTGCAGGGGAATGTGAGCACTGACCTTGCACATGTGTACACACCTGCAATGGTGCTGCACTGCTGTGAAAAACACCTCCATGCATGGACACAACACCCAATGGAAAAAATGGATGTCGTGTCAAACAGTTCTGTCCATAGAGTCCTTATTACCTGTAGGGCAACCGCACATGGCACTGCACATGCACAGGGGCACGGGTGCTTTTGAACCCCCAGAGTACACTTTTTCTGTAGACCCCACTCCAGACATTAGGAGTGCCATAGGCACTTACATGTTCAGTGGGACAAGCATGGAGGAAGACACACCCCTCCGTTGTCATTCCCTCCCTCCCGCCCAACCAAACATGCTTACAGTGCCATATGTCTGAAGGGGGAGGTGTTGTAAAGGTCTTCACTGGCAATTCCATGCTTTGCAACCCCTACCAATGTGATATTCCGTCTAGAGATGTGCATATCAGGTCGTATAAAAATATGATTAAATGAATGAATGAATGAATGAATGAATGAATGAATATTCCCCTTCACAGGAACAATATGGACTCTTTGAGCTTGATTCATCATGACTTTGAGCTTGATTCAGCATGGAGTTCACCGAGATGGAACTTAAGCTACAGATTTATTAGACAGAGTCCCATGGCTGGAGTACAATATCTGCAATATGGATTTTGAGAAGCGCCCATCACCTTGTCTCTTTGCTACCCATCTACCCTACTATCTAGTACCAAAGGGGTTATGAAATGGAAGAGCAAAAGTAAGGTGAGCCACTTTTTAATTCTGTTAAATTAAACTTTGTTTTCTCCTCCTTTAACTTAACATGTCCATTTTCATGGATAATATTGACTGTCTCTTGACATCTCCACACTTCTCTTCCTTCTTTGGTATGAATGAAAGACCCTGAGGGCCAAACCATGGCTTATGGGAGACATTCCTTCTCCCAAGACTGGAAGTCTCATCCATGCATATATTGATTGATTGAGTGAGTGATTGAGTGATTGATTGATTGATTGATTAAACTTCTATGCCACCCAAACTTTTATCTCTGGGAGGTTAACATAAAAACAATTAAAAAACATAAAAAAGTTAAAACAACGCAACAATTTAAAAACAGCCATAAAATTAAAACCACAGAATTTGGGAAAGCTTGAGTGAAAAGTTGGGTTTTCAAGTGTTTTTTAAAAATTGCCAGAGATGGGGAGGATCGTATCTCAGCAGCGAGCACATTCTACAATCTCAGGGCAGCGACCAAAAAGGCCCGTCTCTGTAGCACAAGGCTGAATGACCGGAGGCCAAAAGTCTATGAATATCTGACCAAGCACCTTCATGGTGAACAGTTTTATGGGTAATCTCTTTAGTAACTGATCTAAAAGGAAGATGACCATAAACTTAATCTAACTAGAGAAAATTACAGTGAAAACCTAATGTTCATATCACTGAATGGTCTGAATTTTAAAATATTGTTTTTTCTGCAGATTATTTATGTAGCGAGAAACCCAAAAGACGTAATGATCTCCTTTTACCATTTTTCCAAATGTGCAGTGACATTAGAAGAAATAGAAGACTTTGGTGTGTTTAAGGAGCGGTTTTTATCTGGCAAAGGTAAACATTATTTGCTACCACACCCTTGTCTCTGTACCCCTTCTCGGCATTTGAGAACAAGCTCTTGAGAGCACAGGAAAAGAGTATATTCAGCTTCTATGAAGAAGTTCTGTCCTATTTTTTAAAAATCCAATGGCTCCCTTCCTCCAAACAAAAAAAAAGTTTATTCTATGAAAAATAAATTCAGTAGCTGGCATCCAGCCTCATCAAGTGATTGTGCAAATGTGCTGCACAAGGGCAAAGTTGTGGTGCTAGCCAGTTCTGCTCACTCTGGAGCCTGCATTCCAGACCAGTTTTGCACTCGTGCAACCATCCTTCCACTTGTGCAACACGGTGTGCAACATGTGCTGTGTCTGCTCCTGAGCAAGCTCTTCCTGCATCCATTTACTTTTGTGCATAAGTGAGACTTCTGGATTTTGTGCATATTATTTTCTTGAGCAAGCGCTACTTTTCCCCCAAGTGCTTTTTCAGTCTGCATATGACCGATACTTTTGCATAATAGTATAGTGCCAGTATTAATGTATATAGTGACCAGTCACTGACCAGCCCCTCCTATCCCCTAAAGCATTAACCAGAAGTTAACCCCGTCCTGACTTACAATCCCTACCTCTAACCAGATCTGTCCTTGTGGCCAAGGGGTTGAGACTGTGACGAACGTCCTTTTATATTCAGTTTATAGGGATTTTCGTATCTCTCTTCTCTCAACCCTCTTATTAAATATCCCTGTTAGAACGGATGAGAGATATGCATCCTTTTTACTAGCTGATCCTTGTGTACCCATAACGCTGTTTGTCATTATTCTTAATTATGCGATTCACACACACACTTCATTTTGTTTCATTACTTAGGATAACCCAGCTGTAAACTCACGGTGTGTTTGGAATCATGGCAGTTATTCCCCTTAATGTTATCGCTGAAACGGGGCATTTAAAGCATTCATTTCTGATCTCTAGTTCAACCAATTTGAACTACAGCTTTACTGCTTGCATCCTAACACCACCCGCTATCATTTACATTTATTCTAGCTTTTATTCCAAAATAATGTATCTATCTTCTATCAGTTCTCGATAGTTTATGGCTGGATCATATCGAAGGCTGGTATGCTCACAGGGGTGACTTCAATATCCTGTTCCTAACCTATGAAGAAGGTAAGACCTAGCAGTATTATTCAGCAAGAGCTGCCCAATGTATGACGATTTTTTAAAATCTCTGGACTCAGAGGGATTTACAAGAGGGACACATCCCTGCAATGTTTCTTGATACTGCCCTCCCACCCCCCCACCCCCGCTTCAGCTTTTGAACTAGCCAAAGGAGGCAAACCAAATGGATAATCCCACACTGAAACTGGCCCAAGAATTCAGCAAGATCATGAATAGGTATATAGCTTCTCCGTCTCTGAAAAATGATGTCTTGTCTTCACTGTTGTTGTTGTTGTTGTTGTTTTTGTTTTGTCAACTGATATGTTATGCAATTGTGGATTGTCTGACATCAAAACTGTGTCTCATTTCAGGATCTGAGAAGTGCTGTACTGAAAATATGCAACTTCCTAGGAAAGAGGCTGTCTGAAGAAGAACTGGCCGATGATGTGGAAAAGGCTGGATTTGATAAAATGAAAATGGATTGCAGAACAAACTGCACGACAACATCCGCTGATCTCCTAGATTTCAGTAAAGGAGCTTTTCTTCGCAAAGGTGAATCAAAAATGGTTGAAAACTGAGGTTGTTCCAACTAGCCCGATACCTGCAGATGCCACAGAAATGATTGGGAGGGGGTGACTCTGCTTTTAAATTCACGGACGGTGGTACATATCAAGAAAAAGAGCAGCACAGCACTAGTGCTATCGTTAGGCAGAGATAACTTGAGTAGATCAAATGACACACAGTGAAGTCCAAAAACCCAGTGATTAACTTGGGCTGTTTTTGTATTTCATGCCTCGAAACCCCAACTTCCCCAAGCAGTAAGCAACTCTAGTGACAGCATCTACACGTGGCATTTCCGGAATCTCTCTTTGTACACATCTGCATCTAGGTCCAGTCCAAGCACCCCCTCCCATTATTGTGAACAGGGATCAGCAAATTTCACTTTTGCAGAGGAGTTCAGCAAATTTCTTCAAGACAGTCACAAACCTGACTGAAGGTTTCATTGTGTGGGTGAAATCTTTATTTTTGGAGGTAGCAGCTGTAAGAGGTTCCTCTTTGCTTAATCGGTTCCAAATACTTTCAACTGGGAAAGCATGAAAAGGACATTCATGCCAGTTCACAACTTTCCAATGGATAATAAGGTAGCCCATCTTAGTGGTGGTGGTGGGGGAATACAGGTACTGTATCTACAACACATGTATCGCTTGCTACCAGATCTGCCCTGAAGTGCTGGCTAGACACCTCCACTATACATTTGGCTTGATTTGTGGAATTTAGCTTGGCAAGCCGTAGAGTTCCAGTATCAAACATGAGCCAGTTTGGTATGCATTGGAAAAGATGAGGAGGCAGAAACACAGTTCAGACATTTTTTTACGGGAGTACAGAATGCAAACATTCAATTTGACAAGGCAATAAATCTTAGCTGATATTGTAGGCAAGAGTATGGCTCACAATAATTTAGCTTGAAGTCCTAATTAGAGACCAGTCAACTTGGCTAGGGTGCTTTAATCCAAGCTTAGCTTAAAGACTGCTGTGGAAAGTGCTTGCAAGCGTGGAGGTTTCAAAGTGTGGAAGAGTGGGCATGGCGGGGGGGAGGCTTAGAAGGCGAGGAGCTTAGTTGACCTATCCTTCCTGGTTTAAGTGGGTGCATGCATTGCATGTTGGCAGAGTCTCCTTGTGAGGATCAAGCAGAAAGGCAGGGAAGAGAAGCGAGGAGTGAAGGGCTTCCACTCGCTGGTGTTGGAGTCCACAGGATACTGACCAAAATGATTCCGAGATGCTTCGTTTAGGCCTTTGAGGCCATGTGGTTTGGCTAGAGGTGTGTGTGTGTGTGTGTGTGTGTACCATAGGTTAGTGTCCATAGGATAGTGACCAAACAGATTCCGAGATGCATGGTTCAGCCCTCCGAGGCCATGTGCTTTGGCGCCACACACACACACACACACACACACACACACACACACACACACACCTTGAAACCTGCCCTGAGGCAGATTCCAATCCATTCTATCCAGAAGGTGGCAAATTCCATGCATAACAAATACATTCTTCTTGGTGTGGCATTATTCACTGAGTAAAAATCGCCCCCCAAAAGGCAAGGGTTAAGTTATGTAGATGTATTGCTCATGTCGAATAGAGCTGTGCTGGACGGACCATCTGAAGAACAGTATGCCTTCCAAGTGTACAAGATTACACATCTCCAGTACTGATGCCCTCATTTCCTGGAGTCCTTGCCAGCTAAGTTGTTAATTCAGAAAGGTCAGGAAATGCACTGCATATCTGTGTGCTCCTGAAGAGTGTTCCGTTGTTGTCTTGTGAAAGGAAGGATTCCTTCCCTGATTGATTCTCTAGGCCTAGCATGCCCTCATCTAGCGGCAACAAGGCAGCTGCTCCTGCTCCCAAGAAGGAAAACCTGAATGTGTGGTGGGAGCAATTGCTGGCAAGTGGTCTGATCACCCCAAACAACATCTGATAACCCTGAGCATTGGAAAGATGATGGCTTTGGATGATGAGCCATTTCAGATGGTGGAGAACTCCAGCTTCCAGTAGCTGCTCCAGCTGCTTGCTCCTGACAAGAAGTTTCCCTCACGCACCACTTTCAACAGGCAGCTGGTGCTTTCCCTGTACTGGGCATGCAGGGAGGCTGTGTTGGGGCTGCCAGTGTGCATTTCACTGCTGATCTGTGTACCAGCCGCAGTGGACTGCAAACTGCTTTCTGTCAGCAATCTGGCCACCCAGAAGGGAAGTCCAGGAAGATAGTCCACAATACAAACTGGGCTGCAGAAACGAAACACGGCTCAGAATAGTTCTTTATATCAGGCTTGGGCTGAAAGCTGTTGACACGAGGGTTGACAAATGTTGTCTTCCAGCAGCTAAGAGAAAGCTGCTGACGTGCTTTATAGTCCAAGCTGATAACTCTCAGCTGGCAGGGATTCAAGGCTTATCAGCCCTCTGCAAGAGGCGTTTACTCCTCCTGATAGTTTCCAGCTGTGCTCTCCGCCTTGTGACACGCCGTTGCTGTGGAGTCAGTGGGGGTTGCCTGCAGAGCTCATCTTCTAGTCTGTCTGTCGCTGTCTCTGCTGCCTCAGACTGCTGTGCCTGCTCTGAAACATCAGCCAGACCTTCCTCAGCCGTTTCTTGGGAACTGACAGTTGGGCTCTGCCCCTCAGGCACCCCTGCATCGGCTGAAAGGCTGTCAGCTTCCCCTGCCTCCTCACTATCTGAGATCGAGTGCATGACATTTTCCTGTCCCTAACTGCACACTGGTGATGGCAGGAGAGAGAGGGGACTACATCTGGTGGTGCTGGCATGGACACCACCTCCCATGGAGTGAATCCCTGTTGGATTGTGATGCCAGTGAAAATCTATGCACATCCTACTGTTTTTCCCTTGCACCAACGGTGTGATTCCTGCCATACCTGCCTGCCCTACCCAGGTATGATAGTTGCTCGTGTCTACTTAAAGTTTCTTTTTAGATTGTGAGCCCTTTGGGAACAGGGAACCATCTTATTTGTTTTTATGTAAAGTGCTTTGAGTACTTTTGTTGAAAAGTGTTATATAAATATTGGTAGGATAGTATAGTAAATGCAACATGATCAAGGCATGGTTGACAGAGGCGAAGTCAGCCTTTCAAGGAAGGGGTGCAGGTGACATACCAGCCAAAGGAGAGCAAAGGGGCAGCTGGCAACTGCTGCCACCTGGTTCTCTAGGAGCAGATATGCAAACCTGCTCCTTAAGAAGGCGTGCAACCTGATCCAGAGCCGACTGGAATGCCCTAGTCTTGATACTTTTGTGTCTCCAAATGTGTATCTTACATGAAAGATACAAAGCATTTCATCAACATTATAGAACACTTATCTATTCATTCAACATTCTCCTTCGTCACTTTGGATGTTCATTTTCTGTACATATCAATTCCACAGGAAGGTGCTAGAATGGTCATAGCATCTTATCGATTCTAGACCCACAGGAACCCTCCTACACATTTCTTGGTGTATTGATTCGACATTATTTGAAATACTCTTTACAAATTCAGGGGGTTGTCATGGGCAGCCCAGTTGCTCCAGTATTTCAGATTTCTATATGACCCATTTAGAAAGTTATTTTGAATGATGTTAATAATCCTTACAAAAAGGCCTTATGCTATAGTAGATTCATTGATGACATTTTCATCATTGTACAATCTGTTTGTTCTATACTTTCATTTTTGATTGGATCTATTCTATTCTATTCTATTCTATTCTATTCTATTCTATTCTATTCTATTCCATTTCATTTCATTTCATTTCATTTCATCTCATTTCATTTCATTTCATTTCAATACCTCCCTAACCATCCAAATGCTCTGGACAGTGTACAACAATCAAGACAGACAGACATTTAGAACCATCAGCTTAAAATAATATAAAAATAAGTTTAAAGTCAATTTAAGACCAGTTTAATTTTTTTAATTTTTTTTTTGTCTTTTGTATTGAGTTTTTGATGTTTTTTCAGATCAAGTATTTAATAAGGGATTACAGAAGATGCTGCTTGAATAGTTTTCTATCTTATTATCATGTTACGCTATGTAGGCTGTTTCAATATATCTATATCGTAGATGCATCTATGTATTGTGACATTTATCAAGGTTTTTTGTTTCACATTTCTATAATATGTCATTTGAAACAAGATGTATTGTGAAATTTCTGAGATATAGTGCATAGGCTCATTAACTAGAATATAAGTGAGTTTCAATATTTCTTGGAAGAGAGCATATGGATCAATATCATTAGTGTTATCAAGCTTATGGAATTTCTGTTTCCATTAGACTGTTGCAAGCTGGTTGTATTAGTATATCTTCCTGAAGCAACAGAGGTGATTCTACACATCAGTGGAAGATATGGATTAATACCGCAAGTGTTATCAAGTTGCATTGAAGCTTTCTAATTTCTCTAAGATTGTCATCCACTTGACAAAGTTTAACAACAAAATGGAGGTCAGCAGGTTACCGTTGTGGATTTGTACGATATATATTGTATTAACTTTTATAATATGGATAGTATTATCCTCACAAGTGTATCTTCATATAGTATCTTATTGATTCCATTAGAGGTTGAGTGTGTCGTTGGATTTATGTGATTTCTTATGTCAACACAAAGGACACCCATATCAACAGTGTTTGTTATAGATTAATATATAGAGGGGTTGACTTATTTCTTTTTGAGTGTTTGATATAGAGATCCCAGTATGCATTATTCATCCATGGCATAAATTTATACAAATCATGAATTCATGTTCTCTTTCAACATAGTCGCGTCCTCATAATTCGTCATTGATATCCCAGCAAAACTTGAAGGGCAACTTGTCCATCCTCTCCTTAAAAACGCTGTCAAAGCGTTCACTCTGTGCCACCGTCATTGTATTCTTCCAGTCTCCAACAGTACCTGGCACAAGAAGCAAAGAAGGAGAGAGAGAGAGAGAGAGAGAGAGAGAGAGAGAAGTGACCATAGTGACCATAGTGGTCAGATGAAACTGAGGATGTGTGTATTTGTTTATGACTGGAATGGATTGTCAAATAATTAGGGCAATTTCCTGCATGAAAAGTGTAGCGGCTCAATCCTATGATGGAGTCATTTTCTGCTGGCAAGAGGCTGAGGGTTATTGACAGCAGCACAAGGTAGCAAGTGAGGTTCCTGCCCAGGTGCTGTAGGAGGCACCCGATGTCAGAGGTTATGCAATGGGAACAATTGGTGCCATGCTGTGTGTTGGTAGCAGTGCCCAGACCAAGTTTAAAGATGCATCTTTAAAGAAATCCTTGGTGTTCTAAATTTGCTTTGTAGCATTATTTCGGTTCTTGTTCTAGGCATGCTTGTTTTATGTATGTATGTATATTCAGGCTTGCAGGTGGAGTCTAAGCTTCACTTCAGCTTCATACTCATAAGAATTCAAACACAGAGGTTCTCCCTCGCTTGCCTTGGAGATAGTCACATTAATTAGCTATTGTTTAATAATAAATGTTCAAGCTCTTGTTTTCTGCATCTAAAGCCAAGCTTCCTATGCAACTTTTTATAGAATATAGGTAATTACTCTGCAACACTTGGACTCAATCTGAAATCAGGATCTAAAGGGAAGGACTGATTGAGAGGAGAAAAGCTTTGGACTTCATGCTGTACGTGGTATATGAAAGCTGCTATGGGATGAATAAGAAGAGGACCGGGCTGCCTGTCTCCTCTAGAACAGAGAGTGTTGCCAGATAACCGAATTGCAGGGTAGCCTGGAGAGCACCCCTTGATCTATATTACTTTTGGGTGGCTATACATCACAAGACCATGGAATTGTAGTCCCTATGGTGAACCTTTCACCTGCCTGGGTTTGGCGAAACCCACAGCTGGTCACTGCACATGAGCAACGCATGAGACCCCAAGGTCAGAATAGTGAAGACTGAATGGGATACCCCTACCTCTCCTTTTGAGAGAGAGAGCTGTAGCCGGTGAGCAGACCCCATTTCAAAAGGAGAATCAATCAGGGAAGGAATCCTTCCTTTCACAAGAGAACAGCAGAACACTCTTCAGGAGCACACAGATATGCAGTGCATTTCCTGACCTTTCTGAATTAACAACTTAGCTGGCAAGGACTCCAGGAAATGAGCACATCAGTATTGGAGATGTATATTCTTTTACACTTGGAAGGCATCCTGTTCTTCAGATGGTCAGTCCAGCACAGCTCTATTCGACACAAGCTATACATCTTCATAACTTAACCCTTGCCTTTTGGGGGGCAATTTATACTCAGTGACTAATGCCACACCATTAAGAACGTATTTATAATGCATGGAATTTGCCACCTTCTGGATAGAATGGCTTGGAATCCGCCTCAAGGCAGGCGGATAGAAATAGAATAAAATAAAATAAAATAAAATAAAATAATAATAATAATAATAATAATAAATATTCCCTCAGTGAGGCACTGCCTTGGCGTGGTTGTGGGGCTTGCATGCTCTGAAGAAGGTGAGAGCTATGCCAGTGGTCCAACCATACTGGACAGTTCTCACCAGGGGAGCCAGATGAAGAGTGCCTCTCCCATCAACAATATGGTGAGACGTAACTTTAATAAATCTATACTGGATCAGTCGTTGCCCGGGTCAAAAAGGACTGCGCCAGATGCTGGAGTCCCTGGACATCTGGTAGCAAGTTGGCAACAGGACTCAGGATCAAATTTCGAAGGAGAAGCATCCAGATACAGAAATAACAGAACAAAGGCTTGCAGACCAGAGAAGATTCATAATAAGAAATAAAGTATTCACAGAAGTTTTGCTGGAAGAACTGCAAAGAGCAACACAGGCTCAAGATATGGAAGAAGAATTACCACCAACTGAAGCAGTTGCTCAGGCGCAGGTGGAGGAGGTGTTGGAAATAGAGGATGCCACTGTTGCTGAACAGTTTCAAAATCAAAACCAGCCAACCTCCCCTTTGCCTTCACCTCAAAAACCCAATTGCCGTTTAACAGAAAAGCAACAAGAACTAAAGCAAAAAGTAACTGAGCACATGAACCAAACAACCACCAGGGTTCGACTTCCAGCTCTAAAAACAGTTGCCAAAAAACAACTTGCTCAGGCATTAAAATATGTCAATGCTGCACTTGCAGAAATAACAACCAAGAATTTGCAAGAAACAAACCAACTAATGTACAGTGCAGCAACAATAACAACACAAGAGCTTGTCTATAATATCAGTGGACCTGTAAAAAAAAAAAAAAAAGTAGTACATCACCTAAATGGAAGATTATATTAGAAAATAAAATCTCCAGGCTTAGATCAGATGCTAGTCAAATGAAAGATATGAAAGACAAGAAGCTGAAGAATGAAAACACCAAACAGTATCTGATCCAAAAATACCACCTAGATTCAAGGAGAATTAGAGAAGTCCTGGAATTAATCAAGCAGCAAATAACAGCAGTGTCAAAGAAGATTAGCAGATATGAAGCCAGAATTACACAACACAGGCAGAATCTCCAATTCCAGTCGAATCAGAGACGTTTCTACCAAAGCATAGAAGGAGAAACTGCAAATAACATAGAAACACCAAATAAAGAAGAAACAGTGCCATTCTGGGAGAAATTATGGGACAATCCAATAGATTATAATAAAAAAGCATACTGGGTGAAATAGGGTAAAAATGTAACTAACAAATGCAAGATCTAATAATAACACCAGAATTAATAAGTGAAGGAGCAAAGAAAATTAAAAATTGGACTGCACCAGGCGACAATGAATTGCATGGCTTTTGGCTTAAACACCTAACAAGCCTCCATAAACAACTATCAAAACAGTCAATCACATGTTGCAAGGAGGTGATATTGAACAATGGCTAACAACTGGGAAAACTCATCTCATCATGAAAGACCCAGCAAAAAGTGCAGTTCCGAGTAATTATAGACCGATAACCTGCCTGCCAACCATGTTCAAATTAACTGGAATAATAGCAGATGAAGTGATGCAACACTTATTAACTAACAAACAGCTTCCAGTTGAACAGAAAGGAAATTGCCCAAACACCAGAGGCACAAAAGACCAGCTGCTGATTGACAAAATGATTTTAGAAAATTGCAAGAGAAGAAAAACAAATCTAAGTGTTGCATGGATTGACTACAAGAAAGCCTTCGACTCATTGCCTCACACATGGATACTAAAATGTTTAGAAACAACTGGTATCAGCAAAAACATTCAGATATTTATTTAAAAAGCAATGAGCATGAGGAGTACACAGTTAACAATCAATGGTGAGACACTTGGACAGGTTAGCATTAGAAGAGGCATTTACCAAGGGGACTCACTATCCCCTCTGTTGTTTGTAATTGCCATGACTCCACTTTCACAAATACTAAACAGAACAGGTCTCAGATAACAAACATCTAAAACATCAAGTAAAATCAACCATCTGCTGTACATGGATGATCTGAAGTTGTATGGAAAGTCCCAGTCATAAATTGAATCACTGCTAAACACTGTCCATATATTCAGTAGCGATATAGCAATGGAGTTTGGACTAGACAAGTGTGCTGCATTTATAATGAACAGAGGAAAAATAAGAAAAACGAAAGGAATAGAACTGCTGAATGGAAGCAAGATCAAGAACCTGGAAGAGAAAGAACATTACAAATACTTGGGCATTCTCCAGGCTGATAACAACACACACGCTGAAGTTAAAAGAAAAATTGGAAGTGAATACATCAGGAGAGTCAGAAAAACCCTAAAGTCCAAACTCAATGGCGGGAACACCAAACAAGCCATAAACACCTGGGCTATACCTGTTATCAGATACACTGCAGGAATAATAGACTGGACCCAGGCAGAGCTAGAGATGCTAGATCGTAAGACCAGGAAAATCATGACCATCAATCATGTTCTGCACCCCCACAGTGATGTAGATAGGCTATACCTCCCTCGCAGCTCAGGTGGAAGAGGAATGCTGCAAGTCCATCAAACAGTAGAGGAGGAGAAAAGAGGCCTTGAAGAATATATCAAGGACAGTAAAGAAGATGCACTTAAAATGGTCAATAACGAGAAACTATTAAACACCAATGAAACTAAGCAGGCCTACAAGAAAAAACAAGTCAAGAACTGAGCAGAAAAATGGAAAAATAAGCCACTGCATGGTCAATATTTGTACAATATAAGTGGAAAATCAGACATCACCAAGACCCGGCAATGGCTTAAGAATGGCAACTTGAAGAAAGAAACTGAGGGTTTAATATTGGCTTCACAAGAACAGGCACTAAGAACAAATGCTATAAGAGCTAAAGTAGAAAAGTCAACAACAAACAGCAAATGCTGCCTTTGTAAAAAAGCAGGTGAACTCCCCGGCAAAAGAGAAATTTGCTGATCCCTGTTTGCAATAATGGGAGGGGGTGCTTGGACTGGACCTAGGTGCAGATGTGTACAAAGAGAAATGCCAGAAAGGCCATGTGTAGATGCTGCCACTAGAGTTGCTTACTGCTCAACGAAGTTGAGGATTCCAGGCATGAAATACAAAAACAGCCCAAGTTAATCACTGGGTTTTTGGACTTCACTGTGAGTCGTTTGATCTACTAAGGCTATCTCTGCCTAATGATAGAACTAGTGCTGTGCTGCTCTTTTTCTTCGATTTCTACCACCTTCCTAGAATTTAAAAACGGAGTCTCCCCCTCTCAATCATTTTGGTGGCAGCTGTGGGTCTCGGGCTACTGGGCACATCCTCAGATTTCAACCCTTTTTGATTCACCTTTGCGAAGAAAAGTTCCTTTACTGAAATCTAGGATATCAGTGGAGAGTGTCGTATAGTTTGTTCTGCGATCCATTTTCATTTTATCAAATCCAGCCTTCTCCACAACATCGGCCAGTTCTTCTTCAGACAGCCTCTTTCCTAGGAAGTTACATATTTTCAGTACAGCACTTCCCAGATCCTAAAATGAGACACAGTTTTGATGCCAGACAATCCACAATTGCATAACATATCGGCCCACAAACAAAAATAGACAAGACATCATTTTTCAGATATGGAGAAGCTAGATAGCTATTCATGACGTTGCTGAGTTCTTGGGCCAGTTCCAGTATGGGATTTTCCATTTGTTTTGCCTCCTTTGGCTAGCTCAAAAGCTGAAGCGGGGTGTGGGAGGGAAGTATCAAGAAACACTGCAGGGATGTGTCCCTCTTGTAAAACCCTCCGAGTCCAGTGATTTTAAAAAATCATCATACATTGGGTAGCTCTTGCTGAATAATACTGCTAGGTCTTACCTTCTTCATTTCTTCATAGGTTAGGAACAGGATATTGAAGTCACCCCTGTGAGCATACCAGCCTTCGATATGATCCAGCCATAAACTATCGAGAACTGATAGAAGATAGATACATTATTTTGGCATAAAAGCTAGAATAAATGTAAATGATAGCGGGTGGTGTTAGGATGCAAGCAGTAAAGTTGTAGTTCAAATTGGTTGAACTAGAGATCAGAAATGAATGCTTTAAATGCCCCGTTTCAGCGATAACATTAAGGGGAATATCTGCCATGATTCCAAACACACCATGAGTTTACAGCTGGGTTATCCTAAGTAATGAAACAAAATGAAGTGTGTGTGTGAATCGCATAATTAAGAATAATGACAAATCCAAATCAGACTTCTTATAAAAGTCAGAACCTGCCTAGCAAAGTGACAATTCATGCTTGCTACCACAAGACCAGCTCTCCTCGGAGAGTATTCATCTTTCTGTGTGCATGCACCTTTCTGTGACATCAGATAGATAGATAGATAGATAGATAGATAGATAGATAGATAGATAAGATTATTACATTCATTGAGCCAACAACATAAAAGAAAGACAGTACAGATCACAATAAAGATAACATAAATAATACAAAATATAATGTCATAATACCAATAACTCAAACCAGCTCAGACCTAATCTCATATGCGGCCACACAGAATTTGGCCACACACAGCATTATGGGTACACAAGCTAGTAAAAAGGATGCATATCTATCATGCGTTCTTATAGGGATATTTTATAAGAGGGGTGAGATAAGAGAGATTTGAAAATCCCTATACACTGAATATAAAAGGATGTTCGTCACAGTCTCAACCCCTTGGCCACAAGGACAGATCCATTAACACTGACACTATACTATTATGCAAAAGAATAGGTCGTATGCAGACTGAAAAAGCACTTGGGGGAAAAGTAGCACTTGCTCAAGAAAATAATATGTCTGCACAAAATCCAGAAGTTGCACTCATACCCAAAATTAAATGGATGTAGGAAGAGCTTGCTCAGGAACAGACACAGCAGATGTTGCGCATTGTGTTGCACAAGTGGAAGGGTGGTCGCACGAGTGCAACACTGGTCTGGAATGCAAGTTCCAGAGTGAGCAGAACTGGCTTGCACCACAACTTTGCCCTTGTGCAGCTCGTTTGCACAATCACTTGATGAGGCTGGATGCCAGCTACTGAATTAACATTTCATAGAATAAATGTTTTTATTGATTGGAGGGATGTCGCTATTGAATTTTTTAAAAATAGTACAGAACTTCTTCATAGAAGCTGAATACTCTTTTCCTGTGCTCTCAAGAGCTTGTTCTCAAATGCAGAGAAGGGGTACAGAGATAAGGGTGTGGTAGCAAATAATGTTTACCTTTGCCAGATAAAAACCGCTCCATGAACACACCAAAGTCTTCTATTTCTTCTAATTTCACTGCACATTTGGAAAAATGGTAGAAGGAGATCATTACATCTTTTGGGTTTCTCGCTACATAAATAATCTGCAGAAAAAAATAATATTTTAAAATTCAGACCATTCAGTGATATGAACAAAGTACTTACCATTAAGATCGAGATGTTTTACATTAGTTTTTTGCAGTAATTTACTCAAATTAGATTAGGTTGATGGTCATTTTCCTTTTAGATGAGTTAATAAAGAGAGTATCCATAAAACTGTTCACCATGAAGGTGCTTGGTCAGATGTTTCATGGACTTTTGGCCTCCTGTCATTCAGCCTTGTGCTATATGCATGGCTGAGACTGCCGCTCTGGAGGGAAGGGATGTCTCCCATAAGCCATGGTTTGGCCCTCAGAGTCTTTCATCCAGACCAAAGAAGGAAGAGAAGTGTGGAGATGTCCTGAGACAGTCAATATTGTCAATGAAAACGGGCATGTTAAGTTAAAGGAGGAGAAAACAAATTTTAATTTAACAGAATTAAAAAGTGGCTCGCCTTACTTTTGCTCTTCCATTTCGTAACCCCTTTGGTACTAGATAGTAGGGCAGATGGCTAGAAAAGAGACGAGGCGATGGGCGCTTGTCGAAATCCATATTGCGGATATTGTACTCCAGAAATGGGACTCTGTCTAATAAATCTGTATCTTCAGTTCCATCTCGATGACCTTCATGATGAATCAAGCTCAAAATGTTTTGAGACCATATTGTTCCTGTGAAGGGGAATATTTATTTATTTAATCATATTGTTAAACCACCCGATACATACATCTCTAGACAGAATATCACATTGGTAGGGGTTGCAGCACATGGAGTTGCCAGTGAAGACCCTTACAACACCTCCCCCTTCAGACAAATGGCACTGTAAGCATGTTGGTTGGGTGGGAGGGGGTGAGTGACAACAGAGGGTTGGGTCTTCCTCTCTGCTTTCCCCACTGTACACGTGAGTGCCTATGGCACTCCTAATGGCTGGAGCGAGGTCTACAGAACAAGCGTACTCAGGGGGCTTGAACAGCACCCGTGCCCCTGTGCATGTGCAATGCCAAGTGCTACCACCCTGCAGGTAATAAGGACTCTTTGGGCAGAACTGTGTGATACGACATCCATTTTTTCTATTGGGTTTTGTGTCACACAAGTCCATGCATGGAGGTCTTTTTCACAGCAGTGCAGCACCACTGTTGGTGTGTACACATAGATAGATAGATAGATAGATAGATAGATAGGTAGATAGATAGATAGATAGATAGATAGTGTTTATTAGTCATAGACCAGTTAATCTTTACATTTTACAAAATATTCAATTAAGTAATGCAGGCTTTATGAAGCTTACATACAGTAAAACAAAATTTGGCCACATTAACAGTCATCCCAGGTTTAAAATTGGACAGCAGATACTCTAAGTAAAAAAGATCGGTGTGGCCCGTACAATTCTTTAGCAAAGGTAAAATAAACTTAGAATGACTATCCCTATAAAATTCACAATGAAGAATTACATGAGCAGTCGTCTCTATTTCACCTGCACCACAGGGACAAAGGCGTGCTGCATAAGGTACCTGCTTGTATTTTCCTTCCAAGACCACTGTAGGAAGTACATTGAGGTGGGCCAGGGTTAATGTTCTCTAGTCATGTGCACCAGACCGCGGAGCTGCGGTTCGGTGCTGGGGTGGGGGCTTCCATTAAGGGCGGGGGGGGCTTTACTTACCCCTCCCGCCCTTTCCCGCGTTGGCGCCGTAAATATTGTAAGAAATCCGGGCGGCAGGATCCCTCGCCGCCCGCTTCTATTATCAATTATGGCTCTGATCCTCTGAATTTTAAACATCGAGGGGCGGCAGGGTGCTTCCCTGCCGCCCCCTCGAAGCCCCCTGCTGCCGCTGAAGCCCCTTTAAATCTCGCCCGGACCGGAGATTCCGGTGGAGAAACTGCGCTTGGGCGGACGGCAGCGAGACGTCCGTCCGCCCGCCCGCTCCCTGCCTTGCCGAGTGCAAAGTGCAGGGAGCCTTCTGCGCACGCACGAAGAAGGAACTAGAAAGGATTTCTTACAATATTTATGGCGCCAACGCGGGAAAGGGCGGGAGGGGTAAGTAAAGTCCCCCCCACCCTTAATGGAAGCCCCCACCCTAACCCTCCCGAACCAAAACCACCCCTTCTCCAGACCAGTTCGGAGGCCAGTAGAATGGCCTCCGAACTGATCCGTGCACACCCCTAATGTTCTCCTAAATTTAAATACTAGAATGTTATCTAAAAAATCGGCGGGTTTAAGATTAAAACCTTGAGGGCCTATATATAGCCCTCTTGTCACGCGTGCAGATTCTTCTTGCAGCTCTATATCTAGAGCTCGTTGTTTAATAAATTGAATAGCCTGAATGAATCCCCGCCCTATAAGTCCTTCCTGGGATGTACCAAGATGACACAACTTTGTTTTTATGCTGTTTTCCATTTGGATGTAAAGCTATCAACTAATACTAGAGGGGCAAGGCCAGTAGGAAAAAATACCAGCGTCAACCAAAATCTGATTATACACAGCCAAATTTTCAGCTTTAACGTGGTGACCCCAGCCTCTCTTCGGAAAGCAACATTAGTAACACCACAGAGAACCTGGAGAATACCCCTTAGAAACCTTGTCTGGATTACTTCCAAAGGAGTAAAGTTGCCATAAGAGCCAAGCTGTGCACCATAGAGAATCTGAGGGTTTACCTTAGTGATAATGAGTTTAATGGCCACTGGAACAAAAAGGGCACCCCTTGAGAAATGAAAAGACTTAATGGCATTTGCCGACTGCTGTGCACTATGAGAAACAGTATTAAGATGGGCTTTACGGCCTCCACTAGAGTGGAAGGCCACCCCAAGATATTTAAACACCCTCATCTGTTCAATTCTTTGCCCGTTTATAGACCATCTAAAGTTCTTTGGGTGCCTGGAAAAACACCAAGACCTTTGTTTTGGAATAATTTATCTCTAAGGCCTCCTTAGCACAGTAAGAACTCAGAGATGCTAGGGTACGCCTTAGCCCTATTTTAGTTTGTGAAAGTAACACTATGTCATCTGCATAGAGTAGTATCTGGACATGTCTACTGGCCAATTTAGGAGGGTGAAGGGCTGAATCGTTCAGGTGGGAGACTAAAGAGTTTATATAGAATTTAAATAGAGATGGGGCTAAAATACAGCCTTGCCTCACTCCTCTCTACATAGGTATTTCTGCAGAGAGATGTCCTTTCGCACTACAGCGCACTCTAAGGCGGGCATTAACGTGGAGATTATTTATTAGTAGCAATAAACGTGACTCAATAGTTGACTCCTTTAGCTTAGCCCATAATCTATCCCTTGAGATGGAATCAAAAGTTCCTTTAAAAACTATGAATGCTGCAAAGAGGAAAGACTTGGGCCTAAAGGAATATTTTTCAACTAGATGCTGTAAAGTAAATGCTTGCTGGATGGTGGAACATCCCTCACGAAAGTCCGCCTGTTCAGCCAAAATAATGTCACCAGAATCAAACCACTCATGCAAAAAAAAGGTGTCAGTGCCATTAAGCTGTCCTACAATTAGGTGCGCCCGAAGGTTGGAGGCGCCACTGACAATAGAAGTGTATCAACACATTGTTGTAAGGCCAAGGACCATTTCACCCTAGCCAGACCTTGCTCCTCTTCATTAATGGAAGCCTGGCAACTCTCAAGATGGGCAGGCTCCCTCCATATCACAGACAATGTCAAAGGGGAATGATCACTCTCAGACTGAGTAATCATCCGAAAATGCCCTAAAAATGGTAATAAATTGTGGGATACAGCCATATAGTCTAAAAGAGAAGGATTTAAACCTGCCCAGTGAGTAAATTCAGCCAGGAAGTCAGTGGCTGTGGCCCCATTGAGTAGATGAAGATCTGCCCTTCTAAAAGTCTTAATAAGGTTTAAACCCAAAAAGTTCCCCAAGAGATCTTTAGATTTTCTAGAGAGGAGGGGAAAAGGAATATCATAGGACGAAGGGCACTGATGAAATTTAGCGAAAAGGGAATTATCATCCAGACCAATCCTGGCATTAAAATCCCCTGCTACAATTAAATGAGAGTCATGATAATCCAATTGAATCTCATTAATGAAGGTCTCTAGTCTGTGCCAAACAGCACCAATTTCTGCATGTGTTCTAGTAGGTGGAATATAGACATTCATCAATACAATAGAAGTATCTCCAATGTCAACCTGGACTGCCATAGCAAGGTGGTCCAGATTGCCAAGATGGAGAGACCTGAATTGAAGCGTGGTAGAAATCAAAACAGCCAAACCTCCTTGAGGCCTGCCTCTAGCCTTCCCCGCAATCACACCCAAGGACAATGACTTATAGCCAGGCAGGCAGAGCTCTTTTTGGGCCCAGGTTTTTTGGATTACCCCTGCTAACTGGGCAAAGAGGCACCTTTTACCATGGTGATTCTCTTTATTTAGCAGGGGGAGAGTAACTGGCCCTCTCCAGCCCCAGAACAGTACCTCCAGTGACTGTTGCTGGTGTGTGTCTTATGTTTCTTTTTAGAATGTGAGCCCTTTGGGGACAGGGAACCATCTTATTTGTTATCTTATTTGTTATTTCTCTTTGTAAACCGCCCTGAGCCATTTTTGGAAGGGCGGTATAGAAATTGTATTATTATTATTATTATTATTATTATTATTATTAGAATAATGTCAAATCTGGAAATGAATGCAAATCAGGATCTCGTAGTTTGGACTCCCAACTGGCCAGGTTCCAAACACAGAAACAGATTTCATCATGTAGGGGTAACAGTCAGGCTGCGGGGAGAGAGGTGGTATTGTCAGGAGCCCCCACTTCCTGGAGAGTAGACTCCTCAGTATTCTTCACTTGGCTAAGAGAAGCATCTCGCACTGGAAGATCATGATCATCTGTACAAAAGGTAGCTAAACTGTCAGAAACCAAGCTGGATCTCAGGTGTGGTGGATCCTTTGGGCTCATTGTAAAAGATGGAAAAGAAGTTGGAGCCAACAAAGCCGAAATAGGGCCAAAATGAGGATCAAACAAAAGGCCAGCCAGATGGTCAGGGACAATTTGACCAGCTTCTTGTAAGGCGAGAGTGGATTGCTTTATAAGGGCAGAGTTCTTCCTTAAATCACCAAAAGGTCAGTTATAT
The DNA here is from genome assembly GCF_027244095.1 of Hemicordylus capensis. Classification (NCBI taxonomy): domain Eukaryota; kingdom Metazoa; phylum Chordata; class Lepidosauria; order Squamata; family Cordylidae; genus Hemicordylus; species Hemicordylus capensis. The sequence continues at coordinate 337,464,449 of NC_069657.1, forward strand.
GACTTCCTTTATCATGAGGCTCTGCTATGTTATTTGTTTTTGCTGGGCTCTCAGGGGCCAGGGGCAATGGAAGAACATTTGTGTTCTCCCCCAATATGGCTAAATCGTCCACTATATTCGTAAGTGTATCATGTAAATTAATTAATGAGTGAGAGAGCGTATCCATGAGCTGTTGTTCATCAGTGGTGTCTGAAGACTCTGCAGCAGGAGCTGTAACTAAATCCACTGGCTGTAAAATGTGTTCCAAAATTGTTTTGCTTGGATCTTTGTGGTGAGGATGACCTTGGCTTTTTTGCCTGAGTCACTGCTTGGGTTAATGATTTTCCGCTCCCCACACACTTGGATAAGGGGTTTGCAGGATAACGAGCTGAAGGCTGAGCTTTTAACCCCCTTGTGACCAAAGGCAATATGCTAGTACTGGCAAAACATCTCTTGGGTTTTATCCCAAATCGCCCCAAATCGCTTGACATGCGATGTAATAGCCCTGGTAACCACGCTGATTTGCAGGTCAGTATTAGTCTTTGATAATTACCCATATCAGACAAAAAATAATAAGAAACAAGGTCTCTGCTTTGAATCTTAATTGCCTAATGAAATGTAGGATCGACATTTTATGGGCCCATTTGTCACAGCTGAGTTAAATATGATCGATTTGGAGGCAAACACATCAAGGCTGTAATTGGTAATTAATTGTATTAGGGATCAAAGGAAAAGATAGGCAGCTGGACAGCTGAGACTTCACATTATGACTGTCCTTTACTTTATCATCATCATCAACAAGGGAGTCCCCCGGTATCCTTCTCACTAAGAGCGCCTCAATAGAATCAATTTTACTCTCCAGCCGACTGAGGCACAGGCGCGTAACAACGATCGGGCAAGGGGAGACAGTTGTCTGGGGGCCCCACTGCCTGGAGGGGCCCCCCAGAGGCACCTCACATGACTCCCCATTGCCCCCTGCCCAGCCCCAAGGCCCCTCAGCCACTTGCCCTTTTCTCCCTCTCTCCTGCTTGTTCTCCTGGCCACAATAGAAGCAGCAGACAAGCTGCAAAGAGCTCCTTTTCTCCCGCCTCTCAGCTGATCGGTGGGTGGGCAGGGCTTCCATGGAGGCCTCCTGTAGGCCTCTGTGAAGCCTGAACTCAAGTAGGGCCCAAGCAGCCAGGAAGGAGGAGGCAGCCAGAGTGGCCTCCACTGTTCTCTGCAGCAGACCCCTTGCTGCCCAGCATTTGCCAGGTAGAGTGTGAACTCCTTTTTGTGGTTACCTTTCCCGCCCCCCGGATACATAGGGATCTGCTTGCCATAGAGCTTTGATATCAGGGGGAGGGACTGAGAAGTCTCTGGATATTTATTTTAAAACAGATTTTTTTTTTAGCCAGTAAATTTTCCAAGCTATCTAAGTCCTATAAGTGGCTTGTTTCATGGCAGAAAATTACAAAAACTATTGGAACAAACAGTATTATATTTATTTTATTCATTCATTCATTCATTTATAAATACACTTATGTTCAAGTTGTTTTGCAAGCCAGAAGGTCTGAGTGAGAAGCATGTGTTGTGCTTTTATTTTATTTTATTTTTCTTGTGTGTGAACTGCTCCCCAATAACTCGCAGGGACTTCAGGGTAAATCTGGCCAACATGTGAATGCAGCACCTCCATTCCAGAGGAGATGTGTGTGAAAGAGCTTTAAAAGCCTCCTGTGAAAAACCTCCTGGAATCGACTGAATTTGTTCAGAATTCTGAGAAAACAAACATAGGTTCACCCTGCATGGTTGAAAGTTTCCTTTGCTAATCTGCAGCGAGGGGTCCATTTTAATAATTCATCTTTCTAGTGTGTTCTAGGCATTAAAAGTAATACAAATGTATAGTACTCAATGTATATCACTATATATGTGACGTGTGCATGTGTGTATTCAGTGAAATGTATTTCCAGGCAGCATACTTATTTTGAAATATCAGACTTAAATCCTTGGGGGCCTGGGGTGTGCGGAGGCCCTGGACTTTGAGTGGTGGGGGCCATTTTAAAATCTCGTCTCTGGGCCCACTCCAACCTTGCTACGCCCCTGCTCAGGCACTTCGTAAGATGTTGAAAAGTGCCAGTAGTAAGATTACAATATTACAAGAGTACGTATCCATTATCCTTGCTGGTGTGGGACAGTAGTCTGAGTTCACTCTGTAATCTGTCATCTGTCTCCCCTGTGAGAATCTCAGATGAGAAACTTGCTTCTTCCAGGGGGAAAAATCTGTTTTGTAAGGGAACAGGAGATGTGAGACTTACTTTTTCGGTGAAGAAACAGTCTATTCTAGATTGTTTGGAGAGTCTCTCCTGCTCCGCTGGGGCAACAGGACTTGTTCTTTGTCTTTTCTTCTTTCTCATCCTCCACAGGATGGTAATTATTTTGGCAGTTTTAAAGGCTTAAAAATCAGCTCTGGTATTTAGTTGAATAAGATAAGCTGCTCAACTAAATTTTAAATCATCAAACATTGAGATAAAAAGCATTAAAGGGGGAAAAATGCGAGGAGCTCATTAAAATTTCTGCTGTTGGGCATCCATGTTGAGCTCCTCCCCCCAGTGTGTACACATGTGCAAGGTTTGTGCTCAAGATGCCCACATTCCCTTGCACAGTATGTCAGCCACTGAATATGCAATCAAGATGGTGTGATTCTGCCCCAAGGGGGGACACAATAGAAAGATGTGCACTAGGCCTGGCACAGGAAAAGAGGCAAGGAAGGCCAAGGGCAACAAGGACTGCATGAGAGCAACTGTTGGTTGCATGATTAAATGGATGCAAAACCTATGCAGAATAACTGATCTTCAACAATGGGAGTATCAATGGAAGGTGAATATAAAATTCACTGGAAGTGTACTTTGAGAGAAAATTCGTATAAAATGTATTTTCGTTGGTATATAACCCTTGAAACTATTAGAAAAATGGATAGCAATTACCTGGGAAACTGTTGGAAATGCAAGAATCACCTTAGCACATTTTATCATATGTGGTGGACTTGCCGCAAAGCACGGCAATTCTGGGGGGAAAATCACACTAAAATGCAACAAAATTTAAATATAAACCTTTCTTATTCACCAGAGCCTTTTCTGTTAAACATGACTAAACCTTCTATTCCCACTAAATACACTGAGCTGTCTTTATACATGAGCACAGCGGCTAGGATTCTTTACGCTGCAAATTGGAGGTCACAGATAATCCCGACTATGGATGAATGGCTATTAAAGATATGGGAGTATGCTTTGATGGCTAAGTTCACCACCTATTTGAGGAATAACTCAGATGAAACATTTGTGGCAATTTGGGAACCTTTTATAAATCTTAATATAGCACAAGGTCTAAATCCATATTCAAGATTCGGTTTCTTTTAAAATTGAAGGCTGAGGGCAGTGTATCAGTAGTTGGCGAACCATTGTATTACCCATATTCCCATCTTTGCCTTTCGTGATATACACTGAGAGCGAAAAGATTATTATCAGAGGGGGAATGTGAAATTTTGGATTGTTATATGAAATATACAATATGTAGTTGTTGGAAGCTCAAGAGTGGAGAATGTCTCCCCCCCACCTTTCTTGTTCTACTTTCAAATAAAAATCTTTAATTTAAAAAAAGAGAGAGGGAGAGGAACTGTTGGGTCATGTATCCAAGTTTGATTTTGGCTGTAAATGAAGAACAGGCTGGGGTGGCCCAAATGAAAATACTTTTTAACTGTATCGCTGTAGGGCTAATACACAAAACACTTAAAATATTTAAATATTAAATTGTTTAATAGTAGTAGACCTGTGTTCATTAATATATATCCAGTCTTACCTGATTTTGGATAAGTGACTAGAAATACATCACTGTCTCTGATTTCAAAATCCTCCAGGGAATCAATATATTCTGCTGTAACCAGATCTGGTTGGAAATAATTCCCCTTGTGTTTGAACAAATATTTCTCTGATGGCTGCATTGCTATCACTGCTGGAACAACAGTACAAAAAATTGAAAACTACCTATTTTATTTTAAAGGTTCACCTCTCCTCTTGCCAGTCAGCATTCAAGACCCAATACCTTCTTTTGTCTGAAGCAGGGTGCCAAATGTCATTCCCCTCCACATACATACCCTTCTCCACCTTCTCCACTCCGCCCCCCTCCATGGCAGCAGCAACCTGCACTGCCTGACTTGGTGCCACCCTCCGGCACCTTCCGTGTATGCTGCTGATCTGATTATGAAAAGGGGGAGGGAATTTTGAAAGGGCAAGGAAGAGGAAATGTCAAAAGGGTTCCAATCCTCTGCTGCGCTCTTGAAATGTTATCTTCTGTTTCATCCCCCTTTTTTCCCACCAGACCAGCAGCACATGAGGGAGGCACGGAAGGGCATACACTGAGTCAAGCGGTGGTGGCTGCTACCACCATGTAGAAGGGAAAGGTGGAGAGGACTGATTTGGAGTTGCTGTTTGCTGGGGGGTGGCTCTGCTCCTGCTTAGTAAAGAGCTGCCTGGATGGTGGCAGGAGGCCCAGGTAATGAACAGTTACTCCGGGTAACTCTGAACACTGATGCCTTCCAATATGTAATTTGGTCTAATAAACTATATCACTGGTTTGAGTCCTCTGCAGCCCATTTTTTCCTAGTAATCAGATAATGTCAAGTACAAAATTGGTGGTAAATAGAGATGTGCTATTAACCCTGGCAGACAATCACATCACTTGCTATTTCCAAGGAAATAGCTATTACTTGGAGGTGGGATACGAGAGGAACTATCACTTAGAGGTGGGATACGAGAGGAACTTGGTATATATTAACTTCTGATATTAATATAGATTAGAAGAGGAACAAGATTCCCATTTCTTTTTCCATGAATAAACCGTGTCTACTCTAGAGGAACTGCTGGACTTGAAATCCTGTCATTCCTTTCCCAAACAATAGCTATCTCCTGTTGTAAGAAAGATGACAAGCCTTGTGGCATCTTAAAGACTAACAACGCATACAAATACAACAGATTGTGCCTCTGATGAAGTTGCATGTTGACCATAATAGCATAAGCCACACTTGCTGTGGTGTCCACCCCCCCCCCCCCCGGCATTCAGTGAGCTGCCTCTAGCCTAGAAAGTGGAATGTACTGGAAGCTTACCTTCTGAGTTCCGTTTTTTAAATGGTCAGTGAAAATTCTTTTGCCTCCTGGAACTTAATTATCAATGCTGATATTGAGGTCCCCCAACAAAGCAGCTTCGTTGCCTTCTGAGCACCACTTTCTGAGCTGATTGGACTTTTATATGCCATTCAGATCTTTGAACTGAGGGCCGTTCCCTAGAAAAAGATTGTGTAAGATGATATCGCCAAACAGAGACTAGTGCGAGCAAAAGAAAAACATAAGGCAGTTCCAGGAGGAGAGAGCACTATCTTACATAATATGCTCTGTATTTTATTTATTTATTTATTTATTTATTCATTCATTCATTCATTCAATCATTTTTATATCCCACTCTTCCTCCAAGGAGCCCAGAACAGTGTACTACATACTTAAGTTTCTCCTCACAACCTTGTGATGTAGGCTGAGAGAGAAGTGACTGGCCCAGAGTCACCCAGGAAGTACCATGGCTGAATGGGGATTCAAATACGGGTCTCCCCGGTCCTAGTCCAGCACTCTAACCAGTACACCATGCTGTCAAGATTGAGTTAAGAGAAAATGCATTATGAACACTAGGAATCAAATCACAGGTACACTTTTTCTTCTTAATAATTAAAGATTTTGAGCTGGGTCCGGTGGTAATGGACCTGCCCCAGAGGGATTGGTGAACACCCCAAAATTTCGTTTGGGCTTTGTGTGGGAAAATTAGCTTTGAGTGAAGCAGTTCCACATCAGAATAAATTTAGTGCAAAGTGTTGCTTACAGAAAAATGACCGGGGGGGGGGTGGTGGTGGGCGGTTCAAAAACAAAAGAAGGTTTATCTGTGGGTAAGGGGTTCAATGGAGTAAGACCTTTGGAAATTTGCCTGATTTTTTCCAAAGCTCTGCTGTTGTTGATGTGTGATGTTGATGTTATTTGGGGTGGATTGGGGGCAGAAAGGGGGCTTTAGGGGCAGAAGAGTGGTTCAGGTGGTAGTGCCCCAATGGGTGCCTGCTGCCACCCAGATTCCAAAGGAATTGGGAAAAGGGCTGATTTTTAAAGAATGTCTGAAGTTGAAATGTCTTTGGGGCAGATTCGGGGCAGAAAGGGGGGCCTGAGGGGCAAAAGAGTGGGTTGTGTGGCAGTGCCCCAAGGGGTGCCTGCCACAACTCAGATTCCAAAGGAATAGGGCAAAGGGCTGATTTCTTAGGAATTGTTGGAGGTTTTCGCTTCTTTAAGGCCCCCCTCCCAGGGAATAATGGAGGTTTCAGCAGACCCATAACTCCACCTGGGGGGCACTGGGGGGGCCGGGAGTGAGTGATGGTGTAGTGCACATAGGGTGCCAACTTCCCCCATGGGTTGCTAACCCATGGGGTGCTGAGTTCTGTTGTTTCTGAGGTGTTCTGAGTGTAGATTCTCTGGTAGCGTATGAGATTTTCAATGACAAACCATGAATCCACTCTCATATGCTACCAGAGAATCTGAATCTACACTCAAAACATCTCAGAAACAACAGAACCCAGTACCCCATGGGTTAACAGCCCATTGGGGTGGTTGGCACCCTATGTGGTCTACACCACCACTCGCTCTGGGCCACCCTGGTGCCCCCCAAGTGCAGTTATGGGGCAGGAATTATGGAGGTCCATCATTCCCTATGGGGAAGAACTTTACAGACATGCAAACTCCATTACATCTTTAAAAATCAGCGTTCTGCCCAATTCCTTTGAAATAATTCTGGCAGCTTCCTTGCCACCACTGGGCACTACCACCCACCCTACTCTGCTCTGGGCGGCCGTATCTTTCTCGAACAGCTGAGAAAGACACGGGCAGGAAAAGGACACGGGATCACACTCAAGGCTTTTATTATAGAGGATATCAACTAAAGAAGGCTGTGAAAATACAGTTAAGAATATTTCATAAAGCCCATGTGCCCAACCAGCCACTCCTTCTCCACTTTAAGAGATTCATGCACACCCTGATAGTCAGATCTAGCCCTGCCACTAGGTGAACTAGGTGGTTGCCTAGGGCAGCAAGCAGGAAGGGGCAGCAACAGCACAGCTCATTTTTTACCCAGAGAGTAAAAACAGGGCCAGACCACCTGCTAGGCAGTCCTAGTTGACCATCCGGGGCAGCAACCTGTGGGGTGTGCGGTTGCATCCCACCCCTTTCACCAGCACAGGTGGGTGCACACACACACCTTCTGTGCATTGTCCAAGTGAGCTGCTCACTTGCTCTCCTCACTGCCTCCATCCACCACTCCTGCTGTTACCAGCTGTCTCTGGGCAGCTGGCCTGCCATGGCATGTTATAATCACATTGCTGGATTGTGCATTGTCATCATAATGTGCTGCAGTAGGCTGGCTCCACAGAACCAGCAGGTGAAGGCAGCAAAACAGCAAGAACAGCTAGTGGGTAGGCAGGAGTGCAACAGGGACAGCCTGACTGTTTGCTTGATGGGGGCTTAGCTGCCTGCCCACTTACCCACTCTGAGGACCGGAGGTGCTTGTCCATGTGGGTGAAGGGGACATGGGGAAAACAAAACCAGGCTTTACCTGGGGTGGTAGCAATTCTTGGACTAGCCCTGCTGAGAGGCAGATGGTGCTCTGGTGAGAGGGCTTCAGTGGAGGAGGCAAACTTGGTCCATTCCTTTGCATGCCGTGAGCTGCACATTTGTTTGTTTGTTTAGCAAACATATTTCTATTCGGCCCAAAACGTACATCTCTGGGTGGCTTTGACTGAAATAAAAGGGAAACGCTTTTTGACTGCGAAAATTTTCTGGCCACCTGCAGCCTCAAGGAATCCTGGGTTGTGTGTGTGTAGTAAATGAAAAACATATAGCATTGGATTTGGAATTTGGCCAATCTTTAGCAGACATGTGGATAAAGGATTCCAAACTGGAAAGCAGCCACCAGGAATGCCTCTTCCTGTGCCTGCATCATTCAGATATACAGTACGGTATACAGATATATATTGTATTGTATATCTACAGATATATGGGACACAGTGAAGAATTTAGGTTAGATCCTCTAAGAACTTGGGTCCAAAAGGAAATATTGAATTGGGCCACACATATGGGTTTAACACTGACAAATTACTATGACGGAAAAGAAAGGCTCATATGCGGACTCAAAAAGGAATTAGGAACAAAGGAGCACATGTGAAAGAAAATCGTATGTCTGCGCAAAATCTATTGCACAATTTCTATAATGACATTTTCATAATTTTAAAAACTTGTTTTAATAACTATTTTATTCTATTGTTTTTAGTGTGTCATGTATTTTAATCTGAGACTTGTAAATATTTTAAATTTCATACACTGCCTAGAGATGTCAATATAAAAATATATAAAAAGTATAAAAATATGATAGATAGATGGATGGATAGATAGAATGATCGACAGAGAGATAGAAGTAAATGGATGCAGGAAGAGCTTGCTCAGGAGCAGACACAGCACATGTTGCACACTGTGTTGTGCAAGTGGAAGAATGTTTAAAATACATTTTGAATTTCAGAAGAGGAAACTTCTCTAAAATGTGGAGTATGGTGAAAAGAAAGCTGAAAGGGAAAATCAGGAGAGCCACTTTGCTCCAGATTGCATGGAGTTTACTCAAAAACCACAATACTAGAAGCCCAGTATACCCAAAAGGTACGAATACCCAAAAGGAGGAAAGGTATCACTAATTCCCAGAGGATGCCAGCATGGCTAACAGGTACCATCAAGGAAGCCATAAAAAGGAAGAAGACTTCTTTCCGAAATTGGAAGGCCTGTCCAAATGAAAAGAACAGAAAGGAACACAAACTCTGGCAAAAGAAATGCAAGGTGACAATAAGGGAGGCAAAAAGGGAGGCAAGTAAGGGAGGTTACCCCTGCTAACTATGCAAAGAGGCACCTTTTAATGTGGTGATTCTCTTTATTTAGCAGGGGGAGAGTAACTGGCCCTGTCCACCCCCAGGACAGTACCTCCAGTGACTGTTGCTGGTGTCTATCTTATGTTTCTTTTTAGATTGTGAGCCCTTCGGGGACAGGGTTCCATCTTATTTGTTTGTTATATCTTTGTGTAAACCGCCCTGAGCCATTTTTGGAAGGGCAGTATAGAAATCGAAGGAATGAATGAAAGAAATGAAATGAATGAAAAAGAGAGTTTGAGGAACATATAGCTTAAAGTGTCAAGGGGAATAACAAAAATGTTTTTGAATACATCGGATGCAGGAAACCTGCCAGGGAGATGGTTGGACCATTAGACAATGAGGGAGTTAAAGAGATTATTAAGGATTATATGGAGGTTGCAGAGAAGCTAAATAAGTTCTTTGCGTCTGTCTTCACGGCAGAGGATACTGAGCATATACCTGTTCCTGAAACAGGCTTTTCGGGGATGGAGGCTAAAGAACTGAGTCAGATAGATGTGACAGGAGATGATGTTCTAAACTGTCTGGAAAAACTGAAAAATAACAAATCACCAGGGCCGGATGGCATCCATCCAAGAGTCCTCAAGGAACTCAAATGTGGAATTGCCGACCCCCTTGCTAAAATATATAACTTATCCCTGCAATTGGGCTCTGTACCAGAGGACTGGAAAGTAGCAAACGTAACACCGATTTTCAAAAAGGGATCCAGGGGCGATCTAGGAAATTACAGGCCGGTTAGCTTAACGTCCACTCCAGGCAAATTGATGGAAAGCATCCTCAAGGATAAAACTGTAAGGCACATAGAAGAACAGGCCCTGCTGGGAATGAACCAGCATGGGTTCCACAAAGGTAAATCTTGCCTGACCAACCTTTTGGAGTTCTTTGAGAGTGTCAACAAGTGTGTGGATCAAGGTGATCCAGTTGATATAGTATACCTGGACTTGCAAAAAGCTTTCAACAAAGTTCCTCATCAAAGACTCCTGAGAAAACCTAGCAGTCATGGGATAAGAGGACAAGTACATGTGTGGATTGCTAACTGGTTGAAAGACAGGAAACAGAGGGTAGGGATAAATGGAGAGTTTTCATAATGGAGGGAAGTAAGAAGTGGGGTCCCCCAGGCATCTGTTCTGGTACCCGTGCTTTTTAATTTATTCATAAGTGATCTACAAGCAGGGGTAAGTGGCAAGTTGGCAAAATTTGCAGATGATACCAAACTCTTTTGGGTAGTGAAATCCAAAATGGATTGTGAGGAGCTCCAAAAGGATCTCTCCAAACTAGGGGAGTGGGTGAAAAAATGGCAAATGCAGTTCAGTGCTGGCAAGTGTGAAGACATGCACAATGGGACAAAAAACCCCAACCTCAATTATACACTGATGGGATCTGAGCTGTCTGTGACTGACCAGGAAAGGGATCTTGGGGTCGTGGTGGACAGCTCATTGAAAGTGTCAACTCAATGTATGGCAACAGTGAAAAAGGCCAATTCCATGCTAGGAATAATTAGGAATGGGATTGAAAATAAAACCGGTAATATTATAATACCCTTATAAAAAACTATGCTGCAGCCACATCTGCGTACAATTCTGGTCACCACATCTAAAAAAAGACATTGTAGAACTGGAAAAGGTGCAGAAGAGGGCAATCAAGATGATCAGAGGCCTAGAGCCCCTTTCTTATGAGGCAAGGCTACAACACCAGAGGCTTTTTAGTTTAGAAAAAAGATGACTGCAGGGAGACATGATAGAGGTCTATAAAATCATGCACGGTGTGGAGAAAATGGATAGAGAGAAATTCTTCTCCCTCTCACATAACTCTAGAACCAGGGATCATACCATGAAATTGATTGCCAGGAAATCTAGGACCAACAAATGGAAGTACTTTTTCACATGACGCATAATCACCTTGTATAATTCTCTGCCACAAGATGTGGTGACAGCCAACAACCTGGATGGCTTTAAGAGGGGTCTGGAAAACTTCATGGAGGAGAGGTCTATCAACATCTACTAGTCAGAGGGCTATAGGCCAGAGGGCTATAGGATGCCTCTGAGTACCAGTTGCAGGGGAGTAACAGCAGGAGAGAGGGCATGCCCTCAACTCCTGCCTGTGGCTTCCCAGAGGCATCTGGTGGGCCACTGTGCGAAACAGGATGCTAGACTAGATGGGTCTTGGGCCTGGTACAAGCAGGGCTGTTCTTCTGTAACTCTAACAGTTACCCTTTCTTTTTAAGACATTTCTTGTTCTCTGGGAGTGAAGAAAGATTTCACCAGCCATCCCTGACAGATGCCCTTCTATGCTTATACCATCACTAAAGACAGTGAGAGCAGAGGCTGTTTGCTCCTCCTCCCTTCCCTTTCTTCCAGAGGCATATCTAGGGAAAATAGCACCTAGGACATTCACTGAAATTGCGCCCCTGTCCAAACATCTGACAGAGCAGACTATTATTTCTTAGATGGTTGGCAACCCCACACAGTAATTAATTTATGCAGCAGGAGGCCAGAACGCAAGGCATTTTCTTTCCCATTTCACAAATAAGTGCAAGCTAGAAGCAGCCTACCCTTCTATTTGAAGAATCCTGACTCTGATTCCAAAAGCAGAGAAATGGAGAACAATACACACAACACAGTCTATAGGGTTGCCAACTTTTTTTAATCAGTCCTGTTCCTGTGCCTTGAACAGCAGTCTGAGAGACAAAGAAAGTTAGCAACTGAAGCCTTTCCTAGTATGAATATGCGGGGGGTGGAAGCATTACTGGGAGGTGGGCTGCTATTAAAGGTGCAGGAGCAGAGCTGATTAAAAAAGATGGCAAGCATACAGTACCAAAAAGCAGAGTGGGGGCATTTGCAAACAGCTGGCAGCAATCAAAAGCAAATAGCGGCAAAGTTTAGCTCCTAGTCAAGTCACCACTTTGAGAATCCCTTTGCTTCATTTATGCAAACAGCTTATCGTCGGTCCCCGCCCCCTTCCAAATCACAATAGTCACCAGCAGCAGTTTATCTCCTAGGCAAGCCACCACTTCATGCAAATAAACTCACAGCCTGCCTGCTTCTTCTTAAAACCCACCCACCCATCCCTGAGCAGCAGAAGGAAGGCAAAGAAAAGGAGGGAGGAGAGAACGTCGGGGCTTTGCCTAAGTTCAAGAGGAAGGCTTCTGTTCTGAGTAGGGAGTGTATGGGGAAGGCATCAAGGGGCAGCTGGTGTGTGTGTGGCGGGGGGGCACTAACTGCTCCAGCCTGGCTGGCTGTGGTGGGGCTTCCCAGCAAAGGGTGGGTGTGGGGTGCAGAAAGAGGCACCAGGATGGGATTACTTGAGACTGAGGGCAGTAGTAGAGGTACATACCTGCTGTCAAAAGCCATGTGCTTTTGTTTACAAACAAATGCATGTGGCTGGAGGATGATGACATAGTGATGTCATGTGGGCGGGACAGTGCAGCTGTCAAAATGTGCTGACTTCACCAGAAATACGACACTGGCAATGCATCAGCGGAAATACATCAGTGGAAATGGTCAGAGGAGACCCCCCACGGTGCCGGAAAGGGTCAGAAGTAGGGGCACGCCCTCACCCCAGAAGTTTAGCCCCCACCCTTTCACTCCTACCCCCAGAATATGTCCAGGCATGTCTCAAAGGTGGGCATGTGACCCCTCTACAAACATGCCTAGCCACCCCTGGACCAATAGGAACAGGTTTCAGACCCCGGAAAGGTCCGAGTGCGCAGGCGTGATAATGGTCGGGCGGCCATTTTGTGTAACTTTATTGGCTAAAACGCGGTCAAGTGACCCCTCTACGAAAAGGTCTAGGGGCGGTGTGTTTAGAGGGAAACCATTTTGCAGCTGTACAGAGACGATGGCTGATGCTGGGACTCCACTGCGTCCCACTGACCCATCATTGCCACAGGCACCCACAAAGATTAGGCCTATGCAACCGCGGAGTCTGTCCTTCCCTCCTACTGGTATGAAAACCCACCAGATGGCTGACCTTATTGCTGGTGAGGTCCCAGAAACTAACTTTGCAGCAGAGCCAATGGATGAGGATGGTAAACTAGAATGTGATTGCGGTCGCTGTAACACCAACCTTGTAACCCCCATGGAAACTGAAGATGGAGAGCCTCCAGCTACTGCCTCCAAAGTGGGAAACATGTGTTCATCAGATTCTGCCTTTCTGTTCCCTCTGGATCAAAACCATATTGGGCAGTCATTCTCTGAACTAAGTCTAGCATAGCCTCAAAAGTTGCTGGCTCATTCTCTCTTACGAGGCCCAATTTATCTCTCTTTCAGGGTAGGAGACCCTGTAAGAGAGCCTTTAGGTCTCTCACATTCCATTGTGCATCAGCGAGACTAGGGGCTGCATGTGACACAATTAGTAACCCAGCCAAAAATATTCCCATAGCTGCTCTGAAGAAGAAACTGACTGGATTCTCCCCAGGTTTTTGCCTAGCAGTCACTCCCTTTTCCTGCTTTCCCCCAGCTGGCAGTATTACCGAGCACATGGCCTGACACGTACCCCACAAGTCTAGAATATATGCCTGGTTAACCCTTGTTACATGCATGTTGAACTTTTGTAGGAGCCTGGCCTGCAATCCTGCTGGAGCAGCAGCTCTTAGCAAAGTTCTCATCTCCTCTAGGGTCAGCCTCATGTCTGCTTGAAGCCGGACAAATCCAGGCATCCACTCTACAATTGTGTCTGCACATAGAATTGGCAAAGTTTTTGCCAATTCTTTGGCTTCCACAAGGTTCATATTAGTAATGGTGATAGAGCTGCCCTCCTCCAAGCCATTAACATTTCTCCCTAAGAATTTCACTAGTTGGTAGGGATGTGCATGGCCTCCAAACTGGTCTGGTTTGGCACAGGGGGTTGTACCTTTAAGGGCGGGGGGGTAGTACTCCCCCCCCGCCGCTCTTCCCCCTCCGGCGCTGTGGTTTTCTTTAAAGTTCCTGGGGCGGCAGCGTTCCTCCCTGCCACCCCTACCCCCATCATTAGCCTTCCATGCGCCCGTTCCACCGCGTGTGCGCACCTGCCGCCGCCACGCGCGTGCTCCACAGACGTCACACGTCACTTCGTCTCTGGAAGGCTAACAACGGGGTCAGGGGCGGCAGGGAGGTACGCCACCCCAGGAACTTTAAAGAAAACCACAGTGCCGGAGGGGGAAGAGCAGCGCGGGGGTAAGTACTACCCCCCCGCCCTTAAAGGTACAACCCCCCTCCGTGCCGAACCGCCGGACCAGCTCGGAACCAGACCGGTTCGGAGGCCTCCAGCTTGGCCTCCGAACTGGTTCGGGCACATCCCTACTAGCTGGTTCCCTGGCTGGCTCTTCTATGGCTGATACTGCCTCCCAGCTGGTCTCAGGATCAATCTCTGTTATGCTTGCAATGTGTAGGGTCTTTTGTTGTAATTCCCTTTTTAACTGTTGGATCTGGGACTGGCACTTACAGGGCTGTTTTGTGTCTGAAAGCCTAGGTTTTGAATGTTCTTTAATGAGATCCCTGTAGCCAGGGATGGCTGAATTCTTTTTCTCCAATTCTGCCAATTCTGTGGCTAGCCGCTGGTTGGCAATGCCTAGGCTTTCAATGTGGTCTTTATAACGATATGTGGAGTCCTCCAGCTGCTTTAGAGCAAGGGATTCCTTGGTCTTTGCATGGCATATCTCTTCCTGAGCTACATCTAGCTGTCTCTGCAGAGTAGCTATGCGGGATTCTGTGTCTAAAGTCAAGCTTTTAATTTCTGACATTAAATCTTCATTCTTTTCTGTCAAAGTTCTGATTTTCCCTTCTCTTAGATCAGCTTGTTCTCCCCGTTTGCACACCAGAATTCTAAGGAGAGTCATTAAAGCTGCCCATTTGTCTTTGTTAGTGGGAGCTACCTTAATGCAATATAGCAATAGCAATAGCAATAGCACTTACATTTATATACCGCTCTATAGCCAGAGCTCTCTAAGCGGTTTACAATGATGTAGCATATTGCCCCCAACATTCTGGGTACTCATTTTACCGACCTCGGAAGGATGGAAGGCTGAGTCAACCTTGAGCCCCTGGTCAGGATCGAACTTGTAACCTTCTGGTTACAGGGCGGCAGTTTTACCACTGCACCACCAGGGGCTCTCAAATATCTCTCAAAGACCGTCTTGCAATCCTCAAGAGCAGGCATCCCCAAACTGCGGCCCTCCAGATGTTGCTGAACTACAACTCCCAGCATCCCTAGACACAATAGATATAGCTGGGTATGCTGGGAGTTGTAATTCAGCAACATCTGGAGGGCCGCAGTTTGAGGATGCCTGCTCAAGAGTATTGATCCTCTGCTTAACAAATGCTAAGTTGGGGAAGGGAATAGCCAGTTCATCCAGTGCTTGTTCCCTGTGTCCCTTTCTAGGTCCCTGAAATGCCAGATCAATATCATTCTCCTCCCAGGACTGAATTTTGGGTTTGCTCTCTTTCTCCTTTCGCTTCCAGAAAGCCATGGTGTCACCAATATCCTGCCGTTGACTACGCCATCTGTTGGGAACCAGGCCTGATTTGTATACTAAATATGCTCATTAGCTAGCATACAAAATTAGGCCTGTTTCATCAGTGTCACAAAGTGACCAGTTCTTTTATATAGTGACCATGTATGATCTGGGCGCAAGGAAGAAAGGAGATCAAAGCAATCCTAAAAGATTAAATGGGCTTTACTGAGTATAAGAGAATAAGAACATCAATCTAACTGAGCAGAAAGCAGAACAATCTATCAGTATTACTCAACCCTAGCCAGCAACAACATTCACCCAGTGTTCCTAACTAACATATGTGTGTGTGTTGAATCTTCCTAGAGCCAGAATTCAGATATAGGTGGAAAAGGGGGGGGGTAAGGAAGGTTGAGGACTGACATGGGTTGGGGAGATCAGGAATTAGTAGAGGGAAGAGGGGAAAGGAGAAGGAGGGGAAAGGATGGAGGGATCCAAGGCTTGTGGAATAGCATATTACCATTGCTGGGGAAGTCTTGACTTCTCACTGCACAGCAGAAGTCACAGAGAGTTCCTGTCCATGGACAGAGTTATTGCTTGTTGCCCCATGGCTTAGCAGCAAACTCTGGGATGGCAGATGCTGCTCTGACTCTCAGCCTTGCTCTCAGCCTGCTTGATCATTGCTCTAAAAGCTCCTGTCTCCAGCAACAGCCTCGCTCCTTCAGCTGAAGGCTCCACCGTTCTCAAGCCTCTGACCCTGGTAATATGCTATTCCACAAGCCTTGGATCCCTCCATCCTTTCCCCTCCTTCTCCTTTCCCCTCTTCCCTCTACTAATTCCTGATCTCCCCAACCCATGCCAGTCCTCAACCTTCCTTACCCCCCCTTTTCCGCCTATATCTGAATTCTCCCTCAGATGAGGATTGTATCCGAGGATCATGGTAATCGCGACCTACTGCTCCGAGACAGGGCCAATCAGAAAAGATCTTGCTAGCAGGAGGGAGGGACAACCCCCTCACCCCTTCAGTCGTTCGCCCTGTCTCGCTTCAAGCAGATGCCCTTTTTCGCTTCACTCCATGCTGTCTCAGCTTATTTTTCTAGTTCTCCCTTGTTAATTCTGGACTTCCTAGTCTGTTTCCCTGCGCCCCTTGCCGCCCCACTGTCCAGGGCCCTGCTTCAGCAGCGCCCGTTCTATTCCTGGTGGACGACAGGGAGCAGTCGGATGATTCTGGCAAGGAGGAGGGGGAGCTTTCGGGCGATGAACAGGAAAGCTTGCTGCCATCGCAAGCCCCCTATAGGCTATTTAACCAAGCAGACTTCCCGGTACTCCTCCATAAGGCACATAAATCATTGAATTTTGGAGGAGCTTGTGCCTGCTCCTCAGGATTCCTCTGAGGGGGATCCAGCTGTTTTGCCATCACTAAAGGCCCCAGAGGTGGTGGTGCCATGCCCACAGATTTTCCTGGACATTATCCAGGGCAAATGGGACCAGCCCTTGGAGAGAAAGGCCCTCCGCCCAGGGTCAGACGCCTTTACACTATCTCCAGGGCAGTAATGGACAAGCTCCAGGTTCCCCCAGTGGACAAGGAGGTTGCGTCTCTTGTTACTGGGGCAGTCCTCCCAAGGGATGGTGACAAGGTATTACGTAATGTGGAGGACAAGAAGTGTGACGCTTCCTTGCACTGGTCACATGAGGCTTCTGCACTCGCTGTCAGGGCTTCTGTGGCAAACTCTATATTCTCTCGGGCTTCTGTCCTTTGGGTTAAGGAGCTTCTACCCCTGGTCTCTCCAGAACTAGTGGCCCTCAGACAAGGTCTTAACAAGCTGGGCAAGGCTTCTGCTTTTATGGCCAATAGCTCTCTTGATACCGTCCAATTGTCCGCCAGGGCCATGGCTTGTGACATCACTGTTAGACGCCACTTGTGGCTCAATAATTGGAAAGTAGATCACAAATCGAGGAGTAATTTGGCCAATTCTTCCTTTAAGGGGGGTAAGCTGTTCGGCGAGGCGCTACAACCGGTGCTGGTCGAGACTAAGGACAGGAAGAAGGCTATGCCTTCCTCAGTGCAACGGCAGGATCGCAGGTCTTTTTCAGCTGCCTCTTCTTCTTCCTCCTATTTCTCTAGCAACTTTGGTCATAGGGGATTCCAGTCTAATTTTTGTGCCCGTCAGGGTAAACAGGACAAGACTGCCTGGTCCAGGCCCCAAGGCTTTGTCCTGGATCGCCCACAAACAAAGTTTCAGCAGTCGGGCCAGTACCCAAAGTCTGGTTTCAAACGTTCCACTCCACAATGACTCTGTTTTGGAGCCACAGGTGGGCGGCCGGCTAGTTTTCTTCTCCCAGGAGTAGTTCAGGACCTGTGCGGATGCATGGATTCGGCGCACGGTTTCTCAGGGCTACAGCCTGGAGTTTCTGTCGTGCCCACCAGACCGTTTTCTGTGCTCCCCTCAGTCACACAATCTGTGCAAGCACTATCTGATGGTCAAAGCTATTCACCACCTGCTCAACATCAAGGCAATCGAGCGGGTTCCTCCAGAGGAAGTGGGACATGGAGTCTATTCTATTCTCTTCTTGGTGCCAAAAAAGAACACAGAATGGAGGGCCATCCTGGACTTGAAGTTTGTCAATCGCTTCCTCAAAGGGAGGCGGTTTCAGATGGAAACCCTCCGGTCCATTCTAACGGCTCTTCAGGTAGGGGATTTCTTGGCCTCCATAGATCTCAGGGAGGCTTATCTTCATGTCCCCTTCCATCCTCTGGACAGGAAGTTTCTGCATTTTGCCTACGCAGGGGTTCATTATCAGTACCGGGCTCTCCCCTTCGGTCTCTCGACTGAGCCGAGAGTGTTCACCAAGATCATGGTGGCACTCGTGGCGCACTTGAGAACCAAGGGGATCCATCTGTATCCGTATTTGGACGACCTTTTAATAAGTTCGCCTTCGTGGAGGAAGGCCCAGGTCGATGTCAAGGAGACCCTAGTGGTATTGGCAGCCCACGGGTTTCTTGTGAATTTCAAGAAGAGTTCCCTCATCCCCAGGACCAGGATTCAGCATCTGGGGGTGGTCATCGATTCCACCCAGGGGACGGTTCACCTGACCAGCAAAAGGAGACGGAAACTGTACGTGGTTTGCCGCAGGCTGCTGATTCGTCCTCAGTCAAACATTCTGTATCTGTCACAATTGCAGGGTCTTATGGTTTCCACAATTGGGATCGTGGCTTGGGCACGTTTTCATTCCCGGCCCCTACAGTGGTTTATCTTACCAGTTCAGGAACTGGTCGCAAGCAGGTCCAGCCTCAGGGTACCCCTGACTCCGCAGGTGCGTCTCTCTCGGGTGGTGGACGTCCTGGGCTCTTCACAAAGGGGTAAGTTTTCTACCGGCTGACCATGTCGTAGTCACAACCGACGCCAGTCTCCTGGGATGGGGAGGTCATTGCGGATGCCAGGTGGCTCAGGGTCAATGGTCAGAGGAGGAACAGTGTCAGTCCATCAACTGGCTGGAACTCCAGGCCATTCCGCTGGTCTTTGTCCAGTTCCTTCCCGAGATTCGTGGTCGGCATGTCCTGGTTTGCACTGACAGCGCCACAGCCAAGGCACATCTCAACCGTCAGGGAGGGGTGAAGTCTTGGGCGTTGATGTGTGAGGCTGAAAAACTGCTGAGTTGGGCAGAAAAGTATCTGTGTTCGCTCGAGGCCGACCACATCATCGGGGTGGACAACAGGTTGGCAGACTGGTTGAGCTGGTCTCAGCTGGATCAGGGGGAATGGATTCTGGACGATTGAGTATTCCAGGAAATTGTTCACCAGTTCAGAGTCCCTCTGGTCGACCTCTTCGCGGTTCCAACCAATGCCAAGGTGCCCAGATACTTTTCAAGGTATCCGTCTCCGGGGGTGGAGGGGGTGGATTCTCTTCTGTCCCCCTGGCCGCAGGGTCTGCTTTATGCGTTCCCACCTTTTGCTGTTCTGTCCCGAATGGTGCGAAGGATTCATTACCAAAAAACGGAGATCATTCTTGTGGCTCCGTGTTAGCCACGTCGGCCCTGGTTTTCGGACCTGGTTGCCCTCTTGATAGAGCCTCCCTTGCCTCTTGGGAATCGGGCCCATCTCCTTCATCAGGGTCCTGTCCTTCACCCAGACCCAGAGTGGATCAATCTTCACGCCTGGAGATTGAGCGGGACTCTTTAGCACTATGCGGCTATCCCTCCGCAGCCCAAGATACCATCATGGCTTCTAGGCGCCCATCCACGGCCCGTGTCTAACAATCAACTTGGCAGGTGTATTCGCGGTGGTGTCACGCTTCTGGGGGAAACCCTTTGGCAGCCTCTGTTGCACAGGTTTTGGGGTTTTTGCAGTTGGGTCTAGATAAAAGCCTTCGTCCCAATACTCTGCATCGCCAGATGTTTGCTATCGCATCTGTGCTACAAGTTCCAGGCCTTCCTTCCATGGCCGGGCATCCTCATATACAGCGTTTCCTGAAGGGGGCGGCTGTTTTGAAGCCTCCCCCTGTTCACCCCTTCCCCACTTGGGATCTCAATTTGGTACTCAGGGTCCTGTCAAAGGCTCCCTTTGAGCCACTGCGTACTGTATCTTTACGTATTCTTACCTTGAAGGTCTTGTTTTTGATAGCCATCACGTCGGCTTGATGGGTCTCCGATCTGGGCGCCCTGTCAGTCAGTCAGGAGTTGTGTCTGGTTTTTCCTGACCATGTGGTGCTACATACAGACCCAACTTACCTTCCTAAGGTGAACTCAGTGTTCCACAGGGTGCAGGAGCTGATGCTTCCTTCTTTTTGTCCCAGTCCCTCTTCTCCTAAGGAGAGGGACTGGCACAAATTGGATGTCCGTCGTGCGATCCGCATTTACCTAAGGCGAACCAAACCCTTTAGGGTTTCTGAGTCCTTTTTTGTTTCTTTTCGTGCCTTTTCGAAGGGAAGGAAGATTTCTAATTCTTCTCTATCACGCTTGATCTGTCAAACCATCCAGCTGGCATATGCTACGGCAGGGGAGGCTCCGCCTGAAGGCATTACTGCTCACTCCACTCGAAGCACAGCTGCCTCCACGGCTCTATCTACCTTGGCCCCCCTGGCCGACATTTGTAGGGCTGCCACCTGGGCTTCCCTCTCGACTTTTGTTAAACATTACAAAATACACAATTGGGCCTCTGCTGACACATCTTTTGGTTGGCGTGTATTACAGCGGGTAGTTCCTTCCTAGGATCAGACCTTATGTTTTGCCCTCCCATAATTAGTAACAACTTGGGTATGTCCCATGATCCTCGGATACAATCCTCATCTGAGGGAGAATGAATCGTTGGCACTTACCTGAATGGTCATTCTCCTCAGACATACTGTATGGATTGTATCCGACCCACCCGTTTGTGTGTCTGATCCTGTCCCCCGCTTATTATCCTTCTTCCACTGTACCCTATATTTATATGGGGTGGTGTTTTGCTCCTCTGACTTGTGGTCTTCTCGAGGGGGTGATTCAGTGTTAGGTTTAGAATGGGGATTTTACCAGTTTGCTAATCTGTGTTTTTTGGGGAAATTGTTGTCTGTGTTTAGACTTCCTGTCTATGTGGGTACGTTGCCTTCCTTTCTTATTCTACAGTGTTTTTTATGGAGCATTGAAGTGCTGTTTTATCGACTGAAGGGGTGAGGGGGTTGTCCCTCCCTCCTGCTAGCAAGATCTTTTCTGATTGGCCCTGTCTCGGAGCAGTAGATCGCGATAACCATGATCCTCGGATACAATCCATACGTCTGAGGAGAATGACCATTCAGGTAAGTGCCAACGATTCATTCTATTAGGCTCTAGGAAGATTTAATACACACACATTTGTTAGTTAGGAACACTAGGTGAATGTTGTTGCTGACTAGGGTTGAAATGTTGTTAGTAATACTGATAGATTGTTCTGCTTTCTGCTCAGTTAGATTGATGTTGTTATTCTTTTATACACAATAAAGCCCATTTAATCATTTAGGATTGCTTTGATCTCCTTTCTTCCTTGCACCCAGATCCTACATGGTCACCGTATAAAAGAACTGGTCACTTTGTGACACTGATGAAACAGGCCTAATTTTGTATGCTAGCTAATGAGCATATTTAGTATACAAATCAGGCCTGGTTCCCAATAATACAGAGGTTCTCAAACTTGGGTCCTCAGATGTTAATGGACTTCAACTCCCATAATCTGGTTCCTGTACCCGTTGTCATTAGTTTAGTCTTCTTGACATTTAGTTGTAGTCCCATTTTTTTACTGTGCTCCTTGACTTTCATTACGAGAGCTTGCAGATCATCCGCATTCTCAGCTATCAGAGTGGTGTCATCAGCGTAGCACAGGTTATTGATGTTTCTTCCTCCAGGTTTAAAACTACGCTCATCTTCTTCCAATCCAGCTTCTCTCAGTATATATTCAGCATATAAACTGAATAAAGAAGGAGAAAGTATACAGCCTTTTCTTATTCTTTTGCCAATCTGGAACCAGTCTGTTTCACCATGTTCCATCTGGACTGTGGCTTCCTGTCCTGTGTATAGGTTTCTCATGAGAACAATGAGATGTTCTGGGATGTCCATTTTCCCAAGGATATTCCACAACTTGATATGGTCGACACAATCAAAGGCTTTTCTGTAGTCAATAGAGCACATATTGATTTCTGGTATTCTTTGCCTTTCTCAATTATCCACCATGCATCAACAATGATGTCTCTTGTTCCTCGGCCTTTTCTGAAACCACCTTGAACATCCGGCATTTGCCTTTCCACTTAGGGCTCTAATCTGCGTTGGACTACAGGAATTAGCATGTGGTATTTGCCACATTACATTACACATTCTTTTTTGACTATCTGCTCCATCTGTTTTCCCTTCTGCAATCTATCATTTATCTTCAGCAGGTACCAACAGTGCTTGTTCACTGTCTTACCAAGTTCAAAGCCCATCATCATCTCAGATGTACTTGTCTTGAGAAATCTGAGGTGCATTTTTTTCTGCTTTTCTTCCTTTTTAAATTATGCAACGTCATCCAAAAATAGTGGGGTTTGCCCATGTGCTCTTTAATGGTAATCCTCCTACAAATCCATCCACATGGCACCTATTTTAACCTGGCCGCTGTATTTTTGCACAGATAAGCATCCTTTTAACCCTTCTACTCATTTGAGTTCCTAACTCATATCAAACATCTATAATTAAATATATAAAACATTCTCTTCTAATCTGTGTATGTTCCTGTAGTAAAGGGGTTGCTTCTTCTGAAGTGTTAAAACCTGCCCCTACTGTGTGGCCAGACCCCAGGCAAAGCAAACTGGGACTGGGTAAAATGAAATGGCCCCAACAAGGTGAAAAATCCTATCACAATTCAATGTTTCCTTTAGGCTAATGCAGTAGTCAAGATATTGTTAACCATTAATTGGTTTATTTATTTTATTGTTCAATTTTTATACTGCCTTTCATAAGACATCCCAAGACAGTTTACAAAAGTTAAAATACAACAAAACTCCATAAAAACCACATTTAAAAACACAGAGTCAGTTAAACAGTAAAAAAGAATAAAACACACACACACACACACACACAAACCCACCACAAAAATCACAAAAAAGACAAACAGAAGCAGGAAAGCTGAGAGACCTGGCAGCCCCTAAGGGGTAAAAGCCTGAACAAATAAAATGGTCTTTAGTTGTTGTTTTTTTAAAGCAAGTTACACCAACTGTAGTTTCCAAATAGTCTTCAAGGGCAGCCCCACATAAAGCTCATTGCAGTAATCCAGCAGCAATGTGACTAAGGCATGGATAACTGCGGCCAGATCTGCCTTCTCAAGAAAGGTTTGCAACTGGCACACTAGCCGAAGCTGTGCAAAGGCACTCGTGACCACCATCTCCACTCGAGCATCCAAAAGCAGAGCTGGGTCCAGCAACACCCCCAAGTTGTACACCTGCTCTTTCAAGGGGAGCACAAACCCATACAGAGCTGGTTGAATCACCCTATCCCAATTGGCTTCTCTATTGACCAACAGCACCGCTGGATTTAACCTGGATTTAACCTGGATTTAACCTCAGTTTGCTAGCCCACATCCAGCCTATCACCACCTCCAGTACCTGGTCATCTGCAAACTGATGACACTTCAGTCCAAATCTCATCATGACCTTTCGTTATGGTTTAATGTAGACGGCATGGGGGACATTACTGAGCCTTGTGGGACCCAGAGTCAATGGTGCTGAGAAGTCCAGCAGAACCAACCAGGATGCCCTCCTCCTGCCTAGTTCCTGATAAAGGTCATCCACCAGGGAAACCAAAGCAGTTTCAGTCCCAAACCCAGGACAGAAGCCAGACTGAAAGGGATCTAGATCATCCATATCATCCAAGACCTTTTCTAGCTGCACAGACACCACACACTCTATCACCTTGCTTTGAAAGGGAAGATTTGAAACAGGCTGGCAGTTTTCAAGGTTCGTGGAATAAGGGAGAGCTTTTAAAATAGTGGTTAGGTCTGGCTGAACCAGTTCACAGACTGGTTCAGGGGATATACTTGTAAAGGCAGGGGGGAGAGAAAGGGTACTTAGTACCTTCTGTTTGCAGTTGGCGGGGACAGCGGTGGCACCTGGAACTCCTCCAACTGCCCACAGGCCTCCAGGAGAACAGCCTGGGCCAGCTGCAGCCCGGTTCAGGCTGTTCTTCAGGAGGCTGACGGCGGATTTGGAGGAGCCAAAAATGGCCCAAATGGCTTTTGCAGGACCAGGGGGAGGCCAGTGGGGGGCGAAGGAAACTGAGGAAACTCCCTCCCCTGTGGCCATGCCAGCATCGTCCCAAGGCCGCCAGACATGCTGTGCCGCAGTGGTGAGTTTAATTTTAAAAGAAAAAAGTTTAGAACCACCAAACTGGCTCAGATTCAAGCTGGGCTCTGTGTATGTGTGTGTGTGTGTGTTTGTGTGTGTGTGTGTGTGTGTGTGTGTGTGTGTGTGTGTGTGTGTGTGTTCAGTTCCACAAAACTGAACTGGGGCAAACCAGTTGTGTGCACACCCTACCCCTAGGCAGTGTCAAACCTGGCCAGTTCCTGATGACACCGTAGTAAACAGGTCACTGTTTGAGATGGACCTGAACACACACAAACATTTTGGAACAGCCCAAGTATTGTCAGGTCTTTGGTCATGTGCAAATGTGAGCAATGCAATCTAAAATTTAAAAAAAAAAAATCATGGAAAAGGACAAAGCAAAGAAGCACTGAAACATGAGTAGAAATGAGGCAAAGTTAAAAGAGCTAATGTGAACCCATCCAAAGTTGCAGGTGACATTTCTTGTGCTTGTCTCCATCCTACTATTGATCACTGTGATGAGGATTGTGTTTAAAGAATTAACCAGGATTGCTGTGTGATAGGTGCTCCATGGCCCGAGAACCTGGAATTTCTGGACAGTCCCAGTCCTGCCACTGCAGTTAAACCACATTTAACTGGGCTCGATCCTGCTTAAATGTTGTTGAACTGCAGCAAATGGACTGGGATTGCCAGGAAATTCTGGGTTCTCAGGTCATGTTCCTTGGGAGCACCTAGGAGTCAGCAACCCTGGTGAACTCTTTAAATGCACTCCTCATCATGAGAATGTGGCTTACCTACTGTATCTATCATTTCATCTATCATACGGAGTCCTGAGATTAATCTTGTTCTATGGGTATTATTTGGGGCGGGGGAATGGAAGCGGAGAGGGTGAGGTGAAGATTAATTTACTCAATTGGTATTAATTTCCATCAGGTAGGTTAAAAAAAAAAGCAAAGGTGAACCCAAGTTTTCCAGCCTTTGAAATCAGGTTCTTAAACTAAGAAATAAATTCTAATTTCAGGATCTTAAAGGTGCTGTATTAAAAATCTGCAGTTTCCTGGGAAAGCAGCTGATTGACCAGGAGGTGGACCAAGTTGTGGAACTGGCTGCTTTCAAGAACATGAAAAATGATCCTAGGGCAAATATTGAACACATTCCTGAGGAGTACATGGAGAAAAGCCATGGGAAATTTCTTCGCAAAGGTAATACTGAGATGATCGAATGCAATCCACCTTACTTTGATGGCATGAGATATTTTTCACTGAGTTCTTCTAGAATGTAAGCAAAAGCAAAATGTCTTGCTCCCATGTGGGACACAATCTACTAAGTATGCACAAGCCCCACTGTAAAAAAGGAGGAGCAGTGCAAAACCAGTCTCATGCGACTACCATGCACTTAAATGGGGCTTGAGCACACAAACCTCTTGGAGCAATGCATTTAATATTATACATGATTTAGATTCATTTCTTCCAATGTTTTGGAATCCAAGTGGACAGAGTTCTGCCTTAGTGAGTGACCAATATGCCTATGGTCTGTGCTGGAAGTGGAGCCAGGGAATGCAAAGGGTTTCTAGAGGACCATAGTAGTGTCCAAAGGTTTGTGCAAAGCGAGTAGGATTTTTTACTCCTGCAGACTCCCATGGCAGATTCCCCACAGTTTCAAAACTGATTTCTCACTCTGTTGGTGGGGGTAGGCCATTTAAGAACCCTCAAGGTCCCTTGTTTGTGCTGAACACATCTGTCTTTCTGTTTAAATTCTGGCTCACATCTGTTATTTTTTCAATTCATTCTGATTGCATTTCTCAATTTTATTTATCAAAACATTTAGATGACTGATGACTGACCCAGCTAAATCAACCTTTGTTGATTATAAAATAGTCTCATAGATTTCAGAAGATTGTGGTCCTTGTGTTCTGTTCTGATTTTTAGCCTACTCTTAATTGACTTGCTACCTTTCCTTGTACATTAATTTAGAAGAGTTGCCCCAGATCCAGAGATTTTCATGCAGCAAGAAGTTGTACAAGGATCTTCCCTCCTAAGCCTGATTGGTGCTTTCAGTACTTTACCCTATTGATGGAGCAGGGTGTGTGTTTGGAATAAATTCTCCATCAATTTTTCATCCATGTCTGTGTATGATGCCAGAAGTGCATTCACAATGCAGGATGCAAGATGAATTTTGGTTTCTCTCTTTCGCCCAGGAGCACTATTTAATTCAGATGGAGCAAGTTGATAGACGCTTGAAAAAGTGTCTGCTTTGATGTAGCAGTTTTGCAATTTGGATTCTACACAAACATATTGGGCACAATCCATGCAAAATTAAGCACGGTTAAGTCTCTTGGATTGGATTGGATGGCAGATATTTACATACAAGCTGAACTCTCTCTTTTAAATACATTGGTCTTAAAGAGTGATTGGTTTAATAGTGCTCAGTAGTCCTCCTGTGAATGCTATATTGCATGTAAAACTGGTTCTTCTCTGCTTATTCTGCCCTGTTCTTTTCAGGCACAGCTGGAGACTGGAAAAATATACTGACTGTATCACAGAATGAAAGATGTGACAAGATTTTTGAGGAGAAAATGAAGGATTTTCCTTTCAAGGTCATCCGGGATATCAAAGAATTACAGATTGATTGTCATTCTGGTAATGCTTAAGAAGCAGGAGTGTAGCTATACATTAAACAAGGGGGAGGCGAGTGTCCTTGGGCTCTGTGGGGTGCACTGGCTAGGTGACAGTTCATTCTTCACTCTCCCCCAACCACCTCCTTGACTCAAAGACATACTGTTGGCTTCTAATCTGAGCCGTCACCTCAACTTCAAGTGAGACAAATCCTTTCCAAGAGGGGAGGGGGAAGAGTGTCAGGCAGCATCCCTTCCTCCTCCTCTCCTGACAAGCTGACTAGTGCTCTGGTTCAGCTGACAATTTCCCCAGCCTGGCTGACAGGGTCAACAATGAAGGAAGTGTTACAGAAATATCAGCCAGCCAGTCACAAGGAGAGGAAGAAGGAGGGATGCTGAAGCTGAGACACAGCTGAAAAATCAACAATTAAATTATCTTAGGGACCCTTTTAAAATCCTGCTTTCATTTAAAAGAACAAGGTAATACCGTCATACTCATTTTCTCTGCTTTCTCCAGTTTCCCTCTAAACTCTGGGGTGAAATGTGGGTGTGTGTGAGAGAGAGAGCGGGGACGGGGGGAGAGTTAACAAATATGATAGAAGCATTGTTGATGTGTGAATGTATAACATGATTGTAGTAGGGTTTTTGAGCCAGGGGGATGTGTGCATGTGCAACTGTGTGTGTGAAAGTGTCCGCATGAATGGGGAGTGTGTGATATTATTTGCATAAGAGCAAGAGAAAAGGTTTGTCAAGAATGTTGCGGTTTTCACCAAATCCTTACCATTCTTCTTCAGCAAAGTTTGGGGTTGGGGTGGGGGAGTGGGACTGGGGGAACCTAGGACCCATCTTCATTTTTTGTCTTAGGGCCCACTCCAACCTTGCTACATACATCCCTGCCAAGAAGAAAAAGCTTCTTTAAACAATGCTTCTGACATATCTCACTTCTGTACTACATTTTTGCTTATAATTGCTTTTGCACAAAAATAATCTTAACTATAAGTGTGTTTAATCTGTAATAATATAGGAAAAATAAAACAGAAGAGTAAGTGTGTTTTCTTTTAAGTTTTTCTTTTTCTTTTTGGTTCTCTAACTGGATCTGCCCAAACAAAATAATTCAGCAGTTTTATCAGTGTGAAGGCCACTGCTGATGTGGCTGTAGCTTGTGCAAACTCACACACTCTCCCTTACCCTTTCTTCATCTCTGTGTGCTGTTTCTCATTGGCTAACTTGTGTGCCTCCCTGTGCCAGGTCCAGGGGTGTTGCTAGGTACTTAAAAAATCTGGGGCCATAATCAGAGGTGCACCTAGGTAATTTTGGAGCCTCAACCTAAAGGCCTTTGGAGACCCCCCTCCCCATCCCCTGCTGCAAATTAAGCATCACCTCCCTACACACATACACAGTATTTTTACAACATGGGTTCTTGAGGGCACAAACAGCAACTGAACTCACAAAAATGTAAGAATATAAAACAGGTATATGTATGCATTAGAAGAAACATTTCAACATGCAGCTTAATTGTCCCACACCACCTGGGACAGACTAAAGAGGATTTGGAGGCCCCCGTGGTGGAGGTCCTGGCCAGAGGTGCTCTTACTTCAGGTGTAAGAGCACCTCTGGCCATAACCCACCTTTTGGTAAGTGTACCTCTCAGGAATAATTACATTATTTTAAAGTCTCTAATATTATAATACAGCACCAATGAAGGTGGAAGCAGCAGAGAGCTAGGTGAGGCCTTCTCTCCCTGTTCTGTGCAGGTGACTCCCTGGCTGCCTCTCCTTTAGCACTTACATTTATATACCGCTCTATAGCTGGAAGCTCTCTAAGCGGTTTACAATGATTTAGCATATTGCCCCCCAACATTCTGGGTACATTTCTTCCTTTCTGGAAGAAATCATGGAGAAGTGTCACTCAAAAGTGCCACTCAAAGGATGGTGATGTAATCCTTAGAACAGCATTGTACAGCAGTTATTTTCACTATTTGTGGGTGGGGAGAGGGGGCCTTTGGCTAAAAAAACCTTCAATGTGAGAGCCATTTCCCACTGTGCTGACTTCCACAAAATACTGTGCTTTCCTCAGTGGTGGGATGGCCCTGTAAGAGAGATCAGCCCTCTCTGAAGAGCACTAGAAGGAATGCAGTAGGAAAGGCTACACTTCCCAGCACCCTGTGCATATGAAGGGGCTTCTGTTTCCTTAAAGAAGCTTCCCCCTGCCACTGGGCAAAGTGCAGCACTGCACAGTGAGAATGGTGCCAGGGAGTGAAAAGTGAAGAGTATTCAGGTTTGGCCAAAGCTTTGCACAGCCCCAATAACAGGAGTGGAGTGAGGCTGGCGGCAGCCCATGTGTGGCCACCACCATGGCCCCCTGGCCCCGCCCCAGCATCTGACATCAGACACAGCCCAGCTAGCCATGCCCCTGCATCGAACATCAGATGTGGGGGCGTGGTCTCCCTTCCAAATGGGGCCATGCGGCATTGGCAGTGAGACCAGGAGCGGCTCTCCTTGCTTTTAAGGCAGGGAGAGTCACTCCGGCTGCGCTGCCAATGCAGTGCGGACCGATTTCGGCTCCAAATGGGGCTGCATGACCCTATTTGGGACCACGATAACACTCCCACATCTGACATCAGACACCGGAGGCCTGTCTGGGGTTGTACTCATGGCCCCTGATTGGTGGTGGCCCGTGTTCTTTGAACCCGTTTGCCCAATGGTGGTTCCGCCCCTGCCAATAAACAATTAGTCAGGGGCCTTAGGACTGCCCCTGGCCCAGGGCCTTACAATGGAGAACACTGCTGTAAGGTCTTATCCCCATATCGCAGATGGGAGTGGGGCGAGGCTGAGAAGGAATGACTTCCCTAAGCCCACCTACCGAATTCATAGCATCGGCCCTTCTTTTCAATCTTGCAACTCATCCTCTTTGCCACTATACTGCAGATAAATAATGCATGGTGTGGAGAGAGTGGCGAAAGAGTACATTTTCTCCGTCTCACATAATATTAGAACCAGTGGTCATCCCATGAAACTAATTGCCAAGAAATTTAGGATTGACAAAAGGAAGTATTTTTTTCACACAATGCATAAACAATCTATGGCATTCTCTGCCACAAGATGTGGTGATGGCCACCAGCCAGGATGGCTTTAAAAAGGGGCTTGGATAAATTTATGGATGACAAGTCTGTCAATGGCTACTAGTCTGAGGGCTATAGGCCACCTCTAGCCTAAGAGGCCACCTTTAAATACCAGTTGCAGGAGGACAACAGCAGGAGAAAAATCCCTTCATTTAGCATCATTTGACAGTTAATTCCCATCACAAACCAGTTCAGAGTTCTAGGTGTTCACCATGATGCTTTCTCTCTTGTTCTCTGTTTCCTGTGCCAGGTACAATTGGAGACAGAAAGAACACAATGACGGTGGCACAGAATGAATGTTTTGACAGTGTTTTAAAGACTATGGAAATAGCAATAGCACTTACACTTATATACCGCTCAATAGCCAGAGCTCTCTAAGCGGTTTACAATGATTTAGCATATTGCCCCCAACATTCTGGGTACTCATTTTACTGACCTCGGAAGGATGGAAGGCTGAGTCAACCTTGAGCCCCTGGTCAGGATCGAACTTGTAACCTTCTGGATACAGGGCGGCAGTTTTACCACTGCACCACCAGGGGCTCCACCAGGGAAAAGCTGCCCTTCAAGTTTTGCTGGAGTAACAGGGATGAATGATGAGACTGCTTCTGTGATGAGAGAGAATTCATGCAGTGTGTATACATTTAATCTATTTCTGTTCAAAATAAAGATGACAATAGTCATAATGCTCAAATTCTGGATAATAAAAAATGTTCTGTTATACTGGTATCCAGGCAGATCAGGACACTGCATTCCCAATTGAATTCATTGAATTCTCAGGGAGACACTGCTTTGAATTCCCACCACCTTGAATCTTATCCTCACAAGAAATTTGGGTGTGGAGTAGAGTAAAATGAGGAATCGTACTGAGCATAAATCAGGAGGGTGCACAGCTTGTTCCTCCCAGTTAATGATAATCCAAACATGCCTACTGTGTGCTCACCTTCTGTGCTCTGTCCTTTCTCAGAAGACATGGAAGTAATAGGTTCTGGTCTAAGCATGTACAGATATAAAGCTTGCGTATATATTATGACAGCATTTTGTGGGATCTCTTTGACCCTAGTACTATATGTGCACAGTACTTCCATTTCCCCATGCAATCCAATAGGGGTTGTTGATACCCTAATATGTGTATTAATAAAAAGGGCACTTTTTGACAATATTACAAGGGGTTTGTGGCACCACAACACAGGGCACTTAACACCACAGGGTACTTAACCTCATTAAAGTTGCTCCTGACCTGAAATATGGAGTTGTAGAACACTGATCACAACAATTTATTTTTGTTGTTTTCTTTCTCATTAATTATTTCTTGTTTACACAGTCAGACAGGTGTTATTGACTGGTTTGTTTTATCCAGACATCGAGTCCTTCCCAAGGACCTGGGATGGCTGAATTTTATTGTCAAAAGCAGCTTTACTGGGAACAGCCTATATTCTGCGATGATATCTATAACAATTGACAATAAAACTCATTTATTATTATTTATTTACACAGTCAGACAGGTGTTATTGACCGGTTTGTTTTATCCAGACATCGAGTCCTTCCCAAGGACCTAGGATGGCTGAATTTTATTGTCAATGTTGTTGCTGTTGTTATAGATATCGTCGCAGAATATAGGCTGTTCCCAGTAAAGTTGCTTTTTGTAATTGGCTGGTGGTGATTTCTGTGGCCCCTATGGTGTTGAGGTGCTCTTCAAGGTCTTTTGGAACTGCACCCATGGTGCCAATTACCACTGGGATTATTTTGGTCTTTTTCTGCCACAGCCTGTTTCGTCTGCTTCTTTACAAAGGCGGCACTTGCTGTTTGTTGTGGAATTTTCTACTTTGGCTCTTATTGCATTTGTTCTTAGTGCCTGTTCTTGTGCAGCCAGTATTCAACCCTCTGTTTCTTTCTTCCAGTTGCCATTCTTAAGCCATTGCCAGGTCTTGGTGATGTCTGATTTTCCACTTATATTGTGCAAATATTGACCATGCAGGGGCTTATTTCTCCATTTTCCTGCTCGGTTCTTAACTTGTTCTTTCTTGTAGGCCTGCTTTCTTTCCTTGGTGTTGAATAGTTTCTCGTTCTCGACCATTTTAAGTGCATCTTCTTCACTGTCCCTTATATATTCTTCAAGGCCTCTTTTCTCCTCCTCTACTGTTTGATGGACTTGCAGCATTCCTCTTCCACCTGAGCTGCGAGGGAGATATAGCCTATCTACATCACTGCGGCGGTGCAGAGCATGATTGATGGTCATGATTTTCTTGGTCTTATGATCTAGCGTCTCTAGCTCTGCTTGGGTCCAGTCTATTATTCCTGCAGTGTATCTGATAACAGGTATAGCCCAGATGTTTATGGCTTGTATGGTGTTCCCGCCATTGAGTTTGGACTTTAGGATTTTTCTAACTCTCCTGATGTATTCACTTCCAATTTTTCTTTTCACTTCAGTGTGTGCGATGTTATCAGCCTGGAGAATGCCCAAGTATTTGTAATGTTCTTTCTCTTCCAGGTTCTTGATGTTGTTTCCATTGGGTAGTTCTATTCCTTCTGTTTTTGTTATTTTTCCTCTTTTCATTATTTATTATTATTATTATTATTATTATTATTATTATTATTATTATTTATTACATTTATATCCCGCTCTTCCTCCAAGGAGCCCAGAGCGTTGTACTACATACTTGAGTTTCTCTTTCACAACAACCCTGTGAAATAGGTTAGGCTGAGAGAGAGTGATTGGCCCAGAGTCACCCAGCTAGTTTCATGGCTGAATGGGGATTTTGAACTTGGGTCTCCCCGGTCCTAGTCCAGCACTCTAACCACTATACCACGCTGGCTCATGTCATCTCATATGAGATACAGTCCACCCAGATATCTAGGTTAAGATGTGCCTCTTTGCTTAGTTAGCAGGGGATTTTGGTTCTCACATACTTCACGTATTCTGTCATTACCTTACTCTAGCTCTCATTGGTATTTTTTCCCCTGAATTATCCCTGTAAATCATTGACTTGCATTGACTTTTAGAAGGAATTTTTTGCACTATCAGAGTAACAAAGTCTGATTTCATATGAACTTATTCAACCCTACAGGCAGGAGTGCGTGCGAGGGGGCAAAACCTTCAGCTCAGTGTTTTTGAACACTATATCGGAACAGCTCACCTAGTTTGAACTTCCAAGTAAACCTGCCTCACATCGAGCATATGAAGATGAAAAGGTCTTACACTTCTGTAACCTCTACAGTATAGACTGCAATAACAATAATGTTATCCAGATTGTGACCCGAGCCCATTTATTCATCTAAAAATTTGGAGCCTCCCTTTATGTTTGTTTCAAAATACCCAACACAGTGTACATCATGAAAAATAACAGCAATAATAATTAAAAACAATAATAAGCAATGGGCCTGTTTGGTTTATTCTTTGCCTGATCAGCCAACCCCATCTATATATATAATTCTCCTGGGTGTGCCCAGGAGAAATGCGTCCCGGCAGCCCAGCTGATTGGCTGGGCTGCAGGGGGCGCCTGATTGGCTGGCAGCACACCCAGGAGAATTCGCTTCCTGGGCGGCTGCGGAGGCAAGGCGGCAGGCCCAGGGCTGCGGCGGCGGAGCCCAGCAAGGCGGCGGAGCCCAGCGCGATGGCGGCGGGCCAGGCCGTGGTGGCGGGGCCCAGCAAGGCGGGGCAAGGCGGCGGGGCCCGGCGGGGCCAGGCTCGGCCGCGGAAGCGAGGTGGTGGGACTGGCCGGGCCGCGGAGGCGAGGCGGCGGGACTGGCCGGGCCGCGGAGGCGAGGCGGCGGGACTGGCCGGGCTGGGCCCGGCCGCGGAGGCAGGGTGGCGGGCCTGATGGCGACACTCTGGGGCCGGCGGCGGCATCGGCGGCGGCACTCTGGGGCCGGCCAGGCCCGCTGGTGGCGGCCGCCGCACTCTGCCCCGCCGGAGACGGGGGGCGGGAGGAGAGAGAGAGGTAGCCTGGCCTGGCCGGGCCCGGCCGCGGAAGCGAGGTGGCAGGACTGGCCGGGCCCGGCCATGGAGGCGAGGCAGCGGCGGCCGCACGGGTCAGCTAGTATATATATATATATATATTTTAAAGTGAGTGTACATGCACACATCTCCCTGCTCTAGTGCACCATTCGCTAACCATGTGAGGTAATGCATTATCCAAACCGGGGGCATAGTTATAATTGAACAGGGAGGGAGAACACATGTTCCTGGGCCCCTACAGAAGAGGAGCCACTGGCTGAGTGACAGCACATTCTTTGCTCTTCTCTTCCTGCCTTCCTGACTCACTGGAACACTTCTGGCTCCTGATCAGAAGGCTCATCTTGGCTTCAGGCAAGACAAATCCTCTCCAGGAGGGGAGAGAGGAGGAGTGTCAGGCTGAATCCCTCTTTCCTCTTTACTGGCCGGCTAGTCCTGGTGTTCAGCACAGCCCTCCCTCAGTCTGACAGGCTCAAGAGGAAGGAAAATGTTTCTGAGCATCAGGCAGCCAGACACAAAAAGAGGGATAATTGGGGATGTTGCCGGACACTCCTCTTCTTCCCCTCTTCCTTCCTGAAGCTGAGACAAAGCTGAAAAGATCTTCAGTTAGGGGAGCTTAGGGGAACTGCCATGGGCGTACCATTAATGAGACAAAGGGAGAAAAATTTCTCCTGGCCCACAGCCTCTGAGCACCCTGCAAGGCCAGTCCTTGCCTTCTCTCCAGTCCTGAAGCCAGGACTGTGAGCTGCAGTCCCCCTCAAGCAGGTTCTCTGTGACTCCCAATTTCCCTTTTGTTAATTGGAGTGGAGGAGAGTGGCAGTGGCTGCAGCAGCAGCAGAGAGGTTTCTTCCGCTTCTCCCCCACTCAGCAACTGAGTGCAGTTAGGACAGAGCTGGGACTGGGAGCTAGCAAGCTGTTCAAGTGGAAAGTAAAGTAAAAAAAACTCTTATCTGTGTGGTTTTTGTATGTGAATTCCCCCGCCCGCTTCCTACATTTATGGAGTGTGTGTGTGTGTGTGTGTGTGTGTGAGTGTGTGTGTGTGTGTGTGTGAGAGAGAGAGAGAGAGAGAGAGAGAGAGAGAGAGAGAGATTGTTTGTGCCTGAGCTATTTTTAACTTTTTTAAAATGATCTTTAATTGATTGGGTTTTCCCCTCTAAGTCCTGATGACCCATGTGAAGTGATCTTCCAACTTGCAATGAGTAATTTTCCTCTCTGTGGAAAGGAAAGAGGGGGTGGTGGCAGGGGGTTTATTGATTGGTTCTTTGATGGTTGTTATTGAAAATATATTCAATTGTTTTTCAACCAAACAAGTTCTCAAAAAAATGTTCCTTGCTCCCAGAATGGCTCACAAGACTTGAGGGTTCGGGAAGAGTGGAGCTAGCCTATCATCCTTCCTGATTGTTTGCTAATTCTAAACTGGTTTGCCTGGATATTCCTTCACCTGCCTTTTCCGAATGAAAAATACTGTTTTTTAAAAATAAAAATAAAAATCCCGCCATGCTACAGCCCTGACAAAAATTGTTAAGCTTGGAAAAGAAGCTTCCTTTGGAACCCACAGAAGGAGAGGAGAGCTGGTCTTATGCTTGGCAAGCATAAATTGCCCTCTTGTATTTCACAAAGCTGATACTGTTGTATTATTTGGTTCTGCTGTTGTTTGCACCTTGTGTTGGAAGTGAATGACAGAGGGGATAGACTAGTGAGCCAGAGGGCTAGAGGGGTCAAGACATTGGTCATTCTTCCTCTCTACTGCTCTGACATTATCCCTTTGATATGTAGATTGCTACTCTCAGGGACTTACTTACTTCCTGCCTCCCTTCCTCTCTTCTCCCTAACACACACGCTTGCCTCTCTCTGCACCATGTGTGCACAGAGATGCAGACAGCATCTGTCTGCATCCAGCTAGCTAGATAGATTAGAGATACTATCTCTCCACTTTTCTATCTAGAATGGAGTTCTCCAATAAAGACTCCTTATATTGATTTGAAACTATGAACTGGCTCCAAGTTTCTTTTGCTCTCAGGATACACGCATGCCTAGGCAAACTCCGCTGTGTTTTGCCTCTGTGCACTCTGCTGTAATAGAAGGGTATCTCTTACCAGAGAGAATTCCCAACACCTTGTAACTGTAGTCTCCTGTCCTCTGTTAATCTGCTACACTATATTACACATGTCCTTAATGTTCTTCGGCAGCACAGACATAGGGCCAGGAGAAAGAGAGGAAGGCCAGGAGAAGGAAAAGGGCCCATTTAAAATCTCATCTCCAGGCCCACTCCAACCTTGATATGTTCCTGTAGAGAATGTTTATGAATCCTGCTGTCATTAAAAAGAACAGGGTAAAATCATGACATTCTGCTTCCCGGACCCACCCAAATATTCTTGAGCCACTGGGTTCAGTTTATCCCTAAGTCCTGGGGAGAAATCTGGGACTCATTTTCCCCTGGAAAACTTTGGAATGTGGTGTGTGTGTGTGTGTGTGTGTGTGTGTGTGTGTGTGTGTGTGTAAGAGAGAGACAGTGGGCCCTGTCAGATGAAACATGGAGCCACAGAAGCTTCTAACCAAGCTTACAAACAAGCAGAGAGTTCCCTCCACAGACGACCGGAGAGCAGTGTGCTTTGTTTTGCTGCCAGTGGTTTATTAGGACACTCTCTCCACCATTCACCCAATCAAGAGCCATTGCTCAGCTGCTCTGTGCAGAGCCTCTTGCAAGAAACCACCCTGAGCCTTTTGGAAGGGCGGTATACAAATTTTAATAATAAATAAATAAATAAATAAATACACTGAGAAAAAAGCCTGAGAATTGGTTCACACTTAAAACAAACAAGGCAACTACACATCTTGGTTTCAAAGCTCATTTTGTTTGGCCAAACTGAATCTTGAATTGAATTTGAGAGGTGCAGTCGGATGGAAAAGCACAGAGTTGATTCTCAAATTCAATGAAGGATCTGTATTGAGTCTGAAAAAGCCCAGTGTAAAGGGGCAAATAAGAAAGCTAGAACCATTGTTGATGCTACATGAATATATGAGGTGATTTGTAATAGGTTTATATGTTTAAAATAAGTTTCTGAGCCAAGGGAATGCAAGCATGTAAGTATGTTTCTCTGAAAGTGTCTGCTTGTGTGGGGAAATATTAACTTGCCTACATTATGGAATGAAGGCAGAGAAGGCAGAAATGCTGAGATGCCATGGCTATTGGAGCAGCTGGGTGTCCACACAAAACTAGAGGTTGTGGGCCACCAAATTCTAGTGCTCACACAACTAGCAATTGGGGCAGGTGTATGTGATGGCTGCGTGCATTCTTGTGCAGGACTAGACATGTGAGGGTGTGGCCAGGCAAACAGTCCCCCCATAGCAGGATAGGGCCAGGTGTAGGGACCTTGCCCGCATGCCCTTGAGGCCCCATTAAGAGTACCTACAGGGGGAAAAATCCCCGATAGGGCAATAGATTGCATCAAACAATGAGGCAGCTGCAAGGCAATAGCCACCAAGAACAAATAGGGTGTGCATTGACAGATTCAATGAGTGTTCATAGGGAGGAAGCAGGCAGGGGCATGAGAATAGCTAAGGATGGCCTTGGGGGGCCCCTGGCTCAACAGGAGAGGGGAGCTGGTCTTGTGGTAGCAAGCATAACTTGTCCCTTTAGCTAAGCAGGGTCCACCCTGGTTGCATATGAATGGGGAGACTACAAGTATGAGCACTGTAAGATATTTCCCTCAGGGGATGGAGCCACTCTGGGAAGAGCAGAAGGTTTCAAGTTCCCTCCATGTCTTCTCCCAAGATAGGGCTGAGAGAGATTCCTGCCTGCAACCTTGGAGAAGCCGCTGCCAGGGGAATGACTTTATTCGACCAACATTCACATTCATTATTATAAACATGAGGTGCTGAATGATTAATAGGAACTTGTGCGCATAAATTTCAGAGTCAGATTTTTCAGTGGTTTGGAGCTTTTCATGAAAGCGTCTAAAGCATTTAGTTAGAGTAAAAGAAACAGTTTGCAATGATAGTAACAGACACACATATACATTTCATTAAAGCTGTTTTGTAATGCAGAACATAATGCTGTTTCAACAATCAACAGCTTCAAGGTTGCAATCCAGCTCTACTCATATCCATGGGAGCTTTGCTGTTGATTTCAGTAGAACGTGGAGTGTGCCAACAGTAAATTCTACCTTCAGTTTATAAGCCTATGAGATTGTGGGTCTGAATCCCTCAGCACCACTGGCTCAAGGGGGAATTGCCACTGTTGGGAACAGAATGCTAGATTTGATGATCCTGAGTCTGACCCAACAAGGCTCTTGTTATGTTCTCAAGTCCAGAGTAGGAGATAATGCCATCCTAATGTGCACTACAGTCTAAATGCAGCCACCGAGGAGTGTAGTGGTTTTATTTCTGGTTTACCCAGTGGAAAAGGAGGCAGCAGTGCTGGGAAAGAAGGCAGGAAAATAACCTGACTGTGCATGAGCCAAGATGCTTCCAGCTACCTCCTGTAAAGGCCTGCCATAAACTTCTGCTGCCTGTACCAAGCAAATGAAAGAGGAAGAACAGCTTGCACACTACAAAGAACAGAGAGTTGTCAGAAAGCAGAGTGTCAGCTGAAGACTGAAGCACAACATTTCTAGCTCTGAGATTTTGCAGAGTTACTGCCAAGGCACCCTCAGTAGGCCCTATGAAGGACTGGGTGAGACATAGGCATCAAAAATGCTCTCATCATGCTTCCTCTAACTGCCCTGATGATCCTTGTGAAGTAAAAGTGATGGAACTGTTGAAACAGTGGGCCCTTGGCTGATCTTGGGGCCCTGGTAAATATCCAACTTTGCCACCAGCTGGAGCTAGGCCTAAACAAGTGTATGGTTTATAAAACAACATATTAATATCTGTTGATGGAAATGCAACAGTCATGTCTACTTTAAGTTCCCTTTCCCCTAGAAAAAAATATATTAAAATGTCATTTGCTACACTAGATCTTGCACACTACATTCACAGAGGCGCTCTAACTCCTGGACATTGGGACCCCAGTCTGTGGCCTCCAAGGTCGGGGCGGGGGGCTCCAAATGTCCGGGGGGGGGTTCCTGCCGCCACCCCGCGCCTGCCCTGCTGCTCCAAACCTCTATTTGTTTGTTTTTATTTCAGCCACCGCATGGCCGCTGCCAGTCTGTGAAGACAATACTGAGCTAGATAGACCAATGGTCTGACTCAGTATATGGCAGCTTCCTATGTTCCTATCTGTAACCTATTCTTGGAGCAGGAGAAGGTTCCTCTTGCCTACCAGCCACTGTATCCAAGTATCCCTGCTGGTTCAGAAGTTAATAAGCAACCTTCTTAACAATTGTGTGGCTCATGAATGGGGAGGACACTTGGTCATCCCCATCCCCATGACGTTATTTCCACAAATCCCAAGATACACTCCATTGTAGAGTTAACTCGTGGGGTAAGGGCAGGTATGTTGGAATTAAACTGTGCACCCCCATGGTGGCAGCCCACTGGAATCCAGACTCCTCAAAAACAAAATTGGAGATGCTGCAGGGAGACCACAGCAAGAGCAACCTGTGCCCTACAGTAGCATAGTCTTTTGTTCTGCTTCTGCAGAAGAAAGCACTTGCAGTGGGTACATTGGCACCCCATGCCTGCCCCCTTCCATCTGCCCAGGACCCCAGCAACAGTGACTGCTGTTGGTGCACACCTGTGCAGCAAGTAACACCTTTCCTATGCCAGGCCGCATTTGATGGGTGTGGGCGGGACAATGTCATGGGTTATCCAGCGAGTGGCATTGCTGTGTTAGGTATATAAGCACTAGGGAACTTTTGTGGAGCGGCACTATCTATTGGAGGAAACCCTACTGGGGTGTGGTGCTGCAGCGCAGCACTATGTGGTGCACACTCATGTTCCTACATGGATAGCCACCAGCTTGGCTGGAGTGGTGAGACATGTACAGCTTCAGGTGTGACTGCCTCCCCACTGTCCACTGTCCTCATTTTTATAACCTCTCAAGTTGAGGGGGGGGGAGTCCCCCTTGACAGTGGCAAAAAGCCACAAATAGCCGAACGGTTTGTGTCTCTTTAAAATCTCCAAACATGTCACTGTTGCCAGGCAGAATGGAGAAGAAAGGGGAGGATGTCAGGAACATGGTGCTGTGGCTGAAAGGCAGCCAGCAAGAGCCATGGCATGCATAGAACAACCACATCCCTGGGTAAGTCTACCCTGCCACCTCTCTGATTGCGGTTTCAAAATCGGCACAAAACCAGGGTTATAGCGTTATCTGGGTTTGGATGTAAGCCTTTGGTGGCCAAACCAGAGGTCTCAGCGGCAAACCTTACTTCAAACTAAAGGTTCACATTGGAGTTTGGCAAGGCAAACTATAGGTCACTCTTGCCACGAAACTGCGGTTTCACGCATTTGGGTGTATTAGAGTTCCAACCTCTGCCCTGTTTAACTCCAGTTTCATGTTACGTCTGAATTCAGCCCATGTCTCCAGACATTATTAATTAGCAGTGCTCCCCTTACCTGTGCACTTCCACTGCAGCTGGGGTAGATACAGAAATCTCCCCTCCAAGCTCTCTAACAAAGAGGCACCTTTTGCAGTGGTAGTTCAGTTGTGTTTACTGGAGGTATAGCAACTGTTCCTATTTGATCCACCACTGTGTGTCTCCAGAGGCATTTTCCAGAGTCCCCATTTTAGATTCGGATAGGGATCCATCTTTTCATTTCATTTGTTATGTAATCTGCTTTGAGAATGTTTTGGGTTTTTTTAAAGTGGCATAATTTGTTTCAGAGAGTGAAAAACAGGGAGAAGCAGCACCTCAAATAGTACCCAAAGCTAATGATGCATTAATATTTATAAATTGCTCAGTTTGTATCGATAAACCATTTTTGATCAGTGTGAGGCTTCACCCCTTTCCCACCTAATCCTTCCTTTCTTACACACACATGCACAAACATACAAACATTTCTTTGGGAGGATTTTCAAGCTCCATACTGTCACTTAAAATAAGAATCCAAAAGCCAGAAAATTAATAATAGTCTCATAGGAAAATACTACCCCACTTCTTTTATTTCTTTCCCCTTGAGCTTTCATATAATTACAGCTTTAACATTTTGCAAGTACTTATTTTTAGCTTTAAAAAACCAAAGGCAAAAAGAATGGTACAGAAAAGAGAACTACCAGAATTACATAAAAATCAATAATGGAGTTCTTTTCTTCTAAGACATTTTCCATATTAACAATCAGCCTGCGATATGTCAGAATCTTTATTTAAAAATCAATAACTGACTTCAAAGAGACTTTTCTTCTTCAGCATTTACTATGCTAACAACCAGCTTGTAGTTCTTTGATATCCCAAATGAACTTGATAGGCAGATCCTTCATTTTCTCCTCAAAAATCTTGTCAAATCTCTCATTTTCAGATACAGTCAATATATTTTTCCAGTCTCCAATAGTACCTGAAAATATATATGTGTGTGTGTGTTGCTTCACCAAGTTATAGCATTCACAAAATTACTGGGCATCATTTATCCAATAAAACACTTTTTAGTTTCACAGATTTTAATGGAAGAGTTAAGCATGTTGTTAATTGTTGTCCATTGAAACCCATGGGCCTTTAAAGTGCATAATTTCAGCTGGATCATGCCTGTGTTCCTTTCCCAGTTATTTTCTTCTTCAATTTTCAGAGGCAGAGAGCAGTGTAGGCAATATAATGTCGTACTGAAGTGGAGATGCAGAATTTGCATTCTGATGCTAGGAAACTTATTAAAATGAATTCCCCCCTTGTTCCACGTGAATACTTGTTACTGGCCAGCAGAGTATACAAGAGACGTTATGCAAGAGCTAAGCTACCAGATCCAAGTATTTGCAGAAATTCAATACCATGCTTCATTTACACGAGAGAGGCGGGGGGGGGGGGACAATCCAATCCAATCAAGGACCAGTCACTGTGCATTCACTGCCCCCTGTGGGCAAGAAGTTGACTCTTAATCACATCCTTCTTCCTCAACAGGCAGCGGCAGCACCAACGGATATTAGGTAGTCAGAAGCCTTGTGGCAAAGGCAGCACAAGCCCAACCTGATGCTGATGCCCATGAGGCTCTCTGGACTGGGGCCCAGCTCTTCCAAATTAAGGTAAACGCAAAGGGAGCAAGAACAGGTAGAGAATCAGAACTTTAACAAGAAAGGGCTTAATTTTCTCAAGGAATATAGGAAGTTGCCTTATGCCAAGTCAGACTATTGGTCCATCTCGTTCAGTATTATTGACACGATCTGGCAGCAGCTGTTCAGGGTTCCAAGCAGGAGTCTTTCCCAGCCCTACCTAGAGATGCTCGGAATTGAACCTGAGCATGCAAAGCAGATGCTCTACCACGGAGCTATGATGACCTCGTCTCCTAAGGGGAATATATTACAGCTACCAGTGCTCACCTGTAGTCACCCACCCAAATGGGAACCAGGGCAGACGCTGCCTAGCAGAGGGGGCAATTTACTTGGATTTAACAAGTGGAAAAGAGGACAGCAAAATGGTAGGCTAGAGCAGGGGTTCTCAACGTTGGGTCCTCAGATGTTTTTGGACTTCAACTCCCATAATCCCCAGCCCCAGTGGCTTTTAGTTGGGGATTATGGGAGTTGAAGTCCATTAACATCTGTGGACCCTGGGAATCCCTGGGTTAGAGCATCTTTCCACTATTCTGCTCTTCCATTCCATATCCCTCCCTCCCTCCTTTACAGATCTGAACAAAACAAAAAAGGTGGGGTGGGTGCTTTCATGCTCCCAAGCCAGGCAGTGGCAGGCCAGTGAAGTAGGGTGGGCACTCTAATGCACCCACTACCTCCATCAGGTAATCTGCCTCCTGAGGTAATCAATTCAGAGATCAACTCATTATGAGGCCAGTCATCTCTGTCTTGATAGAAAAACATTGGTAGCAGTACTGGCAGCAAAAGCCCTGGTGGATGGGGCCTTAA
Organism: Hemicordylus capensis; assembly: GCF_027244095.1. Lineage (NCBI taxonomy): Eukaryota > Metazoa > Chordata > Lepidosauria > Squamata > Cordylidae > Hemicordylus > Hemicordylus capensis. Next base: position 337,507,294 of record NC_069657.1, read on the forward strand.
AACGATCTGCCCTCCAGTATCCCCCGTGGTGCTACCATCATTCAGGAGACCAGAGTCAGAAGCCTCAGCAATTTGGACATTAGCTTGGATATGGAATCCCACCTCCACAAATAATGAAAATGTCTAGCTGCGGAGAATGTGCCCTTTTGGGGGATGGGCTATATCCTTGGAACAAATGCTGCAGGCCTGATGAGACAGCAAGACCAGGAGAGAAAGGTCTTTAGATATCACTGTCCCCTCAGGGCCTCAAAGGGTGTATACAATTATGCAAATTATGAGTGGAGAGGGTGGATAGAGAGAAAATTTCCTCCCTCTCTCACAACACTAGAACCAGGGGTCACCCCATGAAACTGAAGGACAGGAAATTTAGGACCGACAAGAGGAAGTACTGTTTCACACAGTGCATAATGAATCTATGGAATTCCTTGCCATGGGATGTGGTGATGGCCACCAGCCTGGATGGCTTTAAAAGGGGCTTAAGCAGATTCATGGAGGACAGGTCTATCAATGGCTACTAGTCTGGTGGCTATAGGACACTTCCAGCCTTAGAGGCAAGATGACTCTCAATACCAGTTGCAGGGGAGCAACAGCAAGAGAGAGGGTATGTGCTCACCTCTTGCCTATGGGCTTTCCAGGGATATGTGTGAAGCACAATGCTGGACTAAATGGGCCTGATCCAACAGGGCTGCTGTTATGTTATGTAAAGTCCATTGCCTTTGAGGATCAAACTACGAGTGATGCTTAAACTGTTATTAGCCTCAGGGCTTAGATGTTCTTTAGTTTAGAGAAGCCAGATAATGAAATCCATGAAACGGGACAGTGGTGGGGGCAGACAGGCTTTAATCCTATCCCACCATGGCCTCATTCTGCTAAGGGCCCCAATCCAGCTGCCATTTACTCTGGAAAAAAGTTCCTATTGACTATCATGGGAGAATCCCCACCCCACAAAATAAATAGCAACTGGATTAAAGTTAGGGCTAAAGCCCCCCTCACTGCAGTCTAGATCTACACTTCAGGGGGTTCCAGTTCAGCTACTAATAACTAAAGAAAAACAAAGCCCACAAGGACGAATGAGACTTCAGATGTCTAGTGTAGTTTGGCTCCGAGAGCCCTTTGGGATGAAATCACTGGTATTATCTTCTTAAAGCGGTAGTGGCAGAAGAAGCTTTTAGTCAGGCAGCAACAGCAGGAGAGAGGGCATGCCCTTGCCTGTGGGCTTTCTTGAGGCATCTGATGGGCCACTGTGGGAAATGGGATGCCTGATTAGATAGGCCTTGGGCCTGATCCAGCTGGGCTGTTCTTACGTTTCCAGCTCCCGGTTTCCAAAGGTTGTTGGACTATGGCCATTCTGGCTGTGGATGATGGGAGTTGTATTCCAACAACTTCTGGGGGCCAGGGTTGGGAACCCCTGATCTAGTGGATCGAGGAAAGGGTCCTGAAGAATGCCTGCTCCCCAATCTCCTCCTTTGCTGCAAAGCCAAAAGCCTCATGATCCCATTTTTTAACATCATTGACAGCACTGGTATTTTGGAACTGTGCTGATCATCTGTCTAACTGTATTCTTATGAACCATTCTGAGAACCATTAGAGATGGATATTTGCATTGTTAAATAAATAATCCCTGCTAACTTGGCAAAGAGGCACCTTTTAACACGGTGATTCTCTTTTTTTAGCAAGGGGAGAGTAACTAGCCCTCTCCACCCCCAGCACAGTACCTCCAGTGACTATTGCTGGTGTCTATCTTATGTTTCTTTTAAAATTGTGAGCCGCCTGGGGACAGGGATCCATCTTATTTATTTGTTATTTCTCTGTGTAAACTGCCTTGAGCCATTTTTGGAAGAGCAGTATAGAAATCCAATCAATCAATAAAATAAAATAAAATAAAATAAAAGCCCCAAATGTCACCGCCTTTATATAGAAGTGCTCCAGCCCCTTGACTATTTGGATTCTTTTCTGTCCCTTTTCCTGCTTCCTTTTTATAGTGGAGCTTCCACAGAACAACCAACCTTCCCAGTGAACTGTGTCCTCAATGGGGACCGCATGTTTTGCTTTTGTTTACAGTACAGGAGCACTCTGTGAAAAAGTATTTCATGCCATACGGATGATGTGGATTGCATTCAGTTGCCACAGTGTTACCTTTGTGCAAAAAGGTCCCTTTGTTGTCTTTTACTACCCCATCAGGCAATTTCTCTAAATTGACCCTGGAATCATCTTTCACGTTCTTGAATGTAGTCAGCTCCACAACTTTGTCCACCTCCTGATCGCTCAGCTGCTTTCCGACAAAATCGCAGACTTTTAACACAGCACCTCTATGATCCTGGAATTAGATGTTATTTCATTCTTATTCAGTATTGTTGTTTCAAAGGCTGAAAGGCTTGGGTTCTGCATTTTAATTAATGGAAATCTATACTGATTGCATAAATTGGTCCCATTCTCCCACTTCCATCCATATCCAATAATAATTCAGATTGCAGGGGTTGCAATTGCAGGGATTTCAGATTGCAATAATTCATATTGCAGGTTTGGTGATGTAGTGCCAGATGATGGGCCCCTCAGGTCAGATGGTACTCAACATGCTACTGAAGAAGAGCTGAGGATCTCTCAGAGTACTGATGGTGTTTATGACACGGTTAGACTAAAGCCTTTTGGATGTCTAGCAGCTGATTTTGCCATGAGAGAAAAGACAATCCGAAGCTGCAAAGAAAGAATTAAAATGGGAACATGGAACGTAAGAAGCATGAATATGGGAAAGCTCAACACAGTGAAAGATGAAATGAATCAAAATGGACTGGAATGGGACACATTCAGTCAGAAAATCACACCGTTTACTACTCAGGACACGAAAACCAAAGAAGGAACAGTGTTGCTTTCATAGTCAGGAAGGATATAGCAATGAAAGTACTTGGGTACCATGCAGTCAGTGACCGACTAATATCAATTAGATTTCGTGGACAACCCTTTAACATGACAGATCTTCAAGTCTACGCCCCAACAACTGATACAGAAAAAGAGGAAGTTGATGAGTTTTATGCTCAAGTCCAGTCTGAAATTGATAGAACATGCAAGCAAGATGTGATGCTGGTGGCTGAAGACTGGAATGCCAAAGTTGGAAAAAGTAGGAGGTAAACACAGTTGGCCTATATGGTCCAGGAAACAGAAGTGAAGCAGGAGAACAACTTATTAGTTTCTACCAAGCCAATGATCTCTTCATTGCTAACACATTCTTCAAAGAACCAAAGCGGCGCCTATACACATGGGCATCACCAGATGCAGTACATATAAATCAAATTGATTACATTATTGATGCAAGGAGGTGGAAGAGCTCAGTTATAACAGCAAAGAGATGTCTGGGGGCCGATTGTGGAACAGATCATGAGCTGCTCATGAGCAAGTTCCAAGTCAAGCTAAAGTGGGAAAACAAGGCTATCCAGCTCCCACAATATAATCTTGAGAATGTTCCCACCATTTTCAAGGAGAACATCAAGAACCGTTTTGAAGTTCAATGATAGGGAACCAGCGAACTGTGGAATGAAATCAAAGAAGTTGTTAAGGATGAATGTGAAAAGTCAAAAGACTGCCAAAGACCAAGAAACAGAAGAAAGCAAAACGGATGTCAGAACAGATGGTGGAAATTGCCAAGAAGAGGAGAAAAGCCAAAGTCAAGATAGATAAAGACCTCAGGAAGGAACTTAATAGGGAATTTCAGAAAGCTGTTAGAAGAGACGAGGAGCAGTACTACAATGACATCTGTAAAGACCTTGAGGATGGAAATAGACATGAAAAAACAAGAATTTTTTTCCAAAAGATCTCTGAACTCAGAGGGAGGTTCCAGCCTCGAATTGGTATGTTAAGGGATGCCAAAGGACAGATAGTAACTGATTCAGAGAAGATCAAACAGAGATGGAAGGAGTATACTGAAAATCTGTACAGCAGGGACGTCAACATCCAAGATACTCAAGAAGATATTCCCTACTTGTAAGAACCTCTAGTACGGGAAGATGAAGTTAAATCAGCACTCTGGTCATTACCAAGTCCGAAGGCTACAGGAACTGATGGAATAGCTACAAAAATATGGCAGGCAACAGAAAAATAATCAGTCAAGGCTCTAACCAAACTATGCCAGCAAATTTGGAGAACGACGCAGTGGCTAACAGTTTGGAAGAGGTCAGTCTGCATACCCATACCAAAAAAAGGAGACTTAGCAGATTGTGCAAACCATCGCACAATATCCTTAATTTCACATGCTAGCAAAATAATGCTCAGGATCATACAATGCAGATTAGAGCTCTATGTGGAAAGGGAAATGCCAGATGTTCAAGCTGGTTTCAGAAAAGGCTGAGGAACATGAGACATCATTGCTGATGCACACTGGATAATTGAGAAAGCCAAAGATTACCAGAAAGAAGTCAATATGTGCTTCATTGACTACAGAAAAGCCTTCGATTGTGTGGACCATGTAAAGTTGTGGAATATCCTTAGGAAAATGGGCATCCCAGAACACCTCATGAGAATACCTCATGAGAAACCTATACTCAGGACAGGAAGCCACAGTCCAGACAGAACATGATGAAACAGACTGGTTCCAGATTGGCAAAGGAGTAAGATAAGGCTGTATACTCTCTCCTTCTTTATTCAATTTATATGCTGAACATATAAGATGAGAGAAGCTATATTGAAAGAAGATGAGCGTGGTTTTAAAGTTGGAGGAAGAAACATCAATAACCTGCACAACGCTGATGACAGCACTCTGATAGTTGAGCATGTGGATGATCTGCAAGCTCTAGTAATGAAAGTCAAGGAGCACAGTGAAAAAATGGGACTACAACTAAATGTCAAGAAGACTAAACTAATGACAACTGGTACAGCAACCAGCCTCAGAATTGACAATGAAGACACTGAAGGGTGGATAGCTTCTGCCTTTTAGGATTGACTGTCAACAGTAAAGGATCCAGCAGTCAAGAAATACACCACAGACTAGCACTTGGTAGGTTAGCAATGAAGGCCTTGGAAAGGATATTTAGAATGGTCCTGCCAGGGCAGAAGCACCTCCTTGCCACCCCGGTATGTTGCATACTGGAAGTGACTGCTGTGTGTGCGCACGTTGCAACGTGCGGTCCGTTGCAACTTGCGGTCCGTGATGTACCGGGGCAGCAAGGAGGTACACTTTTGAGAACAGCACTAGTAGGGGATACACGGTGGGGTGTGTGTGTGTGTGTGTGTAAGAGCACCCTCCCCTGTCTTTAAAGTTATCCCCCCTGACCTTCGAACCAGCAGTCGCCAGTTCCGTGCACATCCCTAATTATCACTCCCATTCCTACAAAAGCAGAACAGAAATGGTGAGATGGCTACTTGTCCAAGACATGAGTGAGCTAGGATTTGGATTCACCCGTGCACCCGACACATGAGACTATCCCAGCTCATGAGAAATGACTTGGATAAGAAATTACTGACATGGCAATCATGGTAATGATTACCATGTCAGTCAGTTCTTATCTAAGTCATTACCATAATCTCACCTTAATCATATCTTCATAAGAAAGAAAGAGAATATTGGAGTCATTCCTATGAGTGTACCAGCCTCTGATATGGTCAAACCATGAGCTGCTCACAACTGTTGGAGAAGCAAGAAAAGAACAGTAAAGAATATATGCTATCTCATTCACAGTGAATGCATTTTGCATAGTGGCAATCATGTAAGGACTTGTACTGGCACTATATGTAAATACACATATTAAAACGAAAGTAGAAAATAACCTTTCCAGAAAGTCATTTACTACTTCTTATTACCCTTTCAGATCTCCTTGCTTACTGTGGCTATAATCTTCCTCCCTCCACATACATACTGTAAGTTAGCATGCAGAGGGGTTCATCCAGCATAAACCTCCCTAAAACCTCTCATAAAGGTGAGCATATTGTGATTCACTGCCCTTACACTTCACATTAACATATGAAATGTCCTTACACTGTCAGACCATAGGTCCACTTTGCATAGCATTTCCTACACTGATTGGGGGCAGCTCTCAAGGTTTCACACAGGAATCCTTCCAGAGGTACACCTTAGGTAATTTTGGAGCCATGAATTTTGCAGTCCCCAAATTAGATAGGCCTTGGGCCTGATCCAGCAGGGTGAGAGAGAAACTTGTGTTCTTAAGTATTTGTGAAAACAGAGGCATTTATCATCATTGTTTCTGCCAGTAGTTAAACGGCAGTGACAAACACAGATTCAACCCTGCCACTTTAAATAAGCTGAATGCACTTTTTACACCAGAATATGCTCAGGGAAAAGTTAAAAAAAACGTTTAAATGCATTTTTAGAAGAAATCCTGAATAAGATTCTTCCCACTGACCTGCACATACCAAATTTTGCATGGACAGTCTTCCACTCTCCCCTCTTACTCCCCCACCTCCATTCATTCTGTCTGGAGTGTGCTAGCCCCAGCAAAGATGGGTGGGGGAGAAATACAGTGAAGAAACTCTTTGGCACTCGGCAGGCATGGAAAACATGGTGGGAGGAGAAATGTGGCGGCAGGAACCAACAAATCTCCCATCCCAGTCCCCAGCCACTAGTATACAGCCTTCCTGCTGTGGTGGCAGCAGCAGCTGCTGCTGGCTGCCACTGCCACCACATTTCTTCCTTTCCCTGTTTCTTCCCCCACCCCCCTTGCTGAGGATGGTTCCTGCCTCCACCACATTTCTTCCCCCCACCCCACTGCCCAAGTGGCAGCATTTCCTCTCACAAGCATGGCTGTAGGCCCTGCTGGAGTGGCGGGAGTGGCTGAGCTGCTTGCCAGGCCTGGCCTCACCCGCCTGCCATGACAGGAGGAAATCCGTCTGCCGTGATGGGTGGGCTGGGGTTTTGCTACAGGCTGGCCGCAGTGGACTCACTGCCCAATGCTGTGAGCAGCTGTAAATAGCTTTTTAGTTTAGAAAAAAGGTCAACTGAGGGGAGACATGCTAGAGGTCTATAAAATCATACATCGTGTGGAGAAAGTTCATAGACATTTTTCTCCCTCTCGCATAACACTAGAACCAGGGTCGTGCCATGAAACTGATTGCCCAGAAATTTGGAATTCTCTGCCAGAAGATGTGGTGATAGCTGACAGCCTGGATGGCTTTAAGAGGGATCTAGATACATTCATGGAGGGCAGGTCTATCAATGGCTACTAGTCTGAGGGCTATAGGCCACCTCCAGCCTCAGGGGCTGTGGGGGACTGGACTTCTGCCCCAAGGTCCAGGGGAAGTGGCACCTCTGAGTCCTTCAACTCCAGAAGAGTCCATCTCCTGTGTGCTCTGCACCCTGCATTCTACTTGAGCATAGATCAGGATCGTGTTCTCTTGGGAGGCTCAGTTTTGCCATTTGACAAACTGTCCAGTGTGCTAAGGAGTCTGTTCTTCAGGCAGTGACTGCTAAGCATTCTTTAAACTTAATAACATTTTCTATAGACCTTACTATACAGCATTAGCTAGTCTTTGTTTGGTAGCTACTTTCTGATTTTTTTAAAAAATCCATACCATTGCCAGTCAAAAATGCCTCAATGTACTCCTGCATATCAGGCAATTTCTCTGGGGTTTTAATCATTGTTTGGAAAAAATAGGCGGAGATCATAACATCTTTAGGATTTCTGGTCACATAAATTACCTGCAAAAAAGGGGAGAAAGTCTAACTTCCAAAGAGGATTGGTGGAAGGATATACAGGCTAAAGCAATGATCTTTACCCATATTTTACGAAATGAACAAGCAATGGACTGCTTATATGCCATGCACTAACAGCTGTGGCAGAGCAGCCTAACAAAAACATCATTACATCAGGGGTTCCCAGTCTTTGATCCCTTGATGTTGTTGGACTACAACTCCCATGATCCCACTGGCCATTGTGACTGGGGATCATAGTAGTCCAACAGTGTCTGGTGAGCCAAGGTTAGCAACCCCTGTGCTAAGTGAACATGACTCTTAATGAAGTGTGCAGCATATTCTGTTTGTTATTCAGTATCTCCTGGGAACATTCAGAAAAAGCAATAAAACATAGTCCCCTGCTAACTGGGCAAAGAGGCACCTTTTACCGTGGTGATTCTCTTTATTAAGCAGGGGGAGAGTAACTGGCCCTATCCACCCCCAGCACAGTACTTCCGTGACTGTTGCTGGTGTGTGTCCTATGTTTCTTTTTAGAATGTGAGCCCTTTGGGGACAGGGAGCCATCTTATTTGTTTGTTATTTCTCTTTGTAAACCGCCCTGAGCCATTTTTGGAAGGGCGGCATAGAAATCGAATTAATAATAATAGTAGTAGTAGTAGTAGGCCCGTTCACACAACCCAAGACAGTATAGGAAGAATGCCCAGCTAGGATAGGAGAACAACACATGCTTCCTATCAGCAGTCGTGTGAACTCAAATGGCAAGATAGAAGGAGGGGAGAGTGACTGTTTGGGAGCTGGATAGGACAGGTGTGGCAAGGCTTGCCCATGTTTTGTCCCCAGCATTTTCGTGGGGGTAGATGAAAAGCCACCCTACCCAGCTTCCAAATGCTCACTCTTCCTCCCTCCTCCCTTTCTTTTTGAGTTCACACAACCGTGAATCAGGAGCACGCATGGCTCTCCTGTCCTGGCTGGCAGATTCTCCAGCCCTGGTTCAGGTTGTGTGAACAAGCCTAGCATGTACATTCAGCACATAATGCTACATTTGACCTTCAAAACCTATGGGACAAAATAGGTTTGAGTTCAAACAAGAAGAACTATTATTCTTAATATGTTCATAAAGTGTGAAGGGTCAAATTACCTAACCACACTTTGAATATCCTTCCAGGGCTCATCTGCTACAGCTCGAGGTCTGGCGGGAGAGAACTGATGCTTTTATGGATACAGGGGAGTAAGCTTCAGAGCTGCAGCCAATGTCAGACAACCTCTGTGTGACTATGGCCCCAGAAGTATCTAGAACCAGGGCCCTATTCAAACATTACTTTGTATGCATGTACAATCTGTGTTCAGTGTATACATGTACAAATCTGCATGCATGTACAGTTCTTCACACATGATGTTGAACACAAATAGAGCGGAAAACTTATTATCTTTTAAAATGAATGCACAATCATTCAAACCAACACATGTACATGAATGCAGACTTCTGAATGCATGCACTGCATAACATCTGAATAGGGCTCAGCTGTTGTCAGACTTTAAGGATGCACATGGGATGCCAATATGCTCACTGAAGTGTCAATTGAAAACAAGTGGGGTTCCAGAATAGGGAGCTCTAAATCTATACTAGAGAAGCAAGGGGTAGAGACCAAGAAATGCATCCCTACTATCAACCCCACCCCATACCGCTAACTTTGCTAGTGTCATGGGGGTAGTGGCAGTGTGGGAGCCTCAGCTGTCCTAAGGGCTCCATCTTTACTTCCCTTGGAGAAGGGAAGGGACATCAATATTAAAAGGCTCTGTATCTACACACTATACTGTAAAAGTAAAGTGTGCCGTCAAGTCGATGTCAACTCCTGGCGACCACAGAGCCCTGTGGTTGTCTTTGGTAGAATACGGGAGGAGTTTACAATTGCCTCCTCCCACGCAGTATGAAATGATGCCTTTCAGCATCTTTCTATATCGCTGCTGCCCGATATAGGTGTTTCCCAATATAGGTGTTTCTCATAGTCCGGGAAACACACCAGGGGGGATTCGAACCGGCAACCTCTAACTTGCTAATCAAGTCATTTCCCTGCTGTGACATTAGGTGGCACACTATACTGTACAGCCCAGTATATCACATCAATAACTTTGCCTTGTTAGCTTTTAAATGCCAGGTCAAGGAAGCCCTCTTCGAGGAAGTTTTTGGGTTGCCCTGAATACCTCTTCATCCTGCTTTTGCTGCTCTGATTGGTTAGTTACTAATTAATATTTACTGGGTGTCTTGACAATTAAGCATGTTATGTTTTCATATTGTTTTTAATACATTTTGAGAGTCACCACAGTCAAAAGGCAGGTTACAAATATGTAAATAAATGAATAGGGCGAAACCCATGGGTCTCTTCCCCCGCTGCCCCTCATACACTTCTTTAATTCTGTTAGTTCAATACTCTTCGAGACATGATTAATTTCTATGGTGCCCCTTTGTTCAGCTGCAGTACAGCTACCACGTACACATAAATGATAGACTTGGCATGTCATAGCTGGTGAAATAAGTGACCCACATTTCATTTACTGCAATGATAAAGAAATCATAACAAAGTTCTCCTACTTTTCCTTTTTTGTTCCTCAGGCCTTTTGGAATTAAATGATATGGTAAATGAGCAGACATAAGGCGTGGCAATGGTCTTTGAGTAAAGTCCACTGAACACGTTGTAATCAATAAATGGAATTTGATCTAACACAGACACCCTTGCAGTGCCATTGCGCTGTTCTTCATGAAAAATCAACCTTACAATGTTCTGTGTCCACATGGTCCCTAGGAAAGGAAATCATTCTGTTTTCAGATCATACTGAATTTTGCTATATACACAAATTCACACATACTTATACTCTCTTAACCAGACTGACATTCCTGTGTCCGTTTGTGAGAAACTGCTATGCCATTATGAGTCTACATACCCTGCTGAAGTGTCTTGGGAATTTTACCACACAGTTCTTACCAGTCACAGGAAGAAGTACCCACATGTGTATGGGATATTCCTGGAAGCTTTTCACTCCATTAGCAGAGATTATACTTCTGGATAGGAAAGGCGCTACACAGAAATAGCCCCTGATAGGGGACACACAGAGCCCAAGGATGCAACTATCCTATGTGTCTCTGATCACCTCTACCCTCCTGGTAAGGGCAATTTTACCACACATTGAGGTCGTGCACACCAGATAGGTGCTCCTGCACCATTCTTGGAGCTCACCCCAAGCTCTCTGGGATTGAGTGCATTGAGGGGTCCTCCTCAGCCGGGTCTATAGCTGCCCGGCTCTGCAAGAGGTTTTTCACACATGGTTCTATGCCTTGGGATATCTGAAAAATGAATCTGATTTGCAGCAGATTGAGGCATTTTAATTCCAGGGATTAAACAGACCATTTGCATAGCCATTAGCACCTCCATCAACACCTTCGGAGAAAGCAGAAGCCCCGGAGTTTTTTTTTCAAAAGCTGCTGGAAATAGAGGATTTTTTTTACTCTGGACATAACTCGGACTAAGACGGAATTTGCAGCCTCCCTTTGGAGAAAAACAAAGCCCTGTCTGTCCTGGTCTCTGATAGCCCGCAGGGAGGTTAAGTTAAATCCAGTGAATGTGTGGACTGCCACACTCCAGTCAGGAGTGGATTTGGGGGGGAGCCCTTCTGTAAAACCTCCAGGCAGCCTAAGCGCACACATGACAGGGATCCCAGGTAGAAGGGTGCATTCACACCCTTCTGCCTGGGTAAAAGCCTGGGGTGGGGTGGGGGGAACCTCAGGCTACCCAGTGGCCCCGATCCCGGCACTTCACACAAGTAGCTGTACCCCAGTAGGGCAGCGCAAGCCTGGGTAGGGCTGTTTGTGTGAACAGCCTTTATTACTATTATCTACCAACATCATTTGGTGGAGTACAGCAGAAGGACTCCAAGATTATGTTTTGCTCTGGGCTCCAATTTACCTGTTTGTAATCCTGCTCTCACTAACAGGCTGCAGAGATGTTTTAAAAATATCTAGCAAGAGGTTAGCATGTTTTACCAACAAGGAAGAGGTCACAGGCTGTGTGGATTCACTCTTCCTGTTTTGATCAGGCTGACCTAGCATGCTGCCACTGCTGTTGCTGCTAGAATTTGTAACTGCCATTCATCCACTGGTGCATGTATTTCAAAAGTATCTCTCCAGGAAAATGCTGGATGACATGTGGGAGAGAGAAGCTGGACTGCCAGTCCTACTTCATTTGTTGAATTAATATATACACTTAATGTATAGATGTAATGGATGTTGCCATTGTTCTTACAAGTAGCTTTGCCAATTATACTTAAACTGAGAGTTTAGGAGGATATCAATATTAGCTTGTTCAAGGCAGGGCCAAAATTCCCCATGGGAGGTACAGACAACTCTTCTTCAATGTGTGGAAAGTATAATGTGCAAAGTTGCTCTCATTTAGTGCCATGCCTCACCTGGAAATACAATACTTCAGGGACACAGGGTGAATTCCCCCCCCCAAAAAAAACCTATTGTAGTGCGTCAAAGGAATGTGGCACCTCCCAGAGCCCTAGCTGACTCCACCCCCTCCAGGCAGGGACAAACAAAAACACAGGAGTTTGCTAGCCCTGGCAAATAACACACACAGAGGAGATTCTCACGATCCACCAAAAGCGGACTAAGGGAGCCTAGCCCACTTTTGGAGGATCGTGTGCTGCCAAGGCAGGGTAGCTTGGATGTGTGCACGCTAGTCCATGTGACTGGCAGCTCATTTCCGAGCTGGTCTCAGCACTTGAGCCGTTCTATTATGCCACGAACAGCTTGTATACTGAGGCAGCCATGCTGAGCCAGGCTTTGCCTGTTGCTCTTCTCCTTGAGAGGGCCATGGGTGATCTCCAGACCACTCTGAGCACTGGGGACGCCAACATTAGTAAGGCAACTAAGCAGGTTTATGGTGTGCACATTGCTTGCACTGCACACACCTTGAACCTGGTGGTACAGGATGAGCTTGGGCTCAAGGAGGCGTTGAAGTCCAGGGTGCATGCACAGGGTAGGGCAAGTAGTTTAGGTCAGGCTCAGGCCCGAGATCCTGCTGCTTCTGTGGCCGCTCTTGGGGACCAGTGCCGCAAGATTGCTGGCCACTTCCACTGGAGTGAAAAGGCAAGGTGCCTGCTCAAGGTCAGGCAGATTGAGCAGGGCCTGCCTGAACACCTGATCCCCCAGGACGTTCCTACCTGGCGGAACTCCACCTTCATCTTGCTCCAGACCATGCATGAGCAAGAGGGAGCTCTCCACAGCCTGGCAAGGCATGGTAGCTTGGATGTGTACACACTGGTCCATGTGGACTGGCAGCTCATTTCCGAGCTGGTCTCAGTACTTGAGCTGTTCTATTCTGCCTCGAACAGCTTGTGTACTGAGGCAGCCGTGTTGAGCCAGGCTTTGCCCATTGCTCTTCTCCTCGAGAAGGCCATGGGTGATCTCCAGACCACTCTGACCACTGGGGATGCAATTGCCCTGGCAGGTTGGTTGACGACTGGAGTAGTGGATCGGCTCAAGACACCCTTGGGTGCATCTGCATGGCATGTCCTGGCATGCATGTGTGGCCCAAGGATGAAGGGCAGCGCTGTGCCTCCTGGCCAGCTGTCCAAGTGGAGGGACCTCTGGTCGAACACATCAGGTGTGAAGAGAACAGGAGGGTAGGTGTAGGTGATGCAGGTGACCAGGAGGAGGGGGCTGGGTTGCAGCCTGGCAGTGCACATTCCACCCCCAGCAGCACTGCCACCGCCACTTCTTCTTCCCAGTCTAGCAGCACAGTTTCTCTGGCAGTGGCACCAGCAGAGCGCCACCATGTGGCTCACAAAGGGCTTTGCTGGTATCTTGCCAGGGAGACAGGAGGTAACTGCCCCTCACTGCAGTCGTGCTGAGCAGATTGTTCTGCAGTACCTGGAGGAGGAGGTGGAAGACGAGGAGATGGAGCCATTCCACTTTTGGGCAACACATCACAAAGTCTGGCTGAACATGGCAACCGTTGTTGTCTGGTTCCTCTCATGCCCGCCAACCAGTGCTGGTGCTGCCCTCACAAATGTCTGTCTCACAGACACTAAGAGAGCACACACAGCATTCTGAGGTGACAGCCAAATATTTACCCCTAAACCCAGTGTAGATTCTCTGGTAGCGTATGAGAGTGGATTCATGGTTTGACATTGAAAATCGCATATGCTACCAGAGAATCTACACTCAGAACACCTCAGAAACAACAAAACCCAGTACCCCATGGGTTAACAACCCATGTTAACCACCACTCACTCTGGGCCACCCCAGTGCCTCCCAAGTGGAGTTATGGAGCTGCTGAAACCTCATTATTCCCTATGGAGAAAAACTTTAAAGATCCGTAAACTTCAAAAATCATTTAAAAATCAGCCCTTTGCCCAATTCCTCTGAAAAAATTGTGGTAGCTTCCTTGCCCACACTAGGTACTACCACCAACCACACTCAATCCTGGGCCACCCCTTTCCCCCCAATGTGAAGGGGAAAACTTTAAAGATGCATGAACTTCCAAAAATCACTAAATATCAGCCCTTTGCCCAATTCCTCTGAAATTTGGGTGGTCACCTCCACCCATTGGGAACTACCACCTCACCCCACTTTTTTGGCCCTGGGCCCCAGTTTTTTTAAAATCTGAATTGATGCAGATTAATTCAGATCCTAACTGAATCTGAGGTGATGGGGGGGGGGTCAGATTTGGACCCGAAACCAAATGGGGGTGTTTCAATTTGGGTTGAACTTGAAATGGGGAATATCCAAAATGCACTCCCTTAGTTCTCATGATTACCCTTGGCATAGCACAATGCATAAACAAGTTTCAGAGCGGAGAGGGATGAGTTGTTCCCCTCTTGTCAAATCTTGAAAATAAAACACACAATTCCATTAAGTTACTTTGGCTCAGCAGAGCCAAAGTTCACACTCCAGTTTCTTGCAAAATGACAATCCCAGATGCAGGCCTAAGCTTAGCCCTTTGGATTCTCAGTGCTGGTCCCAATCAGAGGCGTATCTAGGGAAAATAGCACCTAGGGCAAGCACTGATATTGCGCCCACTGTCCAAGCATCTGACACCCATCTTTCAGATAACTTTACCATAATATCAGCTGAATAATACAAGTCAAGCTCATTAATCTTTTAATATTTCAAAAACTATTTAGCAGTAGAGGTAGCCAGACCAAAAAATGCTGGAAAACTACAAATTTCAGTATGCTGGGGCTCATGAAATACCCAAATACTATGTGGAGGTGTACTTGGAAAACTAAACAGAAGTGCCTGTCTAATTCTCTACTATGCATTGTAGCATCACTATTACATAAGCTGTAAAAATAAATGGAGAATTTGACTTTTCCCAGATACTCTGAAAATAATTAAAGGATATGCAGAGTAAATTGTGTCACTGCTTGGAATGTATTCTAGTATTCCAGAAAGACAGTTAAAATGAGAGAAAGAGAGCAAGAAACTCCCAGTGGGCCTTAATACTAAGGATTTCACACTGATTCAAAGACAAACTCACCATTAATAGCCATATTATTAAGACATTGCATTTAACTCATTTATCACAAGAAGCAAAGTAAGAGCAAATGAATACAATCCTAGCTCATAAGCTTCAGCTCAGTATTCACAAGCCCTGATTCTCTGTACATAGTGCCAAACTGAATATGTGTACAGTGACTTATATTAAACTAAATTTTTTTAAATCTGTAGCCCCTTGGGGGGGGGCTTCCTAAAGGCCATGGGGAGGGTCTGCAAAGGTTCCCCTTCCCCCGCTAGCCTCTAGGGTCTCGCAGGAACAATTTGAGCATGTGCGGTGGCCATTTAAAAAATATTTTATTTAAAAGAAATGGCTGCTGAAAACAAAATGGCCACCATGCATGCTCAAATGGACTCTGCAAGGCCTAGCTTGGCCTAGGGCCTCACGGAGGCCATTTGAGCATGTGCAGTGGCCATTTTGTTTCCAGCAGCCATTTTTTTAAAAAAATTAATAATTTTAAAAAGTGGCGCCCCCCTTCAAGTGGCGCCCAGGGCACATGCCCTGTCTGCCCTACCCTAGATACGCCCCTGGTCCCAATTCAACCAGGGTGTTCACCACAATGTAGCATGTGTAAGGGGGTGATTCCAATGAGCCCCCCTCACACATGATTAAAGGATGTGTTGGGAGATCATGTTGCCACATCCTTGAATGATGTTGGAGCAGGTGCATTCATGCCATGGCCCCAATGTGATCACATATAGGGGTTACTGCAGGCCGCTGTTCATCTGAACTGGACCAAGGTGAATAATCCAATCTACCCCTTTGCCAGGAAATTGTGCAACTGGACAGATTGGACTAATTCTTCTCCGTAGTCTAACCTTACTAGAATTGGAAGCCTGCAGCAGACATGCAAAACAGTTGCTATTCTGTTATGCACTCTGAAATACCAGGACTAGTAGTTACTGCCCCAGGAACACTGAGGATTCCCCCCACTTTAAAAAAACTAGTTTGTTCCACTTGAAGACAACTTCCTGCTTACGAGCATTCAGTTAGCACATGCTATAGTGAAGTATTAAACATTTAATTTTGTTTGCCTATTGTAATTTCATTTTAAAAAAAAAACACAGATCCAGAGATTAAACGCTGGTTGTGCAACAAAAGAAGCACTTGATCAAACAGGTATTTTCTGCCAAACAAGCAGAGCAAAAAAGCAAAGGTCGGGGGCAGGGGAGCTTTCAGGTCTCTAGGTATACACAGCTGGTAGGCTGCATTCAGTTTCTGGCCACAAATGGTGTCAATCAGATCCAAGGGCTCCTTCTTATAATTCTTATATTGGCATCAATGTACAATGTACATCTTGAACTACAAAGCATAATCATATCACATCAGATATTAAAGATGCATGTGGATAGTCTGGCACTTTCCCCTTCCTGGCATGTAACAGAGCAAGTATGGTTGCTGTGAACCACAGTTCCCAAAGCATGCAGATAAGCCTGACTTCTGGTGTCAGGAAGCGTATGCTGACATTGTGAGGCTGTTCTCATGAGCAGCCAAGCCCAGGCTTGAGCTGACCAGCCTAGGCTTGGCTGCCTGTGTAAAGTACTGGGATCGAGCCCGATCCCAGCACTGCCTGGGAATTTACCCCAGGCTTTAACGTAGGTTTAAGAGCCAGAGTGTGGGGTTGTGTTTGTGGGCTGCAGGCTTGGGCAAGAATACCTGGCTGAAGGAGGATCCCTCAATGCATTTTGCTTCTGGCAGAGTGCATTGAGGGATGCCAGAGGAATTCCTCCTCCGACTCCCAGCTCTGCCACTCACTGCAGCTCCAATCATGTACTGCAGTGAGTGGCAGAGCCTTTAAATGGCAATCACTTGTGTGAGGGAAGGCAGCCTCCCACCACCACCTTCTACCCCACCTGCATGTTTGGTCATGTGCACGTTCTGTGTGCGTGTCATCTGAACCTGTATTTGCTATAGGATGCTTCCCCTCTTGGGAATTATGCAAGAAGCATCCTTCAGCGCAGACATAATTCTTAAAAGCCACTGAGGCTTGGTGCATTCATTAGGAACATTGAAGGGCTCTCCATTTGTGCCATTTCTGTGCCTGTGCAACATTGCTCTTATGCAACTACTCTGTTACATTTCACCATGTATGTAATATTGTGCAGTATGTCAGCCAATATATCTGTTCCACCCCTCCAGCACACTGCTGCCTGGGACGGCTTACAATAAAACACAGTAAAACAATAAATTATAACACAAAAAAACACACAAAAAAACAAATGGCAAGATAAAACAGCAGACAGGAATAAAACTGGAAACCTAATTAAAACCAATTTTAAAATGCTTTTTAAAAGAGGAAGGTTTTAAGATTCTTTTAAAAGAATCGATTTTAGATTCTTTTAAAAGGCCTCTAGTGAAAATGCCAGGTTCCTGGTGCTCACCAACCAGATCTGTGTCAGCAGCAGCACCAAGAAGAGCTGGGTCAGAGATACCTTGATCTTCAGAGATCAGGTTTGGGACCAGGGTATCTGTTAAACTTTGCCCAGCCATATAAATCTGCCCAAGTCTAGCAAAAGAAATGCAAGGTGACAATAAGGGAGAGGCAGAGGATACTAAGCATATACCTGTTCCTGAACCAGGCTTTTTGAGGATGCAGGCTAAAGAACTGAGTCAGATAGAAGTGATGAGAGATGATGTAAACTGTCTGGGAAAACTGAAAACTAACAAATCGCCAGGGCCGGATGGCATCCATCCAAGAGCCCTCAAAGAACTCAAATGTGAAATTGCCAACCTCCTTGCTAAAATATATAACTTATCCCTGCAATCGGGCTCTGTACCGGAGGACTGGAAAATAGCAAATGTAACACTGATTTTCAAAAAGGGATCCAGGGGCGATCTGGGAAATTACATGCCGGTTAGCTTAACGTCCGTTCCAGGCAAATTGATGGAAAGCATCTTCAAAGGTAAAACTGTAAAGCACATAGAAGGACAAGCCCTGCTGGGAGTGAACCAGCATGGCTTCTGCAAAGGGAAATCTTGCCTCACCAAACTTTTGGAGTTCTTTGAGAGTGTCAACAAGTGTGTGGATCAAGGTGATCCAGTTGACATAGTATACCTGGACTTGCAAAAAGCTTTTGACAATGTTCCTCATCAAAGACTCCTGAGGAAACTTAGCGGTCATGGGTAAGGGGACAAGTACATGTGTGGATTGTTATCTGGTTGAAAGAGGGTAGCGATAAATGGAGAGTTTTCACAATGGAGGGAAGTAAGGTCCCCCAGGGATCTATACTGGGACCGGTGCTTTTTAATTTATTCATAAATGATCTAGAAGTAGGGGTAAGCAGCGAGGTGGCCAAATTTGCAGATGATACCCAACTTTTTCGGGTAGTGAAATCTAAAATTGATTGTGAGGAGCTCCAAAAGGATCTCTCCAAACTGGGTGTGTGGGTGACAAAGTGGCAAATGTGGTTCAATGTTGGCAAGTGTAAAGTGATGCACATTGGGACTAAAAAACCCAACTTCAAGTATACGCTGATGGGATCTGAGCTGTCAGTGACTGACCAGGAGAGAGATCTTGGGTCGTGGTGGACAGCTCGTTGAAAGTGTCAACTCAAGGTGCAGCAGCTGTGAAAAAGGCCAATTCCATGATAGGGATCATTAGGAAGGGGATTGAAAATAATACGGCTAATATTATAATGCCCTTATACAAAACTATGGTGTGGCCACACCTGGAGTACTGCATACACTTCTGGTCACCACATCTAAAAAAGGACATTGTAAAACTGGAAAAGGTACAGAAGACAGCAACCAAGTTCATCAGGGGCCTAGAGCACCTTTCTTATGAGGCAAGGCTACAACACCTGGGGCTTTTTAGTTTAGAAAAAAGATGACTGCGGAGAGACATTACAGAGGTCTATAAAATCATGCATGGTGTGGAGAAAGTGGATACAGAGAAATTCTTCTCCCTCTCCCATAACACTAGAACCAGGGGTCATCCCATGAAATTGATTGCCAGGAAATCTAGGACCAACAAACGGAAGTACTTTTTCACACAATGCATAATCGACTTGTGGAATTCTCTGCCACAAGATGTGGTGACAGCCAACAACCTGGATGGTTTTAAGAGGGGTTTGGATAACTTCATGGTGGAGAGGTCTATCATCGGCTACTAGTTGGAGGGCTGCAGGCCACCTCCAGCCTCAAAGGCAGGATGCCTCTGAATACCAGTTGCAGGGGAGTAACAGCAGGAGAGAGGGCATTCCCTCAACCCCTGCCTGTGGCTTCCAGCGGCATCTGGTGGGCCACTGTGCGAAACAGGATGCTGGACTAGATGTGCCTTGGGCCTGATCCAGGAGGGCTGTTCTTATGTTCTTAAGTCCTGATACTGTAATCAGGACTTTGGCAGATTGAGATGGGTGGGCAAAGTTTAACAGTTACCCTGGTCCCAAGCCTTGTAGTGCTTTAAAGATCAAAACCAGCGCTTTGAATCTGGCCCCAGAGCAAGCTGACAACTGGTGAAATGGTAACCGTAATAGTCACATGGAAAGAAAAAGGAAAGATTGTGCCCTCCATTCAGTTTTGACTCCTGGTGACCACAGAGCCATGTGGTTTTCTTGGTAGACCACAGAAGTGGTTTACCATTGCCTCTCCCACGCAGTATGAGATGAAGCCTTTGCTGTTGTCACTGATGTGAGCATCCGCCTCCAGCACCTTCCTATATCATCGCTGCCTGATATAGGTGGCTACAAATATGTATTTACTAGGCACAATCTGGGAAGCACATTGGTGGGGATTCGAACTAACAGCCTCTTGCTCCCTAGGCAAGCTGTTTGCCCGCTGTGCCACCACAGCTGATGTATCTCTGATTAATTCTGTCAGGACATGTTGTCTTTCCCTCATGTTCTTATCAATGTATGGGATGTGTTTTTGCATGTTTAGTACAAAATCCACACACTACATAGTGTTTGTCTTCAGCAGCTAGCTGAAAACTGGAAAATCTCTCTCTAACCTGTGCCTCTTTTCCAATTTCATATGACACAGAAGAGCTTACTGCCACCTGGCCATAACAGCAAGCTCATGAAAACCAGTCTGTCAGCTCTTTCCCTTATTATGCTTCTTGCTCAGAAACGAAGCTCATGAAGCCTCTCCCTTAGAAATGCAGGTTGGTGTTCACAGCTGAAGCATGTGGGAAGAAAGCAGTAATATTGATGCAATACAACCACATCCTTTTGCCTGCTAAGAGAAAAGACAGCTCTGCTCTCCAGTGGTGGGAGCTTAAAGCATCAGAATCCAGCTTTCTTGCATTTTCTGACAAAGGGGAAAATACATTTTGCTTTTTCTAATCAAAACAGCATGAAATGGGGGATCGAATTCTTCCCTCTAAAGGGCATTTTGCCTTTAATACCTTTCTTTTACACACACACACACACACACACACACACACACACACACACACACACACTGATAACTGCTATCTGGGAGGAGGAATGAACTCTTCTCTTGGGAGTTCTGATGAAATGGTTCGTGCAGGGCTAGGAATACAGGAGGGCACTTTCCAGACTAGCTCCTGCAACGGGGTCAGGACACATCTCAGAAGTGTGCTTCCACACTTCCTGCATCCTCACACCGCAGTCCCTACACGGACAGCAGGGTGCCGTTCACATTTCCAATGCCTTGTTTTGAATTTAATCGCTGCTTAAATGGAGCTACGATGTCACATCCAGCATGGAAAAGTTGCTGTTTTGTTGGGTTGTTAGTTGCTGCGAGACTCCTTCCCCTGCTGTTTCCATTCCGAATGTGACTTGCCTGAATGGAGGCATTTTGCTGCTAATGAGCAGCTAGTCTGTAAAGTGCCAAGGTGGCAAGAAATGTGGTGCACAGGGGACAATCCTGGGCATCACTCTGCACAATAACATAAAAGGAGTCTTGCTGTATCAGGCCCAAGGTGTATCTAGTCCAGCATCCTCTTTTCCACAGTGGCACACTAGATGCCTCTAGGAAGTCCACAGGCAAGAGATGAAGGCATGTTCTCCGTTCTACTGTTGCTCCCCTGCCACTAGCATTTAGAGGCATCCTACCTCTGAGCCCAGAGATAGCATGTAGCCACAAGACTAGTAGCCACTGATAGACCTGTCCTCCATGAATTTGTCTGCCCTGTTAAGGTCATCCAAACTGGTGGCCATCACCACATCTGATGGCAGAGAATTCCACAGATTAATTAGGCACTGTGTGAAATGCCGCTTCCCGCCCCTGCGCCCAAGCGGTGTGGCGGGGGTGGGGTGGGGTTGTGTGCCTGGCCTGGGAAGCAGGCATGGCGGCAGCCATCTTGGCCCACTCCACGTGCCAGGGTCTAGCCAATCAGGGGAGGGGGCAGGGAAGAACAAGCCTGGCAGCCTCCATCTTCATCAGTCACACGAGAGAAGTACCCTCCCTCTGATTAGTTGGGACCTCGGTGCAAGTTCTGTTATCCCTGAACAATGATAAAGTGGCCCTTATTTACTCCAACTAAGCATGTCATGTCTTCATTGGGCCTGGGGGTGCAAAAGTACTTCCTTATGTCTGTCCTAAATTTCCTGGCAATCAGTTTCATGGGATGACCTCTGGTTCTTGTGTAGTGAAAGGGAGAGAAATTGGGACTTCTCTCTATCCAGTCTCTCCACATCATGCATAATTTTAAAAATCTCTATAATGTCTTCCCTTAGTCATTTCTTTTTCTAAACTAAAAAATCTCAGATGTAGCCTTGCCTCATTAAAAAATGGTGTTCTACACCCTTGATGATTTCCATTGCCCTGTTCTGCACTTTTTCCAGTTCTACAATGTTTTAAATTGTTTTAATGGTTTTAACTTTTAAACTGTTTTAATTGTTCAGATTTTTATGGTATTATGTTTGATTTTTGAATGATTATATTTTGTTTTAGTTTCTAAACCGCCCAGAGCCATTGGATTAGGCGGTATAGAAATGTAATAAATAACAACAACAACAATAATTAATAATAATGATCATGAGTTGTCTCTGTGGTCCACCAGGAGTCTACTCGCAGACCACACTTTTGAGAAATGCTGTTGTAGCTCCAAATTAGAGTTATGTTCCTTTTTAAATTGTGAGCCCTTTGGGGACAGGGATCCATCATTTATTTATATTTCTTTATTTAAACCAATTAGGGAACATTTGTTGAAAAGGGATATATAAATATTCATAGTCGTAGTAATGTAGAGCTCAAATGTTTGCTTGCTATTTCCCAACATTTTAGTTGGTCCTGATAAAGACATTACCCTACTGTTACTTTTAGGTTTTTCCCCTTAATGGACCAGAATGGCTACCTGCACTTTTTATAATAGAATCTCTTTGCTTTCATTTTGAGAAGGAAATCAAGTTAATCTGTTTCATTTAGCAGTGACAGAATAACTTTGTCAGTATGATGCAACTGTTGAGGACTCCAAGTATCTTATATTAGTAATGGTTTACTGCTGCCAAAGAGTGGGGGGTGGGGGGGAGGAAGGAATGTGATTTTATCCTGAACTGAGATTCATTTCTTTTTTCACGTGTTGCTTCAGAATGTTTCAGCATAGTGTGACACTATCCCTGAAGTTTGGTTTGCTCAGAAACAGTGTGCGAGCATGAATTGCTTCTTTGCTAATATGCCTGATTCCCATTTGAATAGGAGACAAAATGTGAGTAAAGGTAAAGTGTGCTGTCAAGTTGATTTCAACTCCTGCCGCCCACAGAGCCCTGTGGTTTTCTTTGGTAGAATACAGGAGGGGTTTACCCTTGCCTCCTCCCACAGAGTATGAGATGATGCCTTTCAGCATCTTCCTATATCGTTGCTGCCTGATGTAGTACCAGTGGGGATTCGAACCGACAACCTTCTGCTTGTTAGTCAAGCATTTCCCCACTACGCCACTTAAGGCGAGTACTGTAAGATATTCCCCTTAGGGGTTGGGGCTGATCTATGTGGAAGATAGAAGGTTCCAAGTTCCCTCCCTAGCATCTCTATAAAAGGACAACAAAAACATTTTTAGGACAACAAAAAATTTTATTGAACCAACAAACTACCAAAGCATACAGTACGTTACCAAAGCACAGTTATATACAAAGTGGTTGTTTGTACATCATATATACAAAGATTTACACACAAGGTTTTGATAACCAACAGGGTTATAAAGTATATGCAGGCAGTACTGTAACACGGGGGGGGGGCGAGATTTCAAGGCACATCAGGTAATTGGGTGTGTGTGGGGGGTCCATTTCCACAATTTGTCCCATTGCTGTTTAGAAGAGATAAACTTATCTTTCTGCACATAACCATACAGACTTTTCCTGAAGAAATTTACTGTCTTATCCACGTGAACCTCTTGGTCACGTCTTCCTTCTCTGTTCCTATGCTGGAGCATTGCATAAATGACATACAGGTTTACTAACCTGATTACAAGAAGGGGGAAATTCCAATTCCCTAGTATGAGGGCACTCGTTCCATCTCATTTCCTTGAGGGCTTCTTTCTGGGACCCCGAAAAAAGGTTCTATCACTCAAACCCGTGGTCAGTTCTTCCCAAGTCTGTTTTTCCAAATCAGGCCACTCTAACAGCTTGCTTACTCCCTGCCACACTATTTTAGCGACCACACAGTCTTTCTTATTTATTTATTTATTTATTTATTTATTTATGCAGTCAGACAGGTGTTATTGACTGGTTTGTTTTATCCAGACATTGAGTCCTTCCCAAGGACCTGGGATGGCTGAATTTTATTATTAATGTTGTTGCTCTTATTCTAGATATCGTCACAGAATATAGGCTGT
The DNA here is from genome assembly GCF_027244095.1 of Hemicordylus capensis. Taxonomy (NCBI): domain Eukaryota; kingdom Metazoa; phylum Chordata; class Lepidosauria; order Squamata; family Cordylidae; genus Hemicordylus; species Hemicordylus capensis. The sequence goes on from NC_069657.1 coordinate 337,531,217, forward strand.
TCCCAGTAAAGTTGCTTTTTGTAATTGGCTGATGGTGATTTCTGTGGCCCCTGCAGTGTTGAGGTGCTCTTCAAGTTGTTTTGGAATTGCACCTAGGGCGCCTATTATTATTATTATTATTATTATTATTATTATTATTATTATACATTTATATCCTGTTCTTCCTCCAAGGAGCCCAGAGTGGTGTACTACATATTTAAGTTTCTCCTCACAACAACCCTGTGAATTAGGTTAGGCTGAGAGAGAAGTGACTGGCCCAGAGTCACCCAGCAAGTATGGGTGGCTGAATGGGGATTTGAACTCGGTTCTCCCCGGTCCTAGTCCAGCACTCTAAACACTACACCACGCTGTGAGTGGGTTTCCCTGAGTGTTGTGCCCAGCTCACTAGCTTTCTGTTGGCAGGTGATTTTGGGACACTCTTGCTCATCCTCTGGGAGCCATGGCTTAGCTGCGTTAAGCGGCAGTACTTGGTGGTATAAATGCCACTTCGTTTCCCATAAATGAAAAGGGACCTTTTTCTCCTTAAAGAGAGTGATATGGTGATAGGGTTGCAACAAGTACTGTGAAGTACATTGTTTGTAGCGTTTATGTTATAAATCGGGTCTTAAAATGGCCACTTCTAGAATCTCTCCATAAATAGCTGCTTAATCGAGGAGGATCCTTTAAAGAGATCTGGTTCAACCATGAATTTTTTTAGTGTGAATAACAAATCTCTCAAGTAGCCCAGGTGGTCCTTTTTCAATACTTGTGTAATATTACCACTGAAAGAACCTTTCTCCCACCACGCTATGCCCCATGTTGACTTGCTTCAACGTAGAGCGAAAAGCGAAACCCAGGTTTTTTGCAGGAGGTTGGACATGTTATGGACATTCACAAAAATCCAGTTTCCAAAATTGTAGGACATGAAAATTCAGTCACAAAATAGGGTTGCAGGGCTGGTAGAGCTAGGCCTCCCTGCTCAACCTCCTTAAATGCTACCACATGGGCCAAAGGGAAGGACGCTATGTGCCATACTAGACAGAAGACTTGGCTTTCAACTCTCCGAAGGAGATGGAGTGGAGGAGAGTAGACTACTGCCAAGTTGTGCACTGGGGGTATCAGGTAAGGCCAGATGTAAACCACTTTCTGGTTCATGGCAAGGCTCCATTTTTACCACATGGTGATTTTAAGCATTACTTTTTCTTCCCAATCTGTCCAATTCCCCCCCCCCAGATTTTTTCCTTAATCCCGTATTCGATCCCCAAAATATTTACTGTATCTACCCACTTCAGTTTGGACTCTGGGGCCCCTTTGCATTTACATTCAGAGATGGGTAGGCATGAGAGTTGCTGGCGTTCGGGGTCCATTTTAACAAATATACTTTTGTCAGCATTTAATTCTGAGCCCGAGATCTTGCCATATTCCCAGAAGAGGTCCAGTATAACAGAGATTTCATGATCATCTGATAGCAGTAATGCAACATCACTGGCATGAGCTACAAATTTTACCCTAAACTCAGAATACGGTTCTGAGGGGACAGGTGGTTTGGCCATCCCATCACTCTCCCTCCTCCTCTCTCCCAGGAAGATCTCACAGGGTGGAGATCTCACAAGGTGGAGACTGAGAGTCGTCTCAGACGGGGTTCTCTCTAAATCCTGATCAGGATCAGATCCATGGCAAAAACATATAGTAATGGGTTCAGTGGATATCCTTGGCAGACACCCGAATGCAAAGCGATCGGGTCGCCCCGCCATCCACTAATCTGCAGTGTCACCTTTGCATTTGTATAGAGCAACTGTATCCAGGTAACGAAGAGGGGTGGTGTACCTTTATCTTTCAACAATGTCCACAGGTAATTGTGATTCACTTTGTCAAAGGCCTTAACTTGGTCTAATAAGAGGAGGTGACCTTTCCAACTTTTATTCTGTATAGAGTAAAAAAAAGCTCTCTCAGCAGACACAATGAGTCTGTCATCTTTCTTCCCAATATGGTGCTTGTCTGCAAGCTGTGGACCAATTTAGGGGCCACTTTCGCCAATCTATTATTTAGGATTTTGGCAAAGATCCTGTAACTGATATTTGTGAGGGTTATCGGCCTCCAGTTTTGTGGTAAAGTGGTGTCACCTTGCTTGGGGGGAAAACTTAAGAGGCCATCCCCAAATGACCTATTTAAATGTCAACTATAGACCCTTTGAAGCGATACAGCTTATTTTCCAAATGCCTGTTCCGTAGCTCATTTTGAAATGTCCTGATTATCTCTTTGTAGCTGCGGAGTGATTCCACATCAAAGGGTTCTCCCCTGTTCAACTGTTCGACGATCCTCAGAAGTTGAGTGATCACTTTCTGATAATTTTTGACCCCTATCTTATATGTCTGGCTGGTCACTGTCCTAGTATGGTGGCCCACCCTCTTTTTAAGTGTCTCCCAGGCTCCCAAAAGTTCATCTTCTGCCTCTAATAGCCGAGGGATCTGTCGCTTCAGTTCTGATAAAAGGACACCTTTGAGATATTCATCACTTAAAAATCCCACATGGTCTGACCAAGGGGTAAGTACTAGTTTACACCTGCAGACTTCAAAGGTGGGGGGAAGGGCAGAGTCTATCTAGCTGATCTCAGGTGGTAATATGTAAATTTGACTCCAGATTTAAATTTATGCCTATACTGCAGTTTAAAAACCTCTTTGTGGCGGATTGGGGGGAAATCAATAATATAATATATTATATTGGAGAATCTGCTGCCAGTCTGCGTAGACGACAATGCTGATTTAGATGGACCAAAGGTCTGACTTGTTGTTGTTGTTGTTATTTTGCATTTTAAAGTTTTATTGGCTTTTATAATAGCTTTTACATTCAAATAACATTCATTTATTTAATTCTACACATAAGTAAATATTGACTTCCCCCTTACCTATCTGCGCGGTTCACAGTAACTATACATAAAAACCATTGCTATAATAATTCAAAACATAATTACTCCACACTACTACTCGATTTTACCCAACCCAACCTGCTGTTATGACTATATTTCAAACCCTACTGAAAAGTCCATATTAGAAAAATAATTCTTTAAGTAAAGCAAAAAATGGTTCCCAACCTTCTTTAAAACATTCCAAATTTTCATCACTTATAAGTGCTGTAAGCTTTGTCATCTCAGCATATTCCAAACATTTTATCAACCAGTCTTCTTTTGAGGGCATTTTAGTGTCTTTCCATTTCTGTGCATATACTATCCTGGCCACCGTGGTTGCATACATTAAAAAAGGTTTGACTTGTTATAAGGCAGTTTCCAGTGTTCCTAACTCGAGAGGCAAACTCTTTTCACAGGCCGAGTTTCCTAATAAGTATTCAGATCTGTTTGTGCCTGTAATGCCACTGCTCCAGTCCTCTTTAATTTCACTAGAAAACATGGATACACAATGCTATTTAGAAAGATTTGCTCTTCTCTTTCTCTCTGCAGCATCTGTGCTAAGGGCATCTAGTATAAATGCAGGGTGGAGTTTTCAAGCAACCTTGTTATTATTCACTGCATCCATGCCACTTATATGCATCCATATAAGCACTGCAAAAATTATTCTGCAGAGCTTATATTATCCATGCCTGCAGCCCCCCCCCCCCAAACTAGGGATGTGCAAGCAGGTTCGGAACTGAACTGGTTTGAAGTCGTTCCAGTTTGGTTCGAAGGCTTGGGATTGAGCCGAACCACCCCTGGTTTGGCTCGACCCCAGACCAACCCCCACCCCGCCTGTTTTTTTGGGGGTGGTGGTGGTGGTTCGCAGACCTTTTACTAATTTTTTTCTTTACATTTTAAAAAACTTAACCCCTTTGGGGGGCTTCTCTGAGGTGGCAGGATCCGTGGAGGTTCCCCCTCCCCCCCATCCCATCTTTCAAAAATGGTCCCGTTTGGGTGTTCTTCGGCCTGTTCGGGCCTTTTTCCCAGTGCGGCAGCCATTTTGGAGGCCACCGTGCCTGCGCCATGGGCCTCTGTGTGGCCTGGGTGACCGATTTGAACCAAATTTTGCTACAGCTGTATGGACACATAGGGATGCCCCAATGGTGTAGTTTGTGATTATGTCATCCAGCCTGATCCAAAATGGTGGATGTGTGAACTTTTGAGGTGCAAGTGCACTAACTTGAGGACTGTCTAACCAATTTGAACCAAATTTGGTACAGCTGTTGTGAGTGAGACACAGGGACACCTCAATGGCGTAGTTTGTAATGATGTCATCCCCCCCCCGATCCAAGATGGCAGACACATGAACATTTGAGGTGCAAGAGATCTAACTTGTGGACCTTGATTTGAACCAAATTTAGCCCAGTTGCAGAGACAGTGAAAGGAAAGCAGGCTAATTAGTTCTTACTAGAACAACTTGTATAATACATCTAATCGGTCTTCATACTGGGAAGTGCAATCCCCTGGCAGGATTCAGGGCACAGGAAATATATATCTTGCCTAGCTTATGATCTCCAGGATTTATCCAGAGGGTGATATGTGGTAGCTCATAATATTTACACCCTCACTTTACAGGACTGGGATGAGAGATACTGAGAAGCATGAAATATGATTGATTGAGCATTTCAGCCCAGAGTCCTTCAGGGTTCCATGTCAACCGGCCAACATGTCACACAGTGTACTGAGGATTCCTTCACTGCCCATGCTGCTGTGAGCATCTGAAACAACACTGATGCTGTTGCACAGGAGCGCTCTTGTGCTAATACATAAAATTGGGCAATGATGCTTGCGAAATGCTATGGTCATGGTTTTCCATAATGTCACACAAGCACAAGTGAGCAGTTTTACATATTAGCACAAGAGCACTCTTGTGCACCAGTGTTCTTTTAGATACCCACAGCAGTGCAGACAATGCAGAACTGCATGGCATGCTGTGAGGCATATTGGTCACTGAGCTATATGGGCTTCTGATGAAGACCTTGGATTAGAACTGTAGAGAACTACCGAGAAAGGAAAGTATCATGGAAATGAACCATCAATGAAACCAGGAAACAACACAAAAATGCTGGCATCAGTTCATTAGAAAAAGTCCAAACAGCGATCTATTTGGACCAACTAAAAATTGCAAAGGAGTACACTAGTTCTCAAGTTTCACTAAGCTTCCTTAGGCTCAATGTTAAATAATAAAACATTTCAAAAGGGAGAGGAGAAAATATTTTGCCAGTGCAAAGCATAGAAGCCCTGTCTACAACTTGAGACAGACTTAAAATGGCGAGTCAGAAAGATCCTTCTGAACAAATGAGGCTAGTATGTGCCAGTGCAAAAGATCTCATGATGAGCCAAAGCATACTGGGTCAAAGAAGAAATAATCGCTCTCCCTTTAAAAATATACCAGTTAGCAGTTACTCAGTTCTGTCTCTAACATGTATCAGAGGTCACATGTCCCTGTAAGGCACGGCAGATAGGAACTGAATCAAAAATTGTAAAAATATTTATTTCCACCAAGTAGATATGACAAATCACACCCTTAGCCCTGGCATACTTATTTTTCTTCTTTGTATATGTCATGCATGGAGAGCCAGTCCAAACTGGAACTGTGGCAGGTATAGGGAGCTTTAAACTAGTCCTTCTCACCAAGGTCCCAAACCAGATCAGTAGGGATGTGCATAAAACCAGTTCTCCCGGTTCGGTTCGGATCCGAACCGGGTCCAAACCGGACCAGGGTGGTTCGGTTTTGGTTTTGCCGAACCACCCCCCCGGTTCGGTTCGGATCCGAACCGGTTCGGATCTGAACCGAACTGGTTTGGATCTCAAAAAATAGCTGGTTTGAAAGGGGACCTTGTGTTCTACCTGCCACCCAAATTTCAAGTCGATTGGACCTTCCTCTGATTTTTTACAATTTTTTTAAAAATTTTCAAATTTTGCCCATAACTCCCTATGTGGAGCACTTAGGGGCAAAAAGCTGGGGTGGGTGGTAGCCACCAATGGGTGTCCTCCACCCCAACAATCCCAAGGCAATTGGTTGCTCCTAGTATTATTGGTGAATTTTTGAAAAAAAAAATTCCCATTGACTAGAATGGGGGTTTGGGGCTGCCCCAGACCCGGCTCTGTGGGGCAGCATCACCACCAAAGTGGGTCCAGGGCCATGGCAAAAATGGCCTCAGTCCTTCCCAGCAATCCCCGGAGAGATAGGAGTGATGGTTTTTTTAATTAAGATTTTCTAAGGCATTAAATAATATCTAATTGGAAAGAATAGAATGTGTGTCACTGGGTGAAAGGTGATAAAAAGCCACATAGAGAGACAGTTATTCATTTAATGCCTTAGGAAATCCTAATAAAAAAACCATCACTCCTATCTCTCCGGGGATTGCCGGGAGGGACTGAGGCCATTTTTGCCATGGCCCCAGACCCACTTTGGGGGTGCTGCCACCCCACAGAGGCGGGTCCGGGGCTGCCCCCCCAAAAACCCCAATCTAGCCAATGGGATTTTTTCTCTTCTTTTCAAGAAATCCACCAACAATGCTAGGGGCACCCATCAATTGCCACCCCAGCCTTTTTGCCCCTCTCTCTGGGCGCCCTAACACTTAACACCTAGTACCTACCACCTACCCAAGCAAGATGACACTCAGAGAGACAACACACCAACTCTCTGATCTAACAAAAAGGCCACTGCTGCTGCTGCCTGCCAGCAGTGGAGCAGCACACTAAGCACACACACAGAGAAGAAGCAGGAGGCGGAGTGTGGATTCTATGATAGCATATTAGAGTGGATTGATGGTGTCTCATTGAAAATCTCATTTGCTATATAGAATCCACACTCAATACTAGGGATGTGCAAAAAATTTTGGGCACAGAATGATCTGTGCCCGAAACGAACAATTTCGGGTGATTTGGGGCCGAACCGAATCACCCCCGATGTCCCCCGATATTTTTCGGGCACGAGCCAAATCACCCGAATTTCGGGCATGAAAAATTCGGGTGATTTGGTTCATGGTTGATTTTTGGTGAATTTTTAAAGTTTTAGTGACTTTGGGGCAGTTTGGGGGAAATAGCATGGGATCTGGGCAAAAGGAGTGGGGTGGGGTGGTAGTGCCTAATGGGTGCAGGCTACCACCCCAATTTCAGGGGGATTGGGCCAAGGGCTGATTTTTGGTAAATTTCTGAAAATTTCATGTCTTTGGGGCAGATTGGGGCATATTGGGGCAGAAAGTGGGGCCTGGGGCAGAATAGTGGGGTGGGGTGGTAGTGCCTAATGGGTGGAGGCTACCACCCCAATTTCAGGGGGTTTGGACAAAGGGCTGATTTTGTGAGAATTTTTGAAGTTTTAGTGACTTTGGGGCAGTTTGGGGGCAGAAAGTGGATCTGCCCCAAAATAGTGGGGTGGGGTGGTAGTGCCTCATGGGTGGAGGCTACCACCCCCATTTCAGGGGGATTGGGCAGAGGGCTGATTTTTTGAGAATTTTTGAAGTTTGGGTGTCTTTGGGGCAGATTTGGGGCAGAAAGTGGATCTGCCCCAAAGGAGTGGGGTGGGCTGGTAGATAGTGCCTAATGGGTGGAGGCTACCACCCATCCCCAATTTAAGAGTGATTGGGCAGAGGGGTGAATTATGGTGAATTTATTTGTATGAGGTTTGTCTTCATAAGGTGAAGTGTGCTAAATTGATTACTTCCTCATATTCATAGTAAGTGTGAAAAAGTGAAAGTGGGGTCATGAGAGTTGTTTAATTGAAAAATATCTCATTTGCTATGACAGAATGAGAATTCACACCTCAGAAGTTTTTTCTGAGGTGTGAATTCTCATTCTATCATAGCAAATGAGATTTTTTTCAATTAAACAACTCTCATGACCCCACTTTCACTTTTTCACACTTTCCTTTACTATGAATAATATGAGGAAGTAATCAATTTAGCACACTTCACCTTATGAAGACAAACCTCATATAAATAAATTCACCATAATTCACCCCTCTGCCCAATCACTCTTAAATTGGGGATGGGTGGTAGCCTCCACCCATTAGGCACTATCTACCAGCCCACCCCACTCCTTTGGGGCAGATCCACTTTCTGCCCCCAATCTGCCCCAAAGACACCCAAACTTCAAAAATTCTCAAAAAATCAGCCCTCTGCCCAATCCCCCTGAAATGGGGGTGGTAGCCTCCACCCATTAGGCACTACCACCCCACCCCACTATTTTGGGGCAGGCCCCACTTTCTGCCCCAATATGCCCCAATCTGCCCCAAAGACATGAAATTTTCAGAAATTTACCAAAAATCAGCCCTTGGCTCAATCCCCCTGAAATTGGGGTGGTAGCCTGCACCCATTAGGCACTACCACCCCACCCCACTCCTTTTGCCCAGATCCCATGCTATTCCCCCGAACTGCCCCTAAGTCACTAAAACTTTAAAAATTCACCAAAAATCAGGATTTTGCCCAATCCCACTGAAATTTGGGTGATAGACTCTACCCATTGGGCACTACCACCCCACCCCAAAATTTTGCCCCTGGGCCCCTTTTTACCCCCACGAATCGATTCGGATTCAGATTAAATCCGAATCCGAACCGAATCAAGGGTGATTCGGGTGACCAAGATTCGGGCACAAAACAGAACAGGGGTGATTCGGTTCGGGTCCAAGCCGAATCACCCGAAATCCCGAATTGCACACCCCTACTCAATACCTCAGAAACAAGAGAACCCTGTACCCATGGGGGTGCCCCTACGAGAGATCTCTGTACCCCATGGGTTAGAAACCCATGGGGGTGGTTGGCACCCTATGTGCACTACACCACCACTTGCTCTGGGCCACCCCAGCACCCCCATGTGCACTTATAGGGCTGCTGAAAGCTCCATTATAACTTATTATAAGGAAAAACCTTAAAGACGCGTAAACTTCAAAAATCACTTAAAAATCACCTCTTTGCCCAATTCCTTTCAAATAATTCTGATAGATTCCTTGCCCACCCTAGGAACTACCACCCACCACACTGCACTCTACGACACCCCTTTCCCCCCGACGTGAAGCTATACATTTGCTGCAATCCTAATTATTCTCTATGAGGAATTCAAAAATACTTAACAATTTACCAATAATCAGAGGAGTGTCCAATTGCCTTGAGATTTTTTGGGTGGTAGGCACCCATGCCTGTCTACCACCCACCCTGCTTTTGTGCTCCTAAGTCCTCCACAACAGGGTATATGGACTGGTTCGGGTCCCATTATACTCAATGAGAAAAATAATTAAAAATATTTCAAATATTCATAAAAAATCATAGGGGTGTCTGATTGCTTCAGGGTTTGCATGGTTGTTGGCACCCATGAGTGCTCCACAATAAGAAATAATGGCCTGGTTCGGGTCCCATTATATCCTATGAGAAAAAAATAAAAATATTTTTCAAAAATTCATAAAAAATCATATGAGTGTCCGATTGCTTTGGGGTTTGGGTGACAGGTACCCCTGGGTGCCAGCTACCATCTGACCAATTTTCAGCTTTCTGAACTGATCCAAACCGGTCCGAACCGGTTCGAAATGAACCACCCCCAGTTCGGTTCGGATTCGAACCGAACCGGGGGTGGTTCGGTTCGATCCGAACCTCCGAACCGGAACCGGTTCGGACTCGAACCGGTTCGGATCCAAACCGGTTCGCACATCCCTACAGATCAGTGCTTCTTTCCTTAGGGGGCAGGGGCAAAATCCAGTATCTAAGACCAATTACATGATTAAAGTCATGCTGGGTTTGGCCCAGGCCTAAGGGTCAAACTACACGTGATGTAGAATTCTTTTGTAGGGCTGATGAGCTTGTTTCTAACTGAGTAAATAGCACCTGGATTGAAATGAACTGAGACCATAGTAGACTTAAGGGGTTTTAAGATCCTAGAAAATCTCCAACTGGCAGCAATGGTGGTACCATGGGGGATATACAGTTAAGTCCACTATCCCCATCATGGTTGTCCCAAACTATGAGCCCAATCCAGGTGCTATTTAGTTAAAAACAAGCCCATCAGTTTGAGAACCCCTGGATTATATGATAGACCCTCAGTACTAGCACTTAGGGAACAACGCACACAGTCCTATTCCCTGCGTGCTGGTCACTGACACTAACCCCCAGATAACCAGTGAGGTCTTCTATTGAATCTCTGAAGTTATTATGGAAAAAATTAATTCTTCACTTCAATTCGTGTCACAGTTCTTAAAACCTGTTATCTTCATATGCACAATTTCTCTATTTCTGCAAAAAAATTAGACTGGTGGTAATTACACAACAGACTAAATTTCTAATTTCAGTTTAATTTCCTAATGGCTAAACTAAATTAAATGTGTGTAATATGAATGTGATGAGACACAAAAGGCAGGCATGTATTTTGTGCAAGTCCATTTTTTGTAGTGCTTAGAAACTACATAGTTTTTGTTTGTTTCTTATTTATCTTCCTCAACAAAAATTAAAAAAAAATTTTTTTAATGCTCAATTTATGTCCTAGGTCTATAAATTACTAATTTTATTAAGGGTCATGAAAAGTAATGTCACAAGATATAAAGAACTGATGAAAAGAAAGACATACATTATTTAAATAAGCCTATAAGCCTATGAGCAAACCAGGTATTTTATTTATTATTATTATTACTTCTTGTTTACACAGTCAGACAGGTGTTGTTGACTGGTTTGTTTTATCCAGACATCGAGTCCTTCCCAAGGACCTGGGATGCCAGAATTTTATTGTCAATTGTTATAGATATCGTCGCAGAATATAGGCTGTTCCTAGTAAAGCTGCTTTTTGTAACTGGCTGATGGTGATTTCTGTGGCCCCGATGGTGTTGAGGTGCTCTTCAAGGTCTTTTGGAACTGCACCCAGGGCACCAATTACCACTGGGATTATTTTGGTCTTTTTCTGCCACAGCCTTTCAATTTCAATTTGTAGATCTTTGTATTTGGTGATTTTTTCTATTTCTTTTTCTTCTATTCTGCTATCCCCTGGTATTGCTATGTCGATTATTTTGACTTGTTTTTCTTTCTTCTCGACTACAGTTATATCTGGTGTATTGTGTGGCAGATGTTTGTCTGTTTGCAGTCGGAAGTCCCATAATATTTTTACATCTTCATTTTCTACCACTTTTTCAATTTTATGGTCCCACCAATTCTTGGCTACAGGTAGCTTGTATTTTTTGCAGATGTTCCAGTGTATCATCCCTGCTACCTTGTCATGCCTTTGTTTGTAGTCAGTCTGTGCGATCTTTTTACAACAGCTGATGAGGTGGTCCACTGTTTCATCTGCTTCTTTATAAAGGCGGCACTTGCTGTTTGTTGCGGATTTTTCTACTTTTGCTCTTATTGCATTTGTTCTTAGTGCCTGTTCTTGTACAGCCAGTATTAAACCCTCAGTTTCTTTCTTCAAGTTGCCATTCTTAAGCCATTGCCAGGTCTTGGTGATGTCTGATTTTCCACTTATATTGTGCAAATATTGACCATGCAGGGGCTTATTTCTCCATTTTTCTGCTTGGTTCTTGACTTGTTTTTTCTTGTAGGCCTGCTTTCTTTCATTGGTGTTGAATAGTTTCTCGTTCTTGACCATTTGAAGTGCATCTTCTTCACTGTCCCTTATATATTCTTCAAGGCCTCTTTTCTCCTACTCTGCTGTTTGATGGACTTGCAGCATTCCTCTTCCACCTGAGCTGCAAGGGAGGTATAGCCTATCAAAATCACTGTGGGGGTGCAGAGCATGATTGATGGTCATGATTTTCCTGGTCTTACGATCTAGTGTCTCTAGCTCTGCCTGGGTCCAGTCTATTATTCCTGCAGTGTATCTGATAACAGGTATAGCCCAGGTGTTTATGGCTTGTATGGTGTTCCCGCCATTGAGTTTGGACTTGAGGATTTTTCTAACTCTCCTGATGTATTCACTTCCCATTTTTCTTTTAACTTCAGTGTGTGCGATGTTATCAGCCTGGAGAATGCCCAAGTATTTGTAATGTTCTTTCTCTTCCAGGTTCTTGATCTTGCTTCCATTGGGTAGTTCTATTCCTTCTGTTTTTGTTATTTTTCCTCTTTTCATTATTAATGCAGCACACTTGTCTAATCCAAACTCCATTTCTATATCGCTACTGAATATACGGACAGTGTTTAGCAGTCATTTGATTTCTGACTGGGACTTTCCATACAACTTCAGATCGTCCATGTACAGCAGATGGTTGATTTTACTTGATGTTTTAGATGTTTGGTATCCGAGGCCTGTTTTGTTTAGTATTTGTGAAAGTGGAGTCATGGCGATTACAAACAACAGAGGGGATAGTGAGTCCCCTTGGAAAATGCCTCTTCTAATGCTAACCTGTCCAAGTGTCTCACCATTGATTGTTAACTGTGTACTCCACATGCTCATTGCTTTTTTTTATAAATATCTGAATGTTTTTTCTGACACCAGTTGTTTCTAAACATTTTAGTATCCATGTGTGAGGCAATGAATCGAAGGCTTTCTTGTAGTCAATCCATGCAACACTTAGATTGGTTTTTCTTCTCTTGCAATTTTCTAAAATCATTTTATCAATCAGCAGCTGGTCTTTTGTGCCTCTGGTGTTTGGGCAGTTTCCTTTCTGTTCAACTGGAAGCTGTTTGTTAGTTAATAAGTGTTGCATCACTTCATCTGCTATTATTCCAGTTAATAATTTGAACATGGTTGGGAGGCAGGTTATCGGTCTATAATTACTTGGAACTGCACCTTTTGCTGGGTCTTTCATGATGAGATGAGTTTTCCCAGTTGTTAGCCATTGTTCAATATCACCTCCTTGCAAATTGTGATTGAACTGTTTTGATAGTTGTTTATGAAGGCTGGTTAGGTATTTAAGCCAAAAGCCATGCAGTTCATCGTCGCCTGGCGCAGTCCAATTTTTAATTTTCTTTGCTCTTTCACTTATTAATTCTGGTGTTATTATTAGATCTTGCATTTGTTGGTTACATTTTTTGACCTCTTTCATCCAGCCTGCTTTTTTATTATAATCTATTGGATTGTCCCATAATTTCCCCCAGAATTGCACTGTTTCTTCTTTATTTGGTGTTTCTACATTTCTTGCAGTTTCTCCTTCTATGCTTTGGTAGAAACGTCTCTGATTCAACTAGAATTGGAGATTCTGCCTGTGTTGTGTGATTCTGGCTTCGTATCTGCTAATTTTCTTTGACACTGCTGTTATTTGCTGCTTTATTATTTCCAAGACTTCTCTTAATTTTCCTTGAATCTAGGTGGTATTTTTGGATAAGATACTGTTTGGTGTTTTCATTCTTCAGCTTCTTGTCTTTCATATCTTTCAATTTACTAGCATCTGATCTGAGCCTGGAGATTTTATTTTCTAATCTAATCTTCCATTTAGGTGATGTACTGCTTCCTTTTTTTACAGGTCCACTGATCTTATATCCGAGCTCTTGTGTTGTTATTGTTGCTGCACTGTACATTAGTTGGTTTGTTTCTTCCAAGTTATTGGTTGTTATTTCTGCAAGTGCAGCATTGACATCTTTTAATGCCTGAGCAAGTTGTTTTTTGGCAACTGTTTTTAGAGCTGGAAGTCGAACCCTGGTGGTTGTTTGGTTCATGTGCTCAGTTATTTTTTGCTTTAGTTCTTGTTAATTTTCTGTTAAGCGGCATTTGGGGTTTTGAGGTGAAGGCAAAGGGGAGGTTGCCTGGTTTTGATTTTGAAACTGTTCAGCAACAGTGGCATCCTCTATTTCCAACACCTCCTCCACCTGCGCCTGAGCAACTGCTTCAGTTGGTGGTAATTCTTCTTCCATATCTTGAGCCTGTGTTGCTCTTTGCAGTTCTTCCAGCTCTACTCCTGTGAATAGTTTATTTCTTATAATGAATCTTCTCTGGTCTGCTAGCCTTTGTTCTGTTATTTCTGTATCTGGATGCTTCTCCTTCCAAATTTGCTACATTCTTTTTGAATAACCTCTTCTAGTTGGACTAGACTTGTCATAGCAGATCATTTCCTTGTTGGCATTTTTCGTATATTTTTTTTCGGTTAAGCGACGTTTCTTCCAGTAACTTTGCTGTCTTCAGCCCTGGTTGCTCAACTGAAGATCCTGAGTCCTGTTGCCCACTTGCCACCAGATGTCCAGGGACTACAGCACCTGGCGCGGTCCTTGTTGACCCGGGCGACGACCTATCCGGTATAGATTTATTAAAGTTACGTCTTACCATATTGCTGATGGGAGAGGCACTCTTTGTCTGGCTTCTCTGGTGAGACCTGTCCAGTATGGTTGGACCTCTGGCATAGCTCTCACCTTCCTCAGAGCACACAAGCCCCACAACCACACCAAGGTATTATTAATTATTATTATTATTATTATTATTATTATTATTATTATTTACATGAAGTGTATCATTGCTTTCTTGCATAAAGAAATGCTTTCTATTTTAAAATTTATCTTGTACTTAAGGCAAATGGGCACAGCTTTGTAAAATGCTTTATTTCAGTTATCAAGAATGCAAACATACATATGCCAAAATTAAGAAAGAATAATCGTATCATAGTAAAAGTAAAGTGTGTCATCAGTTTCGATTCCTGACACGCACAGAGCACTGTGGTTGTATTTGGTAGAATACAGGAGGGGTTCACCATTGTCTCCTCCTGCGCAGTATGAGATGATGCCTTTCAGCATCTTCCTATATCACTGCTGCCCGATATAGTACTAGCGGGGATTCAAACTGGCAACCTTCTGCTTGTTAGTCAAGCATTTCCCCACTGCACCATTAGTTGCCTTAATTGTATCATACATATTATAAAAATGCCATGTTTTTATTTGTGCCCTAGAGAAACGACTGTAACATTCAGCCAAATTCAGACATGAGACAGCACCAGGAGTGGGCACCAACCTGGGGTTGTCCAGATGGGGTCAAGATAAGCTATGTCAGAGATATTGTGAGGACAACATGGAAAGACACTCCCTGCAGGGGCGTAACTTTAATAGGGCAAGGGGAGACAGTTGTCTGGGGGCCCACTGCCTTGCGGGGGGCCCCAGAGGCAAGTCACATGACTGACTCCCCCAGTGGCACATCCGCCCAGACTACCTTCAGTTGTATTCATCCTCCGAAATTGATGTGAGTGTTAAGACCTGGAGCTACCAGAACAGCATGTCTTTCTCTAGTACCATTCAATGACTTGCATCGTCCACAATTTACAAAACCTTTAAAAAAATAATGTGTGTGATAAGCAAATTCCAGAAGATGGAGTTTCATGTACTGTACTCTTCACTACATTTGAGAAGCCAAATGTGTACAGTGCACTGCGAAATTTATGGTTTGCTGCTATAAACGGAGACATCACAGCATCTAACAACTTGATTAAGAAGGTGGGGGAAAGGACTGAGCCCAAGTATCGGCTTCCACCTGATATACCCACGCAAACCATCAACGTTGGGAGGGCAATCTAACCTAAAACTAAGGCCTAGGGAACCACAACACAGCCATCTTAATATGAAGTCCCATAACCCTCTATGCCTCTTCCACACTGGAAACTAAGGGGTTAATTCCCCCAGACCTCTCTGCATAGGGAAGTAACCTTTGCCTCTTAAGGAGTAAATCTGCTGCAGCTGCTGGTATCTTACTCTTCCACTGAGAGAAACCTAGACAAGGGGCAAGGAATGGGGAAACAGAATAAGCTATGAAGGTGGATGTTGGGAAACTGATATGAGTTAAGGGATGGTCAATTGTTCGTTCTGATGTAAACAAAGGTGGATCTGCGCTGATGATTGGCTTTGGATCTTTGCTTATGATAGGCTTTGCATTCCTTCTAAGACTTTTCTTACACCATGATAAGATGACTAAGCCACACTCTGTATAAATACTTACCTGTAACTGGGGGTCTTCAATCTCGATTTGGGTGTGCCCCAAAGCCTTACTTGCTAGCAGTAAACATCCCATAAGCTTTTCCCTGTGTGTGTGTATTATTTGGCGTCGTACACCACCCAGACAAGAACCGGCTTTCACGGTTATATCACACCTTTCCAACTATTTATCAGCCTTGTCAAAACAAAACAACGCAACCACTTAGTGCAGCAGGGAGCTCCTCACACACCACCAGAAGTGTGTGTTATGGGACACTTTGCTGTGCGGTCTGTACCTAGAAATGTTCCCTCCCCGCTCCGCCCCCTCACGTTCCTGTGTTCCTGTGCCAAAGACTTCTCACAAGCTACAGCAGAAGAAACCTTTCCCAGTATCGAGAGAGTGACGGGGATTAGGAAAATCTGCACCAGTTGGACTTCCGCGGCCTACAGTGCAGTGTTAATGGCGCAGGAGCCGTGCCAGAGAAACAAACAAACAACAAAATGGGCACCCAAACTCCTGCCAGCCTGAGCTTTCTTACTAGAGACGAAGACCCACGATGCTAAACGATCATGTATTTATTGCATGTGTATCCGGCCCTCCTCCGAGGCGCTCAAGGCGACATCCTTAATTCTTGTCCCACCATCGTATCCCCCCCTCCCCACAGCCCTGTAAGGGAGCTAGTTAGGCTGAGCTACAGTGAGTGGCCCATCCAGGGGAGAAGATAGAGACCGCTTCACTTCATTTTTATTTTTATTTATTTTTTTGGTGTGGTGGTGGAGGAGAGACACTTGGGGGTGGGGGGAGCTGGGGACTGGATAGACGGGTGATTCGATTTAGTAAACGAAGGGGGTAGTAGGTAACGTCCTCCAATGCTCCGGGATTTAACCATGCACCGCCTCCTGCCGTGCATTGCTCGCGTTCCCCACGTCTTTCCCAACGCGAGCAAGGAGGCTCAAAAGCTCTGGGAGCAGCGTCCTCCGGGCACGCCAGGCGGCAGCGAAACGTGACCGCACTTGCAGCCGCCTCTGTTGCTTGCGGGGGGTGGGGTCGGGAATGGGAGCCGCATTTAAGCAAGCGGCG
Source organism: Hemicordylus capensis (assembly GCF_027244095.1). NCBI lineage: Eukaryota > Metazoa > Chordata > Lepidosauria > Squamata > Cordylidae > Hemicordylus > Hemicordylus capensis. The sequence continues at coordinate 337,548,021 of NC_069657.1, forward strand.
CCCAGCCCCAACTCGCAGTGTAACTCTCCCAGCACCCGCCGACGCTCCTCCCGGACTCCGATTAGCAGGTTTGTTAGTCGCCGACCTTTGCTTTCTTTCGCCGCGGCCGCTGTTGCAATGGCGGGTGTCAGCAGGCCTTTGTCGGGGCAGGTATGCGTGGTGACCGGCGCCTCCCGGGGCATTGGCAAAGGCATCGCGCTACAGCTCTCAGAGGCGGGCGCCACCGTGTATATCACGGCGCGACACAGGGAGGCTCTGGAAAAAGTGGCGGCCGAGGTGCAAGGCCGAGGCGGGCGGTGCGTGCCGGTGGTGTGCGACTCTTCCCAGGAGGAAGAAGTGGCGGCGCTGTTCGAGCGCATCAGGAAGGAGCAGGCCGGCCGCCTGGACGTCTTGGTCAACAATGCCTTCTCCGGGGTAAGCGCCATCACCCAGGAGATAGGCACGCCCTTTTGGGAGAGCCCCACCACTCTCTGGGACCACATCAACAACGCAGGCCTGAGGGGCCACTACATCTGTGCAGTCTATGCTTCCCGCCTCATGGTGCCCGCTGGGCGCGGGCTCATCGTCATCATCTCCTCACCTGGTGGGATGCGGTACATGTTCGACGTCCCGTATGGGGTGGGCAAAGCCGCCTGTGACCGCATGGCTGCAGACTGTGCCGTTGAGCTGCATCCCTTTGGTGTGGCCTGCGTGGCACTGTGGCCTGGCCTGGTCCGCACCGAAAGCCTTCTGAAGGAAGCCGAACATAACACTGGGCCCTGGTTCGAGACGCTGAAGGAGAAGATGGCCATAGCGGAGAGCACTGAAGTGAGTGGGAAGTGTGTAGTTGGCTTGGCCTCGGACCCCCAAATCATGTCCCACAGCGGCAAGGTGCTGCTCACTCCAGATCTCGCCCGCCGCTATCATTTCAAGGATGTGGATGGGAAGGATGTCTTCAACTACATATCGATCCGCGAAGTCCTTACTGAAATGATGCCCAAATTGTCGGGCTTATTTCGCCTCATTCCTCAGTTCCTCTCAGTGCCGAAGTGGGTTCTTGCCCTCTATTCTAGCAAGTTCACGATATACCCGCCTATTCCGCCAGCTAATCCTAAATCAGTCAAAAAAGCCTGAATATAAATAGAGCAGGGTCGAGGGTACGTCTTGCATAACATCTTCTGATTTTTTCGAAATTCTGTTTGGGGCTTAAAACTTTCCTGACTGGTGAATGGCTTAACTCTTGGTTTTACTTATTTCAGTGAGTGATAGTTTGAAACAAAGGATTACTGCAGGTGTGATTCCTGAGCCTTGGGAATCCAGTTCCTCTTTCTGAAATACTTTCTCTCTTCATGTATGCCTTCAGAGCTGTGAAACTATTTTCTCTTAAGTATGTGTTCAGTTATTAGCTCAAGTTTTTAAGCTTTTGGGTGCATCTTTAATTTTTTCTGTATTCCAGATATGGCAAACCTGGCTGATGCTAACTACCCTCTTAATAAATATATTTGCTTTCACAGTTTTTGCAATATGGAAATATTTTTTTGGCCGATTTTGAGCTATATGTGGAAGACCATGGAACATACCATGATATTGGGGAAGTGGCTAGTATTGTCACCACATTTATCAAGGAGCAAATGCTTTTCAGTGCTAGGTCAGCCCAGAGCAACAAGGCGGGGGGGGGAGATTTACAATATCTGAAAGCAGGTGTATTGCTAAAGTACTTCAGCGTGACAGGTACTCAAGCTCCATCTTAAAAGAGAAGTGACTTTTAAAACTTGCTTAGTAGAAAATTTCTGAGTCCCTTATTCTCTACTACCTTTCAAAGGATCCATTGACATATCACCCTGTTCAGACATTATGGTGTACCTGAATTCAGATGTCTCTGCATAGGTACATGTGTGTGTGTTAATGTATCTTTATTTTAAAAGTGAACTTGGGTTCAGGCCCCTTCAAATGCAGGATATAAAAGGAAGTTTACTACTGTACCTGTGTCAAACATAACACATGAAAAACTAGAATTCAATAATCCAAAAACCGTTGGTTTAAGATGAGAGTTAAGATGCTTTACATTCTCATTCATGCTCTAAAAATACTGGAAACTGCAAGTTAAGGTGTCCATCTTAACTTTTGCGCCATAAAAGCTGTTCAGACTTTGCATTCTGGTATATGATGATGGCTTTAGAAATGAGGCTCCATGCACCCACACTTTTCCTTGATGAATCAGGCAGAAATTCATAAGGGGCATCTCTAGGAAGTTGTTGGGGAAATCATCTGTTGAATGTCTGTCTGGATGCATCCCTCCCCAGCTCAATGCCCAACTGAAAGACCAAGGCAAAGTGTGGGTTTTTCTAAAGCCAGCATAATATACCAGACTGTACAAAGTCTTTACAGCTTAAATGGTGCGGAAGTTAGGATGGGCACCTTAACTTGCAATTTCCAGTCTTTTTAGAGCATGAGTGAAAAAGTAACGCATCTTAACTCTCATCCTAAACTGAAGGTTTTTGGATTACTGAATTTACAGGTGTTTTAAAAAGGGAAGTCTGATTAGAACACTATAAGAGATGAAGAGCTTACACATGCTGATTAAGTGGAGTCTTCCCATTCTTAGGCAATATACCTCTGGGCAATATACCTCTGATGCAAAAGCTCTATGTTGAAAGGCAATCTGCCACCACCTTATACTACCAAAAGGCCCTGGTCATCTTGCCTCAGCCTTGCATTCCCTGGTAAGTACATTTGCCACCTCATTGCTTGTAAGGTTTGTAAGGATCCCTGTTACCTTGCCACCAGCTTGTGCTTCATCATAAGCATTCACCCCAACTTCAGTTCTCTTCCACAACTTGTTGCCACCTCCTTGCATTCCCTCACAAGTTCATACACCACTCCACCACAGCTATGGAAATGATGCTGGGAGCAAGTATACTTCCCAGATGTGCTTTCCCAATTTCGCTGTGTGCATTCTTAGCCCCATGGGCTCTGCTACCTGCACCAGGAATGTAATGAACTGCCCCAGAAATGGACACAGTAGAAGCAGGGTGGTGCTACAGATTCATTGGAATTGCAGCACTCAATGAATAACTCTAGTAAACAACACTTGTTTTCTGGAGTTTAAGGGTCAATTTCTAAACTGCTGCTTCTTACCCATTCCTGCACCAGATCTGAAGGGGTGGTGTCCCCAAGTTGATGCCTGCAAGTTTTCAGGCAGATAGGTCAGACAATTTAAGATTTTATCACCAAGAGAATATTCAGGGCTTATAATATTAAAATGCTGAGACAACTCCCCCATCTTAATTATATAGCAATAGCACTTACATTTATATACCGCTCTATAGCCAGAGCTCTCTAAGCAGTTTACAATGATTTAGCATATTGCCCCCAACATTCTGGGTACTCAATTTTACCAACCTCGGAAGGATGGAAGGCTGAGTCAACCTTGAGCCCCTGGTCAGGAGTGAACTTGTAACCTTCTGGTTACAGGGCAGCAGTTTTACCACTGTGCCACCAGGGGCTCATATTAACAACTATTACATAAGGAAAGGTTTGTTGGTAGGCGTTTTCTCCACCATAGAAGCTCTCTCTGTAAGGAGGATAAATTTTCCTTTCTATTGGAAAAACTGCTGATTTTGATCAGTATTCTTCAGAGTACTGTAGTATCTTAAGGTGTGTTTGACAGAAGTTACTACCCATCAGGGGCGCAGCCAGGGGAGAGGGGGCCCGTGTTTGCCCCTTTCTCTGGGGGCCCCTTGGAGTGAGGAAGACAATGAAGGAAATTGGGAGGGGTGGAGCTGGAGGGCCCGGGTTCTTTGAACTTATCCAATCAATTATAGCTGCAACTCTGCTACCCATGTCTCTCTCCAGACTTGTAGGCCTCAATAAATGGGCTGGGCACAGAATTGATCTTCAAACTCACAGAATACCACCCCCATTTTAATAGCACCCATCTCTACCCCCCTTTTTAACACCACATAGTATTTAAGGGATATTTTAAGTCTGCACATTTAGCAACACTCCACTCAGCCCAACAAATGGTAAAGTTTTACAAGTTCTGTTTTGACTGAAGTTCTGTAAATACCTAACAAATAATATAATAACATGAGCTCAAACCACAAGGTAGAAGTCACACTCCCCCCCCCCCCGACCTGAAAAAACACAATTAAATGAAATTAGTGGATTCAGTAATAGTGGCAGTGTGATCCCACCTCAAAATTATTCAGCAGTGAATAAGGATACAACAAGAAGCAGGTAATTTGTGTTTACTTTAAATCTGTATTTAGTTCTTTATTTTTCTTAAACACACACGATTATTAAAAATAAATGCTTTAACAACTGTGTCCAAAACTACTACTACAATGGATATTTATATAGCACTTTTCAACAAAAATTCCTAAAGCAGTTGCATAGAGAAATAAAAATATTTATTTATACTACATGTAGTTTCTCTGGGAAGAGAAACTACAGATTCTCTTCCCAGAAACCTCACAGTTCCACTTGATTTAATTTCCTTCAGGATGATGTTATCAGCAACAGTTTCCTGAAATAGTGATAGGCAAAATGCACTAGTCCAGTATGGACCTGAATTTTGGCGGAATGCTAAAAATAAAATAATAATAATAATAAAACATTTTAAAGATATACATTATCTGTGGTGAAAAAATTGTCAATGCTTTGAAACCTTTTAGGAGTTAGAAACATGAACTGTTGTATCTCAGTCATTTTGCAATGGATTTATACCATATTTTGAGGAGTGATATCTCCTGTCCCCTAGTTGATTTGTACACGATTTCAAAGGGTTAGGGAGAAACTGTTGACTTGGATCAGCAATAGAATGTTCAGGGCTTATAATGGTGGAATGAAGAATACACTCTCCATCCTAACAATACTGGCATGTCTGTACCAATATGATCTGCATACACCTCTGTACAGTGTATATAGATTGTAGAAGTTTTAACGTGTGAATAGGACTATAATCTTCCTGTAAAGGAGTTGAAGTAGTCTTCTACCTTAGCAAATATGTTTGGAGTCAAGGAGAAAGCAGAGGACAGAGACAGAGGCAAGGACTGGGGGGAAATGGATGAAAGCTTTCTTTACCCTCTTGCTAAGGTTCTTTCTAATCAAGTAGGACTTTTACTTGTATCTAGGAGCATAATATAAACCTTACTGCATATAATGTTCAAGTATGTGGAACAGAACTTTAAGGGTCTGATTTGGTTTAGAATGAAAAGCAGTTTAAAAGGGAGGCATTTTGCTAGTGGAGAAACACACAGAAGGTGTTTAACTTTCCCTGACCATTATTCTGCTCTAAGCTGCCCCCACCCCCACCCCACACACTGCTTTTAGCCCTGCAGACTGTTGCTACTCAAGGATTATGGGAAAAGGGCAGTGGGCAAGTAACCTTCCTGCAAAAACAGTTGGAAGGGCAGTTACTATTCTAGGCCATATTTGGAAACCACCTTCATTGCCTATTGTGCAGCTAGCTATTGCTCCGGGCTGATGCCTTACATACTCTGGTGCCATTTTTGTAAAAAGGAAGTCCAAGACCAAATGTAGACATTACATCTTCATATTATGCTTCTAGCCTCTTGCTGTAGCAATCCATCAGCTACAATAGCATGACCCTACCCCAATCACTGTTGGAAGTCTGTGTGCAATGCATAGGTCTCGCACACTCTTAGAAGCGGTTCTCTCACTAATGCTGGAGGCAGCAGACTAGGAAAGGAACAGTGAAGGCAAGGGTCTTGAAGTGATAAGCAGGCTCAAGCTAGTCCTGGGCCTTGCAATACTGCCAGGCTGTTGCTCCTTCGTCCTAAGGGAGAAGAAATGCTCAGTCAGCTGCACAGAGTCAACAGCAATCAATGTCATCTATTGAGTTATGTTTCATGTAAAAGGTAACTGAGATTCAAACTGCTTCTAGTGATAGAATGTGAATGCTCCATGGTACATAATGTGTATGTAACAGAAACAGAACTCTAAAGGAACAGTAGTAAAGAAGATACTACCTATTTTAGATTGTACCCATTTAGTTTTTTATTGCAGTGTTTTAGCTACAGCACAGACACAATGGGGTGCTTCTCACGATCAGCAAAAATCGGGCTAGCAGAGGCTAGCCCGATTTTCGGTGACCGTAAGAACCACCGGGCTCGCAGCCGAGCCCAGTGGTTCTTGAGCGGCAAACCCGCTCAAGAGCCCCTGGTAAAATGCAGGTTTGCGGAGTGAGCGCTCCAGCAAAACTGCTTTTTACCATTGTGAGTAGCCGCGGTGAGGCTTCATGCCTCAGCTACTCATGAGTAGATCCCCAGCCGGGAGGCGAAAAGTCTCCCCAGTATGCCCTGCACGCTCACGCAGAGCATACTGGGGCTTGTGGGGGCCACACGGCCCCTGCTCCCCCCACCCCCCCGCCGGCTCCATCTCGGAGCCGGCCACCTCGCTCACCACGCTCCCTGCCCGCTTTTCCCGCTCACAGGTTAAAACCGGGTCTCACTGATCGTGAGACCCGGTCCAATATTCCTTTTATGTTTACTTTAGTGTCACAGTAAACAGAGATTTAGAAATAATTTAGAAACCCAGCATGGACTTCAAATTCACAGAGATAACAGTATTCAGCTCAAGGGCTGGCTCAGGGGTAGGAAAGGGGGCGGTGGAACTGGGGAAAATGTTTGTAAGCCACGTAAGCTCAGACTGTTGCTCCCTGGTTAAATGCTGGTCCTACCTCCATTCTTACCAGCATCGCAACCTAGTTTTTTGGGCACCCTACACAAGACAATTAGGTCTTAGTCATTTTAATTGGATTTCCCGAGACTGTGTATGCAGTCTAATTAAAGTTTCAAAGGCATGTAGGCAACCACCTTTCAATAAGCACCTTTCAGTAACCTTGCTTATTGAAAGGTGGTTGCCTACATGCCTCCACCTTGTTTTAACATTCCTTCTGTAGGCCTACTTAAATATAGGACATTTGTAGTTTGAAAAGAGCTTTGAAGTGCCAAGTGATCCTTGCCCTCCCAAAGCTGCTTTTTCAGAACAGAAACATCTCTATACCCTAACAATTCTACTTGATTCCCTTTTTTGCCTTGCTAATCCCTGAACATTTTGATTGATACATTGCAGGCATGGAAAAGAGGAAACCTAGTTTGGGAATATCCAGGTGTATTTTGCCTCAGATCTTCACCTAGGCATAGTTTATTTCATGCAGCAAATAATATGAAGTGCCTATACAATACTTTTACTGATCAGCTTCTGTGTGTTTCCACTACTTTACAACCCATAAAATCATTAATGATTTTATGCCAGTACCAACACTACCAAAGCAAGCTTAGCACCTGCTATCCTGTGATCTCCCTGCACTTGACACACTGTCTCCAGTTTAGTTAACTTCTAACCTTTAGATAACCTCTAGCACCCTATTACATGTGTCCCAGAATCTGTCCAGATGGCTTTATTGCATTAGGAACATAGTCAGTTGTAATGCGGGATCTAGAGCAAGTTTTCAACTATGCATTTCCACTGAGAGGAATCCCAGTGCTTTCCACTAAGCTAAAAATTCTACTGTAGGTAAAACTGCATTTTCACATAACTTACACCTGAGCATTTTGTTGAGAAAGTGTCTTGCACCCCATACATTCAATATCCAATCTGTAATGTGACTGAGCAAGTGGTATGGACATCTATTGGCTAGTACCTGTGGCATCAGTGGCAAGCAATGAGAACTTATTCTCCTCTGCTTACCTATTTTGTGAATCTTCACCCCACCACTTTAAAAAATCCTATGTACATTTTAGGCTGTGGCCTGTCCCCTTTCCAGTGTGGCACACACAAGGACAAAACATTACAAACAGGTCAGTCCCTGCAGTCCAGTCCTTCTCCAGAAAAAGATAGTGGCAGACATCCAGAGCAGCCAAAAACAAGTTGTAATGGAGCTGTGTCTAGCACAAAGAGGCTGCTTTGAGCTCAGCCAGTGTTGCAGAATGTATGCACGAGAGGAGGAATTTTCACTCCTCTCCCATCCCTGTAGATACTCTTTGCCTTTAAAAAATATATCCCCAAGGGTTGCAAAAGCCTCAGGGACATATTTTTAAAGGCAAAGAGCATCAACAGAGACAGGAGAGCAGTGAAAATCTTCATACCCTCCCCATGCGTGCTCTCTGGCGCCACAACACTCTGGCTGAGCTCAAAGCAGCCCCTCTGTGCCTGACATAGCTTTGCTATGTCCTGATTTAGCTGCTCCACATGCTAGCTATGGATATTCATCATAACTAAGTGAATGTGATTTTACCTTTAGCAGTTTTCTTCTTATGGAAATGCCAAACAGGCATTAAATGCACATGAGTACAAATTACCAGTTTGGCACTGTTGCCCTTTATATAAACTTGAACTCAGTTTCCTAACTTTACAGTAGCCATAACTAGCAGAGATTGTAACACACTCTTCTGTAAAGCAAATTTAGGGTCCAATCTCATGTCTTCAGAATCCAATAAATACAGAGAGATCGCAAAGACTTTTAAAAAAATTTTCAATGTTTATTTGAAATGCTTAAGAACATATGTACATTGCTCAGACAGCTGTGCTAATGAAACAGAACTCTCTCCTGCAACCTTTCCTTTTTGGCATACTGCAGAATTCAGTCTTTCAGGGAATCCTCTGAGCTGTGAAACATTGAGAAGCCTGCCGACGAGCCTTAGGAATAGCAGAAAAATAGTTTAAATATTAGGATGCAGCATTACTACTTTGTTGATGCAATAGTAGACCAATAAGACTATTTTAAAAAGTTTATTGCTATGATTAAAGATTAATTGAAAAAGTACATCCAAAATCATGTTCATTCTTATGTATACAACCAAAGTAATGCAATCAGGCAACTAAATAGAAATCAATTTCTTTATGTCAAAACATAAAATGTTGTAGTGAGGTACCCATTTTGATGTCATTATGTCAGACAATACCAGGAAAAAGGATCAGTAAGCTACAACAAGAATGTCCCTATCTAGAACTGGGTGAGAAACTGAGCACATGAACAAGTGCTACATTCACAATTCCCATTCCCTTTCTAATATAACAGGACACTCATAGCTCTTCTAAACAAAACCAAAAATCTAATCATCTATTTGAGACAGGGAAGTTTCACCACCCGCACACATCCTTCCTTTCTCTGCTGAACATATGGTCTGCATGGATTCAGTATTATTTAGAAGTCATTTAAATGACCAGCCCTACGTGGATAGGACAGGACAAACCCAAATAGGACTAGTTGCCTGCAACCTCAGGATTGCTTCTGATTCCACCACTCTGCTTCTGGGGTAACCTTGACTGGCAACCCAGGCTTAAAGTGAGGTAGGACAACAAGTGTGTGCTTCCTACTTCACATGCTGGTCTGGAGCTCTGTACTGCCAGCAGCTGCTCCTGGTCTGCTGGGAAGCAGGAGTGGGTCAGGCAGTGTGGTGCATTGTGGGATACCTGGTAGCCCCAGCTTGCTTTCCCCTCCTGATTGCCACTGGGCATGCTGCCATGCCACTCATGTGCGTGCGCAGGCACAGCCCAGAGGTCCTGATTGTGTGGGAGGAAGCAGGTAAGTTCCTGCTTTCCCTCCAGCTCCCCCCATTTGGTCATGAGAATGACCTCAAGGACTATAATTGCTAAAATGCAAGGAGAAGAGAGCAGCAGCCCTAGAGATTTCACAGAAGCACTGCATCTATGTCTATCTTCTAAAACTTGCCTAGGGTATACAATTTACCAGAAGACAGAAGAATTGGGCTAGTATAACCTGCCGCCATCACCAAGAATCATTCTGATCCATCACTCTCATGTATGCAGAGCTGTTTTATATTTGGAACATATAGAGGCTACCATATACCAAGTCAACCCATTGGTCCATCTAGCTCAGGGTTTTCCATACCAACAGTGCCTCCTTCAGCTTTAGAGAGAAATCTTTTGCTCCACCTGAAGATGCCAGGGACTGAACCAGAAACTTTCTGCATGCAAAGCAGTTATTCTACCACAGAGCTACAGACCCTCCTCAGAGAATACATGCTTTTTCTAGAATACTTACCATTTTTTCCTCCTCTGACAACACATCATCCGTGGACACTAGCTGGTACTGTTTATGTTTTAAGCTGCCCACAAATCTACGGAGCAATCTGAGACTGTTCCCATCAATGCCTTTTAAGAGCTTTTGCATTTCTTGTGAGGGGCAGCCTGGATCAAAAATTAGTAGGCACAATGTTCGGTTTTTCCTTTCTTCTATCCCAATAATAGTACGACTATGACCTAAATTTGAACACAAAATACAAGACACCCTCATAAAACATTTCTGCTAAAAGAAGTGCACATATTTTTCCTGCTGTGCACTTATGATACATAAGCCTCTTAATAAAACCCCAAAAGTACTACACAGTAGGGATGTATATGGAACCGGTTCAGAGGCCCTTTATGGGCCTCCAAACTGTTTTGAACAGCGGGTGGTTCTGCCAGTACGAAGCCAGGGTGGGGTGCACTTACCCCTCGTGCCACTCTTCCTCCACCAGCGCTCTGTTTTTAGAAAGTCCATTGGGGAGGCATTGTACCTCCCTGCTACCCCGTTTGCCCCCTTTACTGGAACTAACCGGAAGTATCTGACATGCCTTATTTGAGAGAACATGTGGGCAAAGGACAGGCAAAGACTCAACATGAATTTTACCCAATTGGACTTTCAAATTATGCTCTTGGCAAAAAGTTATGCCATTCTGCATGAATAGTAGAACTTTTGGGCTATGATCTCCAACCACCCACTACAAGTAGATAAATTGTTCCAGATGCATGATTTCCTCAGAACCTCCTGAGTCAGCTTCCCAAGTAGAAAGGACTTCCCCCAACTCCCTTCTCCTCTGCAAGAGATGGGCCAGAACTGGTACAGAGAGAGCAGGATTCTTTAAGCCAACCTTTTGATACCTTGGGGATGGAAGAGGAGAAAAGAGAGTGCCAGAATAAAAGGGGGACAAAACTCCCCACTGAAGTAAAAAAATTAATAGAAATTCTTCCTGATCCAGCCAGCAGTCAACAACCATGAGAAAAAAACTCACAGGATGGAAAGAAACAGAGAGCGCATGCAGACTATGAACTTTGTAGGAAAGATGAAAAAAACCACAAGTTGACTGTTATAGGAATAGACTCCCCTGTACAGAGCCCCTCCCCGCAATGACCACAGGGCTAGTTCATGGTGGAAGGGTTGTTGGGGAGGGAAGTAATCAACACATTAATGCAGCTTTATATTTAGGATTTTTTAGGCCAGAAATTGTCTAATGAAGTAGGGGGAATTAGTGGTCTCTTCAGAAGTGGTCTTACAATCACCTAGTTGTGCTAGAACTTTAAAAAACAACAAATATATATATATAGAGAGAGAGAGAGAACAAACAAACAACATAAGAACAAATAGAAGGAAAAATAAATAATAACAAATAGAAAGGAAAAATAAAGAATAAAAAGAGGTAGAATAATTGTGCTAGAACTATGGTCTCCTGTAGGGAGGCATTCGCAGCATTGTCTGCCCATGTGACCAATTCTTCCAATGCCTTTTGCAGAAGACAGAAGATTTGACTGGCAACGCCTTTATTTTCCATCCCCCACGTTTCCCCTGAAAATGAAGAGCATGGCCTTTCTTCTGTTGTGTTTGAATAGTCACACAATGGTAATATGTAGCACCACAACATTCCCAGAAGTCCCATCTAATCCATCATTTTATTACAGCTCAGTCTAGTTGTTTAAATATGGGAGCCATTGTAACTTCTCTTCTGAGAACTTCAAAGTATAAAAGTGCTGCTATTACATAATCAAATCTGGGAATTGTGTTTAAGTAAAACCAAGATTCATTTCCTTCCCTCCCTGCCCCCAGGATGACGACTGAGGCACATAACACAAATTCTTGCTGGGGAGCAAGAATAATAAAACTCAGTAAATTTGTATTTAGAAAGATTTTGTAAAAGAGTGAGCACACAGCTATGCCTACCTTGGTGCTGAAGGTAGATTGGTGGTTTGGAGGTACACACAACCTTTGCACACCCCTCCTTATCTGAAGAATAGTAGTTCAGTACCCACTCAAACAAACGAGGGTGTGTTCCTGAAGGGCCAGTTGACTGGTGAAAGTCAATGATTTGACACCTAAAAGAGATAGTTTAAATGAAGCTTCTACAAAGAGGAGAAAGGAAAGAAATGAGGGAAGTTCTAGGCAGCAGAATTTTATGTGACTGCAAAACATTATGGTGGCAATCTACTTTGCAGCTTAACACACACAAAAAATGTATTCCCCTTCTTCAGCAGAGTTCACAAGTGCACTGCATTTTCCCTTTTATGGACCAATTAATGTATATTCATGCATATTCATGTCCCTTTGGAAATAAAAACCATGTTGACACAGAACCAATTATCACATGGACATTAAATACCGTATTTTATGGACTATAAGACGCTACGGACTATAAGATGCACCTTAATTTTAATCCAGTTTTTCAGAGTTTTAACATATTAAACTGTTATCAATAGTTTACAAAGCCAAACTAAAAAAATAACATTTGCCATTATTTATAAAACCAAACAGACCTTTAAAATCCCAGAAAACTTTCATCTGAACTTTCCTTCTCCTCCTCCCCTCCCACTTCTTCTTCTTCTTCATCATCATCATCGTCGTCGTCCTCCTCCTCTTCATATAGAAAATGATCTTCACTGCCATCGAGACTGTTACTTATACCACACTTCTTGAAAGATTTAACAATAATGGCATCACTCACTCTTGACCACGACTGTTTAACCCACTCACATACTTGTTTGATTGAAGGCCGTTTTAAAGCGCCCTTTGGAGTAAATTGATGTTGATTTTCATTCATCATCCATTTATTCCATTCTTCTCTCATATACACTTTAAAGGGTTTATTTATTGAGACATCAAGAGGTTGCAGTTGTGATGCAAGTCCTCCAGGAATAACAGCCAGCTCTGTATTTCCTTCCCTTAATTTCTCTTTCACGGAATCTTTCAAATGGCTACTAAACTGATCTAGTACATGCAGTGAACTCTTCTTCAATAAAGCGCCTTTTCTTCTTTCCCACACTTTGGTAATCCATAATTTCATACCAGTCTCATCCATCCAACCCTTTTGATGTACATGAACAACTACGCCCGGCGGTATCTCAGATGGTTTCGGCATTGTTTTGCGCTTGAAAATGGTCATTGGAATAAGTTTAGTGCCATCTGCACAACATGAAAGGACAACAGTGTAGTGCATTTTTTCATGCCCACTCGCTTTAATCGTTACAGTTTTATCACCTTTCGTGGCAACGGTTCTGTTACTCAGTACACCAAATGTCAAAGGAGTTTCATCCATATTTGCGATTTGTCCTAGTTCCACACTGGTTTTCTTTCAATGAAGAATGATAAAGCGATGGAAAGACAACATTTTCTCTTCATACTCTTGTGGCATTTTCTGCGATATTTTGGTTTTGCTTCGCATGCTAAGCCCATGGCGCTTCATAAACCTATAACACCAACCTACTCCACCTTGAAAATCTGTTAGGTTACACTTTTGCACAAGCTTACGTGCGTGTATTTGAATCATCTTCATTGTAATTCCAATGCCATTTTCACGGTGTCCTTGAATCCATTTCAGAACGTCATCTTCTAGTTTAGGCCATTTTGCAGTTAGTCCTCTATTTGCACATTTTGTCTAGTTCATCCTTAGCAGCTCGCCAATCGCGAATGGTTTTTTCTGTTGGAGGGCCGAAGTGTCGCTCTGCTGCCCTGTTCCCATGTTCTTCAGCGTATTTAATCACATTGAGTTTAAATCCTGCATTGTATGAATGCCTTTTCGTTTTCTCCATGATCAGTAACATGAGGGTGCAATCACTTTACCGAAAAGTCCTGCTAGCTCCAGGAAAGGACTCTGTCTTGCTTCAGCGGGTGCCTCGAAGAAGGGCCACTGCTGCACGTGCGGGCGCGCACAGCGACGGCCGCCACTTTGAATCGGCCTTTGGGCGCCTCGAAGAAGGGCCGCTGCAGCACGTGCGGGTGCACACAGCGACGGCCGCCACTTTGAATCGGCCTTTGGGCGCCTCGAAGAAGGGCTGCTGTGGCGCGTGCGGGCGCGCACAGCGACAGCCGCCACTTTGAATTGGCCTTCGAGGCCAACGCAGACCAGGCGAGGGCCCAGTGGCAGCACAGGAGGGCTCAGGTGCTGGAAGCTTTTGCGGCGGCATGATCCTCGGAGACCACTCGTCGGGGGAGGAGGAGGAGGAGTCCATGGCGGCGGAGGGTGATCTGGAATGGCAGTACCCAGGCGACACGGGGTTAATAGAGGGTCACCCCCAACCCCCTTAGCAACAGTACAGGCTTTGCCGGGGATAGGCCCCCCCCCCCCCAGAACCTGTTGGGCAGGCTTACGAGTATAAGACGCACCTACGAGTATAAGACGCACCTGAATTTGGGTGGATATTTTTCGAGGAAAAAAGTGCGTCTTATACTCCGTAAAATACGGTAAAGCACAAACAGAAGTCAACCATGAAACTGGTGTCATGGATTAAGCATTAATTCAGAACTAAACAGATTTCCTTCCATGGTCAGCACTTACTTTAGCCTAAAAGAAGTTAAAAGTGAATAGATTTCACATGCTCCTATCCATGCCTTAGTTCCCTGTAACTTGCTGTTGAAGTGAGAAGCTCCTTGGGGATCAAAACCTTCTCTCCAGGCATCTTCAATCAATGACTGAATTTTGGGAATACAAGGAATTGATGAATTATCTAAAAAGTGAGAGATGGTGATATTAAAGTTGCAGCTAAGCAATGCTGAATTCAATCCAGTCAATAAGGAGTACTATGAATATATGTTCAGCTATAGATCAACTGGGCAGGTAAAAGCGAAGCTTAAAAGCTTGTGCAGTGTAATAGCTTAGAGGATAAACAGTAAGTCTCCAGTTCAAGTATTGCTTGGTTGCATTAGGCAAGCAACTGCAATGCAGGGATTAATTCTGGTTTGCAGAACTGGATTACCAAGACTGAATGGCAGCAAGTAAACAAAATTGGATTCAGTGATCTAAGGCAAACCTTTAGGTGGAACTCGCAATGAATGTTTTCTTAGAGACAAACTGCTTGTCTGTTGAAAATTGTTTCAAGGAGAAGGGTTCTAGTCTAGGGATTTTCCCCCCCCCCTGACATTCTAGTTTTCGACTATTATTATTTTTGAGTGGGGATACTCTACCATGAGAGTCTCCACCAGCAGTCCAAAGTGATGCAGCCCAGTACAAATTTACCACCACAGTGAAAAGTAGGCCTCAATATAAGATAGCTTTATATATGGGAGACCCTCTTTATTTGTGGGGGTTCTGATCTCGTCTACAACCACAGGTACAGAAACCGTGAACAACAAAACCTTACCCATATGGGAATCTAGGGGTTAGGTTCCTGGACCTCCACAGAGGTAAACAAAAAAGCAGTATGGTAGAAATGAGAGGAATAAAAGCACTATACCTTGCTCTCCAGCAATGCCTCTGCCGCCGCCGCCCCCCCCCCCCCCATTTCTCACAAAAAATAAATAAATCATGGATTTTTATTTATTTAAAAGAGCCACAAAGTGGTTCTGTGTTGCCTCCAGACCAAAAATGACACCAGACATCACTTCTGGTGGCTGAGGAACTGTGGATAAGAGGAAATAATCTATTTTACTAACTATGGATAAGGAAACTGGGTCTCTTAAGACATGACCGTGGACATACGAAACCACAATCCGTGAATCTATTCATGAGGGCCTCCTGTATTCAGCTTCATATTGTTTTAAGGATAGTGTGCTTATGAATGCTTGAAGTGTTATATCCAATGCTAATACCACCACCATGACAAGGTATATCATTCGGTGTATTCCAACCCTGTATCATTCAGCTGTTAACTTCTGGTTCCATCATCTTCATATGAATACTTTTAGTCAATTAAGTTGGCACCATTTTCCATCCTATGAAAAAGGATTAGCTACTTCGATCCACTTATTTATATCTTTAATCCACTGTGCATACACTTCAAGCTGGTTTATAACACAGGTCAACAGTAGATTATATTTTGACAGCAAGTGTGCAACCTCACAAGTGTGGCAACACTATTCTGTATCAAAAAAACATACCTTTTAAGCAATCTTTATAGGCGCTGTTTCTCATAAGGGAAGAAAGGAGCATTTGAAAGTTCCTGTATCCACAACCCCAGCCTTTGTCTCCTAAAGAACAATGGAAGTGATCCACTCCCATAGAAAGCCACACATGCTTTATGTCTTTGCATTCATTTTGATAGTAGTGGCAGAGTGCTTCAGTAATTCCTGATGAAGCGACACAAAGGTAGCAAGAGGAGGAAGAGAGAGAATATAAACCTGTGCGAGATTAGTACTGACAACGCAGTAAATGATCACCACTGCCAAGGTATATGCTACTCCAGCCAAGCAGTATTCTCTCTAATTTTTTTCATCTGTGTGCAGAATGAGTTTTTGTTCTGGGTGGCAGTGTGTGTGCACGTGCATTCAGAATGGGGCCTTCCCGATTCAACCTGAGCGGGATCTAAAATCAACTGAGCGAACACCAAAGAACTTGTGAGTGCACAGGCGCCTTAGAGGGAACACTGCAGCCAAGTCAGATATACAGAATAAAGCTTCAACTTCTTCTCTCAAATGGCAATAAAAGCTTAAGTATGGAATCCTAAAACATGCTTCCTAGTAAGCATCTAAGTAAGTCACCTTAAATGGTGCAGCAGGGAAATGCTTGACTAACAAGCAGAAGGTTGCTGATTCAAATACCCACTGGTACTATATCGGGCAGCAGCAATATAGGAAGATGCTGAAAGATACATCTCATACTGCGTGGGAGGAGGCAATGGAAAACTTCTCCAGTATTCTACCAAAGACAACCACAGGGCTCTGTGGGCGCCAGAAGTCAAAATTGACTTGATGGCACACTTTCCTAGTAAGCAAGCCCCACTGAGCATGATTTGCTTCCAAGTCAGCAAGCACGGAATTGTGTTGCAATAGAATAATTATTGGTAGGACTTCCAAAATAGGGTTAGTTCAAATATTTTCATAAAATTTCCATTTAAAAATCCATTGCATATTTTATTTGTGTATCTAACAGATTTGTACTCTGCCACAAACTTTCATCTTTGGATGGTTTACAGCGACAGGTTTACAGCGACATAAAACAGGTTAAAACACAGAAAATAAAACCTTAAAACAATTTAAAACTGAAGTCAGATTAAAAGGCTTGGGTGACGAGCTAAGTCTTCAAGCACGTTTTAAAAGTTGTCAGAGATGGGGAGGCTCGTATTTCAGTAGGGAGTACATTCCACTGTCTCGGGAAATCTACGGAGAAGGCCTGTCCCCGTGTGGCCACCAGATGAGCAGGAGGCAACTGGAGACAAACCTCTCTGGATGATCCAGTTGGTAAAACAATATTGCCTGATGAATAAACCTTGTGTATGCTACTATGAATGCTTATATACCACTCTTCAACCAAAGTTCACAAAGTGGCTTACATAGAAAAATTAATAATGCATAACCTTTGATTCCTTATCTTATAACATTATCTTGATATTTTAGGTCTGAAGGTCCATCTAAAATAAAATCCTGAGCAGCATTTATGATTGCTGCTAGGTGCAAACTCTATGAGCAGCATGGAATTGACATAGTCTATACTTTAAGTTTATATATTTTTATTTTATTATTACATACATACATGAGAAACATTTTATTGTGTGGCCTTGGGAAAGCAGGTCAAGACCTTGCTGTAAACAAAAAGTCCTTTCGTGAGTGCCTTGGGCTTTTAGAAATCTAATTAGCTTTGAACTAATTGAGTGCAATGGGCTTTTTCGGTCTCTTGACTTATGACAGTATTCACATGCCTCTAGATCTGATATGACTATGTTCAATTTATCGAAGTATTATCATTAATACGGATTACATGAATCATCGTGCCTGGGTCATGTTTCAAGACCCGATACAATGATGTGTGAAGCAGAACAATTTTTATGAAAATTATCTTGGAACACAGTGAAACTGTCAATCACGAGTGGCAGTTATTGAGTGTGACAGTTGGAAGTGGAGACTGGGAATAAAACAGTCTAAAACAAAGACTGGGAAAGAAACAGTCTCTGATAAGGACTGGGTGAAAAGGACAGTTCTAGGAAGAAAATGGGTTTAAGTTTTAATAAGAACTAAGTGTAAAGAAACTAGGGATGTGCAAATTGATTTGTACCTGAATCTAGCTGATTCGGGTGATTTGGAGACAAAACAAATCACCCCAGTGGTCCATTGGCTAGATTCAGATCCAAATCGAATCACACCTGATTCGATTTTAATCATTTCGAGATTCAGATCCCTCCTATTAATTTCCCCAGATTCCCAGCTTTCATTATTAGAAAAAAGAAAGAAAGAAAAAAGCTAAGCTCTAGCCCTTGTAGAAGTGGAGTTATGAAGCAAAATGTGTGGTCACTATTTTTCAAGTGTTTGGATTCTTTGCCATATAATAAATGTCCCTATGAAGATTCATTACACACCAAAGAGACTAAACACCTCAGAAATTCCTAAAATATAAACTGAATACCCAGTGGCTTGTGGGGTAGTTGAAACATGGGATGCCACTAATTTCCCACACCCACCTGCAGAGCAGTGGGGTCAAAATGAACAGAAGAAATGAAAGTGTGTAATGAAGACACCAAAGAATCGAAACACTTCAAAAATACCTTAAAAATAAAACTGAGTACCCCAGTGTGTGTGTGTGTGGTGGTGGTGGTGGTGGTAGTTGACACTGTCCCATGATAGTCAAAATGAAAAGAAACGAATCATAAGGATTCATTATGAGGAAATGTTATTGGACACCAAAGAATCTAAACATTTCAATATTCCTAAAAATTAAAATGAGTAACCCACTGCCTTGCAGGTGGGGGTGTAGTTGGCACATGGCAGTTGACAGTTGGCACTGTCCAGTGACAGTCAAAATGAACAGAAGAAATGAAGGTGTGCAATGAATCCTCATAGGGATTCATTATGAGGAAAAGTTATTATACACCAAAGAATCTGAACACTTGAAAAATGACTGCACATTTTGCTCCATAACGCCACTTCTACAAGTGCTAGAGTTTAGCCTTTTGCTTTTTTTTTTTTTAAATGAAATCCGGGGATCCATTTTAGGGTTAAGATATGGCAACTTCGAATTACCATTGTTTCCTATGGTGGGAATGTTCAAAATCAGTAAAAACTAAAAAAAAAAACCTCATTAAAAATCAACCAAGTGTCCCAATGCCTTTAAATTTGGGGTTAGGTGGCACCCATTGGGACCTACCGACCACCCAAATTTGGTGCCGCAGGACCTTGTTAAGTGGTCCAAATACGAATAGAATCAAAGCAAAGCAAATAAGACTCTGGGATGATTTGGAGGGTGTAGATTTGGATACAAAACAGATCAGGGGTGATTTGTGCTGGGCACAAATAGAATAAAAAAAATCGATTTGTGCACATCCCTAAAAAAAACCAAAATTCTGGGTAAAGCAGCAACATCTACATTGTAACTATCAACGGCCCTACTTGATAGTACAGTACAGAAATCTAAGAGTCATCTTTAATATATCTTTATAATTAATTCTCTTAGCCAGCTAGCGTGGAAATGTGGCAAGGCAATGCATGCCGGTGAGGGAGGCACCTGATTGGCTGAGCTCTGTTCGGCTGGCGGAGGCGCCTGATTGGCTGAGCTCTGTTTGGCCAGCGGAGGCGCCTGATTGGTTGGGCATTGGCCCGGGGCCATTGTGAGGAGGGGCCGTCTCGGCTGCAGCCTGGGCTGGGAGGCGGGAGGCAGTGGGAAGGACTGGCCCTGGCCTGGCACCAGAGGAGGTGAGTGGGACATGCGTGCCCAGGATTTGGCAGCGGAACTCTCGCAACAGGCTGCGAGAGTTCCGAAGTGAGGACTAAGGAGGAGAGGGGGAAGAAAGTGCCGGCAATGGCCGCCGGCCAGCGGGTGGAGAGAAAGGCGGCGGCAGGTGGGGGGGGGAGAGAAAGGCGGCAGCGGGTGGCCAGGAGGGTGTAAAAATGGCGGCGATGGAGCCCTTCTTGGCCAACTGCCGTGACTCTGTGTGGGGGGAGCAACGGGAGGGGAGGAAGGCTGGAGAGCGTGGGCTGGAGGAAAGGGGAAGAGAGGAGACCCCAGGGCAGGAGGAAGAGGGAGGGGAAAACAGCCGGCCCCAAAGCACCGCACAGATGCTCTGTGCGGGGTTGGCTAGTTTTATTCTTATTTTGTTTGAAACACCTCTGACTGAGTGATTCCTATCAGCAACCTTCCCCATGACTACAAGGCCATGTTATCCGGATAAGAAACCCTAAGTGTTACAGAGACTTCATAACAAACAAATGGTCACAGCAGAAAGATAGCTGAAGTGAACAAGCCTATGTAACCTTAAAAGTGAAAAACATCTGGAAATAAACTTCATACCACACACACACCCACAAAATCAGACCCAAACACCACAGACACATATAATTTTTATATCTTGGCTGCAAGGAGCAGTACCTCTATGGTCTATGATAAGCTTCTACAATGCAGACCACCACACAATACAAATCAGCAATGGCTAGTGAAATGATGATTTCTGGTCATCTAAATCAGGCCTGAGGAAGCACATATTTTCTTAAAATATTGACTGATATACTGTGCAGTGAGCCACATATTCAAGGGGGATTCAGGCTTGCTGCTTCAGCACCAGCCAAGAGCAGATGTGCAAACTTGTCCCAAGGCAGAGATTGCTCTGTGCCTCCAAAGCTGGGCCCCCACACTGTCCTAAGGTGAAGGTTTCTGTGCCTCCCACTGAGAATGGCAGGGCCTGGTTGCAGCTAGGATGATGCACAGCTTCAGAGTCACAGGGCAGCCTTCACCTTTGGATGGTATGTGCTCTTGGCTGGTGCATAAGCAACTGAATTCACAAGTTGCTGAACAGTGATGTCAGTCACTGACCTGAAGTCTTTGTCTTTCCATCATCAATGCCAAAAGCCAGTGATTCCATCATGCCAGCTTTTCTTTTATGGTATTCAGAAGGCTGCATTCTTCCCCAAGCCACTTCTTTTTCCATATTCTTCAGAGACTGCTGCTTATATCCTCCAGAACCATCCAAGCCATATTGTTGCTGTTAAGATAAATTGTGTATATGAAGCTGGTTAAAGATAATCCACTCATGTAGGAAAAAAATATGCATTATTTAACAGGTATGGTCAATGTTAACATCAGCAAATGCAGATTTGCTTTACACACAACAGTGTAACAACTAAGTTAAACAGAGTCATGAATATTTAGAAGTAATACAAAATTATTTCTGGAACTAGGCATGAATACAGTTAATCTGCAGCTAGAAATTTCAGTCTATCCATACAACAGACAATGCTTCATCAATCAATCATCTTTATTACAGTCAAAGACCAGCACAGGATATAGTACAGATACAATGAAATAAAACTCATTAAAATTATTATAAACCAGATAGATACACCTAAAATGCTGTGAATCCATGGCTATAATTAGCCTATAAAATAATAACTATAATTATGATTATTATGGTTATGATTATATTATCATTATGATTGATGAAATACAACTCTAAAAGCTGTGGGGTAATTAGTAAAATAAGATAAAGCAGGCTAAGCCTAGAAGTTGTAGAGAGATTAATAGAGTAGAGATAGAGCAGGAGTAATTATACAACTATCTTTAAAAGTAGGGCATAATAAAACTCATTAAAATTATTATAAACCAGATAGGTACACCTAAAATGCTGTGAATCCATGGCTATAATACTTCATCACTATTTGCCTCTAGCATATCAGGACTCAGTTTGCGTGGTACAGGGGCCCGGAGTGAGTCAGCAGTTCCTGTGTACTGCCTGCCCAGACAAGCGACCTATGGGCCTATAAAGGAATGCTTCCTGTAGCTACACGCCCAACACTGGCAGGGGCCTGTCCCAAGAACACGAGAGAGAGAGAGAGAGAGAGAGAGAGAGAGAGAGGGAGGTGTTTTGTTCTGCTTGTTTGGTAGTGGTGATTGGGTGGGTATTTTATATTGTAGCTTCTGTCTTGGATGAGACAGGTTTCTAATGTGTCTAGGTTTGTCTGGAGATGGGCAGGCAGACAAGGGGTATATCCACGGATTATGGGGCAACTATTCCAGCGGTGTTGGGGAATAGAAGAAGTAACATTGGCAAGTCAGCAGGCCATTATATGGGAATGAAAGTGAGAAATCTACTAGCTGTTTCCCCTTTCAGCTGTCCTGCCAGTGCTTTGAACTCAGGGAGCAGTACCAACCACCTACAGAGCCTCACCTTGCTCCTTTGTAATGCCAGGTTGATCCAGAAATTTTCCATGATCCAATTGTGGATGAAGGTCAGTCCAGAATAAATAAATTATCCATGATCTGATTTAGATTCAATTACCCTCACATAGACTGGCTTCCATCTTGGATATGGGACTGAAACTGCCTTGGTTGCTGTAGTGGATGACCTACGCCGGGAGCTTGACAGGGGGAGTGTTTCCCTGTTGGTTCAGGTGGACCTCTCAGCGGCATTCAGTACCATCGACCATGGTATCTTTCTAGATCGCCTCTCAGGTAAAGAGATTGGAGGCACTGCTTTAGAGTGGCTTTGGTCCTTTCTTGGGGGAAAGGTCCAGAAAGTCGTGCTGGGAGACTACTGCTCGGCTCTGTGGCCATAGGCCTGTGGGGTCCTGCAGAGTTCGGTTTTGTCTCCCATGCTGCTTAATATCTACATGAAACTGCTGGGAGAGGTCATCCGGGGACTTGGACTGAGTCGTCAGCAATATGAAGATGACACTCAGCTCTGTCTCTCCTTATCCACTAGGAAGGCAGTGGATGTTCTGAACTGGGAGCTGGAGGCAGTGATGGGTTGGATGTGGGCTAACAAACTGAGATTGAATCCGGGCAAGATGGAGCTACAGTTGGTCAGTAGGAGAGCCAACTGGGATGAGGAGATTCTACCAGTTCTGGATGGGGTTGCACTCTCCTTGAAAAAGCAAGTGCGCCGCTTGGGGTTACTGCCGGACCCAGCTCTGCTTTTGGAAGCGCAGATGGAGATGGTGGCCAGGGATGCCTTTGCACGGTTTCGGCTAGTTCGCCAGCTGCATCCCTTTCTCAAGAAGGCAGATATGGCCAAAGTTACCCATGACTTAGTCACATCCAGTAGTTCCTCTATTTTTTTTCATCTCTGTGTGGAATGAGTTTTGTTCTGGGAGGCAGTATCAAGGCAGTGTGCGTGGAGCTGCATTCAGAATGGGGCCATCCTGATTCAACCTGAGGGCAACCAAAATGATCAGGAGCCTAGAGCACCTTCCTTATGAGGCAAGGCTACAACACCTGGGGCTTTTTAGTTTAGAAAAAAGGATGACTGCGGGTAGACATGATAGAGGTCTATAAAATCATGCATGGTGTGGAGAAAGTAATTAGAGAGAAATTCTTCTCTCTCACAAATAACACTAGAACCAGAGGTCATCCCATGAAATTGATTGCCAGGAAATTCAGGACCAGCAAACGGAAGTACTTTTTCACATGACGCATAACCAACTTGTGGAATTCTCTGCCACAAGATGTGGTGACAGCCAACAACCTGGATGGCTTTAAGAGAGGTCTGGATAACTTCATGGAGGAGAGGTCTATCAACGGCTACTAGTCATCGGCTAGTAGCTAGACGGCTACTACCGCCCATGATTTGAATCTGGATGAAGGTGCCGACCTGGTATGTATTACAGAGACCTGGCTGGGGAAGGCTGGGGGCCCAGTGTGGTCCTGGCTTCTTCCTCCAGGCTACTCTGTTGAGGAGCGGGTGAGGGTCCGTGGGTGGGGAGGTGGAGTGGCTGTGGTCTATAAGAATAATCTTTCCCTTACCATGATCCCTGTTAGTGTGTTGGACCATATCGAATGTGAGTACTTAAGGTTGGGGACCACGGATAGACTGGGACTTCTGTTGGTGTACCGATTGCCCTGCTGCTCAACAGAGTCCCTAACTGAGCTGACGGACTTGGTCTCGGACTTGGTGTTGGAGTCCCCCAGGCTTGTGGTGCTGGGGGACTTCAATGTCCACTTTGGGACTAGTTTGTCTGGGGCGGCTCAGGAGTTCATAGCAGCCATGACAACTACAGTGGTCCCTCGACTTACGAAGTACTCGACATCCGAAGATTTCGAATTACGAACGACAAAAAATACCGGAAGTCGTTGCTGGTTTAGATGCGGCTTCCTCGACCTACGAATTTTTAGATGCGGTTTCCTCGACTTACGAATGTTTCCGGACCTCCGTGGATGCGCTTTTCGACTTACGAAAATTTCGACCTACGAACGTGCGTTCGGAACGGATTATCTTCATAAGTCGAGGGACCACTGTATGGGACTATCCCAAGTGGTCTCGGGGCCGACACACATTGCTGGTCACACGCTTGATTTGGTCTTTCACTCTGATCAGGGTGGTGCTCCGTGGGTGGGGAATCCTGTGATTTCCCCATTGTCATGGACAGACCACCATCTTGTTAAGGTCAGACTCACAATCGCTTCCCACCTTCACAGGGGCGAGGGACCTATTAGGATGATCCGCCCGAAAAGGTTATTGGATCCAATAGGATTTCAAGAAGCCTTGGAGGGATTTAGTGTTGGCTCTGCTGGTAATCCTGTTGATGCCCTGGTGGAGAATTGGAACAGCAAACTCACTGGGGCAGTAGACATGATTGCTCCTAAGCATCCTCTCCGACCTGCTTCAAAATTGGCCCCTTGGTATACGGAAGAACTACTGGGGCTGAGGCGGCGAGGTAGATGACTGGAGCGCAAGTGGAGAAAGACTCGGCTTGAATCCAACAGATCGCAACAGATAGAGCTCATTTGAAGACCTATGCTCAGGCCATACGTGCGGCAAAGAAGCGATTCTTTTCTGCCCGTATTGCATCCGCAAGTTCACATCCGGTGGAGTTGTTCAGGGTTGTGAGAGGGCTAGTGAGTGCCCCTCCTCCCTTGAATCAGAATCTGGAACCATCGATTACCTGCTGTGATGTGTTTAATGAATTCTTTGTGGAAAAAATCTCTCGTATTCGGACCGACTTAGATTCCATCTCCACAATTACTTCAGTGTCTGATGTGGAGGTGTCCAGTGACTCTTCTTGTATGATTAGGTTGGATCGGTTCCAGTTTGTGACTCCTGAGGATGTGGACAAGCTGATTGGAATGGTGCAGCCTACCACCTGTTCTCTTGACCCTTGTCCAACATGGCTTATATTATCTGGCAGGGGGGTTGCTGTAGAGGGCCTGGTAGAGATTATAAACGCATCTCTGAGGGAAGGCAGGATGCCTCCTTGTCTTAAGGAGGCAATTATTAGACCACTTCTGAAGAAGCCTACCCTGGATCCCTCGGACTTGAACAACTACAGGCCTGTCTCCAACCTTCCGTGGCTGGGCAAGGTAATTGAAAGGATGGTGGCCTCCCAGCTCCAGACAGTCTTGGATGAAACTGATTATCTTGACCCATTTCAAACTGGCTTTCGGGCTGATGGGGTGGAGACTGCCTTGGCTGGCCTGATGGATAATCTCCAATTGGCAATTGACAGAGGAAGTATGACTCTGTTGGTCCTTTTGGACTTCTCGGCGGCTTTCGATACTATCGACCATAGTATCCTTCTGGAGCGTCTGAGGGGGTTGGGAGTTGAAGGCACTGCTTTGCATTGGTTCCGCTCCTACCTCTCGGGCAGGTTCCAGATGGTGTCCCTTGGAGACTGCTGTTCCTCAAAATCTGAACTTTTGTATGGTGTTCCCCAGGGCTCTATATTGTCTCCAATGTTTAATATCTACATGAAACCGCTGGGAGAGATCATCAGGAGATTTGGTGCGGGTGTTACCAGTATGCTGATGACACCCAAATCTATTTCTCCATGTCAGCATCATCGGGAGAGGGCATAACCTCCCTAAATGCCTGCCTGGAGTCGGTGATGAGCTGGATGAGGGATAACAAACTGAGACTGAATCCGGCTAAGACGGAGGTACTAATTGTGCAGGGTCGGAACTCAAGAGATGATTTTGATCTGCCTGTTCTGGATGGGGTCACACTTCCCCAGAAGGAACAGGTACACAGTCTAGGGGTGCTTCTGGATCCGAGCCTCTCCCTGGTGTCCCAGGTTGAGGCGGTGGCCAGAAGTGCCTTGTATCAGCTTCGGCTGATACGCCAGCTGCGTCCGTTTCTTGAGGTGAATGACCTCAAAACAGCGGTACATCTGCTGGTAACCTCCAGACTGGATTACTGTAATGCGCTCTATGTGGGGCTGCCCTTGTACGTAATCCGGAAACTACAGCTGGTCCAGAATGCGGCAGCCAGGCTGGTTTCTGGGTCATCTCGGAGAGACCATATCACTCCTGTATTGAAGGAGCTACACTGGCTGCCGATATGTTTCCGGGCAAAATACAAGGTGCTGGTTATAACCTATAAAGCCCTAAACAGTTTGGGCCCCGGGTACTTAAGGGAACGCCTTCTTCGGCATGAACCCCACCACCCACTGAGATCTGCTGTAGAGGTCCGTCTGCAACTGCCACCGGCTCGTCTGGTGGCCACTCAGGGACGGGCGTTCTCCGCTGCTGCCCCGAGGCTTTGGAATACGCTCCCTAGTGAAATAAGAGCCTCTCCATTTCTGACAGCTTTTAAAAAGTCTTTAAAAACACATATCTTCACCCAGGCTTTTAATTAATGTTGTTTTAATTGGTTTTAATGCTGTTTTAAAATATTATTTTAAATTTTTAAATTGTTGTAATGTGTGTGTCCCCCCCCCATTTTTGTCTTAACAAATGTTTTACTTTGTTTTTATTTTGTTGTAAACCGCCCAGAAAATAATAAATAAGTAGTCAGAGGGCTATAGGCCACCTCCAGCCTCCAAGGTAGGATGCCTCTGAGTACCAGTTGCAGGGGAGTGAGAGCGGGAGAGAGAACATGCCCTCAACTTCTGCCTTTAGGCTTCCAGCGGCATCTGGTGGGCCACTGTGTGAAACAGGATGCTGATGGGCCTTGGGCCTGATCCAGCAGGGCTGTTCTTATGGGCTGGAAGAGGGATAACAAACTTAGACTGAATCCAGATAAAACGAGGTACTTATTGTGTGGGGCCGGAACTCAGGAAATGATTTTGATTTGCCAGTTCTGGATGGGGCTACACTACTCCAGAAGGTACGCAGTTTGAGGGTGCTTCTCGATCCAAATTTCTCCCTGGTGTCCCAGGCTGAGGCAGTGGCCAGAGGTACTTTCTATCAGCTTTGGTTGATACACCAGTTGGTCTGTTTCTTGAGATAAATGACCTCAGAACAGTGGTACATATGCTGGTAAACTCCATCCTTGACTACTGCAATGCGCTCCACGTGTGGTTGCCTTTGTATCTAGTCTGGAAACTGTATTTGGTACAGAATGTAGCACTGTAGATTGGTCTCCAGGTTATCTCGGAGAGAACTATACTAAAAGAGGTACACTGGCTATCAATATGTTTTCGGGCAAAACAGAAGGTGCTGATTATATCCTACCAAGCCCTAAACAGCTTAGGTCCTGGGTATTTAAAATAACGTCTTCTTTGCCATGATCCCCACTGAAATCATCTGGTGAAGTTCATCTGCAGTTGCCACCAGCTCACCTGGTGGCTACTCAGGGATGGGCCTTCTCCAATGCTTTGACAGGTTCTCCCTGCTGAGGTAAGAGCATCCCCATCTCTGATAACTTTTAACAAGGCAGTTAAGTCACATTTGTTCAACTGGGCTTTTAAACAGACTTACAGTTTTAAACTTTGTGTTACCGGTAAATTTTAATGTTTTAATTTGTAATGTTTTATTGTAAGCCACCCAGAGACATACATCTTGGGTGATAAAAATGTTTATGGTGGTAAAGATGTTAGTTTATATGTTGGGTGGTAAATATTTATTTAACAGAAATATGTTAAATAAATAAATAAATAAATATCTCCCAGCTCCAGAACGATACAAGCAGCATGCTAGCATTGCAGTTATGGAATGAGCTGCCTGCAGGAAGAGTAGGCTTTCCTATTGCAGCTGCCTTTGAAGTAGGCCAATTGAATAACTCTGTTTAGCACTGCCACTCTTGCTTGAGTTATTGGAAGTGACCTAAGCATTGTGATGTTCATGCTTTTAAATACATGTATTAAAAACATTACTAAAGAAAGCCAACACATTTTAACAGTGTTTCTTGTGTTCAGGCTTGTGCATGTGAATCATGCATGATCTGCCTTTCTAGTTGTGTAGGCACCGCCACAAATGCAGGAAGAAGTTAAAAGTTGCCAGCATGTCTCTGATCTCATCCTCAGTCAATAGATATTTTGGAGGAATACTAAATAATTTACTTAAAGCATCAATGGCCCTGTCCTTTGCACAACTATGCAAGTTAGTCCCACAGAATTCAGGTTCACTGCATCATTTGGCCCTTCATAGTAAAGTGTGCTGGCAAGTTGGTGTTGACTCCTGGCAACCACAGGGCCCTGTGATTGTCTTTGGTAGAATAAAGGAGGGGGTTACCATTGTCATCTCCCACACAGTATGAGATGATGCCTTTCAGCATTTTTCCTATATCACTGCTGCCTGATATAGGTGTTTACCAGTGAGGATTCAAACTGGCAACCTCTGGCTTGCTAATCAAGTCATTTCCCCGCTGTGCAATCATTTAATTATAGCTCCAACCTAATTCAAGTGACTTTAGTAGTGAACTCTAATAAGCTTTAATTAGAAGGCTGCACTCCTGGCAACTATTATTTACATTTCAGAGTTGAGAAAGCAAACTTTTAAAAAGTCTAATACATCAACAGAAAGGCAACACTTTCAAAGTTGTTCCTCTTTCTTTTGAGCACATTACCATGTGGGGACTCCTGTTTACCACATACATTGAGGCTCTAAACACAATCAATATGTAGAGCCCCATGGGTTTATGCTGGGAGAGTGGGCTTAGCCTGTTCTCTCCGCACATGAGCAGTCGCTCATTGCTAGGTGGCTGGATTGGCTGCCCAGACAAGCGGCTGCTTCGTTCAGGCGCTCTGGGAGTCGGGAGAAGGGGAGCGCCAACGCATGGTGCCTCAGTCCCCAGAAGGCACCGCACAAGTGCGAGGTACTTTACGGCCAGTGTGGCCAAAGTTAATGGACTGGACCCAGAATTTGGTTCAGAACTCAGGCCTATTTCCAACAGCAATATTCAGCTCAGAGAAACACTGATGCAAGGCCTCACTCAACTCTGAGTGAAGTGATTAACTCCTAAGAGACAAGCTGGAAGCTAATCCCTTACTTCCGCTGACAGAATGTTTATCATGTTGATCTCACCTATATTGTTCTGCCTTAGTCAAATACATTGAATAACTAGCCTCAAGCAGGTACCCCTTGGCTGTTACTTTAAACATTCTTTCTTAGATCATACACTAAGCAGATGTACACAAGAAGTAATTTAATTGCTATCTCATACATATAGCTTAAACAACCCCTTTTGACTTTTCTAACACTCTTTAGAGCAAGAGCCGCCAGGAGACTGCCTCTTAGGCAAAGACAGACCAACAACTTAAGAAATTATTTATTTTATTTATTTATTTTATCAAATGTGTACACCGCCCCAAACTTTCATCTCTGGGCCGTTTACAATAACGCAGTAATATTGTCTCCATATAATTATCTCCAAACATAATGCAGATGTTTGGAGAACAAAAGGAGCAAACTGCTTCCTGACAACAAAAAGACAGTATGCAGAGGATGCTGCTCTGAACTGGTCCAGCAAAGAAACAGTTTTGTCATAAGAAGGAAGTTTTATGATAAGAGTGACTGACACTTTGGAGATCCAGGATTGAAATTGCTATCTTGAAAGAACTCCTAGTGCAGGTCTATGGGAGCCAGCTGCTATAAAAAGGTGTCTCTGACATGGCAAATCAGCAAGCTTTGCCCAACCAGCAGATCTTTGCTCACAAGCAATCCCAGAGTCCGCTTTTCAAGCCACGGGGCTAGAGCAGTAATTCTTTCCATGGACAGGGACCGTCTGTGACCTCTGCTGCGCAGTGAGAAGTCAAGACTACCCAGCCATGGTGCTCTCTCTCTCTGCCTTGCTCTGAGCATCTACCACCAGCCTGCATAATTCCCAAGCTCCAGCAATGAACAAGTAAGTCCTTTGAAGCCTTCTTCATGAACCTGGTGAGATGCCTATTCAATGAACAGCTCAGCCTGATCCCCCTTCCCTCCTCCCTACTAATCACTGCCATCCCTTTCCTAAGCCCTCCCATCTTTCTCTCTAAATGTTTTATTGGGATTTGTTAGACAGCTGTAATTATTGATTGCACACACACACGATAGCTAGGCACATTGCACTACACCTTGAATCGTAAACATGTTTAATTTGGATGACCTGTTTGAATTTTATCCTGATGAGCAACTTTCTATAATAAAGCCCATTGAACTTTCTGAGTGTGTCTTCCTCTATCTCTGCACTCCCAGATCCTACATAGTCACCATCTCCAAGAACCAATTCAGTGTATGTATGATATGACTTCCCCTCTTTCCCTCTGAGCATATACAGAGTGAGAAACCAGGTGTAGTTCACAACAGTGCCTTCCTGGGGTCCCCCCTCCCCACGTGCTTAAGCCATGGCTACAAGCAGCCGCAGCTGACACACGATCAAACAAAAAGGGTTAATGGAGCACTCACTTTTAAGGCAGGCTAGCTGCCCTGGAACCACCAGGTTCATCCGCGAGCCCAGTGGTTCTCACAGGAGAAAATTGGACTGTGAGAATAGCCTCCATCTCACAGAAACTGAATTTCAGCCATTGTCATAGATCAACTCTTGATATCAGCTTGTCATGTTTTATGTGCTACAGAAAGAACTAACACCTTTGTCAAACATAACCCTTAGCCGACTTCCAGAATGAAAACCAACTTGATAAGAACTGGGAACTGAAAGTTGCTGGTTCCACTAGAAACTGTTGCCCAAATATGGGTCACAAATGCTACTGCTTGTGAACTAGAAGGTTGCGTAATTTGAAAAGCCCATTTATGCAGTTATGAAATATTGTCATTCTTCACGACAGAAACGCAAAAAACAAAACAAAAAAAATCCAATTCTCTACCCATACCACTCAGTTTCTGTATATCTGTCTGAATTAGTGTCCTTTCAGAATCTGGAAAATTCTGGATGGGTATATATTGGGCAGCCTAACAATGCTAGCCCAAGAGAACAAGCCAGCCAGCCAACCAATCATTGGAGCAATTCATTAGCCCTGGTTCAGGTACACTGTATTCAGGTGCAGGGCCAATGGGAGCATGCCAAGCAGCCACATCCTTGGTAGCCACACCCCCATTCTCCCCAAACACACCCAGTGTTCCTGGTCAGAGGGAGAAAGCCTCCCAATGTGCAGCATTTGCCTCTGCAGTCAAAGCCATACCCTAGAAGAGGCAGCGGGGTGGGGGGCACTGTTATGGAGTGCAGGGCATGGCCAACCTGCTCACCAGCAAGGGCTATTGTTTCCCAGCAAAGTTGTAACAAAACTAAGCCAATCAAAGCACAGCTTATTATTATGACAAAGTATACAACTGTCTTTTAAAGTGTGTGCTGTCAGGGACTGGAGTGAGAAGAGGCTTGGACTGAGAAAAAAAGAATCAGTCAGAATGAGTGCTGTAAGGAGTGGAACTAAGAAGATTCCACAGAGGCTTAGTCAGTCACACACATCAATCTTTCTCATGGAGGCCCCAGATCATCTGAAGCTCCCTGCAACTCAGGACCGCAAACCCAAAGGCTGTCTTGTAGCAACCACACACTGCCCCAGAGGAGACAAATATCACTGGATACTGAATTCTATTCAATAGCAACTATTTGCCAAACGTTCACATGTTTAAATAAATATTGACCCACACATTTACAGTAGAGTTTTTAAAAGCACATTTATTTCAGTTCTGTTAAGTAGTCATGTAGCAGCAATGCTGAAGTAACCCTATTTGCTATTAAGCACACTTTTTGATAAGACTCACATTTATTATTTATTTATTATTATTAATTTGATTTCTATACTGCCCTTCCAAAAATGGCTCAGAGCGGTTAACTAATTGCTACAAAAAGGCAATCATCTATTACAGTTACTCCTACATGCACCAAAGAGCTTAGATCCAAAGGGTGCCTTGGACAGACAAAAAGTTGCCCCTCTGTTTCCATCAATTTCTTCCTTTCTTTCCAAACCCCTGGGATCCAGCCCATGCTATTCTAGAGGTCTCCCAAATATAAAAGTAAAGGAGACTGCAATGGGCAACATAAGGTAGAAAACCCTAACTGCACAACTAGGGATGTTCACGAACCTGTTCAGAGGCCCTTTTGCGGGCCTCCGAACAAGTTCGAACAGTGGGAGGTTCAACGTTCGAAGGCAGGGAAGGGTGCACTTACCCCTCCCTCCACTTTACCCCTGCCAGTGCTTGGTATTTGCAAAGTCCTAGTGGGCGGCAGCATACCTCCCTGCTGCCCCATCTGCTCCCTGGCCAGAAGTAGCGGGTGTGCATGCTGCACTCATGTGTATGTGCCCGGCATGCACACGCATGCCAGCTACTTCCAGTCAGGGAGCGGATGGGGAGGCAGGGAGGTACGTAGGGACTTGCCATATACTGAGTCAGACCATAGGTCCATCTAGTTCAGTATTGTCTACACAGACTGACAGCAGCTTCTCCAAGGTTGCAGGCAGGAATCTCTCTCAGCCCTATCTTGGAGGTGCCAGGGAGGGAACTTGGAACCTTCTGCTCTTCCCAGAGCGGCCCCATCCCCTAAGTGGAATACCTTACAGTGCTCACGCATCAAGTCTCCCATTCATATGCAACCAGGGTGGACCCTGCTTAGCTAATGGGTCAAGTCATGCTTTCTACCACAAGATCAGCTCTCCACTCCAGATCTGATCTTTGACCAGATCTAGCCAGAGAATTCTCATCCACCCAAGTCCATAAGGGACAAGGCTACATTGGCACCATGGAGGCAGAGTGGGGAAAGACACAGGGAGATAGGAAACTGCCATATACCAAGTTAGCTCATTGGTCCATCTAGTTCAGTATTATCTACCTGGCCTGGCAGCGGCTTCTCCAAGGTTACAGGTATGCCCTATCTTGGAGATGCCAGGGAGGGAACTCGGAACCTTCTGCATTCGAGCGTGCAGGTGCTCTTCCCTGCAGGGCCTGAAACAACCCCGTATCTTAAGTGTTCACACATGTAGTCTCCCATTCAGATGCAACTAGGGCAGACCCTGCTTAGCAAGGAGACAATTCATGTTT
The DNA here is from genome assembly GCF_027244095.1 of Hemicordylus capensis. NCBI lineage: Eukaryota > Metazoa > Chordata > Lepidosauria > Squamata > Cordylidae > Hemicordylus > Hemicordylus capensis. The sequence goes on from NC_069657.1 coordinate 337,581,281, forward strand.
GCTACCACAAGAACATATGCCACCTTAAGTGGCGCAGCGGGGAACAGCAAGTATGCTGCCGCCCCGTAGGACTTTGCAAATACTGAGCGCCAGTGGGGGGAAAGCAGAGGGAGGGATAAGCAAACCCTCCCCCGCCCTTAACGTGCAAGCCCGGCCCCTGCCTGGTTCCATGCACATCCCTATGCACAACTGGAGTGTGGCATGCACAGCTTTGGAGACAAACAAAGTAATACACATAAGCATACTGCACCTACTTTTTATCTATACCGAAATATAAGTCTACCATTAATATCATACCTGTAGCTTTTGGAAATCTTCTCTTTCTTGTCTTGCTGCTGCTTCTCTTCTCTGCCTGTCTTCCTCATGCTGGAGATGCTTTGCCAATTCTAGATCACTCAAGTTTCTTTCTATTGTCGTACCATATTGTATAAAACAAAATAAACTCTGATAAGTATTAGAAGGTTTCAGGGAATTGGTTTTGTAGTATACTTTGTTTTGGGCAGGAGCTCTGCCAGATTTGATAATATTGAAAACCCCAGATTTTATATTTTTCAGGCTTAACGAGTTACACTATTTTCATTTGATAGAGGGATATTTTAAAAAAGACAACCTGTCTATTTAAGCCAATTTAACAAAGGCCAATTTCAACCCATTCTTCCACTGATGCTTTGTATTTCCTAAATAGCAATGCATACTAATTGGTATGCAACTTAATAACTTACACCTAAACAACAGGTTTATTACAGCATATAGGAAGATTTTTTTTCTCCACTGATGCCACTTTAAATTTCACTTAAGCTCCTTTTCCTAGCTTGCATAACTTTCATGCCTTGCCCTAATTCCTTTCCTACAAACATACAATATAACTAACACTAAAAAACTTTTGTTCATTGCACTCCATCAGCTTTCTGGATACGAGTTGCTCTATTAGGCAAATAACGGACTCAGTATTTTTCAGATACAAGGTCTGTAGTTCCTGGCCAAAGTACTTTATTTTCAAAAGAAATATGAAAGGAAAGGAAATGTCCTAGTTTGCTTGGGGAGAGTAAAACAGTCGGGGAGTTGGGGAAAGTAAAACAGTTTCAGGTGGGCTACGGGGTGGAGACTGCCTTGGTTGGCCTGATGGATGATCTCTAGTTGGGAACTGACAGAGGAAGTGTGATTCTGTTGGTCCTTTTGGACTTCTCAGTGGCTTTCGATACTAGGAGTATACCAGATCACAGATAGATGCAGTGGATGATCTTCCCAATTATATGCAGGACGCACCTCACCAGGGGCTGGATTTCTGTGTCTGATGATATGTGGTGGGTGGAGTGGGGGCGGCGAGCGGAACCTTTAAACGCAAGTACAGCAGGTCCTTACCTGCTCGCCCTCTTCCATGCAGCTTCCTGCTGCAGCAGGGCTCTCCTCAACAGCCTGTGCAGATGCCAGTTGCATGATCAGCATGGTGTCGCTGACAGCATGCTTGCATTTAGCTCTAACTAGGCTATTCTGAAGACAGACACATTTTTTAAAAACTAGTTTTTAAAAATTATTTTTATTCACTCTAGCTATAGGTACATGGTATCACAATATTTGTGCTGGTATGGTTTAGAACACTGAAAGATATAAAAATACAATACAAAGCTGGTGCAAACTTTGAAGAATTTCCCCCACTTATAGCACATTTTTTGTTCTCAAAACATAAATACTTAGTCATCATTTGTATAGAGTTTTCAAGTGTTCAAAGCACTTAGCATGCATTATTTTGATGCAATACTTACAACCACCCTGTAAGGGAAGTATTATCCCAAATTGCAGCTGAGGTTGACAGAGGGAGGCTTGTCTAAAAAAAAACAACCTATGTAGCAAGTTTGCAGTAGAAGCAAGAGCTGAACTGGGAAAGTCCTGATGTGCAGGTCAGTCTTTTAACCATTATACTACACCATTTCTACATGAAGAGCTAGCCACAGAATTTTATTTTAACAGGCTTTTTATAAAGATAAAACCAAGGCAGACATGCATATGCGCAAGTATCAACATCTCTTGAGAAGTACACAACATTTTAAAGCAACAAATACAGAACAGACATTTCATATTTTGAAACTGTCCCCTTACCTAAAAAGCTGCATTCCTCCAAGTGCAATTCAACGTGTTCCTGTATAACTGGATATTCAGTACAAACAAGGTGACACATTGGGCATTCATAGAGTCCCTGGCCATTTTCTGGAGTAAAAATAAATCAATCAAATTACTACTGAAGAAAAGCTAACTTTTTTTATTTAAAGAAAAGTTTGATTCTTAAACTCAGATCAACATGTAGGAACTGCAGTCAAAGATCAACTGTGCTGAAAATGAAGACAGTTTCAACATTCAGCCACACCTGCCAATCTGTATGAGGTATTTGATCCAGTGGTCCCTCTAATTTTCCCCCATCTCTGTGCAGAATGAGTTTTGCTCTGGGCAACAGTATCAAGGCACTGTCTGCACACATTCAAAGTTGGGCCTTCCTAATTCAACCTGAGTGGGATCTAAAATTAACTGAGCGGACATCAGAAAATGTGTGAGCTCACACACATGTGCCCACCTTAGAGGAAACAGTGATTTGATCATCATCCTCTTTTTACTTGGTTTATTCCTTTATGGTTTGTCTTCAGATTGCAAGACAGTGGGATTTGTTATACTTTGCTTTTTTTAGTACTAGTGATTTTAGGCATTTAAACTTATGTGTAAGCAAGAAAACAAAGTAAGGCTCACCCTACCACGTTCAACCAATGCTTGAGGAATTTTAAAGGTGCCTCATTTAACCCCACCATGGTGGCACCAGGCACTTTACACTACAAAGACACGGACCTAAAGCCTCATTTTAATCAATAGCTTATTTGCCAGACTGCACTACGAGTGTGATCTCTGTTGTATATGTTATTCTCGCTCTATACAACACACCGCCACATAAATATAACAGCCCAATATATGCTAGAGAGGGTTTCTTAACTTTGGGTCCCCATATGTTGTTGTACTACAATTCCCATCACCCCCGTTTGTGGCTGGGGATGATGGGAGTTGTAATCCAACATCTGGGGAGCCATGGTTAAGAAACTCTGAGCTTGAGGCACCAAGAGTTCCAGGTGAGACACCCCCATTCCCTATGTAAGGCAGTTCACACAAACATCTTTATCCCTGTCTCAGTCAGTGATGGCCTGCATGTGAGTATGAGCTAATGCAGATCCAATACCAGACAGATAGCTTTGCCCCGCCGATAAACGCGAAGCTTCTTTCCAAAGTGAGTCCAGGCTTGCATCCACGAGCAAACTGACAGCTGCACAGGATATACACGGACTAGCTCGTCCTCAGCGTCTGACTCACCGGGAGCAGGAGAGGAAGAAGCCGGTGCCGCAGCCGAAGAGACTCCCTGGGAAAGCCACTGTCCCTGCAGGGCTTTCCCGGACACGTCCATCTCCCGCTACGCTCAAGCGCAGTCAGTGCCGGCCTCTCGGGAACCCGGCCAGCCACAACTCCCCGGCAACGAAACCCAAAAACCAAATTGCAGTAGCCCGCCGTGTTTAGAAATTAAAAGCGGCGGGATGCCTTTTAAAACCGGCGGGGCGGGGGTGCCCCAGCAGCAACCTAAACGGTCCACTCGCCCGCACAAAGGGTGACGCACGCGCAGTCGCCCATCCCTGTACGCTCACGTGCTTCTTTGCTTTCCTTACGACAAAGCACTTTCGTTTCTCGATCCCGCTGCTTTTCTGTTTTGTTTTTCTGTTTCAAGCTCGGCCTCTTGCGCGTATACAGCAGCTGCTACCCGCGCCCCTCCAGTTCAACATAGGACTATCAATATGATGTTGCTGCTACCTTTTGCTTCTTGATAGACACCACATCTACGCTAAAGTCTGAGATTTCTGCATTGCTTTCTCTGAGAAGCACTCCCGTCCGCCCAAGGGGGAGGGCGAGGAGAAGAAAAATTAGCTTACGAAGCATCCGAGGAGTTCCCGGTGCAGACAACGGGAGTTGTGACTCTTGTCTTTTTCCAGCTCTATGTTTATGTCGTTGCCCAGCACGCGGGGAATGCTGGGAAGCGAGGACGACTCATTCTGGGTCTTCAGAGAGGCCGGAGCCTCCATCTTGAATTGCGATTCTGTCTCTTCCAAGGGGGAAGAACGGAGGTTGGCGGCCAGGGTCGACCCCAATGGGTGCGTGAGCGCGGCGGGGTGTGAAGCATTTGTGGGGGTTAAGTGCGACGCTTGCGCCGTCAGTAGGTTTTGGGTGGGGAGGGGAGGCAGCTGCATGCGCTCAAGGCGTTTCTTGCCGTTCCTTCCTACCCGACTGGCTCCATATCAAGGGGGGCCGGGGGAGTGGTCGCATCTCCCGGACTTCTTTGCACACTTCCCGCCATCCTCCCAACCCACACAAGCCCAGTACAAGCACGTCAGCTCTGCACACTCAATCTGGGGTTCGCGTGGAAAGTCGACTGGCCTTTCAGCAAATTAAGGTTGCAAGCCTGCAGAGCAACCCCCTCCCCCCCGCCATTGAAACTGGTAGGGATTAATATTCTAGTAAAGATGCACAAGATCAGGCTGCGCGATTAATATACGTGATTTATTCGTATTACTTGCCCTCCTCTCCATGGTCTTTTCTTCCATCGTGGCACCGGCGCAACATGGTTGGGGCGCACTGAGGACAGACCACCCCGGTTGACAGGCATGTTGGGAGCGGGAGGCCAGTCTCTCTTTTCTGGCATGGGGTGTTTCTCCTGGGACCAGGCGGGGAACCTTATGCTGCAGGGAAAGTGGGTGGTGAGATGAAGCCTGTCTTCTCCTGTGTCCAAATGGGCCCCTCGAGTCCTTAAACCACTGCCCCGAAGGGCGACAGGTACCTGGCGCCTGGGTGGAGGGGAACCAGTTCCTGTCCCTCTGGCAGGAGAGGGTTTCCTGGTGGCTGGTGCCCTCACTGGCTGCCAGCTCCCCTTTTGGAGGGAACACCCAGGGAGCCGCATAGGACACCACCCCGCTGTCCAGGGATTCCCTGGGGGCTGGGTGTGCTTCTTGATGGACATCACATCTACGCTAAAGTCTGAGATTTCTGCATTGCTTTCTGTAACAAACACCTGTCCGTCCAAGGGGGAAAGCAGGGAGGAGAAAAATTAGTTTAGGAAGCATCCAAGGAGTTCCTGGTGCAGACAACAGAATTCCCTGAGTATGGGCACTCTTCAAGGCCTAAGCCTGAGTGCTGTGACACCTGCTGTTCAAATTCTATATATATGGAGGACCTTTGATGGAGGTGACAGATGGGTTTTTGTAGGCTTTCCAGTCCCTTGCTCTGGGGGTGGGGACTGGAATGAAAGTCCATCATACCTACCACCCATCCATTAAATGCAGAAATAATGTGTTGGATTAGAAGCCCCGAGGGTCTTACTCCATCCTCTCCCATGGTTAGTACAACTTATAGTAGCATAAAGACATCTTTATCCCTCTTTGGTCAGAATTGCCGGGTGCACGTGCGCACGCCGGGCACGCCATTCACGATCGTGTGTGCCTGTCTGAGTGTGCTATCACGGCATGCGAGCCTGGTACTTCCATCCGAAGAGAGGAAGGGGCAGCAGGGAGGTACGTTGCCGCCTCGACAGATTTTACTGGACACCAGCGCTGGTTGGGGGGAAGCAGTGGGAGGGGTGTGTGCACCCTCCCCCACTCTTAAAGACCTAACCCTCCACCGCCGAATGGTCAAACCAGCAAGTGTTTGAACCTGTTTGGAGGCCTGTAAAAGGGCCTCTGAACAGATTCATGCACATCCCTAGTGTGAACAAGACTCCTGTGTAGTTTTTACAATGGAATTACTGGCATAGTGAATTACTTCTTACAAGAGAAAGTTACCTTGTTCTGCTAGCTTGGAGGAATCTTTCTCTGGATTCATGATCCCTCCACTGCCTTCGTTCCCACCACTTTAGCAGCATGTGAAGAGGAGATAGTGAGATGAAACTATTCAGGACACAGTTGTCAGATGATCAACATCATCAAAATATTGGGAGAACAAGAATGTGAAAAATATGTCAGATACTATTAGTATTCTCATTTTTCTCTACAAAAGAATGAATGGGAATGCATTCCTTAGAATAACCTTGTTAAAGGCTTTCCTCACAGATCCTGGGCTCAGTGTCTCCTGCATCCAAAGTACTAGGTAGTATCTACTTAGCAGTAGGGATGTGCACAAACCAGTTCAGCGCTTCTTTTCTGGAGTGCTGAACCAGTTCGAAAGTGATATTTGTACTGGTTTGGAGGCAGGGGGTCCTTTAAGAGCAAGGAGGGTGCCCTTATCTGCCCCACCACTTTTCTCCCGCTGGATGCACATTGGCCATATGTGTGGTGGTGTTCACCGGGGCTGCAAGGAGGTACACTGCTGCCCCACACGGACACCTTTTGGGAGAGCACTGGTGGGAGAAAAGCAGTGGGGCAAGTAAGGGCACCCTCCCTGCCCCTTAAAGGACCCCGCCTCCTGGGAGTGCACGAACCAGTTTGTGCACATCCCTACTTAGCAGTGGTGCTGAGGTGGTAGAACTGCCTCCCTGAGATGTATGTCTTCCCTGCTATCTTGTTGATGGGTTGTTCCATTGACGTTAGGTTCTGTGACTGGTCTGATTTTGTTTTTTCCAACAGTTGTCTTCTCTCATATTTTGAGGCTGTTTGTACCTGCGCCTGTGTCAGATGTTTGTTATTCATCTGGTAGACTTCCATATGAAAAGGCAGTATTAAACTATATAAATCATTTATTCTATCCTGTGCATTTTCAGGAGTATGGTTTCAGGTTGCAATCCTATACTTGGTCACAGAGCATGAAGGTAGGGAAAAGAAGGGCAGACAAGAAGTCAAATCACCCAGTCTTTGTAAGTTGGCTTGGAAGTAACACTTTATTCAATGAAACTTAAACACAAGTAAGTATGTGTAGCATAGCACTGAAAAGTAGAAATGGATTCCAAGGAGAGAGATGATCCTTAAGGAACGTTGTTTGAATGGTCTGTATAGTGCTGTTGAATTCAGAAGAGGATTTTCTATAATGAATAGTTGTGTTCAGTTTATGATCGTGTAAAGGTTAAGTAAAATACTAGTTCCTTAGCTGCATAATGGTGGTGGTTGTTTATGCGATTTCTATACTGCCCTTCCAAAAATGGCTCAGGGCAGTTTACACAGAGAAATAATAAATAAATACAATGGATCCTTGTCCCCAAAGGGCTCACAATATTAAAAGAAATATAAGATAGACACCAGCAACTGTCACTGGAGGTACTTTGCTGGAGGTGGAGGGGCCAGTTACTCTCCCCCTGCTCAATAAAAGAGAATCGCCATGTTAAAAGGTGCCTCTTTGCCAAGTTAGCAGGGGTTGTGAGGCCAGACACAATAAAGACTGCAGAGTGCTGTGCAAATGAAAAGTGGTACAGCAGTGACAAATAATAGCAGTGGAAGGTATGCACTATTAATATCTACCTTGAGAGAAGTCGATAGATCTTCTGCTCTTTGCTCTCTAGCTTATATAGCTGGAGGAATAGGAAAGCCACACTTTGGGAAAATTGAGGGAGGTACAGGGAGGTGTTGTGGTTAACATTAGGGATGTGCCCGAAACATTTCGGAGGCCATTATAAATATGTGAATATATACTCACAATATGTATGCAGATTTTCTCTCTTGGTTATTTCCCTTGCTTCCTCAGGCTTGCTAATAGTCTAGAAAAGAAAATGTAATGTGTTTGGTGTTCATTACTCTTTATTGTAGATACCATGGCAAGCCCAGAAAAGGATCATTATAGAATGAAAAGTTATAAAAACAATGCCCTTAATCCCCAAGAAATGCGGCGGCGAAGAGAAGAGGAAGGTATTCAGCTCCGGAAACAAAAAAGGGAAGAACAAGTAAGTCTCTAAACATTAAGCTCAGTAGAGCAGGCTACGTTGTTGAAGTTAGGGAAACTCTTAGTGTCCCTTGCATACTTGTATATGGAACTATGTGGCCATGGTTTGTTAAAACCATAAATGTTAGAGACCAATGGACACTTATAAGGAGAACATGAATGCCTATCCTCTGTTAGTTACCAGCTTCTGGTTCTCTGAGGTCTATAGGGTTGAGAGAGACAATGATATTTATCAGTACTACAGTAATAGTTCCATGATAGATTTTGTCTAGTTATAGTTCCCAAAAATATCTACATCGTTCCAGAGATTAAATTACTTCAGAATCACAGTGTTAAATGTTGCTCTTTGTATACCATATTTTCACACCAAGAACCCGTGGGTGACTCTGTTTTTTACAAATGGAAGGCGGGGCGACTTAAAAGGGTGAGGGCTGTGTACCTAAGGAGAAACATTTCTCTTCCCGCCATCTCTGATGCTCCCCACTCTCCCAGCCAAGTAAAAACAAACATTTCTCTCCCTGCCACCTCCATTGCTCCCCACTCTCCCTCAAGTAAAGCGGTTCTGAAGCCACAGTTTTCAGTCTCTTCTCTAGACACTCACACCTAGGGTTGTCTGCAACTTGGCTTCCACATCCCCCAATAAGGTCTAAGTGTCCCCACCCCGCGCTCCCTCCCTACAAGCTGGAGGCTGCTGCTTGCACTTGCTTTGCAAGAGAGTGCAAAGCAAGTGGGTTTCCTTCTTTTTTCTTCTCTATTGTTTGAAACATAGCACAGTTTCAGTCTGCTGTGCCTAAAGAAAGAAATTCATTTGCTGTGTTGCGGGGCAGGAGGGAATTCCTCTTCTATTTTTTGCATTCAAAGAGTTCCAGCATAATAGATTCCAGGCAGAAAGAACTTGCAGAGAGCAGCTGCATGTGGGCTTTCAAAGTATCTTTTCATGAGGATCCTTCTGAGATACGGGTGCTAGGCAGGTGCAGGCAGTTGCCCTGGGTGGGGACTATGCGTGAAAATATGGGAATGCTTCCCACAGTTGAGACCTTCTAGACCCATTTCAGACATAGGTGCCAAACAATTGAAAAGAGTTGCTGGATTGTATGTGTTTTCCTCTTTTTCAGCGGCTTGCCTGCACAAGCTCATGTCCCTATAACTCATTGGCACTTCTCAGTATTGCACATGACCATTGCCAAATTGGATAAAAATACAACTGTATATTATAAAACCATATTAAGCATGTCTCTTATAAAGGTGCTCGCAAAGTGAGTTTTGGATTGTTCTAGTATAGACTGATTAATTTCATGTTGGGCAAATTGATTTTAAAATTGAGAAACAGATAAAACTAAATGTGGACTAGGTTATATAAGCTTACTTTACATAAATATTGCTTAATATTTGACTCCTGAAAAGTTATTTCATCTTTTGTTTCTTAGTTATTTAAGCGCAGAAATGTTTCTCTGCTGGGAAATGAAGAGTTGATGCAAGAAAGTCCCATTCAGGATCCTGATGTCAGTTCTACTGTACCTATTCCTGAGGTAGGGAACCCCAAACTGACTTCAGGTATGTTGAGAAATAAAGTTAAACCTGCAATCAGTGATGATGACTTTTCATTTTTAGGAAGATGTAATTACATGTGATATGGTGCAGATGGTTTTCTCAGATGATTCTGAACAACAACTTGCAGCAACCCAGAGATTTCGAAAACTGCTTTCTAAAGGTAAGTCAGTGTTGCATTTCCTTTTTAACAAATCACGTTGCAAATGTTATTCAAATTACATGGGGAGGGGGGAGAAAGCATTTTTATAGCACAGTTTGTTGAACATTTTCATCTGTTTTTACATCACGTTGTTGTCATTTTTGTTTGGATATAATAAGTACCCAAAATCACTTTGTTCTTGTTTTCACTAACAGATGAAAGAATGACAGGATAGCAACTGCACAGTTGCTATCCTGTTATGTGTTTTACTGTTCATTGCTGCTCTAGTTACGTATTCATCCACTATATGTGTGTTGTAAATGGTCCAGTGAGCTGCTAATACAAAGCAACTTACAATTAATTGATGTTTTAAAAAATGAAAAGTACTTTAAGATTGAGCAATGAGTAGTCTGTTATTTTTATAACTTGATTCTTATCAGCTTTGCTCCAGTGACTTCTATAAATTGAACTGCCAGCAAAAATAATCTGGAAATCTGCTTTGGAAAGATGCCACATTATTGTCACTACAAAGTAATGTTATATGTCTGTTATACTGTACTGCTTTCAGGATATTTTGAGTGCTTTGACTATGTTAAACACAAATATTGTGTTCACTAGGCCCATGCACATTTGGAAAAAGTCACATCTGATCCTTATCCAACCTGATCCAATTTTGGAATTGAATTCTTTGCCTCCTGGGCATGTCAGATATCAGCTCAGAGTTGCATTTCTGGTTGGAAATCCAATTTAAAATGAGATTCTCCCCACCCGCCATAGAGGTGAGTGAGGAAATAAAAATAAATTGGCTACAAATCACCAGTTGGTCCTAGAGCCTTGAAACTGTTCACACTTGTGGAGAAGGTGGGCAAGCCCCCCTGTATTGAATTTGAAGAGGATTGGTCAAGTCCCTGGTTTTTGGTGAATTTGTGAGATTATTGGTTTTTTTAATGGCTAAATATGATGAAATCTGGCTTGAATTTTACAAAACGCTCTGGGTCTGAAGCCCTCACTAGGACTATCACTCCAACATCAAGTGGAGGAGAAAGGATTTCCTTTTTAAAAAATTTTTATTTCCTATTGAAGGAGCAGGCAGACCTTTTAAAAGGGATTTAAAGGACTTCACACTTTTAATCCCTTAATGGTTAGAATGGAAAGTGAGAAAATTCTTTCTAAACACAAAAACAGAAACATTCAAAGTACTTTCACTTTTAGTGCCTGTGCTTCTGCAGTGGTGGAGACAAAAATTAATATAAAATTAAAGGAATGTCCTGTCTTCATATCTAGAATGTCATGTAGATATGATGGAGTTCATATCTTCATACCTCAAACTTCATATCTAGAACCTTTTGTAAAGTTCTGGCTTGAAACAAGCCAGTTTTAGCCCTTTATTCGATATTTTAACCCCCTCCCCCCAAAAAAAAATTCAGAGGAGTGGCACATAGCTTTGGGGGTGGGGGGAATGACACAGAGTCCTACCCATGTGGACTTCATTTGTGCCAGATTTCACAACTGTATGCCCATCCATTCAGGAGATGGGCGGGGGGGGGGGGCAAAAGGGGCATGTTTTTACCTCTTTTCATGAAGGCAAAGGACAGATCCTTCCACATGCTGGTGGAATGATGGTCCAAAGAGCATCTTCCATTTCAGACATGTTTTTTTTAAAAAAAAAAAACATTCTGGCTTGAAACAAGCCAGATTTCACCATTTTTAGCCATTTTAAAACAAAAGTTTCAAAAATTCACCAAAAATCAGGAAATTGACCTATTATCTCCAAATTCACTTCCTCACATGTGTGGCAAGTTCCAGAGCTCTAGGACCAACCTAGAGTGATTTTTAGTGCATTTTTATTTCCCTTTTCATCTCTGGGGTGGAAATCCTATTTTCTGAAGGTTTTTAAACAGCGGTTTCCGCCATTTTGTACCTTTGATCTCCACACATGAATTCCAACACCACATAGGATATTTCTGACCTGATATCAGAAATGTCAGATTTTTTAAACTGACTTTGCAAATTTCAGATGAATTCTGACTTTTTGGATCCGAGTTTGCACAGGCCTAGTGTTCACACTATTGACAGTGGTAAAGCACTTTGTTAAAACTGACATGCATAATGAAAATAATCCAAATATGTAAGATGAACAAGCAACCAAATTTTTAATTGAAGAATTCGTGGGGCCACTTTTGATTTTTATACTTCAATACACAGTGCTTTCAGTATTTAGAAAAAAAGATTGAAGGTAATGTGAAGGTTTTAGTAATATTGTTGACAAGTAGGGACTCCTCAGGAAATGCTGGAGCTGCGAAAGGCAAGGCAGAGAGACACACAGATTTTTCTCCTTTTGCCTACCATCACCGCACATACCCCTCCTTCGTGATTACTTTACAGGCCTCCACTTGCGGGGATTATCTTTGACTCAGGAGAAGAACACCCTTGAGCCCAAGGCTATCAAGCCTCCACAGTGGCTGGATGACTAAAGTGAGGCTACCCCTGCTCAACCCCTATTCACTGTGCAAGATACCATGGGGAGTTTGCTTGGATTCAGGGCATGAATGCTCAAGACCAAAAGGGTGGGATATTTGTGTGGAATAAGCTTGTTCCTCCTTCCATTTGACCTGAAGCCATCATGGGGGTTTGTGCTTGGTTGAAGGGACGCAAATGGAGGCCTGCTTTATATTTTTCAGACACCCACACCACCTACCCTGGCTGTTCAAAGGCTTGCAAATGTCTGCTGCTAGAGGACTTCCTTGGTAGCATGAGGGCAGGGCACTTGTGGAACTATCTGCTGATACCAGTTTTGGGCCTTGGGGAAGTGAAGGCAGGAATGCTCATGTCTGTCCCATGAGTTTTGGAAAGTAACAGTGGGGTCTGTTATGGGATCTTCTGAGATCCACCCTGCAGAAGCATCCACATAATACATTTTTAAACTCTATGGAGTGCATAATCAGTGTTTGGAATTCACTGCCATGTCTTATGGTAACGGCCAATAGCTTATATGTTTTTAAAAGGAGTTAGACTAATTCACAGAGATACATCTCTCACATTAGATAACAACTATCTAACATGATAGTTGTGGGCTTCCCAGAAGCTCCCATTCTGTTACTGTGGGGAACAGGAAGCTGGACAAGATGGGTCTTTGGTCTGATTCAGCAGAGGTCTTATATTCTTAACTATTAGAATTGGAAGGCTGGCAATGAGGGATAGATTATTTTTAAAACATTAAGCAAGTCAAAAGAGAATTAACTAATCCTTTTTACTTTGTTGGAGTGTTTATTGCCTACACTGGCTAAACAAAACCTAGATGGTATCCTACCCTTTTTCGAAGGAGCTCTTCACCAACTACATTCCCGTGAGCTAGTTCAGGCTTGGAGAAAGTGACTTGCCAAAGGATACCTTGGTGAGCGTTGTAGATGAGCAGAGACTTGAGCTTGTTTTCCCCGTCTCCAAAACAACAATAGCTACTATACTGCACTGGGTCTGCTGCAGTTGACTTCTTGGTTTGTTGGGCTTTACTTTGAACTAAGTGTTAACTCTGAGGTAATATTTGTTTTCACCAGTTCAATTAATCTTTATTTTTAGAGCCTAATCCTCCAATAGATGAAGTTATACAAAAACCAGGAGTTGTGCAGAGATTTGTGAAGTTCCTAGAAAGGAATGACAACTGCACTCTTCAGGTGAGTTTGCTTGACTATATGTGCTGAGAGATAGTGATAGTTTTCTCTTCCTGTTTTAACATCCATTTCCAGACCTTTTGGCAACTGATTATTCAAGCCATTAGAATAACTGTTTTGTAATGGAAAAGTTGGGAATGCGGATGAACAGTGCAGGCTCAAAAAAAAAAAAAAAAAAAGGGATGCGGAAGTAAAGTTTAAAGGAGGAAGTAACTGACCTGATACAGTTGTAGAGTGGCCAAGAGCACTGAATTAGGGCACTCGGAAAGAAGAGCTAGCTGCTATCAAAGCCAGATATGGCTTCTCCCCTCCACTGTGTTAGAGAGAATGATTGGTTGTGGGAATGATACTGACTTTTGCCCCAGTATATCATTAACGGTACAATCCTATGCATGTACACTTAGAAATAAATCCCACTGTATTCAGAACAGCTTACTCCCAGATAAAATGTGTATAGGATTACAACCAGTGTTCCCTGTAAGAGAGATTCCCAGATGTTGACTAAAACTCCCAGCAGTCCTACTCTCGCCTTCAAACCTTTCGAACCGCCCAGTGTTCGAACCTGTTCGGAGGCCTGTAAAAGGGCCTCCGAACAGGTTCTTGCATATCCCTATGGCAGCTACATGGTGCAGGATCCCATCCACCCTCCAAAGCATTGGGATTGTGTCTCATTATGAATCCTTCAAATGCACAGCAGAAACATCACTGCATTTGTATAGGCTAAATCACTAAGTGATAGGTACTGCTGCAGAAGTACTCCTGGGACTTCTTGCTGCTAATATTGCCAGTATAGTCTTCATTTTGCTTCCTTCATAGTTTCATATGCAGTGTTTTCCTTTTCATCTGTCATCATTCTATTCAATTTCTTTTGGATGATCATTTTATTCTACTTCTATTAAATATGCCTTCCTCCAAATAACTCAGGGCACACAACCTGAGTACATGTAATTCTTGGAACATTAGGTTAGGTTGCGAGGCTTGCCCAAGGAAGCTTGCCCAAAGCTTCCTTGGTGGCTGGGCAGGAATTTCAGACTATACCACTACCTGCCTGGTCCAGGGACAATGTGTGTTTGTTTTCCCCCAATAAGATTTTTACAAAGATGGGATTAACTAGTTAGTGGTGTTTGTTTCTTTATAAGAAATACTTTGAATAATTGCATTTATTTATAATACCTTTAAAATGTGTGCAGAGTCTATGTTGCATACTGTGTTTTATTTATTGATTATCTGTCTCTTCCCTTCCCTTCCCTCCAGTTTGAAGCAGCTTGGGCTCTTACAAATATTGCATCTGGAACGTTTCTTCACACCAAAGTAGTAATTGAGACTGGAGCTGTCCCAATATTTATTAAGTTGCTGAACTCTGAACATGAAGATGTCCAGGAACAGGTAACTTCTTATGAATTTTGACTATAAATATTAAATTCTGGGTGCTAAAATGTTGGAATCCAAAGAATTCAGGAAAAGGTAGAGTATAGTCTTGTGAAAAGTTGTAACATTAACACGTATTAATTTACCTATTTTTATAGTCCAGCCTTTTCATTTTGGACACTTAGGAATTCATTGTTTGGTATAATCAATGGGAGCCATAATCCTGTATGATATGTGTGACATGCAGTATTCCAGTACAGCCAGTAGGTTTTAGTAAGAATATATGCTAAATTAAATAAAATACTACTGTGTCTTGGATAGAAATGATTTTTTTTCAGTGGCAGGGAGTGGGGGATTCTTTTCTGCTTGGCATCAAATAACATTAATTATATACATTCTTTGGGAGCTTGATCTACTTTCAGTGCTTCCTGCCTACAATTAAAATAGGCACAACACATGCTGGACCACTTTAATGACCTGAGAATGTGGTATAGGTAGCACAGATCTGGCACCTATCTGAGCATCCCACACCTGTAGCAAAATAATGATCCTTGGTTGAAGTGAGCAATGGCACATCAATATTTTCCAGTGGCTGCTATTGTGATATCACAGAGATTGTACTGGCATTTTCTTTCCTCATCTTTTGAGCCCTCTTCTAACATAATGACAGCTTTTACATTAGGGCTGCAACATAAACTCTCAGGGTGTTTGTTTTCTTTCATTTATACTAGTGGAGTAGTATTAGTAATAATTAACTTGTAGTAGTAATATTTGGGTAATAGTATCTTATGAGATACTCCTGAGTGTTTATACATTTTGTTTTCCAAAATTTTGTACTGTCAGAACTGAAGAATCACAGGCGAGCTGGTAAAGAGCTTTTTTGAACTGAATGTTTAAATATTAATTTAACACTTTGTTTCTAAGGCAGTGTGGGCTCTTGGTAATATTGCTGGAGACAATGCAGAATGTCGAGATTATGTGTTAAGCTGTGGAATACTTCCCCCACTCTTACAGTAAGTACTGAACACCTTGTGTAGGTCTAAACATTTGAATTATCTGGTCCCCATAGCTAAGCAGGGTCTGCCCTGGTTGCATCTGAATGGGAGACTTGATGTGTGAGCACTGCAAGATACTCCCCTCAGGGGATGAAGCCGCTCTGGGAAGAGCAGAAGGTTTCAAGTTCCCTCCCTGGCTTCTCCAAGATAGGGCTGAGAGAGATTCCTGCCTGCAACCTTGGAGAAGCTACTGCCAGTCTGTGAAGACAATACTGAGCTAGATGGACCAATGGTCTGACTCAGTATATGGCAGTTTCCTATGTTCCTATGATGTTTAATCAGTAGCTTAAGTGTAAATGCTATTACAGGTACCTTGCTGTAAGAATGTTTGATAACTTTAAAAATATTTCAAAAATTAATTAATTAATTCCATATATTAAACTAAGGTCATATAAACGAGGGAAAACATTACCTCTTTCAAATTAATGTGTTTATCTCTTGTCAGATTACTAACGCACTCTAACAGACTTACAACAACTAGAAATGCAGTCTGGGCACTTTCAAACCTCTGTAGAGGCAAGAACCCACCTCCAGATTTCAGCAAGGTAGGTCCACAAGCAAACTCATTCTGGAGTCTGAATTGTTGGGTCAATCATCATTCTATTTCCAGATAACCAGTGTAGAAAATTATCTTTATTATAGGATAAAACTTAATTTTTATTTTCCAAATTGCCCTGATTATCTTTGCTTGCAAAGTAACAAATTGTCAAAACAGAATTGCCATTTGGTATAACAGAACAAAACTTTTTAGAAATTAACTGTAGCTTCATTTTTAGCTTACTTTCCATTAGGCTTATGAGATCATCCAGCATACCATGTGCGTGTTATCCCCCCGCCCCATTGACTTCGCAATGCCTGAACTAGTATGAATGAAACTAGGTACAGTTGTAGGGTCACATAAGGAGAACTCAGTGGTGTCGTTAGTGATGATGTCATCCACCACAATTCTAGATGGTAAGCGTTTGAGGCACAAGTGGGCTAACTTGTGAACTGCCTAACCAATTTGAACCAAATTTGCTACAGCTGTAGTGACGCATAGAGAGTAGGGGCACCTCAGTGGTTTAGTTTGTAATAATGTCATCCACCCCGTTCCAAGATGGTGGACACATGAACATTTGAGGCGCAATTGGGCTAACTTGTGGATTGCCTAACTGATTTGAACCAAATTTGCTACAGGTGCAGGGACACATAATGGCTCAATGACATAGTTTGTGATGATGACATCCACCCCAGTTCAAGGTGGCACATGCATGAACATTCGAGGCACAAGTGGGCTAACTTGTGAACTGCCTGATATGGACCAAATTTAGTCCATTTGTAGGGATAGTGAAAGGAAAGTAGGTAGAGAGTTCATACTAGAACAACTTGTTTGGCTTTGTATTAGGCATTCAATGCCATAAGCTACAGCAAATGAAAAACTAAACCAATTTTAGTATTTGGGCAGCTACTTCTGATGTTTTGGGAAATTCTGAGTATAGACCAACTACAAAATGAATGTTGCTCACTTCTTTCTAGATATTCTCTATAAAGAAAATGCAGTTCTACTTACAATTAGGTATGCTGAAATCGCCTTGATCTTATTTGAACTTAAACTTACATAACTGTGCACTGAATCATAGCCACTGAAATGAGTGGGATGAAAGTTATAGTCCACAATCCTTTTGCTCTAGAGTACTCCAGTTGAAATTGATGTAGCTGCTTTTAAGTCATTTGTTGATTCATCTAAAGTGTAGAAAGTATTGCAACTTATAAAATTTGCTTAATCGTTACAGCAACTTAGGACGTACCTTAGTATTAAGATACTTTAATACTAATCAAGGAAATTCTTCTGTTTAGGAAATTTGCTTGCAAATTTAGAAAATTGTGCCTGCAACCATAATTGAAAATATGAAATGTTATAAAAGGAAAATATCTGATCATGTCTCTCATTATCATTAAACTCTTAAGGTACGTCCTTGCTTAGGTGTCCTGTCAAGATTACTGTTCAGCAGTGACCCAGATGTATTAGCAGATGCTTGCTGGGCCCTTTCTTACCTTTCAGATGGACCAAATGATAAAATCCAAGCAGTTATTGATTCTGGAGTCTGTCGAAGATTAGTAGAACTTCTCATGTAAGTCCCTTGATTCAAATAGTGATTTTATTGGGATTAATATGTCATATTTAGTCTCTCTGCATCCATTCCCTCCTAACTTTAGGCCTTATGTGAGATCTTTCCCTCAGCCTGGGCCATGTGAAGTGATCATCTTCATCAGCATTTACGATATCTTAAGTGGTCTGTGGCATCACATGAGCTCATTCAGAGGCCACAGAGGGAGCTTATGAACTTAACAAGAACTGAACCATTGTAGCCTGTTTTTCATGCCTGGCTTTCTAAAAAACTTGTGCATGTTTTGTATATAAGAAATAAGGCAGAGGCCAAGCACAGTTTATTGGTTCAACCTCTTTGCTATTTTATCTGTGTCTCATGAAATTTGCATGATGTGATATGAATGGATCAATGCACTTTATGGTCTGAAAACATTCAGAATAATTTAATTTAAATTATTGCCAGCTCTAATCACACTCAAGATAGAGACTGTTAGTTGGAATGGTTGACGCTCTACAAAAAAACAAAGGTTAGGGTGTGAATCTTTGTCTTGTTTATATACAGTACAATACAATGCTAGACTTGAAAGACTTATCAGCAACAACTTTGGCTGCGTTCAGACATAGTGCAAAGCCAACCATCAATTATCTGCAATTGTGTTTCAGTATAATTTTTTTTTTAAAAAAAATAGGCAATTAAAGGGTTAATTTCCACATAGCCACAGGCTGGGAATTGGGAGCCTCAAAATGGCTGGCTTGCCTGCTTTATTTATTTATTATATTTCTGTGCTGCCTGATATGTACATCTCTAGGCAGTGTACGAAATTTAAAATATTTAAACGTTAAAAATTAAAATACATGACAATAAAAACAGAATAAAATAGATATTAAAACAAGATTTAAAATTATTAAAATTCTAATTAAAAGCCTGCGAAAACAGCAGTGTCTTGAGGTTCTTCCTGAAACCAAACAGAGAAGGAGATGCTCTTATTTCAGTAGGGAGCATAGTCCAAAGCCCCAGGGCAGCCATCGAGAAAGCCCGGTCATGGGTCACCACCAAATGAGCCAGTGGTATCTAACCAGACCTCTCCAGAAGATCGTAACAGGCAGCAGGGTTTATGACAAAGGAAGCGTTCTCTTAAATAGCCTGGACCTAAGCCATTAAGGGCTTTGTAGGTAAGAGCCAGCACTTTGTATTTCTCCCGGAAACTCATTAGCAGCCAATGCAGTTCTTTCAAAATTGGTGTTTTATGGTTCCTTCATGTTGTCCCAGAGACCAATCTGACTGCCACATTTTCTTATGAAGAAAAAACATGGAAAATTGACAATTTTCAGCTGATTTTTGTTGCAGATCACAGTAGGCCACTTTCCCTGGAAATTTAGGGCTGTCTCTCCCTTCTAAAAAGCATTTTCCCAACCTCTGGGAACCTAACCCCCACAATCCCATTGCTCCAATGCCTCCATATTTGTGGTTTCCATATCTGCAGAAGCAGTGGAGGACGGAACCCCCATGAATATAGAGGTTCTCCTGTATGTTCCCGCTGTTTCCTTTTACATCTGAATTCACAGACTGTTGACAAACCACAGTTAGATCATTGCTCCACTTCAAGAGAGCTGCAGCACCATGGAGATGGAAGTGAACTTAGTTATGACAGATTTGTGTTGCTAGTATAATTAGAAGCTCAAACCATGGCTGTGGGTTATTAACTGTGGTTAGCAACAGCCATGATTTCATGTTGAGCCTGAACCCAGCCTTTATTTGCACTTTCTTTAGCAACATATCAGAATTTTAATGAAGAAAACATCACTTTTTAATTCTTACTCAGGAGTAGCAAGCTGCTCCTGAAACTGAAACTTTCTCATTTGGCA
The DNA here is from genome assembly GCF_027244095.1 of Hemicordylus capensis. NCBI lineage: Eukaryota > Metazoa > Chordata > Lepidosauria > Squamata > Cordylidae > Hemicordylus > Hemicordylus capensis. The sequence continues at coordinate 337,600,892 of NC_069657.1, forward strand.
GATCTAAATGGATGCACCTGCAGTAGAATGGTCAGCTAGAAAGAACTTACTTTCAAGCAATGACAAAAGCACTCTCAGCTAGCAGCAATCATATCTCTGTGCAGACATTCCAGGAATATTGTGGGGAAGTGATATTCCTTTTTAAAGTAATATACATACTTCCCCTGTAGCCAACCCAGGCGTGAAGCAATAATCAGTTACTTCATCCAGGAGCTGGTATAAGTGCATCCTAAGAATATGGACTAGGAAGTTCTCAGTTCAACTCTTAATTTCAGCCTCAAACTCGCTAAGCCTTTGGGAAACCTCTCAGTCTCAATATATTGTCCATGATAAGTGGATGATAATATTGGTCAACCTCTCAAGGATATACTGAAATAATATCTGTACTTTGAATGCTTGAATTCTGTTACATAAAAACTAAGTAGTATTATTCCATATAAACCAGATATGATCTTATGAAGGAGCATTGCATTAGGAACAGGTTCTTCCCAATCCTGACTCTGGTACATGTTATGTTTGATCACCTTAAATGGTTTTACACTTGTGTTTTCTCCAGGCACAATGACTACAAAGTGGTGTCTCCTGCATTAAGAGCAGTTGGAAATATTGTGACTGGTGATGATATTCAAACACAGGTAAGTAGAGATTTTTAACGTGCAAAACATTGCTATGTCTGATGGAGTAATTTTTTAAAAATGACTTCTTCAAGATTGCATTTGTATACTTGGTCCTTACATTATGCCCCCAAACCATTAGATTTTAAACAGTGCCTGATGTGTGAACCGTTGAAGTATTTACTTTAGGCCTGTGCATCTGATTCTCAGATTCCAACAAAATGTACCAGTATCTTTGGCGCCATGCAGATATTGACACTCGTTGTGCAGCCAGTTCCACACAGTACCTGCCACTTCCATTGTCCGGAGGGGAACAGGAGGGTGTGAAAGGGATGCTGGGAGGCCACATGGGGACATCTTGGAACTGTGGTTCCTCCCAGCACTTCCCCATGAGTACAGGAAGAACTGCAGTTCCCAGATGTCCTGTTCACCATCCTGGTGTCCCCTTCACACCCTTCTGTGGTCCCTATGGCCTCCAGTTCAAGTGAAAAGGCCTTCCCGGCCAAGGAAATGACCACTGGATGTGCTGGGAGCACCTGCATCCATGCAGTGCCAGAGTGATGATGCATTTTTGTCAGAATCTGCAATTCCAAGGACAGGCCTGATCTCTTTATTACACCTAGAGAACAGTACTGAGATCTTAAAAGGATGCATATTTTTAGCACCAGAAATTGCTTCAGTGGAGCAATATTGCCCTGCTTTGCTAGGTTTGAAATTAAACAGCAGCGAATGAATTGTCATCTTATGACTGAAACCAGATCTTCAACTTTTAAAAGATTTTTTTTATTCTTAAAAGCAGACCGTCACACCTTAGTGTCCAAGCATAAATTAAGAAGGCTTTGGCACCTGAATGAATATATATAAATATACAGGATGATGAATGCATACTCTAATTCAAGGGTTCCTAATGGGGTACTAGATCAAAAAAGGTCTTTCCCTGGCTTTTCCTGCTAACGGTTAGCAGGTCTCCCTATCCGTAGGGTACTTGAAGGGCTCCCAGGGATGCTCAGAGGCCTCCTGCCTCTACAGCAGCCCTGGATTAACCATAAGGCCAAAAAAAGCATGTACTTAGGGCATCAAGGGAAGGGGGGCACCACAGAGTTTCCCCCCTAACTATCATGCCCTTAACTCTTTCACTGAACATAAGAACAGCCCTGCTGGATCAGGCCCATGGCCCATCTAGTCCAGCATCCTGTTTCGCACAGTGGGCCACCAGATGCCTCTGGGAAGCCACAGGCAGGAGCTGAGGGCAACCCCACTCTCCTGCTGTTACTCCCTGCAACTGGTACTCAGAGGCACCCTGCCTCTTTGGCTGGAGGTGGCCTATAGCCCTCCAACTAGTAGCCGATGCTAGACCTCTCCTCCATGAAGTTATCCAAACCCCTCTTAAAGCGATCCAGGTTGTTGGCTGTCACCACATCTTGTGGCAGAGAATTCCACAAGTTGATTATGCATTGTGTGAAAAAGTGCTTCCATTTGTTCCTAGATTTCCTGGCAATCAATTTCATGGGATGACCCCTGGTGCTAGTGTTATGGGAGAGGGAGAAGAATTTCTCTGTATCCACTTTCTCCTCACCATGCATCCTCTCTAATAAAACGCTTGGTGTCTGTCCGTGGACGGACACCAAGCGTGTGTCCGTGCCTCCCTGCCCTGTTCTGGGCATGCGCCTCCCTGCCCTGTTCTGGGCAAGGGAGACACGATCGCCGGCACCCGGCAGCCATCTTGGGCAGCCAGAAGCGGCCGCCCCGGAGAAGCGGCGGCGGGGGAGAGTGACCGAGGCAGCGGCAGAGCCGCTGCCTCGGCCGAAAGAGACAGAGGCCGGGGGCGGAGCGGAGGCCATGTAACTTTAAAAAAAAATTGCCGCCGCCGACCGCCCACCCTCCCTCCCAGCTGCCGAGTCCCCCTTACCCTGGCCGACTGCTGTCGGCCGTAGACAGCCCTCAATTTAAGAGGCAGAGAGGAGCTCGCAAGCAGAGCTCCTCTCTGTGCAAAGCCTCTTGCCGAACTGCCGCTTTGGGCGCAAGGGACGCAAGCGCCCAAAGCGGCAGTTCGGCAAGAGGCTTTGCACAGAGAGGAGCTCTGCTTGCGAGCTCCTCTCTGCCTCTTAAATTGAGGGCTGTCTACGGCCGACAGCAGTCGGCCAGGGTAAGGGGGACTCGGCAGCTGGGAGAGAGGGTGGGCGGTCGGCGGCGGTGGCCGCAGGAGCAATTTTTTTTTAAAGTTACATGGCCTCCGCTCCGCCCCGGTCCCGGCCTCCGTCTCCCCGGCCTGGCGGGGGCAAGTGCCTGGGCCGATTTGGCCCTTAAAGGTGGGGGGGGGGCGGATGGAAGAGGGAGGGGGAATGGCGGCAGGGGGCCAGGAGCCCCGTTACTAGCGCCCGTTATTCAACGGGCCAACATTCACTTGTGATTTTATAGACCTCTATCATGTCTCTCCGCATTCATCTTTTTTCTAAACTAAATAGTCCTAGGTGTTGTAGCCTTGCCTCATTAGAAAGGTGCTCTAGGCCCCTGATCATCTTGGTTGCCCATGGTTGCCCTCTTCTGCACCTTTTCCAGTTCTACAATGTCCTTTTTTAGATGTGGTGACCAGAATTGTTTGCAGTACTCCAGGTGTGGCCACACCATAGATTTGTATAAAGGCATTATAATATTAGCCGTTTTATTTTCAGTCCCCTTCCTAATGATCCCTAGCATGGAATTGGCCTTTTCCACAGCTGCCTCACATTGAGTCGACATTTTCAACGAGCTGTCCACCACAACCCCAAGATCCCCTCTCGTGGTCAGTCACCGACAGCTCAGATCCCATCAGCGTATACTTGATGTTGGGGGTTTTCGTCCCAATGTGCATCACTTTACACTTGCCAACATTGAACTTCATTTGCCATTTTGTTGCTCACTCCCTTAGTTTGGAGAGATCCTTTTGGAGCTCCTCACAATCAGTTATGGATTTCACTACCCAAAAGAGTTTGGTATCATCTGCAAATTTGGCCACATCGCTGCTTACCCCTACTTCTAGATCATTTATGAATAAATTAATAAGCACTGGTCCCAGTATAGATCCCTGGGGGACCCCACTTCCCTCCATTGTGAAAACTCTCCATTTATCCCTACCCTCTGTTTCCTGTCTTTCAACCAGTTTGCAATCCACACATATACTTGTCCCCTTATCCCATGACTGCTAAGCTTCCTCAGGAGACTTTGATGAGGAACTTTGTTGAAAGCTTTTTGGAAGTCCAGGTATATTATGTCAACTGGATCACCTTGATCCACACATTTGTTGACACTCTCAAAGAACTCCAAAAGGTTGGTGAGGCAAGATTTACCTTTGCGGAACCCATGCTGGTTCATTCCCAGCAGGGCCTGTTCTTCTATGTGCCTTACAGTTTTATCCTTGAGGATGCTTTCCATCAATTTGCCTGGAGTGGACGTTAAGCTAACCGGCCTGTAATTTCCTAGATCGCCCCTGGATCCCTTTTTGAAAATCAGTGTTACATTGGCTACCTTCCAATCCTCTGGTAAAGAGCCTGATTGCAGGAATAAATTAAATATTTTGGCAAGGAGGTTGGCAATTTCGCATTTGAGTTCTTTGAGGACTCTTGGATGGATGCAGTCTGGCCCTGGCAATTTGCTAGTTTTCAGTTTTTCCAGACGGTTATCATCTGATCTGGATAGTGATTCCCTGCAACAGTCATGATCATGGGGTTCTGCGCCTGCGCAGACCTGCTCCGGGTAGTAGTCGTTCGCTCCTCGAGACGCTCTTAACCGCCTCTGCACGAGCCTGCAGTTCACTATACTGGCAGTTAGGCATCCCACTCTTCAGTTTCTATCTGACCGCCAGGCATTCAGACATTTCGGAAAGTTAAAGCTCCTCAGCTATATATATATTCTTGATTTAAGTGTATTTTAACTTTGGACTGACTGACCATTCTTCTGGGACTCATTTTACAGAAAGCATATAACTGAAAACAAAAAACTGGACGTGTCTGTATTTTGTATATGAGATAATATATTTATACCAGTATAGCTGAGAGGACTACCAGATAACTGGAAATACTATTTCACAGAGAAATATCAGTCCACATATTTTAAGGGAAGAGAGCTAGTCTTTTGGTAGCAAGCATGACTTGTCCCCTTAAGCTAAGCAGGATCTGCCCTGGTTGCATACGAAAGGGAGACTAGAAGTGTGGGCGCTGTAAGATATTCCCCTTAGGGGGTGGAGCCGCTCTGGGAAGAGCATCTAGGCTCCAAGTTCCTTCCTTGGCATCTCCAAGTTAGGGCTGAGAGATTCCTGCCTGCAACCTTGGAGAAGCCGCTGCCAGTCTGTGTAGACAATACTGAACGAAATGGACCTATGGTCTGATTCAGTATACAGCAGCTTCCTATGTTCTAAGGGGGAGGGGGGGAAAGGATGGAAAATCGGCAACGGACAAACGGAACGGTAATAGAAAAGCTCAGCATTTTCTCCCCCTATACTCCCCTACCCCATCCCCATGAGCAAGGGATCAGTGCCTAACACTACCATGGCTGAAGGGTGGCACTCAAGAAAAAACTTCGTTTAAAAAGTGCCAGGACTGCAGGAAGAAACTACCTTCAACCGACGGGCATCAACTTTGTCTCCTTTCCCTTCGGGAGGGACACCCTGCCGCTTCTTGCAATATCTGTACAGGCTTCTCAAAGCAAACCTTAAAAAATAGGTGAGCGTGTCTGAAGGTCGCCTTGATGGAGCATGTGTTGCGCCCACCTTCAGGGGGCTCCCTGCTTACTCCGGGAACTGCAGTCTAAAATCCCAGTCTAAAGCAGTCTAAAAACCCGGAGAAGAGAAAGTTTAAGGAGCCGGCAAGCCAGCTTCTAGCCCTCGACATTGAATGGGCTCGGCATCAGGCGCTGCACCACTGGCTAAATGAAACATCACCATGTGGGTGCTGTGGAGACTACCCCTTCTCCTTCGGGGTTGCAAGAGACTCCCCTCCGACATCGAGCGATTTCACTTTCTCTGGCTCCGACACCACAAATGTCTCCAGAGCATCCAAGCTCGATGCTGGCTGCCCAGGCACAAACTAAGGCAAACCGTTCTGGAAAGCACACTTCGAAGCCGAAAGAATGCATAGCCATGTCAAGAGAACATGCCTCGACATCGAAGACCCCCTCGATATCGAAGGAGCACACCTTGACTTCAATGCATATTGCCCTCCCGTTGACTTCGAGTCAACTTAATGAGGGTGCCATTATGCTCGAGGTTGAAGTAGCTACACTACAAGATGACAGTACTATTAATACAGATCCAGCTTTCTGTACCAAGGTTATTCTCGATACACAGCCAACATATGATACAGAAGATGCCCCAGTCCTAGGGGAGGATCCTATGATGGTCCATCTGCTATGCTCAGAGGAAACTACTCGTTCCACTTTAGCAATAGCACTTACATTTATATACCGCTTTATAGCCAGAGCTCTCTAAGCGGTTTACAATGATTTAGCATATTGCCCCCAACATTCTGGGTACTCATTTTACCGACCTCGGAAGGATGGAAGGCTGAGTCAACCTTGAGCCCCTGGTCAGGATCGAACTTGTAACCTTCTGGTTACAGGGCGGCAGTTTTACCACTGCGCCACCAGGGGCTCTTTTGACTTCTAGAGGATTCCTCCACCCTGGTCTGGATCATGACGACCTGGAAGAGGATGTCGAGGATTCAACTACAGAAGATGGATGTCTACCAGTTATTCCCAAGACACCTGAGACTGTGGGTTTACTACCCTGCAATGGATGGGGAGCAAGCTCTGTTACACTGCCACAAGAGGAATATGTCTTGTTTAAACAGTGGCAAGTTCATAGACGACAACACAGCGATGCTGGGACTCAGGTCACACCGCTGAGGAATCAGCCAACACAACATTCCTGTGAGTCACAAACTTCACACCAGCCCGCAAAGACAGTGGCAGTGCAAGCAGCCATGCACCCTATAGCAAGAACTGTGACCGTCCAGGCGGGCAACACACCTCGCCAACCTACATCGCGTGTCAAATCTACACTGCAGAACACTGCCACTTCAGGAACCTCTCCAGATGCCTCTGATTCATCTGATGATGACAGCTATGACTCAGATTCCACAAGAGGTGATTCAGAACCAAACTCACCAATTTTGCCTGACCTGCTGCTGGAGGTCCCTTCTCCTTTGTCAGTCTCACCGAATGAGCAATTGAAGACGTATCATCAGCAGTTAACGGAGATGGCAGAACTCCTGGGTCTAGAGTTATGTCCAAAATCCTCAGAGGTAGATGACCCTGTCTACAACTTCATGAAGAAGACCCCAGGTCTACAACCAGTGTATCTCCCCATGCTGCCTGTTATCACAAATGCAGCACAATCAGCTTGGGACATGTTACAAACTTCTACCCCAACATCTAAGAAGTTAGAGACTCGAACAGAGTCCAGGAAGTCCTTGGCTTTTGACGGCAAGGGCCTTTTTGCAGAATCCACTGATGATACAATGGAGCAGTGGGGAAAAATCTAAATCGACGGCGAGAACCTTCATGGCCCAGACTCAGAGGTACAATACGAACAGGTTCCAGCCGCCCCATAGATGCCAGAACTATTTTCACCGTAATGACCACAGAGATTACCACAATCCCTGGAATCGATACAATAAGATGCTCTATAGGGGAAAAAACAGGGCTGAGCCACAAGTAAAGAACAAATCTGGCCAGCAGAATAAACAGCACCTATGATACCAATTAGCACTTACTAACATTGCCCACTTGGGGGGTGACAGACGCCATACCTTCACAAACCCTACCATCGGTCACCACAGGGCCCATCATCGCCTTGTGTGTAGCCAGTAGTTCCAGCCAACTGGCAAGTCATGCCTTAGCATGGCGCAATATAACATCAGACTGTTGGGTGTTGTGCATAGTCCAAACAGGTTATGCTGTTGAATTCAAAACTCTGCCAGACTTCACAGGCATTTGGTACACCCCCGAGACTGAAACCCACAGGGAGGAGGTACAATCCTTGTTAGAGAAACAGGTCTGGTTCAGGAACAAGTATATGCCCTGTATCCTCTGCCGTGAAGATGGACACAAAGAACTCATTGAGCTTCTCTGCAACCTCCATATCCTCCTCAATAATCCCTTTCACCCCCTCATTGTCTAATGGTCCAACAGCCTCTCTGGCAGGTTTCCTGATTCTGATGTATTTAAAGAGGTTTTTATTATTTCCCTTGATACTTTTAGCTAAATGTTCCTCAAACTCTCTTTTCGCCTCCCTTATTGTCACCTTGCATTTCTTTTGCCACCTTGCATTTCACTGCCACACTCAACTTTAGTCGATTTTTTGTAATTGTTTTTATCTGCCGTGTTCAATGCTTTACTCTGCATTGTTGAAAAAATGTTTTCATTGGCTCAGTGAGCGACTAAAGTTTCGAGAAACTACCTAATATGTATCTGAAGTAAAACGGCATTGATTTGTGAAAGATTACTGTAAAGAGCAGTACAAAATATTGATAAAACTTCACGTAAAAGATGGTTGTATGTTATGATGTCTGACCTTGAAGATGAAATATTTTTCTCAATCATTCCTTCTGTTGTGGATATTTATAAGAAATTATAGGCAGTGGAACTGTTTTGTTTTACCTTAAAAAATCTAGAAGTAAATATTAAGGTATACATAAATAATTTGCTTGAGTCTTGATTCTTGTCAGTTAAGCAATGGAGGGGGCCGGTGGGGGCACCATTGTTGGGCTGTGCTTAGGGCATCAGTTGCCCTTAATCTGGTCCTGCTCTACAGCCATGGCAAATATTTCTTAGCTGAGGGTTACCAGCTTGAAACCTTCAGCGATGTGTCTGCTGCAGAACAGGAGGGAGGATGGTGAAGATGTGCTGATGCTCAGGCTACCCCTCCCCTCAGCCTGTCTGACAGACTTGAGAAATTAGCACTGAACGCTTCTATTGAAATTAATAGGGCAAGTTGTCCCATTAATTTCAGTAAAACTGCATAGGAGTAACTTAGTGTGGATGTGAGCCAGAGACTGTAGTAGCCTGTTTCCCTAACTATAATTCTTTAAGTTTGTGTGTTTATGCATATATGTATATACATACACATTAATTTAAATATTACCATTATGAGATGGGCTGCTTTAGACACTGGTTGGCATAAATCCAGATGAAGTTTACTCATAAGCAGTCTTATTGAAACTAATGGAACACATTTACTTATCCCATTAATTTCAGCGGGATCACTATATAGGACACCTATATAGATAGCGCAAATTACTTGCACTAGTGTTTGAGAAACAGCTCTTCATATTTACTTTGTTCTTTGGTTCCAGTTTTATGTATGCATATATATTCAGGTGGAACTCGTTACTCATGGTCCCCACATCCACGGTCAAGCAATTGACACAATTCAATTGACAGCTATTTATCTTCTATAATTGCCATTATATAATTTGTTTGTTAGAACTGAAACCTCAATTCTGCTTTTGTTATGTTGCACCTATGTTTTTTCTCCTGCATCTTCATATTAAATTTTTATTCGGATCTAGTATGGAACTCTTTCCACACAAATATAAAATTGTCTCATTCATTCTCTCTCTCTCTCTCTCTCTCTCTCTCTCTCTCTCTCTCTCTCTCTCACACACACACACACACACACACACACACACACTGAAAACAGCATCACAGTGGGTCGCTTCCTAAGTATTTTTTTTAATTCTCAGAAGAAGTTCCATCCGCGTAATTGGTGGTGATCTTTGATGCATGCATGCACACACACACACACACACACACCCCACCTCAATTTTCTGCAAGTGTAGAAGGAAGGAAGGATTAGCAAAAATTGCCCATGTCTTCCTCACGCAGATGGAACTTAAACACACTGAAGAAATTCTATGAATGAAACCAAATGGCTGACATGACACACAGCCTAACACTGGCATTTCCCTCGCGTTGGGGCTGTTGTGCACACAAAATGTATCCATGGCAGAATTATGCAAGAGTGCAGTTCCACAACAACTTGGAAATGTGTGCCTCACTTGTGCAACAGAGCTTCCATCGAAAACAATTGAAGTTCCATTGCACAAGTGTGGGTGTGCATTTCCAAGCTATGCAACTATGCTTTTGTGCAACTCTGACAAGGATAGAATTTATAAGTGCAGCTGCCCCAGCAGAAGCATAACACCAGCTTCATCTGGTACTCTAAAGAGAGTAAACTATATGTGTGAACGTTGTATTTATTTTGACTGTATGGACTTTATCTTTATTTACATTGTTTAGGCAGAACTTTTCATCTTTCAAATTATTTTAGGTAATTCTAAATTGCTCTGCATTACCCTGTCTCTTACATTTGCTGAGTAGTCCCAAGGAATCTATTCGGAAAGAAGCATGCTGGACAGTTTCTAATATTACTGCAGGAAACAGAGCTCAGATTCAGGTAATGTGTTTGAGGGTTCTTGTCCCTCATATCTTATGCTCCCACAGATGGATTTATGCTCTGAATGAATAAAAATTATTATTTAAAAAAAATATTTACAGGATTTTGTAATTTAGATTGAATTTGTTTTATTTAATTTGGATTTTTTAATTTTAAAAAAATGTTAAAAAATTACTGACTTTTTATTTAAAATATAGCATGGTTAAAATTCATAAACATTCTGCGCCTATAGTGCCTATACTCACATTCTCTTGAAAATGGATTTCTTTGTCACACTTTGTTACTTATGTAAGCATGGCCTAGCTCCAGCTTTTTCTCCAGATCTGGTCATCTGGCTAGAAGTGGATGTTGGGCAATCTGGATCACTGCCCAGCTTCAGTTTTGTCTGAAGATGCTGGATTGCATCCCGACCTTTGGTGTAGTGGCATTCCATTCTCAGAAGCTCCTTCTGTGAATGGAAGAACAGTTACCATTGCACTTAAGGTTGCAACCCACTATAAGGTTCCTGTGAGCAATTATTTATTTTATTTGTTTAAAAACCTTTTTGAACTTGCCGCTGCTCTGGGAAAAGAAGACAATGCAGTGCTGATTTCCTGCAAAGTAAATAATATGTTGCCAGTTTCAATACAGTCTTATTTTCATTTCCTTAAATGGCCATTGCGCCATTTCTTATACTGTATTTGAAAATATTGAGTGCATTAGTTCATTAATGTTTTAACTTTGCATTAGACCAGTGTAATCCCACATTTTTTTTTTTTTACCCTAGGCTGTTATAGATGCAAATATATTTCCAGTATTGATTGAAATACTTCAGAAAGCTGAATTTCGTACTATAAAGGAAGCAGCATGGGCCATTACTAATGCCACATCGGGAGGAACTCCAGAACAGATCAGGTAGTAGACTGCAATTGAATCAAAGCAGTGATAATCATGGAGGTTTTGGAATATGCTTTTTACTCACAAGTCAGTTGTACAATGTCATTAATACCTTTTCGGGTACTTGACACTGTATATACATTAGGATTCTATATACCTTGAAACATTAGACTGCAATACACAGTAATTGCTCTATGGTACTAGATCTTTATTATTCATTCATTCGATTGCTATACCGCCCTTCAAAAAATGGCTCAGGGCGGTTTACATAGAGAATAAATAAATAAGATGGATCCCTGTCCCCAAAGGGCTCACAATAAGATAGACGCCAGCAACAGTCACTGGAGGTACTGTGCTGGGGGTGGACAGGGCCAGTTACTCTCCCCCTGCTAAATAAAGAGAATCACCATGGTAAAAGGTGCCTCTTTGCCAAGTCAGCAGGGGTCTTTATGCACAACAGAGATTGTAGAAGTCTAAATCATCAGCATGTGGCTCAGCACAATTTGCTGCTTAAGAGACCAAAAAGCCCCAACCCTTGGCATACCTTCAGCATTGCTTGTGTATGAATTGTTCTCGTCATTGGATTGCAACTGTACTCTTCCAAGGCAGATTTTGAGATAGCATTAGAATATGGGGCAAGCATCATTGGAATTATCCTGTTGAACCAATGAAAACCAGAAACTTTGTGGAAAGGTAATTAAATATTGGTGCTTTCTTTTAGTCACAGTATAGTGCCCCACTTCTATAGCTAGTATTGCTCCGTATATTGAAATACCGTATTATTATATATTAATACAAGGATTTTGCCTTATTTTAATGCAGTTTTCTCCTTTAAGAATGTTAGGCTTCATTCACTTCTATTAGTATAACACAAGAGTTAATGAAAAGTTCAACCTTATGTCCTTTTACTATCTAAAATACATAGTTAAATGTTGTAGGTTGGAAAAGGAGTCCTGGCCTCCTGGAAGTGCTTTGGAGGGGGCCTGCAAAGAGAAAGAAAATTGTCCATTGGGCAAACAGAACCCTCTGTTGCCTAGGCAACCAGGCAATATTCCCTCTCTTCAGCACTCTACTGCAAAGGCAGCAGTGAAGCCACTGTGGCATAACAAGACAAGGAGAGTTGTACTGTAGCCTGGGCAATGCATGAACATGTTCTTTCTTCATGTGCTTCATAAAAACAGCCCTGCTGGATCAGTCCCAGGGCCTATCTAGTCCAGCATCCTGTTTCACACAGTGGCCCACCAGATGCCTTTGAGAAGCCCACAGGCAAGAGGTGAGGGCATGCCCTCTCTCTTGTTGTTGATCTCCTGCAACTGGTATTGAGAGGCATCTTGCCTTTCAGGCTGGAGATTCAGTTGCTTACCTTTTGAGGGACCAAGTTCCCATGTTGCTTAAAGGAGGGAGCAGCACTCTTCTTCTCATAAATGTGCAGATTAGCTATGTAGTAGTAATATAGCAGTGTAGTGTAATCTTGCTCATCTAAATACTCACTGATTGTCTAAAATAATGTCACAAGCAAGAGAAAATGGTGCTGGAAAAACAGAGAGTGTGAATTGCCACAACTAAAGAAAACAGGTACACTTGGATTTGTGAGGAGTAGAGGACCTATGTCGCCACCTACCCCCACCCTGAAATTGTAATTAGCATTAATTTGATTCAGTTTTAATGCTTTTGTTTGCACAAGAGGTGAAATCCTCCCCCCCACCCCTGCCCCACTTAATTTCCCTCACCTGCATGCTGGCACCACACTGACTCTCATTGGGTGGTATTAACATGCTAGAATTTTTTTGTATTCGAAGTGGCAAATGCAGGAAAACACACACATTTTATACTGCAAATAATGGATATTAAATAAAAATGCACACCTTTCTCCAAGCCCATTCACAGGAACAGGAAAACATGGAAAAAAATTCACACAACCTCACGCTGCCACGGGGGAGATCTGCAGAGATCTACCTTCCCTGGCAGATGAGCGGCGGCGTCTTTGTCTTCACTGTGCTGCACACCCACATGAGCAGCCATGTGGCACAGGCAAAAGCTTGGAGCGGGAGGACTTCCCCTTCCCTCATCCCAGGGTTTCCCATGCCATGAGCATGGCAGCTGCTCTCATTAGAGCAGCCATTGCACTCTGTGCAGCTGCTCTCCCCCACCTCGGCTTGCTGCAGGAAATGGTGGCAGGCCAAGCAGAACTATTTCCCCCTTGGTTCATGTTTACCACGGTAAAATGCCAGGTAAAAAAACACATGACTACCCTTTTCTGGAGCAGCTAGGAGTGGAGGGCTCCCAGCTCTCCAGGTGACACGAGCCACCTGCGTTACCCTAGGCATCTCGTGTTGCGAGAATACCCTCTATATTTACCATATCATTCGCATGAAACAGATGTATGTATCTAGGTCTTGCTGTTCAGCTTAAATATGGCTTTTTGCTGTGTTATATGTTAATACCTTGGAGACAGAACCATGCCTTCAGTGTAGCTTGTGAAAGCACCTGAACAGAACTTGAGATCAGTCTTCAGACATGGTTATATTAAAATAAATGTACTGCACTGAGTCCCCCACCTTTTTTTTAACCCACTGTACCACAGTTATTTGGTGGCGTTGGGTTGTACCAAGCCTCTCTGTGATCTTCTGACTGTGATGGATTCTAAAATAGTCCAGGTGGCCTTGAATGGACTCGAAAACATTTTACGGCATGGAGAACAAGAATCTAAGCAAAATGGAATTGGCATTAATCCTTATTGTGCCCGTATAGAAGAGGCATATGGTAAGAAATTGTCCTGTTACACTGAATGCAAGTTGTCTATATTAAAAAGCTGCCTGCTTAAAAATTAAGTTACCTCTGTAGTGTTGGAATTCTAGATAAGTCTCTCTTTTTCTATACTAGTAGAACATTCTTTCCCATTTGGGGCCAGAAATAAACTTTAGATCGTGTAAATAAAGACCTGATGTGGTTGCAGTTGAGATAATACAAATAGGCTTTTGCTTGTAGAATTTCTTATAGTTCCTGCACATGTTGGCCAACATCCAGACTAACAAAAGTGGCTTATCAGTCACACAGGAATGTGAGATTCAAGGCAATTCCTCCTTCCTTCTACAGCCCTCTGTGTTTCCTGAAAACATGTTCCCTGAGGGTCAGAACATATTTTTGGGCGATGCAGATGACTGTAGTGGGAAGTGGAGGAATTGCCAAAATTTTTGCACATCTCCTTGCATTACAGAACATCCTTGTTGCATTGGCTTGCCATTCGTCCAGATGTCAGCCATTGACTGGCATCCAGACTTCTGGCACAGTGGCATGCCATCAACACAAGATTCTTTTGGGAACAAAAGGAGAGTGATACTGTTACAAGAGCGCTTGCACGAATGGAACGCCTTCAGTTCACGGAAGGTGCTTCCATCAACAGTACACCAGTGTCAGGATGCCACTCATAGAAGTTTAATGATTGGAAGATGCTAGTGAGTAGTAGAACTGCAGGCAGAACAGAGTTTGCTTCTGAATTTGAAACCATTGCTAGAATTGTGTGCTTTAACTTTCTGAAATCAGTTGATAAACTTGAGGAGCATGATTACAAATTGTAGTACAGTGAGGGAAATAAGTATTTGATCCCCTGCTGATTTTGTCCGTTTGTCCTCTGACACAGAAATGACCAGGCTATAATTGGAATGGTAGGTTTATTGTAGCTGTGAGAGACAGAATAACAACAAACAAACCCTCAAAAGCCCAGTGCCCAAAAGTCAGCGATGGATTTGCATTGTAGTGAGGGAAATAAGTATTCGATCCCTTCACAAAAGATGTCTTAGTACTTGGTGGCAAAACCCTTGTTGGCAATCACAGAGGTCAGACGTTTCTTGTAGTTGGCCACCAGGTTCGCACACAACCCAGGAGGGATGTTGTCCCACTCCTCTTTGCAGATCCTCTCCAAGTCAGAAAGGTTTCGAGGCTGATGTTTGGCAACCCGAACCTTCAGCTCCCTCCACAGATTTTCTATGGGATTAAGGTCTGGAGACTGGCTGGGCCACTCCAGGACCTTCATGTGCTTCTTCTTGAGCCACTCCTTTGTTGCCTTGGCTGTGTGTTTTGGGTCATTGTCATGCTGGAATACCCATCCACGACCCATTCTCAGTGCCCTGGCTGAGGGAAGGAGGTGCTCACCCAAGATCTGACGGTACATGGTCCTGTCCATCGTCCCTTCGATGCGGTGAGGTGTCCTGTCCCCTTAGCAGAAAAACACCCCCAAAGCATAAAGTGTCCACCTCCATGTTTGACGGTGGGGATGGTGTTCTTGGGCTCATAGGCAGCATTCCTCCTCCTCCACACATGGCGAGTTGAGTTGATGCCAAAGAGCTCGATTTTGGTCTCATCTGACCACAACACTTTCACCCAGTTCTCCTCTGGATCATTCAGATGTGCACTGGCAAACTGCAGACGGGCCTGTACATGTGCTGCCTTGAGCAGGGGGACCTTGCGGGCACTGCAAGATTTCAGTCCTTCACGGCGTAGTGTGTTACCAATTGTTTTCTTGGTGACTATGGTTCCAGCTGCCCTGAGATCATTGACAAGTTCCCCCCCCTGTAGTTCTGGGCTGCTTTGTCACCGTTCTCATGATCATTGCAACTCCACGAGGTGAGATCTTGCATGGAGCCCCAGACCGAGGGAGATTGACAGTTATTTTGTGTTTCTTCCATTTGCGAGTTATCGTGCCAACTGTAGTCACCTTCTCACCAAGCTGCTTGGCGATAGTCTTGTAGCCCAGTCCAGCCTTGTGCAGGTCTACAACCTTGTCCCTGACATCCTTCGACAGCTCTTTGGTCTTGGGCATGGTGGTGAGTTTGGAAGCTGAGTGATTGCTTGCTTCTATGGACAGGTGTCTTTTATACAGGTACTGTAACAAGCTGGGATTAGGAGCACTCCCTTACAGAGGGTGTTCCTCATCTCAGCTCGTTACCTGCATATAGTGAAAAGACACCTGGGAGCCTGAAATCTTGCTGGTTGATAGGGGATCGAATACTTATTTCCTTCACTACAATGCAAATCCATCGCTGACTTTTGGGCACTGGGCTTTTGAGGGTTTGTTTGTTGTTATTCTGTCTCTCACATCTACAGTAAACCTACCATTCCAATTATAGCCTGTTCATTTCTGTGTCAGAGGGCAAACGGACAAAATCAGCAGGGGATCAAATACTTATTTCCCTCAGTGTAAGTCTGTGAAGTGAATGCATGGTGTTTTGTTGGGCAGACATAACAATGCAATGAACATGGAGCGATAGAATAGTTTCCTACCTCTGATAATTATTTGTACATTGTCTTTCTGCAGGCAGTTGAAAATAAGTGTCTAAACCTTGTGTTTCCTAGTTCTGTTTAGTAGATGCTTGAGCACCATACTATTTCTGTACGTACACAAAAAATCCCAACTAGTCTTCACTAAAGTAGCACTTCCACTTGTGCAAGGGTGTATGTGAGATTTCTCTCAACTTCCCCCTTTAGTGGCAGGCCTTGAGTCACATCCCATATTATCCCTCGAGGTCGCTTGACTCTTGGGATTGGATTTGGAGGGTACTGCAGGCTGCAGGACAGAGGAGGGGATGAGAGCTCTATTCTGTAAGCAGTGTACCACTTGCAATTTGCTAGATCAGACCCAATATTCTTTCTGCAATCCATAACAAGCATACTCAGACCAGTGCAGCTAAATTCAGTGGTGGTATTTCAGAGCAAATAAACTGTAAATTGAAAGTCAGGGCCTAATAAATACTAGTGACATGTTTAAGAGAGGACATTTTGGGTTTTTTCCTCTGTGTGCCAGTTTTCCATGTATTAAATTAAAGTCAGTTTAATACTGTGTGTTACCATACTGTTTAATCAGTTGAGAAAAATCTTACAACTTAGTTTATGTGTCTTGTCTTTAAATTCAGGACTGGATAAAATTGAAATTCTTCAAAGTCATGAAAACCAAGAGATCTATCAAAAAGCTTTTGATCTTATTGAACATTACTTTGGCGTGGAAGAAGAGGATGCAAATATTGTTCCACAAGTGGATGAAAGTGAGCAGCAATTTCTGTTTCAGCAGCAAGAAGCTCCAATGGAGGGATTTCAGTTATAATTATGAAGGCAAATGCAAAATCTGTAGCTCATCATGGCGACCTCCACCTGCTGGCCGAAGTCAGGAAAGGTGGGAATGTTTCGCTGAAGAGAAATAAAGAAACAGCCCATGCACTTACATGTTTTTTGTCAAATAGAATTTTTTGCTCATTCTTTTTATACGTGTGTGTGTTTCCATTGTCTTATGTCCAGAAACACCAACTAATCACAACTAAAAACATTATAAAGCTTGAATAATGACTTCAGTAAGACATTAGCTACTGATACTTAGTTTTTTCAAGCAGTTGCTAAAAATGCATAATTATGCATAAACAGCTGTTGATATTTTGCGTTTTGGCTGTAGGGTTCATGCACCCAATCTACACTAAATCTACCTCTCTATACTGGAGCAAAATAATGCTTCATAACTAAAGTGTGACATATATATGAGCTCCTAGTGAAAGCTAAATTTAGAATGTGAAAATTATTTATTTAAATAGTAAAAATATAGTTTTATGCGTGATAACTTTGCGATAAACTGGTGAAATATATTTATATTTAAAAGCATAATAGTGAGGCAGACTGCTGATTACATGACAAAACATTGAAATATAGCAAAAATTGGTTTTCTGCTGTGAAAAAAGACAGTAGCTAGTTTCAATTTGTAACTTGTATAGGCCGTGCTGCCTAGCTATGTAATAAAAGCTCCCTTTTCCTCCTTTTGTTCTACAATGATATTGCAAATAGGGTTGCCAGCTTTTCAACTGACTGCTTTAGCTGTGCCTTCTAACAGCATGTACTGACACATGTATCTCCATGATGTGAAAAACTGCACCTACTGATTTCTGTCTATCAAGCTGCTGTTAAAGGCACAAGAGCAGGTTAGGTTGTATTTTTCCTCGTTAGTTGGCAAGCCTAATTACAAATTAATTTTATTCCTTTGTGCTCATATTTGCTTTGTAATGCAATCTGGCTTCGTATGAGGATGAGAGAGAGTTTCTATAGCTGCACAGTATTACTATGATAGTAAGGATTGTGAATAGACATCTCCATGTGTAACACAAATGCTACCAAAGCGTGCGAAACTCTGCAATATTTCCTTTTATTGAAACACTGATAACATGCTTTATTTAAACACAGTGTATTGCATTTTGACCAAATATACGAATACATCACACTTGATTGGGAGTGGGGGGTGGGGGGCAATTTTTAAAAAAAATTATTTCCTGTTACAACTTTGCAGTAGTGCTGCATTAGAAGAAATCCTTTCCAGTCATTGTCCAGTTTTATTAGGCAATTTATAAATCAAATAAATAATTTGAAAAAGAAAGCTTGTTTTTGCTGTAAATATTATAGTAGGCACTTGAGTACACAAATATTTCTGGCAATGTATACAACATATTTAAATTATATAATGCCAAGCAATCAAAAACAACCCTAAGATGAGACTTTGAAGCCATTTTGTTGCAGGGTTTGAATCTATGTGGATAGGTTTTTTTTTTTGGTAGCACAATTAAATATTCTGATGAATTTTGCCGACCAGAAATCTTTTCACCTGTGTGGTTTTTTTAAAAAAAGGTTGTGTATAATCATTGCAATTGATTGCCTTTTTCGTAGTATTGTATAACTAAAAAATAATGCTGCACTCCAAAATATTTTAAGAGGGTTATTTATATGATCTACAAACAAACTGAACTTTTAAAATTTGAATATTGGTCTTTGTCGCATGTTCCAGTCCTGTGAGGGTGATCTATGCAAGGGCTTGCCTCAGAAGAGCTGCAAGAGGTTGTTGCGTGGAGGAAAAAAAACACAGCTGGCAATCTGCTTGTGCACTCTGCATGGATCTTGGGAGGTAGGGTGGTACATTGGTGCCCCTTGTTTGGCCAGTATTAGATCAGTGTGTTGGTATTGTAAGGGGCCTCTTACAATACCAATTGGCAATAATCCAGTGTAGGATTGAGGAAATGAACTCTCAGATGGCGTCAAGTATTGCTTGCTTCAGCCCCACTTGAGTGCTCATTCTTGGAGGCTTCTGTAGCTTCAGTTGTGAGAACTAGAAGTGCAGTGACAGATATTTAGCTTTCTGCTGCATGCATGGTTTTCTGAATTGCGGCCATTGTCTTCTCAAAGGCATTGTAACAGCAATATATACTTCTGAAGATGTATGGAGTTTGTTTGCCATTGAAGAAGTTAACATTAATAGTGAGCTGTGGGTAAATAGTGAGGTATGTGGCAGGGAAAATGCAGCCTCACTCAAATATTCTGCTGGAAATCAAGTTCCTTAGGAGTGTCCTTGTAGAAGGGCAGTTATGGTACTCTGAATTCTGTAGTTTTGAATAGTTAACAGTGTTCGAGTGAACTTGTCCCTTAATTATAGTTTTAAATTTTGGTGTCTACAGGGTATTCCATTGTTTAGAACAATCTTGCATTGTATTACAAACATTACCAGTTGTGCCTGCTCTTAATTTGAGAATCCAATAGATGCTATCATCAAAACACTTTCATCTGAGCCAAATACAAGACTCTCCAAATCGCAGAAATAAAATGAGCAGAGGAAAAGGATGCATTTCATTGTTTTAGAAAGGATCTCCATCAAGCGTATATCATGAATATGATTACTTTCAGAGTGCTCAACATATTTGGTGAGAATGTTATGTTGGTATGGTTAATTTTGAGTTTAAATGTATCAGTATTTGGTTGACTCTCAAATTCTCTGCTTATGTATGCTTACAGAGAGAAGGAAGGGTTGCAGGTGTAACCTGTTAGCAGAACCGGGCATGAACCTGCAATCTGTGCAATGCTCTTGAACAAAATAACAAAACTGTAAAAATTTGAAAAATTCTGTATTTTAAAATGAAACAACTTCAGTGTTTTTCTAGTACAGGCTGAATGACATTTTCACATAACTGCCTAAATTTCACTTAAGATTATTTAATCTATGCAACCATGCCAAGTATGTTCTGCAGTATTTTTCAGATACAAAACCGTATCTAGTTTTCAGTTGTTGTTGTTATCCCTGAACTTTTATTACTGAGGATTTTTCATTTACTTACATTTAAAGTTCTGCCTTCTTAAATGGCTTCAAAAAATAATAAGCTTTCATTTAAGCAGGTTTACATCTAGGAAATGTTGATAATGTGAGGCTCCTGATCATGTACAGAGTGAGATCTCCAAGCTTGGAGATTCAAACACCAACAAGGGGACTCTTGGGAGCCAACAGAAAAGCTCTGCTAGTAACAGAAACAATTGTTAGATGTATTAGTGTCTTAAAGAGTTGTCATTTCTCTTATGCATCTTGGCTGGATTTATTTGCTTTAGCGTTATGATTTATCTTTGGGGCATATTTGAAATTCCTTGTAAACTCATTGGGTGGGGGGGAGATGTGAAATTACTTCAAAGATTGAGATCTCATAAGAATTGTTCTTAGACTTGTTCTTGACACTGTATTTTCAGATGGTCCTCTGTAATTTGATATTTCATCTTTAAACACAGCTGGAGGCTCTAACTGAACAAACCTACAAGTATGAACAGTATGCAATATTATAGAATGTTACTCTCAAATACAAAACCAATAAAGGTATTTTACAAAGACATATCATGTGTCTTCTGAATTCAGTGCTAGCTAACACTTTCTAACAAAGTCAGTAGTATTTGAGGCTAGAAAGTTGTGTAAATCTAGTTTCTGCTGTTGGGAATTGCTAGTGGAAACACAGCTCAGAACAATGCATGTTTATTCAAAGACTAGCCCAACTATGTTCATTGGGGTCTTAGTCAGTGTTCCCTCAAACAAGGATTCCCAGATGTTGTTGACTACAACTTCCAGAATCCCCAAGCAAAAGCCATTGCAGCTGGGGATTCTGGGAGTTGTAGTCAACAGCATCTGGGAATCCCTGTTAGAGGGAACACTGGTCTTAGTTACAGTAAATGTGTTGTTACAGCTTTAATCTACTCCTTCATTTTGAACATTTATCTCAAGGTTGGTGGCTGTTGTGCCAAAACTGACCTTGTCAGTACAGTGGCATCCTGTGAAAAATTGTTTTTGGCAGGGCAGCTTTATCTAGATACATAAATGCCTAAGGATGTGTGTGGCACATCTTGCAAGAGTTCTGACAACACTCGGCAAGAGAGAAGGCACAGAGGAGGGCTGAGCGGCAAATGGGCAGCTGCTGCCAAGGAGAAGCAGGAGACAGGTGGCGGAGGAGGGAGGGGCTGAAGAAAGCAGAGACATTGAGCAGTGGCCTAGGTTGGCTCCAACCGCCAGCCTCCATCACCCCCCTAAGACTCCTCGTGAGGAGGATGGCTGAGCTGGGGTGGGAGAGCAGACTGAGGCCCATCTGCAGGGCAGGCAGGAAGCCCCAGCTCAGCCTTCCTCCTCACGAGGAGACTCAGTGGGGCATCAGAGGCTGGCAGTTGGAGCTGAGTCAGTGAAGGGGAAAGGGGTGGCTGAGAGTGGGTGGCTGACACTGAGCAATAAAGCAGGAGCTGTGGCAGGGGGCAAGGAGAGCAATAAAGTCCTAGCAGGATAAGCTAGTCTTTTGAAAACCTGTTTTCCTCCAAATTAAAATAAGTTATACTAGATGGTCCAGCACAGAGCATCTGCGTGCTAGTTCTCCCTGTCTCCCCGTCCGCCACAATCCGGCTCCTTGCACTGCCTTTCCCCCTCCCCAGCTGCCATCCGGGATGACAATGGAGGCAGCAAAACCTCCTTTCTGCCCCCACCACTGGCTAATTTGGACTTCTCCCTCCTTAAACTGCCCCATGGCGGCAGAGATGATAGGCAACAATGGGGTGCTTGCAGCAAAAGCTCCTTCCATGGACCTCCCTGCCATCCAAATGACAGGTCAGGTTGTTTAAGGCCCATTTTGGGGCTCTCTTCCAGAATGCGAGCCCACGGAAGGAGCTTTCGCAGCCCCCTTTGCTGCCAGCACCATGCCCTGTCATCACCATCTCTGCTGCCATTCTCACCTTGGATGTTGGTCGTATGTAAAAGCCCTGCTCCCGCATTTTCATTGGTCGTGGCTGCAGCAGGGGTGGGGCTTGCCACATACAACCTTAGTGTATTAGATATATAGATGTGGATTTAAAACAACAACTAGAAGTGCCATTGCAATGTATCAGAGCCCATCTAGTTCAGTACATATAGAAAAAAATGTTATACTTGGATTTGTCTATTCACAACTGAGAAACAAAGAGGTCATTCACACAATCAAAAAACTGTGTTCTACCCAGGTTTGGGAGTTGGGTATGCTCCCAATTTTTGGTTGTGCTGTGTTGTGAGCAAGGTAAAAGGATAACCTGGGTAGAAGTGGTTTGTGTGGAAGCAAGGTAGGAGAAAAACCTGGGTAGGTTTTCCTCCTACCTGGCCTCCATACAATTACTTATACCCAGGTTTTCCTCCTCCCTTGCTTCCACACAACCAAAAATTAGGAGCACACCCAGCTCATAAACCCAGGTAGAACACAGTTTTTGGTTGTGTGAATGACTTCATTGTCTTCCAATTACTGGAAAAGACTGGTAGCATTCAGTTAACCAGGATGTTACATGTAATATAAAAGGAGGATTCTGTAAACAAGAACTAGTTGGTGCTAAAAAGGTAAGTCAATTTGAAAAGAAATGTTAATCAGGAATTCTTAACAAAACTGTGTATGTAATAGTTAGTTGCTCCCCACCGCCTTCGATGTGTTAGCAGCTATATCGGGCGAATGGGGAGCAGAGTTGCGGGACCAGCATGAGAGACGGGCATGCGCACTGCCATTTTTCGTCCCCTGGCATGTGACACCGGTGGACCAATCATGAGCAAGGAGCAGCTGCATAAACAGCTGGCTCTGTTGCTCTATCATTTCAATTGCTCTGCAGACAACTCGCCCTTGGACTCAGTGAGGGATATTCCAGTTGCCATTGGGGCCAAGTAGCAATTTGTGGGGGTCTCAGCTGATTGGCTGAGAAAAAGTTGAGGCCTTTTTTCCTCCTACTTCTCACTGGTTTCGTTGAGGTAGTCACTGGTGTTATTTGGTCACTTTGCCAGGTGAGTGTGGGTTGGGGTAGGTCAATTTGTATTGGTGTTGGGCTGGAGGGCCGTTATGATGAGTGGGAATACGGAGGAAGGCTTGGTGATCTTGCGACTCGGGATAGATCCACTCCCACTCGGATGCATAGCAGCAAACGCTACTCAGTGCCTCATGACCTGTGTTGAGGTGAGCTAGCATGCATCCCCTTGGGGGCACCCTCATGGTTGAGAAGAGGTTCGGACTGGGTACCAAGCTGAATCAAAGCCCAGTCCTTTACCCTCCTGTGGACATACTTCCTATGAGATTGACCCAAATAGGAGATACCTGCACTTTAGTCAGATTCCTCATTGCAGGTTTTTGTAATTGTTCAATAAAGTGACCCTAGTTTTTTCCAACTACATATGTTCTGTCATTATTTGAGCCTGGGTTTTCAGTTAACAGGATTCTTAACCAAAACTGTGTATAGCAGTTATTTTTCAATAGCATAATAAGCTGCTGGTCTATATGCACTGCAAGACATGTTCATATACAGCCTTACAGCTCTTGCCTTCAGATTTTCAAACTTGTTCATTATAGCATTCAAGAGCTTGGGTTTGGAGACATCAACCGAACCCATTTGAAAAAGCTTGTGTTCTTTATGAGGACAGTGCTTCTTCGTGAGCTTCTTTATGAGGACAGAGCTGGCTGAAATGTTTGTTTATTATTTATTTAACACACTTCTGTACTGCCCAAAACTCACATCTCTGGGCAGTTTACAACAAACAAAAAGCTAAAACAGCTTAAATAACAACAATAAAACTTAAAACAGTAGTTAAAACAAAATCAACAACATAGTAAAAGTTAAAACATTACAACAATTTAAACTTTTAAAACAAAAATTTAAAACAATGCTAAATCTGTTAAAACAATATTTAATTAAAAGCCTGGGCGAATAGGTACATCTTTAAAGACTTTTTAAAAGTTGTCAGAGATGGGGAGGCTCTTATTTCAGCAGGGAGCACGTTCCAAAGCTCTGGGGCAGCAGCGGAGAAGGTCCGTCCCCAAGTAGCCACCAAACGAGCTTGTGGCAACTGCAGACGGACCTCACCTGATGATCTCAATGGGCGGTGGGGTTCATAACAAAGAAGACGTTCTCTTAAATACCCAGGGCCTAAGCCATTTAGGGCTTTATAGGTTATAAACAGCACCTCGTATTTTGCCCAGAAACTTATTGGCAGCCAGTGTAGATCTTTCAATACAGGAGTAATATGGGCTTTCCAAGATGACCCAGAGACCAACCTGGCTGCCGCATTCTGAACCAGTTTCAAGACTACACACAAGGGCAGCCTCACATAGAGCGCATTGCAGTAATCCAGTCTGGAGGTTACCAGCATATGTACCAATGTTATGAGGTCGTTTATCTCAAGAAATGGACACAGCAGGCGTATCAGCCGAAGCTGATAGAAGGCACTTCTGGCCACTGCCTCAACCTGGGAGACCAGGGAGTAGGGGTGAGTCCGAACCGGTCCGGCGGCCATTCTAAAGAATGGCTGAACTGCCGGACCGGTTCGGCCCTTGCTGGTTCGGGTCCGGGTGGGGGGCATTGCTTTAAGGGCGGGAGGGCTTGCTTACCCCTCCCGCCTCTTTGCTCCCTCCAGCGCCCATATTTAACAGACTAACGGGGCGCTGGAAACCAGCCGCCCCCCCTGCCACAAGCAGATTTATCCCCAAAACTACCAATACCCCTGCCGCCGCCGTTGCCCGCCAGCCCTCCCTCCCTCCCACCCAGCTGCCCGCCCGCCCGCCCGCCCGAGTCCTCACCCGATGCTTTAGTAAAAAACGAGAGGAGCTACTGGACAGAGCTCCTCTTGCTAGGAAGGCCTGCTGCATACTGAAGGCGCTTTGTGCGCGCGCCGCAAAGGATGCCAATTGCCGGAGGCCCGGTCTACCCGCCGGGAAAAGGCCGGGTAGACCGGGCCTCCGATCGCCGGAGGCCCGGTCTACCCGGCCCGGCAGGTAGACTGGGCCTCCGGCGATCGGAGGCCCGGTCTACCCGGCCTTTTCCCGGCGGGTAGACCGGGCCTCCGGCGATCGGCGTCCTTTGCGGCGCACGCACAAAGCGCCTTCAGTATGCAGCAGGCCTTCCTAGCGAGAGGAGCTCTGTCCGGTAGCTCCTCTCATTTTTTACTAAAACATCGGGTGAGGACTCGGGCGGGCGGGCAGCTGGGAGGGAGGGAGGGCTGGCGGGCGACGGCGGTGGCAGGCGTATTGATAGTTTTGGGGGTAAATCTGCTCGCGGCGGCGGGGGCGGGGCGGCTGGTTTCCAGCGCCCCGTTAGTCTGTTAAATACAGGCGCTGGAGGGGCAAAGAGGCGGGAGGGGTAAGCAAGCCCTCCCCGCCCTTAAAGAAAGGCCCCCCTTTGGTGCCGGTCTGGACTGCTCCGGACCATTCACATCCCTACCAGGGAGAGGCTCGGATCCAGAAGCACCCACAGACTGTGTACTTGTTCCTTCTGGGAACCGGCAGATAAATCTCATCTCCCAAGTTTTGACCCCACACAATGAGTACCTCCGTCTTATCTGGATTCAGTCTCAGTTTGTTATCCCTCATACAGCCCATTATCTCCTCCAGACAGGCATTTAGGGAGGTTATGCCCCATCCCGATGATGTTGACATGGAGAAGTAGATTTGGGTGCCATCAGCATACTGATAGCACCCGGCACCACATCTGATGATCTCTCCCAGAGGTTTCATTCTAGATGTTAAACAACATCAGAGACAATAGGGAGCCCTGAGGGACACCATACAAAAGTTCTGATTTTGAAAAAAAGCAGTCTCCAAGGGACACCATCTGGAACCTGTCCGAGAGGTAGGAGCGGAACCACCGCAAAGCAGTGAGTCCCACTCCCAACCCCCTCAGATGCTCCAGAAGGATACTATGGTAAAAGGACCAACAGAGTCACACTTCCTCTGTCAATTCCCAATTGGAGATCATCCATCAGGCCAACGAAGGCAGTCTCCACCCCATAGCCCGCCCAAAAGCCAGTTTGAAATGGGTCTAGATAATCAGTTTCCTCCAAGACTGTCTGGAGCTGGGCAGCCACCAGAGGCGTAACTAGGGAAAAAGGTGCCCGGGGCAAGCACTGAAAGGGCATCGACAGGATCACCGGCACAGCCAACACTAAATCCCTCCAAGGCTTCTTGAAATCCTATTGGATCCAATAACCTTCTCAGGCGGACCATCCTAATAACTCCCTCACCCCTGAGAAGGTGAGAAGTGACTGTAAGTCCAACCCTAACCAGATGGTGGTCCGTCCATGACAATGGAGATATCACAGAAGTCCCCACCCACAGAACACCACCGTGATCAGAGTGAAAAACCAAATCAAGCATGTGACCTGCAATGTGCATCAGTCCCAAGACTGCTTGGAATAGGCCCATGGTCGTCATGGCTGCTATGAACTCCTGAACTGCCCTGAACAATTTGGTCCTGAAATGAACATTGAAGTCCCCCAGCACCACAAGCCCAGGGGACTCCAACACCAAGCCCAAGACCAAGTCCGTCAGCTCAGTTAGGGACTCTATTGAGCAATGGGGTGATTGGTACACCAACAGAAGTCCCAGTCTATCCCTGGTGTTGTGCTTACATTTAAAAGGGGCATCCGCAATTCCATTCACATGACTGTCCAATAGTGCTATCCGTAATGGGTTCCATCAGACCCACGAAGCAAAGATATTTTAGGAAGATAGCCTTCTAAGCTATTTTACATTCATTTTGATCAAAGATGCAATCATTTGCAAATTGACCTGTGATTCGGTTCAGTTGAGGTCAGTGGATCTTACCTGCACCATCTGGGGTAATTTGCAAACCTCCATATGTTGTCAGAACTGAGATATTGTTGCACCAAACTGCACTAAAAGAATAATTCAATTGGCAACAGCATAATCTCATTTAGTACTTGCACAAATCATCAGTTGGAAATGACCATAGAGGTTGTTCTCACAAGCAGCCAAGCCCAGGCTTCGGCAGCCAAGCCTGGGCGCATTGTCGGGCTCCGCATGGATCTTGTCAGTGCTGCGGCGTCAAACCCAGTGCCGAAGCCCGGCTCATAGCCAAGGTTAAGACCAGGCTCCTGGGATCTTGCAGCTCGTGCTGACACAGAGACGGGTGCCTAGAGCACCCATCCCCTGAGGGAATCTCCCAGTACACTGTGCTCAGCACCCAGTGCACTGTGGGATGCTTGGAGGCTGGGATAACAAGTCCCAGCCTCAGAAAGATCCCGCCCCGCACTCCGCACTACACATAGTACAGGCAGGATCATGTGGGAGTGTGCTCCACACTCCCACCAAGCACAGGTCGATCGTCTGGTGGGGAGGCAAGGTTTGCAAAGCCTTCCCTCTGCCCACCTGCCGAGTAGGTCATGTGAATGGCCCCACAGTCTGCAATTGGGTCTTAGTATCCGGCATTACAACAAGTTCAGCGTAGAATGAATGGAACCTACTTTCTGCTCCTTTCAAATCTGAAGTCACATTAAAGGTTTAGAATAAATCTGTCCCCAAAGGGCTCACAATCTAAAAATAAATATAAGATAGACACCAGCAACTGTCACTGGAGGTACTGTGCTGGAGGTGGAAGGGCCAGTTACTCTCCCCCACTCAATAAAGAGAATCGCCACGTTAAAAGGTGCCTCTTTGCCAAGTTAGCAGGGGGTTTGTTTGGGCTTGTGTTGTTTGTCAACTTTTTCTCTCTCAATACATTTTTATAGGGGATGTGCTTATAATGTTTATGACTGCTGTCTGTTTTCAAGACGCGGCATTGAAAAGATCCCCATCAGGATACTCTAGGACCCTATCTTAAGTCTTGTGATTTGGTTTGTAATCAGACTGTTAGCACATGCATTTTAAAGGGGTATTGCTGCTTTTTAGCCAGCATGGTGTCGTGGTTAGAGTGCTGGACTAGGACCGGGGAGACCTGAGTTCAAATCCCCATTCAGCCATGAACCTAGCTGGGTGACTCTGGGCCAGTCACTTCTCTCTCAGCCTAACCTACTTCACAGGGTTGTTGTGAAAGAGAAACTCAAGTATGTAGTACACCACTCTGGGCTCCTTGGAGGAAGAGCGGGATATAAATGTAATAATAATAATAATTTTACTTTGGCTGCCACCTTGAACTAAATTGACAGATAGAGGATGGGGGAACCATCATCAGCATATCCCGGCACCCCATGCCATGTTCTGTGAATTTGGCTTGTATTGGAGTGTCAAAACATGAGTTCTAAAGGGGTGGAGAGCTGGTCTTGGGATAGCAAGCATGAATTGTCTGCTTTGCTAAGCAGGGTCTACCCTGGTATGCATTTGTATGGGAGATTACATGTGAGCACTGTAAGATATCCCCCTTAGGGAATGGGTCCACTCTGGGAAGAGAACCCATATGCTGGCATGAAGAAGGTTCCAAGTTCCTTTCCTGGAACTTCCAAGATAGAGCTGAGAGAGACTCTTGCCTGCGATCTTGGAGAAGCCGCTGCCAGTCTGTGTAGACCAAGGATTCTCAATGTTGGGTCCCCAGATGTTATTGGACTTCAACTCCCATAATTCCCAACCAAAGGCCACTGGGGCTGGGGATTATGGGAGCTGAAGTCCAATAACATCTGGGGACCCAACGTTGAGAATCCCTGGTGTAGACAATACTGGGCTAGATGGACCAATGGTCTGACTCGGTAGAAGGCAGTTTTCTATGTTCCTATATCTTGTGTAGCTGCCATCTTGAACCAAGATGGCAGATGAGAACAAAATATCCCCTTCTGGGTTCCCTAGGATCCACTCCTATGTGCTATAAATTTGGTTTGTATCTGACTGTAAACACAAATATAATTAGGGACACACATCCAGTGATCTCATAAGCCTTTTTCTCTTTGGAAAGTAAATTAAAGAGATTGAGGACTATGAAAACAGAGATTAATGGAGGGAGAACCTTCAAAATCCTGAAGCACTGTACTGTTGCCCTTTTCCTGCTATGAAAGATTTTTTCCCCAATAAGCTGTAAGCTTTTGCTTAAAGAACTGCAGAAAACAAGTACCAGTCCATAGGTGTCCTGCTTTTTATTTTAGAAATACAACCACTCTTCACGCTTGGTATTTGGTAAGATGCAGTCTTTTCATATTTTTATCTGAGGAACAAACACCAATATTTAACCTGCTGATTCAGACAATATTTATGTGTTGGAACAATATTCAGACAATGGCAGGCAGGAAAATAAAACTGCTATGGCTGTTCTGTATTTCCTGTATTATTTACATAAACAGTTGTTCAATCAAACTGAGGCAAATGTTGGACCAAGCCTTTCAGAACAAACTTTCAGTTGACCTTGGTGTATGAAGTCCTTTAATTAGATAGATACCTGTGACACAGAGAAACAGAATTGTATCCCACCCAATATTCATAACATAAGTGCAAATGAAGTATATTAGTATTGAGTCACATTTAATTTTTTCTTCAAAAATTCTCCCAGAATAGGTTTTTCATTCAGTATACCCACCCACCCACCCCACTTTCCTAACACACCTACAGTTTCAGTAGCACATTACTCTATTTAGCCTTTGATGCTGCTGCTGCTTCTTCACGCCACTTGGCTTTCTTTGCTAGGTTCCAGCTTGTTAGGGACTCATGGCGCTCAACAGCCTGCAAAAGGAGAGCATAATACGGGTTTGAAACAAACAGCTGAAAGATGGGCCTTATTCCACACTGTGGTCACATGGGCTGTCATCTCTACTGTAGCATCCTGGGGAAGGCAAGCAGGACACAAGCAGAGCACCATCTTCTTGCTGTTATTCTTTTTCTGTGTAAACCGTTCTGAGAACTTCTGCTGGAAAATGGTATATAGATAGACAGATGATAATCTAATAAATGGTGACACCAGGATTATATGTGGCTCCAAACATCCTTCCCATTCCTTTATGCTGTCCTTTAGCCAATTTTGAGTAATTTCAGCTCTACAGGTGCGTGCTTAGTCCAATAGGTTTGACAAGCTAGGACATAATGCAGTCGCCTGGGCCTTTTACTTCTTTATTGCATTTCTATCCCACACTTCCTCCAAAGAGCTTAGGGTGGGATATATGGTTCTTCTTACCACTCCTTTATCCTCACAACAACCCTGTGAGGTAGTTTAGGCTGAGAGACAGTGATTGGCATCATGTCAACCAGTGAATTTCATGGCTGAGCGTGGAGTTGAATCTGGGTCTCTCCAGTCCTAGACCAGCACCCTCAGCATTATACTGGTTTCCTTAAACTGATGGGATGTTTGGTTTCCATCTCAAGTACATGAGTTGGTTAAACAAGTCTTGTGCTCACACTATGAACATGATCATAAACTGGAAGCAAATAATTATTGTAGCATATTGCCTGCATCCAGAACATGCTTCAGTGGGGAGGTCTCATTAAAGCATGCTGCTTATTAGCTTGTTTAAAATATATGTGTGGAGTTTGAATGTAGAAGACTGTAGAAATTCAGTAATTTACTCTGGAAAGATACTCACTCTTTTGCCTGAGGCAATCACTGCAAAGCAGGCCACAATTGTGAGACAGATCATAATGTAACAAGTCTTGACTCGAGCTTTGTTCCTTGCAGCACCCAGCATCTCTGACCTACAACAGAAATTGGGTTGGCTTAGTCAGGGTGAGGCATTTGGAAATGTTTTCAACAAATGTACTTATTTGCAATGGAAACAGAAGTTTGCATTAGGACTGCATTTTCATGTGTTTAATAACTAGTTAAGCACTTAATTTGTGTGTGTGTTTAATACTAACCATGTTACACTACATGGCAGTAGAAATTTAGGGAAAGAGAGAGAAAGAACACATTTGAATGGATTGACATTAGGTTAAAATATGGATTGATGTACCAGAAGGAAGAGAAGCTTTGTCTTAAATATGGAATAACTTGCAGTTTCTGCTAGTTTTGGATAGAAAGCCCTTTCTCAGGACTGGTTTCAGGGGGCCCTTGGCAACTTGTTCTCCATGTGCTCCCTCCTACCTGGGTAAGGCCCAAGAGAGACATTCTGCCACCACTACACGAAGGCTACCGGCACAAAGTTGACTTCATCATTTCCTCTTCAGAGGACCCAGGCCCCTTGGCAGCTGCCCAGTAATACTGATCCCCCCAATATCATCTCTTTCCTTTTTACTTATGAATCTGATACCTTCCACAGAATCCTTAAATGTTACTCTTTTGAGGATAGGTGTCGCTAGTTCTCTAAATATTGTAGAAAACATTCTAAAATATTCAGTAACGATGACTGCTGAGTGTGCACAGCCTGGCTTAGGAGTAAGCTTCATTAAATCCGTAGTCATCACTGTTTCCTCTAAGGCATGCACATGTGCACGCACTCACAAGTTTTTGGATGTCCGCTCAGTTCAATTTAGATCCCGCTCAGGTTGAATTAGGAAGACCCCACTCTGAATGCAGGTGCACACACACTGCCTTGATACTGCCGCCCAAAACAAAACTCATTCTGCACAGAGATGAAAAATATTAGAGGGACCACTGGTAGTCATGAGTAAATATGCACAGGACTGGGTTTTATGGTTGCAGTCCTAGGAAACATAGGAAACTGCCATATGCTGAGTCAGACCATTGGTCTATCTAGCTCAGTATTGTCTTGACAGACTGGCAGCGGCTTCTCCAAGGTTGCAGGCAGGAATCTCTCTCAGCCCTATCTTGGAGAAGCCAGGGAGGGAACTTGAAACCTTCTGCTCTTCCCAGAGCGGCTTCATCCCCTGAGGGGAATATCTTGCAGTGCTCACACATCAAGTCTCCCATTCATATGCAACCAGGGCAGACCCTGCTTAGCTATGGGGAAAAGTCATGCTTGCTACCACAAGACCAGCTCTCCTCTCCTATGTCCTACAGTATGTACCCTTGGGAAGGACTCTCATTGAAACGTAGTGAGATAAACTTTTTAATTATTTATTACTTAGAGCTCTTGCATACACTTTTCAAGAAAAAGTTCACAAAGTGGTTTACATAGCACAAGGGTATGTTCTTTATTCAGTGTCCCAAAGAGTCTTACAATCTAAACATGAAACACAAGGGAGTTGGCAGCAACGACTGCGAGAGATACTATGTTGGGTTGAATAGGAACACTTGCTCCTCTTTCCCTGCTAAATGTAAGAGAGTTGCCACTTTATAAGGCATCTCTTTGCTCAGTTAGCAGAAACGGACTTCTAAATAAACAATCGCTTTCTCATGTGAAAACATCATGCATATGACTGGGATGTGCAGGAGTACTGATGTACTCTTTTGCAGGGTGCATCCACAATAAAATGTTTGCAACAGTTGTATCCCTTTTCCTTTTAAAAAAAACACACATCACAAACAGAATGTGCAGAAGGTGGCTTGAATAGGGAGAACTGAAGCTTCACAGTTCCTACCTTTCCCTGCTTAAGGACAACTGTATTTCACAGTATTAGGGCTAAATGCATTTAGAAATAAGCAAATCAAAACCAGACAAGCCCATTAAACCCATTAAGCTCCAAGTCACTTGCAGAAAGAGAAGACAGAAAACATTGAGGTTGTTGGATTAAATGAACTAATTGTATTTCACAACACACTAATTGGAACAGTTCAGATGTGCAGATCCGTTCCTTAAACCAGAGGCACAAAGCAACTCGAGAAACAGACCTTATTACAATTCCTTGTAATTTTTCCCTAGTCATAAGATCTCTCTCTCTCTCTCTCTCTCTCTCTCTCTCTCTCTCTCTCTCTCTCTCTCTAAGAAACAACAGCAGTCACAAGTAAAGGTGTTATTAGTTATACATCGATATCCTCACCAGCATGAAGATTTTCCTTTATGTTTTTAAAAAGTGATTATCTGGTCCAGCCATTATTACTATTCTGATGACAATTTTCTTTGCAGATTTTGTAGCAAATTATTTGCGAGGTTTTATTGTTCATTTATTTTAAAGATTTATATCCTGCCTTATGATCTAGATCCCCAAGGTGG
Organism: Hemicordylus capensis; assembly: GCF_027244095.1. Taxonomy (NCBI): domain Eukaryota; kingdom Metazoa; phylum Chordata; class Lepidosauria; order Squamata; family Cordylidae; genus Hemicordylus; species Hemicordylus capensis. The sequence continues at coordinate 337,633,872 of NC_069657.1, forward strand.
CTTATAGTAAGTTGCACAGAGAGGTCCTTCACACAATCAAAAACAGTGTTCTACCCGGGTTTTGGAGCTGTGTGTGGTTCCAATTTTTAGCTGTGTAGAAGCAAGGTAGGAGGAAAACTGAGTAGCTTTTCCTCCTACCTTGCATCCACACAACCAAAAGCTGGGAGCGCACACAGTTCCCAAACCAGGCTAGAACACATTTTCTGATTGTGTTAATGACCTCCATATTTCCCAGCCAGTATTGACTTCTCACACTGACTGGCTCTGAATCAGCTCCAAAGGTGAGGAGTTTAAACTCCCCACTTTTGGACATGACTCACCCCATAATGCACTGGGAAACATGTATCCCTCCTGTTACATGAGTGAGTGAGCCAGCTCCAAAAGCGGGGAGTTTAAAATGTCACACTTTTGGAGCCGACTATAAACAAGCAAATATTGTGTGGCAGCTTTGCCACCATAAGAGAGAGAGATGTGGGGGAGGCAGTGTACCCCCCTTTAATTTAAACATGCTTGGAATGGGAAAGGTTGTGAAATGTTGAGTTAAACAATACAATAAAAGCGATATTGCTGGGCCACCTAAGAGAGATGCTGTCACACTGGCTACTGTCCTTAGGAGGAGAACATGACCAACCTGCTACATCCAAACTTCTGCCCAAAGAAGATCTACAAGGGCCAGAAACTTTCTACATTGTTGAAACTGTAGAACTCATCATCAAAAGAAGTATATATGTCCACCTCCCTGATGATCATCTGCTGGCAAGTAGGGTTGCCAACTCTGACTGAAATTATCCCTATTATCCAGCAGCATGTCTGGGTGCATGATTTCCAGGCCCAGACCAAGAGTGAGGATTGTCTGCGGGGAAGGTGACCTTTTGAGGCTTCCATCCTGCCCCTTCAAGCCCTTTCTCACGGATCGTGAGCATGGGCTCTATAGTTTGAACTTCCAGATAAAAACTCCTGATTCAACCTGAACAGGATCTAAAATTAACTTAGTGGACATCAGAAAATGTGTGAGTGCGCGCACATGTGCACACCTTAGAGAAAGCAGTGCTGTCTTCCTTTGTTTCCCCATCTGCTCAGGACTCCCATTTTCACTCCTGTTTTTGTAATGCAGCAGTGTCTAGAAGTGGAGCAATAGCTCTAACTGGTTTATCAAAATTCCAGATATCATTCGAAACCACAGTTAGCACAGACTATGGTTTGCAAGCTAATTTCAGCCTGTGGCTTCAGATCCTGTTCTCTCCCTCTCTTATTTGTTTTTGCTGCAAACAAAAAAAATAAAAATTGACAAACTGGAATGAGTTCAGAAGAGGGTAACAAAGATGGTAAGGGGTCTGGAAACCAAGTCCTCTAAGGCAGGGATTCTCAACGTTGAGTCTCCAGATGTTATTGGACTTCAACTCCCATAATCCCCAGGCCCAGTGGCCTTTGGCTGAGGATTATGGGAGTTGAAGTCCAATAACATCTGGGGACCCAACGTTGAGAATCCCTGCTCTAAGGAATGGTTAAAGGAGGTGACCTTGAGCTGTGGCACACCTAGGAAATTTGTTCATTGAGGGTAGGATTAGAACTCATGGGTTCTACAAGGAAGCAGATTAAGCTAGACATTAGGAAGGATTTTCTAACAGTAGGAAGTGCTTGATAGTGAAACCGTCTGGCTTACATCGTGGTAGGCCCTCCTTTGCTGAAGGTTTTCAGAGAAAGTCTAGAAGGCCATCTGTCAGGGATTCTGCAGCAGAACCCTGCTCTCAGCAGAGGATTGGACTGGAAGACCTCAAAAATTCCTCCCAGCTCGAACATTCCATTCCACTGACACAGTTGTATGACACACAAGTTTTTTGGGTTACTGAATTTCCAGGTCTTTTAAAAACGGAAATCTGATTAGACACTAAGGGGAAAAGCTTACCCAAACCACAAGGTAGGAACATAGGAAGCTGTCAGACCATAGGTGCACCTTGCTCAGTATTGTCTACACAGACTGGCTGAACACCAAAAACTTTGTTAAACCTTCAACTAAGATAAAGTCACACTCCCCCTGCCTGATAAAACACAATTAAACGAAATGAGTGTATTCAGTAATAGTGGCAGTGTGATCCCAGCTCATGATTATTCAGCAGCGAATAAGCACATAACAAGAAGAAGGCAAATTGTGTTCACTTTAAATCTGTACTCCAATTTTTCTTTTTCTTTAAACAAAAAACAGAAACAACAAGTAAAAATAACAAATGCTTTAACAACCATGTCCAAAACTACAGATTATCTTTCCAGAAATTTCCCATAAACCTCACAAACAGACAGACACACAGACTTGCAGCCATTCACAAGCTTACACAAACAGTCTGTTTGTGTGAGCCATTGAAGCCATTCTCTCTCTCTCTCTCTCTCTCACACACACACACACACACACACACACTACAGCCATCTGCACACACATACACACACATACTGCAACCGTACACACACACACACACCTGGTCTTGTAGGAGCAAGCATGACTTGTCCCCTTAGCTAAGTAGGGTCTGCCCTGGTTGTACATGAAAGGGAGACTTGATGTGTGAGCACTGTAAGATATTCCCCTTAGGGGATGAAGCCCCTCTGGGAAGAGCAGAAGGTTCCAAGTTCCCTTCTTGACATCTCAAAGATAGGGCTGAGAGAGATTCCTGCCTGTAACCTTGGAAAAGCCGCTGCCAGTCTGTGTAGACAATATTGAGCAAGATGGACCAAAGGTCTGACTCAGTATATATGGCAGCTTTCTATGTTCCTACACTATAGCCATTCACACACTCTCTCACACAAAAAGATATACAGCAGCCATGCACACACGCTCGCTCTCTCTCTCTCACACACACACACACACACACACACACTGCAGCCATCCACACATGCAGTAATCCTCCTCATGCCATCCATTTATTAGCAGAAGCCTATGACTGAGAGGGAGAAATGGACTGTCTGTGCTCAGAGTCCATGTCCTCTGTGAACAATTACTTTCAAAAAAGCAGGAAAAGAAACAAACAGACACTATTAAGTTTCATTAAAACATGCCACAACTTTATTACAAGAAGAAAAAGATCCAAGGTCAGAGGAGCTCTTATCAGCTTCTGAGAGAGGTCAGCTTAGTCCTGAGAACTTGGGCAGCCCTTCCCCCACTTTTCCTTGCTTAGGGAAAAGCCTGTTGTTCCCTGTGTGTCCTGAGGGAACAACAACAACAATTTATATACTGCTTTTCAACAAAAGGTTCCAAAGCACTTTACATAGAGAAATAATAAATAAATAAGATGGATCCCTGTCTGCAAAGGGCTCACAATCTAAAAAGAAACATACCAGCAACAGTCACTGGAGGTACTGTGCTGGAGGTGGATAGAGCCAGTTTCTCTCCCCCTGCTAAATAAAGAGAATCGCCACGTTAAAAAGGTGCCTCTTTGCCCAGTTAGCAGGGGAAGGAAGGAGAAAAGGAGCCGGGTCTCACGATCAGTGAGACCTGGTTTCAGGTAGGGGTGTGCATGGTCCGGTGGGCCCCCGGTCTGGCACGGGGGGACTGTTTCTTTAGGCGGGGGGGTAGTACTTACCCCCACCCCCGCCGCTCTTCCCCCTCCGGCGCTCGTCCTTTGTAAAATCTTCTTGGGGCGGCAGAGTTCTTCCCTGCCGCCCCTGCCCCCGTCGTTGTTTGTAAAGGCTTTAACGAGACGAGCGCTAGCGGCGCGCATGCACCCTTGTCTCTGACACTGCCGCACGCTCCGTGATGTATGCAGCGCGTGCGGCAGCGTCAGAGACGAGCGCATGTGCCGAGGAGGGTGCATACGCACCGCTAGCGCTCGTCTCGTTAAACACTTTACAAACAATGACGGGGGCAGGGGCGGCAGGGAAGAACTCTGCTGCCCCAAGAAGATTTTACAAAAGACGAGCATCGGAGGGGGAAGAGCGGTGTGGGGGGGTAAGCACTACCACCACCACCCCGCTTAAAGAAACAGCCCCCCCCCCGTGCCGGACCACCGGACCGGTTTGGTGGTCTTTTCTATTGTGTCGGACCAAAACCATTCACACTCCTAGTTTCAGGAGCTCAGCAGGGAGAGCGGGCTATGCCCTGGGCGCCCGGATTGGCCACCCACACGATTGCCGGCTCCATGATGGAGCTGGCGGGGGCTGGGAGGAGCGGGGGCCGATCGGCCCCTGGAAGCTCCAGCATGCCCTGCACGAGCGTGCAGGGCATGCTAGTGAGACCCCCAGACCAGGAGGCGGCTTTTCACCTCCCCTCTGGGGGTCTCCTCCTGAGTAGCTGTGGCATGGAGCCATGCCGTGGCTTCTCACGATTAAAAAAATGGGTTTGCGGAGCGCTCACTCCGCAAACCCGGTTTTAGGGGAGGGGTACTCAGGCAGGTTAACCGCCTGGGAGCCGCCAGGCTCACAGGTAAACTCGGCTCCTCTAGGCTCCCCTAGCCCTCGCAAACATCTCCCTGCCGCCCCTTTCCCGACGTTGCTCTTCAAAACTCCCAGGCGTCCTTTGCGCCCAAAGCCCCAGTTCGGCCCGAGACTTTGCGGAGAGAGGAGCTCTGTTTGCGAGCTCCTCTCCTTTGAGTTGTGGGGCCCTGATTGGCCCGACTGACATGGGCCTTGTTGGGGTTGGGACTCGGGCGGCTGGGCGGGCGGGCGGCGTCGGTGGCTGTAGTTCGGGCCGATTTGGCCCGTGATCCGGCCGTGTGGGGGTGGCTTCTTTGGCCCGAAATCGGGCCTTGTGTTGGGTGGCTGGGTGGGTGGTCGGCGGCGGCGGCCACGGCAGTAGTTTGGGCCGATTTGGCCCGTAATCCAGTTGCGTGGGGGCGGCGACGTCGGCTGGTGTCCTGCCGCCCCAATCACTTGTAGAATTACGGGCGCCAAGCAGGAAAGCGCTCTAAAAGATACCCCCCCCCACCCAGTGCCGGACCGCAGTTGGCGGTTCCGTGCACACCCCTAGGAATAGCCCCAAGGGCTCATAACTCTTTCAAGATAGAAACTCTTTCAGGATAGAAACCTATCATACATTCAGGGGCGTAGCAAGGTTGGAGTGGGCCCAGAGACAAGATTTTAAAATGCCCCCTCTCCTCACTGAAGCTCAGTTCATGAAGTAAATAAATCTTAAATGCTGAATAGTGGTAACGAAAAGCATAGAATATATATATATATATATATATATATATATATATATATATATATATATATATACACACACACATATATAAAACCTATGTGCCACAATAGGTTATTTGTATATATCTCCTATGTGCCACAATAGAACATCATCCTAAATTATTTTTAAAAGGTTTTGTAAATTGTGGACGGTGCAAGTCATTTAATGGTACTAGAGAAAGACATGCTGTTCTGGTAGCTCCAGGTCTCAACACTCACATCAGTTTCGGAGGATGAATACAACTGAAGGAAGTCTGGGCGGATGCGCAGCTGGGGGAGTCAACCATGTGACTTGCCTCGGGGGGGGGGCAAGGCAGTGGGCCCCCAGACAACTGTCTCCCCTGCCCTATTATAGTTATTCTCCATAGGTTTCTATACTTAAAAAGTTTCTATCTTGAAAGAGTTGGTTTTCCAAGAATTCGGAAGCTTGTTCTATAGGAGGATATAAGCAGAGTATGTTACCATATATGGTTTTTTTTTTTTTTTTTTTTTTTTAAGGCTCAGTTCCGAGGTGGAGAGGCAGAAGGTTTGACATCAGGAGGCTCACAGAGCAGGCTGACTTGAGGCCTACATTAACATGGAGACAGGGGCAAAGATCTGATCTCAACACCATCTTGAAGGGATTTGAATGAAGCGTGAGAATGGTGAGATTTGTAGGAAATTTCTGGAAAGACTAGGTTTGTACACTGAGTCTAAAGCAGTTGCTGTTTTTAACTAACAGTGATATTTCTTATGAAGAACCCGGCTTACAATTTACTTACAATTCAGGTTGTTAAACTGCACAGCACTCTTGAGGTCCTGCTGGTAAGTATAGCTTCTCTTAGTGAGAGACTGTAACTTCCATCCTCTTCACATTCCAGGATGGTTCCCTCCAAAACCTAACTTAAATGCTTAAAGTGATACACCAAATCTTCGTCCTTTTAAAAATTTGTGGGGGCTTTTAAAAGAAGAAAAATAAAGTACAAATTTGAAGTGAACAGAAATTACCTGCTTCTTGAGGTGCCCTCATTCACTGTTGTAGCAATCATGAGGTGGGGTCCCACTGCCACTGTTACTGAATCTACTAATTTCATTTAGTTTTCTATTGGGTTCATTTTAGTTGAACGAGTTACAGAAATTTTGGTCTTCATCGTGGGGAAGTTGGTGTTCAACATGGTGTTCAACTTTGTGCTTTGAGACCTGCATGATTATCATATTATTTGGTAGGCAAGTTTTAGAATAACCTTAATCAGAATAAAACTTTGAAAACTTTGCAGTTTGGATCCTGATTGCTCTGTTGGGCTGAGTTACCAACTGTTCCTAATACAGAATTAAAATATTCTGTAATAACTATGGGTTGTCAGAAAATTTAAAAGCTAAAGTGGGGGTGGTATTATGTGAGTTTGAAGATACATTCTGCACCCAGTTATTGAGACCTATTAATGTATTACTCTGGAGAAGCATGGGTAGTTAGTACTATAAAATGAGACTTAAGACCCTAGAGTGGCCTGCAAAAAAGTACAGATAAAAATCAGCAGTTTTTTCAGTAGAAGGGGAAAATTATGCTGCCACTGCAGAGGGGGCTTCCATAGTGAAACAAAACTCCTGCCAAAGAAACTTTCCTTATATCAGAATAGTGCCAATATAATTAAGATGAGGAGGAGTTTTAGCATTCTCATATTATACATTCTGGACATTCTATTGGTGATAAAATGATTGAGAAGGCACAAGGCCATTAGGAAAGATATTTGGTAAATGTACTTCCTCCCAGCACCATACCCATGTTAGTGGTAGAGGGGTGTACCAACTTGCAAAGGAATACACGGAGGTCATGAGAGACTTTGCAAAGGAAAGTGGGGCAAATGTGCTCATGAGGAAGTGCAAGGTTGCGGCAAGGCAATGGGGGATCTTGCGAAGTCACATGAGGCAGCAGGAGTGGGGTGATGAAAGGACTTGTGAAGGCATATACCTCTGATGCAGATGTAGAACAGATTCTGATGTAGAACACACAGGCAGACTACCTATGAATATGAATGTTCCACTTATCCAGCATGGATAAGTGACGTTACACTTCTCCTAATCAGTTCCTAATCAGATTTTCCTTTTTTATATCGCTTTATCTTTCTTTGAAAACACCATCTAGTTCATCTTCCACCTTTGTGTGTTTCCCCATCTTAGTGCCAGAAAGGGACTGTGCCCCTGGCACACCACCATATCATCTATCTATCTATTTATTTATTCATTCATTCGTTCGTTCATTCGTTCATTCGTTCGTTTATTTATTATTAAACTGCTTTGGAAACTTCTGTTGAAAAGTGGTATGTAAATAGTAGTAGTAGTAGACTGAGGGCCAAGCAAGCAAGCCCTTGTATTGGCAGCAGCCTTAAGGAAGAAAAAAGAAAGGATTTCGGAGGGAATTATATGTGAAACTGCTATATATCTTAGATTTCTGTCAGGAAATTTACCATAGTACGTGGCATGTGGAGGAAGCAGCTGGTAGGGATGTACCAGGCAGAAATTCATCAGAGGCAACTCTAGCAAGTGATTTGAGAAACTGTACCTGTTTAATGTCTGCCTGGATGCATCCCTCCCTAGCCTAATGTCCAGATCAGGCCTTCTCAGCTTTGGCCCCACAGCTGTTTTTGGACTACAACTCCTATAATCCCCAGTGGCCAATAGCCAAGGGTTATGGGAGTTGTAGGCCAACATCTGCAGGAGGGTCAAAGTTGAGCAGCCCTGGTCCAGATAAAAGACCAGGGCAAAGTGTGGGTGCAAGGAGCCTCATTTCTAAAACCAGCATAATATACCAGACTGTACAAAATCTTTACAGCTTATATTGTGCAGAAGTTAAGATGGGCACCAAAACTTACTTACTTATTTAACACATTTGTATACCACCCAAAACGCAACCTGGAATTTCCATGCTTTTTAGAGCATGAGTGAAAATGTAAAGCATCTTATCTTAAACCAAAGGTTTTGGATGACTGAATGTTTAGCTCATTCTCACAATTGGAGAATGGGCTCAGAAGGGGTGGGGGGAAGAAGCTGTGAAAAGCTTACCTCCCCCACAGACGATCCTGTCCATGTTGCTGGGTGACCAGATCAGCCACCCAGACAATTGCCAGCTTCTGCCAGTAGCAAGGAGGGAGGTTTGCAGGCCAGGAATCCCCCAGAGCTTCCATCATGCACTGTGCAAATATGTGGTGCATTAGGGGGAGCCTCCCAGTGCTGGTTGGGAGGCTACTTCTGTGTAGGTGCCACGCAAAGCTACACAGCACCAACACATGAACATTTAGCCCACTTTTTGGGCGCCCTCGCATCCAAAACCTGGGCTAAGCTGCAGGCTCCCTAAGCGGGCTTGCCACCCCACTACCACCAGGAGCTATGTGCCTCCTAGCGATATACACCTACACCGAAAACCATGCTGGGCTTCCTTAGCCCAGTTTTCAGTGTGTGTGAGAATAGCTTCATTCTATTAAACCAGGGGTTTTCAACCAGGAGTACCAGAGTTTGGACCTCTGGGGGTATTTTAAAGCCTCTCAGGGGTTACATGGGGTACACAGAACCTTTCTCTCCCCACAACTCATTTGCTACACCCTTGGCTCCCTTTCCAAGAGTTTAGAGGAGGAGGAGTGTCAGGCAGCATCCCTCCCTCCTCTTCTTTATGTGACTGGCTGACTCTGTGCTCAGGCTCAGTCCACCCCTCCTGAGCCTTACTGACAGGCTTGGCAGTGAGGAAAATTCTGGCTGATGCTCAGCATTGACATTGCCTTTGCTGATGAACTGGCAGTCAGGCTGAAGGAATTGGTGAGCTGACCTTCAGCACCTAGCCAGCCAGTCACACGGAGAGGAGAAAGGAGAGGCAAGATCAGGTCATGGGTATGCTGTGGAGCCCTAGTCATGAGGTCAGGGAGGAGGGAGTAAGGCACAGCGTAGACTTAGGGGTTGTTGGGTTTGGTTAGTTTTGTTTTGTTTTTTTGTTTTGGTTGATTCCAGGGCAGATTCACTTAGCTTATTTTATTTCCCACCATCATTGGCAAGATTTACTTCTTTGGGGGCCACAATTATTTGCTGCTTACATGGGGTACCTTGATATACAAGTTCAGAAAGGTTGAAAACCCCTGTATTAAACCATGATTTGTGGGAAGGCTATGGTTCAGACATAATGCAAAATCATGCTTTAGCTGAACAGACTATGGTTTTGTATTATGTAGACTGCATGGAATAAACATTGGAGTATAACCAAAGCTAAACTGACTCTTGGTTTTGTATCACTGCATACTCGCCCTGTATACATTACTTAAATTTGTTGGCCTGCAAAGCCATCATGAAACAATCAACCTAAAAGTATCCACAGAAGTGTTTTGTGATCAAAGCTGTCACATTTTTTGTTTTGTGAAGAAATAAGTTTTTTAAAAAACAAACATTTTTGCTAGCTGCCTTTCCCACACACATTCCTCCTCATCTCCATTTTTGTCTCAAAGGGATATGAACCTTACCACGTAATATGTGGCTTATGAGTTCACATTTTGTTTGTACATCTTATAAACAAATACTGATGCTATCAACCTTTGATTGCAGTTTGAATTTCAGAATTTGTTGCAAGCAAAACAAAGATATTGTTTTGCATGTGCAGTAAAACTTAAAAATCCACATAAAGCAGTTAAGAACACACCCTGTTTTTGTGACTAGAATCTAAATGTTCGTAAGGACACTTCCTGCTTTGTATTTTTCTCTGTAGATTATAGAACAAGCCCGTCTGTATAGGAAACAAAATGTGATGTGCATGTACATTGTCATATGTGACAATCACAAAATGTATGTATTTTGCTGCATATGCATATACTGGGAAGGTGTGACTATTCATGGAGTCTCACCACAACTACACAAAGCAGCATATGCACATCTCGGTGCATGCACAGTGGAAGTGCAGCGCAACCAAATGATGGAATGCGAATACAACAAATATTTATACCATTTTCCACAAAAGTTCTCAAAGCTGTTTACAGAGATATTAATAAATAAAATAAAATAGCTCCCTGTCCCCAAAGGGGTCACAATCTAAAAAAGAAACATAAGAGAGACAACAGCAACAGCCACTGGAGGGAAGCTGCGCTGGGGATGGATAGGGCAAGTTGCTCTCTCCCTGCTAAATAAAGAGACTCACTACTTTTAAAAGGTTCCTCTTGCTCAGTTAGCAGGACAGTCAAAGCCAGTAATTGAGGCTCTCCACACGAGCAGTGTGGAAAGTCTACAGGGCTTCTGCAGGGAAAGCGGGCTTGACCCGCTCACTCCACAGACGATCCATCGGTGAGCCCTGGGCAGCTGGATCGGCCACTCACATGATTACTGGCTCCATCACTGAGGCAGTTGGGGCGGCGGGGATCGAGGGCTGCCCGGCCCCCAGAATTCCCAGCATGCCCCGTGTGGGTTTGTGGGGCATTCTGGGGGGACCCCCGAGGCCGGGAGGCTTGTTGGAGCCCCCCAGTCGGGGGTCTCCTCATGAGTTGCTGCACCACAAAGGCACATCATCCGGAAAATGGGGTTAGCGGCGCGTGCACTCCGCTAACCTTGTTTACGGGGAGGGGCACTTAGGGTGATTTGCAGCTGGGTGCCACGCAGCTCCCGTTGCAGCACACAACCAGGAGAAACCAGGCTAGGCTCCCTTAGCCCGGTTTCTCCTGATCATGGGAATAGCCTCATTGTCTTTGATCTGCATATTTTATTTATTTATTTATTTATTTATTTATTTATATTAAACTTCTATACAGCCTGAACTTTCATCTCTGGGTGGTTAACATAAAAACAATTAAAACACATATAAAAGTTAAAACAATGCAACAATTTAAAAACAGCCATAAAATTAAAAACAATTTTTAAAAGCTGGGAAAGCTTGGGTGAAAAGATGGGTTTTCAGGTGTTTTTTAAAAATTGCCAGAGATGGGGAGGATCGTATCTCAGCATGGAGTGCATTCCACAATCTCGGAGCAGCGACCGAGAAGGCCCGTCTCTGTGTAGCCACCAGACGAGTTGGTTGTAACTGAAGACGGACGTCCTCAGATGACCTCAATGGGCGGTGGGGCTCATAGTGAAGAAGACGCTCTCTTAGATACCCAGGGCCTAAGCCGTTTAGGGCTTTATAAGCACTTTGTATTTTGTCTGGAAACCTATTGGCAGCCAGTGAAGCTTCATCAGCAGAGTAATGTGGTCTCTCCAAGATGACCCCGAGACGAGCCTGGCTGCTGCATTCTGAACCAACTGGAGTTTCCAGACTACGTACAAAGGCAGCCCCACGTACAGCGCATTACAAATGTCATATGTTGAACCAAAAGCAACTAAATACATAGCACAAGTATGGAGCTGCTTGCCTTCCAGAATGGAGCGATTGGAAGTTACATGTTTGTATTTGTATTTACATGTTACATGTTTGTATTTCTGGGACCAACAGCAACAAACCTTCACATAATCCAGCACAGAGTGAATTGTGCTGTTTTCAGCCCATTGATTCAAAGAAGCATGGTCACTACCATCATCCCAGATTAAGGGCTGACGTGATATGCGGGGCTACATCACCGGAAACATGAATGGTGGTTTGAGCGCATATTATTTGGACTTCAGTCTCTCTTTCTGCTATCTTGAAACTATGCTTCCAGGGGCTACAGCTCCCCACTGTTTTTCCCATGGGGGTTTACTCCTTGCTTCCTAATTGCAGAATATGTTTTGATGCAAAACTGTGAGCAGTTCTGAATAGGGGAACATTTCCTCCTCAACTTAATATTTCTAGTGGTTGGATCAGATGAAGTACTTACGAGATCCTGAGGGGAATCTCAGCTTCTGTCTTGAAGCGTCCAGTCCATAGAAGGATTTTCTTATCAAACGTTGAGGGTTTGCGGCCACCAGGTACTTTGTACACATTTTCAGCTTAAAGATTCAGCAGAGAGAGCATCACATCAGTGTACACATACTGAGACCAGTGGAGGGAAATGGAAGGAAATACATTTCTAAGCAGTCAGACTTTGTTCTCCAAAGGCAAGTTAATCTGGTTCCTCACCACTGTGATATAAGCCTGCCACACTGTCTTCCCCCACTGGCTTACTTTTCCGCTACACTTTGAGATATGTTGGTTCCCAATTGGGAGGCTCAGTGACAGACTAGGTGACTTCTAAAGCTCTGAAAAGTCTCAGTTAAGGACGACTTTCTCCCAGAACTTACCCAGTCTTCAATATATTCCTCAGAGACCTTACTTTGGTTCCAACCTCATTTGAACTGTGGTGGGGGATTACTCAGGATAGGGCCTCTCAACGCAAGCACTAAGACTTTGGAATTTCCTCTCTGGGAAAGTTCCTCTACTCTGTATAATGCATAGTCAAATAAGAATGGACCTATGGTCTGACTCAGTATATGGCAGCTTCCTATGTTCCTAAGAATTAAGTTATTGACACCCCCCCCCAAAAGCAGCATTCTGGTCAATTCTTGATAATTTAATGTGACATTATTACACAGAAGACAAGATGAGGCATCACCCCTGTGTCTTCCTACACTTCACTTTTTCACTGAAAGCTCCCAACAACAGCCTCATTCCCTGATGGGGGATTCCAGAGATAAAACATATATCTGGGGCCCATTTGGTGTGAGGGTGAGGGTGAGGGGGAGGGGTTTCAGTAGAAACGTACAGGATGGGAAAGTTTAAGCACCCCTTCCTTGCTTCAGCCTTCCCTCAAATATACCCATCTTGCTGTTTTTCTAGTTAAAATCACACACAGAGAGCTTTGTGGTACAGAAGTGGGCTGCCAGGCTTTTATGATAACTGAATGAAGTGTTCAATTTGTTGCGATCTTTTTAAACTCCAAAAATGTGAGCTAAGCAAAGATATGATGGGCCATGATCTCAGCAAGTATGGGAGCATCCACAAGACACTTCAAGTGCCCTCCCCCGCAAGGAAATCACACTGACTTTTCCAGGTTTCAGTCACATTAAAATGCTTATGAAATTACCACTATTTTTTCTTTTTAAAGATGCATTTTCAATTCTGACTTCTTGTTTCTCTCATGGTGAGACCAATTCCAATGTACATTTTCTTATGTGCAGGCTCACACTTGCAAAATGGAGATATTTGTGTTTTATAATATGGAGATAGCTTTGCTTGTTATTTTTGTCCCAGTGTTATGGTGGAAAGTCAGTTTCTACACTTGCTCTGCAACAAATGCACTGGAATTAAAAACAAAATATGGCGAACATTTCTACACTGCAAAAAGCATGCAATGGCCCTCAAGGACCAGGATCCATTTGCTTTTTAAATAGGTGGTGTAAACTATCCTGAATGTCATGGTTAGGTTAAACAATAAATCAGATGTAAAGGAAAATAGCCCATTGGGCTGCAGATTCTCTTTAAAGTAAACCCAGGATGCCTTTTATTCCAGCAGTACAGAATCAGTTGTTGGGTCTTGGGTCCAAACTCTATGGCCTAGATTGTGACCAGCATATAAAAGAGAAAGACCCAAGTGACAGCACAAGCATGCACATAAAAGAAAATTCTGGATTTATAAGTAGTTCTCTCAGCCAAAACACACAAGCCAGAAAGATGATAATGATTCTTCCTTCACATTAAAAATCCAGCTCCTGATGTTTCCCTACCCAAATGTTCAAATGAAAAAAGAGATCAATTGAACACTACAACAGGAACTGATTAGTATAAATGCTTGGTTTTTGTGAACAGTGAGCAACAGATAGACATGTTATTCATGACCAAGCACCATTGAAATTAGATACAATGCAAAGTGCTCATATGCCTGAAACAGCAAAAAATATTGGGTCAATTTTGTCTGTTCTCTAGCTGTCCATTCTCATTTTCTGACAAGGTGATCACACCCTAAAATCTAAATTAAATGAGGTTCTCTTTATTAGGATTGGTGCAGCAAGAATCATGAATATGATTCATGATATGAATTATGAAGAATCAAGAACATAGGCTGCAATAATAATAAACATGCCTCTCTATTTACCATTCCTAAGGCTATACTGATAGAATTGCAATGTTTGAATTCATGGCACAGACGAAGCACAGGCTGTGGGGCAAGAGGAAAGGTAATGACTTTGAACTGAGGGACTGTAAACAACAGTCAAGAGTTTGCTAGTATCTGAGACAAGATCTCTGAACTGAACCAGATGTTGGGCCCCCACCCACATCCACCCTTTCCAGCTACTCACCTGAGCTAACTGCTCCTGGACTTCTGTTCTGATCAGTGCAGGACAATGCCGTTGAGCCCACGATACCAGGTATAGGAGGCCGGCGCACAGGAGCACTGATCTGCCTTTCAGCCAGGAGCCGTCTGAACTGGAGATGGAAGCGTGTCCCAGTTGCAACCAGCATGGTGAAGGCAGCCAGCTGAGCATGAAAGTAAGCCAGTCAAACCCTTCACTTCCCACAGCTGGTGTCTAAACTACAGAAGAACAAAAACAGCTTCCAGACTCTTAGCATCTGCCTTTATTATCTTTGTGCCCGCCTCTCCATGCCTGGGAACAGCAGAAACCCTTTCCAAACCTTGACCGTTTGCCAGCCTCTCCTCCTCCTCCTCCCCCTTTTCTGTGTTTCTCCCCCTTACAAATGCATGTTTAAAAATATTTCCTTTCTAACCAGCAGGGAGCTGCATCTTATGCACAGCCTTACTTTCACCTCTTTTGTTTTCCCCTGAAGAGGATACATCTTGTAAGCTGTTCTCCACTTGCATTTATTTGCACTAGAGCAACTATCTGATTTGTCACCCTCTGGAAGCTGCTGCCCCCCTTTCCCTTAGGTTCCTTGTTACCTGAGGCCTCTCTGGCTACATGGTCCTCTAGTGTGAAACTGGAAGTTTGGGAGAAAGTCCCCATCACCATCAGAGATAACGTGGCCCTCCTTTGCCCCTTGATAACTTTTTAATTTTAGATTGGGGGAGGAAGGAAACAGGAACAGTGCAACTGAAGAGTAGATCCTGATGTGTTTTGAGTGGAAACTCTTCTTCAGAGGAAGTGGTTACAAGGCACAATATTCCCCTTCTAAACAAGCTGTTTCGAAGTTGAATATTGTGCCAACAACCTGGATGGCTTTAAGAGGGGTTTGGATAACTTCATGGAGGAGAGGTCTATCATCAGCTGCTAGCTGGAGGGCTAAAGGCCACCTCCAGCCTCAAAGGCAGGATGCCTCTGAGTACCAGTTGCAGGGGAGTAACTGCAGGAGAGGGGCATGCCCTCAACTCCTGCCTGTAGGTTTCCAGCAGCATCTGGTGGGCCACAGTGTGAAACAGGATGCTGGACTAGATGGGTCTTGGGCCTGATCCAGCAGGGCTGTTCTTATGTTCTTATGTTCCTAAACCATTTCCCCTGAAGAAGAGTTTTCACTCAAAACTCATCGGGATCTGCTCTTCAATAAACTGTCATTGCACCATTCTTGTTTCCTTCCCTCCTGCCTGTTGGCATGGTGCTTTCCTCTCCGGTGTACTTCTATTTATTTTAGCCACCAGCTCTGCTATGGCCCCCACCTGCTCTGCAGATTGGTAATGCACTGGCATGGCCTGAAGACAAAGAGCGCCTGGACTACAGCAACCCAATACTCTTCATGAGTGCATCTGGTCCCCAAAGAAGCTTTGTGCAGTGTGATTGTTGAACACTGATTACTCCACACAGGAGCTGGTAACTTAGCTGACCTATTAAACAGGTTATATACAGATCCCTGGCAGGGCACTTAGTACAGGCTTGCAGCAGGGCTTTCTCTAGGTGAAGGGATGAGAGAGAGGGCAGCATCTGGAGGCTGGGCTGTACTCCACTCATATTCAATATTGAATTCAGGTGCTTGTGTAGACCTGTATGAATAATCCAAAAGACAACACACTTGTACAACAGATTTGTACTAGAGGAGACACTCATTTTGCTAGACAGTGGTCTGGAAGTAGAGCTGCCATATGGAAGAGAGGACAGGTCTCGCGTATCTTTAAGAGATGCACAGAAGAGGGAATTTCAGCAGGTACAGTTTGTCATGCATAGGAAAGAAGAGCTGTACCTGCTGAAATTCCCTCCACTGTGCATGTTAAAGATACAGAATCCTTGTCCTCTGGCCCTTTTGCATATGGCAGTTCGGGGTGTGCACAAAACCACCTGGCCAAGTGTGGGTAGAGTTCACATCAAACCCAAACTGCACTGGGCCAGTTTGGTTTCGGCCCCCTTCGACTCTCCCCACATTCAGTTCAGGGGTGTGTGGTCGTCGAACAATTTTGGGATTCCTTCTTCTTTTAACTTACCCCCTCCAGGGGGCTTCTCCAAGGTGGTGGTTGGGGTCTGAGGAGGTTCCCCCTCCCGCGAGCCTTCCTTTTTGTAAAAATCGCACAGTTGGGGCATCTTTGGCCCTTTCCTGGCCTATTCCCCAGTGCGGTGGCCATTTTAGAGGCTGCTGTGCTTGTGCAGTGGGACCCTGCGTGGCCACTGCGCAGGCTCAGCGGTCTCCAAAATGGCCACTGCACCAGGGGCCACATGCGCTCAAACTGGGCAATGTTTACAAAAAGGAAGGCCGGCGGGGAGAGGGGGAACCTCCACGGACCCCCACCACCACCTTAGTGAAGCCCCCTGGACAGCTAAGTTAAAAATAATATTTTCCCCAAAAAATTGTTTGATGAACCCTCAACTGGGTGGGGGGGGGAGGGGGAGGGAGTTGTTTCGATATTGAACTGGTTTGGATTCAAAACTGTTTGCACACTCCTAGTGGCAGTCCTGTCTGGAAACGATGTATCCAGCTCCAACTCCACAAATGTTTGCTGGAAGAACTGAAGGATTTGAAGATTTACACATTTCCTCACACTTCACGCTGTACTGTTGTAAGATGCCCAAGATACATACCTGAATACATCACTTCTTAGAATTCTGAACTTTTCTTTTCTCTGCACAGAATTCTTCCTTTTAGAGTCCTTAAATAAATGGCAAGCATCACAAAGTATGGCTTGGTGGTGTGTGCAGTGCATGCTATCTCATGCACAGGTCATAAGTGGCAGTAGAGCAGGGCTGCACATCTTTGACCCTCCAGCTGTTGTTGGACTACAACTCCCATCATTCCTGACCATTACCTGCTGTGTCTGGGGAAGATGGGAGTTGTAGTCCAACAACAGCTGGAGGGCTGAAATTGTATGGCGCTGCAGTAGAGCATAAAGAAGAGAAGGATCCCCGTAAGGGCTAGGGAAAGGACAGGAAGGAAGGATATTCTTGAGGCTTACCAAACTTCTACAAAGGAGCACAAATCTCAAGCAAGTGAAAGAGAAAATGCTTTGACGTGAGATTTCTACACCTTATGCCAGAGTCTGTCATTTATAATTTTATCATCTTCCACTTTAAGGTTAAGAAGGCCTCTTGTAGATCTTAATGCAAGTGGAAACTGAGGAATTATGATAGTAAATTGACATTATATTCCATCTTATCTGGATTTTCAAGAATCTCTGGCATCCTTTAATATATATGATGAAAGGATCTGGACCAAATATATTCATGTTGGAATAAGGGAAATGCAGAGAGCAACAAGGATCCCTGCAAATTGCAGTTTGGCTGTTTTTGGTGGAGATCCTGTCCAAAGCAGTCACTATTGTCTCTGGCCACAAAGGGGCAGTGTTCTACAAACCTAGTGATCCCCCTGTAACTTTTAAGGCCATATTGCTATCCATGCTGTAGCTTGCACTTCAAGGAGCACAATAATACTTGTTTCAGGCTGTGGCTGACTGACAATATAGAGTGAGCTACTTACCTGGTGGTGGAAGGAGTGGAATTTTAATTCAACGTTCATCTATGCTCTGGAAAGGCCTTCTGCATTTTGCTTCATTATTTTCATCATGTTATCAGTGGCCAGCTGAAAGCACACTATGGACTATTGGTGGTGAAAGTCACCAGTTTATGAATAGCTGATCTAATAGAAGGAAGGAAGGAAGGAAGGAAGGAACCCTGCAATTTGATTGTACTTCAGAATGATCTTTCCATCAACAGCTAAATCATATGCTCTTTGGAGCACTGCAGGCCAACTGAGCTGGTTAATGTGTGAACTAAGCATAGCAATGCTCACCTCCTACCTGACGTTCTCCTGTCATTGCAGGGGAAGGTTGCATTGGCAGATAAGACCTTACTGGTCTTATTGAGGAACCCCTGATCAGCTTCTGAGGAGACCCACAGTTTCCAGAACACATTTGCAAAACCATTGTCTTAGGTGCTGCAAACTGCGCAAACTGAATGAATGGAGAAGGCAAGCCCTGAGGATTGGGGAAAAGAGCCCTAGCAAGGGGGAAAGGGGCATGATATTAGTCACACCACCCTTCAAAATAACATGGCAAAACCCATGATGTATTGATCTGGAGAAAGAATACAAAATGGATTGAAGTCTGAGCCTACATATATGACAGTTCAAGCAAGTACAGGCCTGAGCCCAGGAATTTCATCAAAGGTTATTATCAGGAACTTCTTGAGAATCTCCCCCCACCCCCAGCCTTAGAAGTCAGCAAAATGCCTTTCCCAAGTTCATAGCCCATCTATCTATCTATTTATTTATTTATTTAACATATTTTTATACTACCTAAAACTTACATCTTTGGGCGATTTACAACAAAACAAAATAAATGACAACAGAAAAGGCTAAAACATTACAACAATTTTTAAAATGTAAAACAATATTTTAAAACAATGTTAAAAATATTAAGACAGTATTTAATTAAAAGCCTGGGTGAACAGATAATCTTTAAGTTATCAGAGATGGGGAGGCTTTTATTTCAGCAGGGAGTGCATTTCAAAGCTTCAGGGCAGCAGTGGAGAAGGCCTGTCCCTGAGTAGCCACCAGACTACTCTGAATGAGGGGGCAAACTTGGGAAGGAGATTTTGTTACCAAGATAGCTTGTTTGGGGGCTCCCAGGAGCACCCATACACCTGTTTTGGAGCTACAGTCTTGTAGTTTCCACGTTTGCCTTTTCAGATCTCACAGGATCTCGAGTTCACCATTTGATTTGCATGAACTAACTCATGGGGTATGTCACCTGGCACATAGCCTGGGAAATGTGTCACTATGTCAAGTCAAACCCGAGACTGCAGGAGGACTACCCTGTGCTCACCGCCCTGAGTAGTTTAAAGGTGGGGAAGCAAAAGTAGACACAAGTTAATTAAGTTATTCTGCTACAGAACTAGCCAAATGCACTCCCTCTTTGTTGGCACATTGGGTCAGTTCAATTCTATAACCTTTGCAGGAGGGGTCCCGAGAAGGAAGCTTGTTAGAAACATTCCTAGACACTCCCAAAGTCTCCTGAAAATATGAGATAAATTCAGATGCGCCCATTTCATTCTGCCCTGCACAGGTTCCTTGACCTAATCATCTCATTGTGTTGTTAGAAGCACACCCAACAAAGGTCTGACCATACACAGTGGATTATTTTGTTCACTACTGTTGTCATCTTTGTCAACAGAAAGGTGTGGTCAGCAGGCTGTCCAGGGCAAGATGCTGTCTGTTTCTAGCAGAGACACAGTCAATCAGTATGTCTCTTCCTCAGATTCACCAGTTGCATGTCTGTATACTTGGGCATTGGCCACTCCATCTTGCCTTGCCTGGACTCTTGCTCCTGTTCCGCTTGTCACCTCCAGAATGGCCTTTTCCCCAAGCCTGATCTGCACAGCACATTTGGCTTTGAGATACTGGTCCCCTGAGATCAGATGTCCTTTGGATTCTGCCTGGTTCCCAGAACCTCGCTTGGCCTTTGGGTTCCTGTTCCTGTCTTTTGCCTTCCTGCTTGTCCAAGAGGAGAGAGGTCCCTCAGCATTGGATGAGCTACAAGGGTCCATTCACCTCACGAGACGGATTCAGGTAGTATAACTAATCTCTGCTCCAAAACCTCTTGCTCCCCTCCTTTCTTGCTCCTTCTGAAATCTAAAGCTGTTCTCTAAGACTGTTTCTCTGGTCAGTCTTGGGTGGAGTAATTTGGCTCTCAAGCTAAAAGGCCTCCTCATGAGCCTCAACTTCACCTATTTGTTTGTTAGTCATGTTAGTTTTGCTAGTTAATACTGTGTTGCCTATTAATCATATTTCATTTCCTGTACCCCTATACCCTAAAATAAATCTGACTCTATTTTTGAATGGACTCTCTGTCAGTTCTTTCTGAAACTGAAACTTTGCACAAATGTATTCTGAGGTGGGCTGCTCATTCACAATTGCTAGTTCTCTACACAAACCCCAAATGCAGCCAGTGGTATCTGCCAGTTCCCCAGGAGCAGTGCCATTAACAATTTTCAGTTTAGCTCTAGAAATGGCTTGATTCTTTTATAGCCTTCTTTCTGAAAAGTTAAGCCTAGAATGCCTTCCCCATTGCCCATCCCCACTCTTTTTCTTGGCCCACACAAAATTTACTTTCATAACTTATGAGATACTTCACTTAAAGCAGTTGGAAATATGTGCATTAAAAAGTATTTTGAAAATACTTTTTAATCCAGAGAAAATAAAAAACAAATAAAAAGTAAATAAAAGTATTTGATGCTCAAAAAATGTTCCCAGGAGAAACTAGAATTTAAAACTTTATTTTAAACAATAGTATTCTTGTTCATTCTAGAAGATCTTAATAAATATACATGTACTACATTGCCATAGGTAATAACCCCTACTCCTTTAAGAGTTGGACAGTTAAAAATGTTTGGATATCTACTTGGGGGTAGAGTATGAATCACCATATGCGGTGAAAAAGGCACAATTCTGAGAGAATTCAAAGGGTCTGAGGCAGAAGGTTTACCTCAGAAGGACTCCAAAGAATGATGTCGTTTAGGCAATACATTAATTATTTTAGGAGACAGCAACGAAAGACAGATCTCAACACCATCCTGAAGTGATTTGTGTCAGGCAGGAGAACTGTGTATACCAGATTTCTGGAACATTTCTAGGGAAGACAATTCCTGGTTTTGGACACTCGCTCACATACTACACAGAGAAACGCTGATGGGAGAGAGAAGTACCTGTACTGCTGCAAGACTCTCCAAAGCACATCAGTGCTGCTGCAGAAGTGGGCTGCCCTGTGCCTACTAATGGAAGTAGTGTTGCAACTGTGATTGCACAACATTTAGTAGGTATGGAGCAAATGCCACAGCAGCACGAATGTGCTTTGGAGAGTCTCGCAGCTGTGTGGGTTCCTTTTGTGCCCCTTTCCAGTGTTTCTTTGTGCAGTGCAGTATGTGAGTGACTAAATTTAAAGCAGTTGCTGTAATTGGCACACACACAGCATTTTTATATTTGTGTTTTTAGAATATATATATGAGGAAAAATGAAGTACCAAATTTGAAAGAAGTAAGATGTGGGGTACCCCAGGGATTTGTACTAGGATCAGTGCTCTTTAACTTGTTCATAAATGATCAAGAAGTTGGGGTGAGCAGTGAAATGGCCAAATTTGCAGATGATACTAAACTATTTAGGGTAGTGAAATCCACAACAGATTGTGGGCAGCTCCAAAAGGATCTCTCCAAATGGAGTGAGTGGGTGACAAAATGGCAAATGCAGTTCATTGTAAGCAAGTGCAAAGTGATGCATATTGGGGCAAAAAAGCCTCAACTTCACATATACTCTGATAGGATCTGAGCTGTCAGTGACTGACCAGGAGAGAGATCTTGGGGTTGTGGTGGACAGCCCGTTGAAAGTGTTGACTCACTGCGTGGCAGCTGTGAAAAAGGCAAATTCCACCAAAGGGTATTGAAAATAAAACTGCTAATATTATAATGCTCTTATTCAAAGCTATTGTGTGGCCATATCTGGAGTACTGTGTACAGTTCTGGTCACTGTATCTGAAGAAGGACATTGTAGAACTGGAAAAGGTGCAGAAGAGGGCAACCAAGATGATCAGGTGCTGGGAGCACCTTCCTTATGAGGCTAGGCTACAGCATCTGGGTTTTTTTAGTTCGGAAAAGAGGCAACTATGGGGCTGAGTGGGCAGATTTGGCTTTTTAAAAGCCAAATTCTGGCTTACGGCCCATTTGACCCACAAGTATACCCCTTAGGTTCTGGCAACCTTGCTTATGGGGAGACATGAAAGAGGTGTATAAAATTATGCATGAGTAGAGAGAGTTGACAAAGAGAAATTTCTCTCTCACACACACAACACTAGTACCAGGGGTCATCTCATGAAACTGGAGGCTGGGAAATTTAGGATCAATGAAAGGAAATACTTTTTCATACTGTGCATAATTAATATATGGAATTATCTGCCATGGGCAGTGGTGGATTAACGGGGAGGCAGAGTAGGCATTTGCCTTCGGCGGCAAAATTTGAGGAGCAGCAAATTTTGCTTCTCCTCAAATTTTGCCGCCCCTCTCTGTAGGCATTGGTGGTTGCAGCAAGGGTGGAGTGGGTAAGGAGAAAGTCAAACCTTTTTTGTTTAAGATAAAGGGGCGGCAAAAGCCTTTTACTTATGGGCAGCAAAAAGCTTACTCCGCCTCTGGCCATGGGATGTGGTGATGGCCACTAGTTTGGATGGCTTTAAAAGGGGCTTAGACAAATTCATGGAGGACAGGTCTATCAATGGCTACTACTTGGTGGCTATAAGCCACTTCCAGCCTCAGAGGCAAGATGCCTCTAAATACTAGTTGCAGGGGAGCCACAGCAAGAGAGAGCATGCCCTCACCTCTTGCCTATGGGCTTCTGGTAGGCCACTGTGTGAAACAGGATGCTGGACTAAATGGGTCTTGGGCCTGATCCAGGAGGGCTATGTTCTTACATTAAACAAGCACATTCAGCTTACTTAGGATTGCTTCCTCACTCACTGAAGTAGTAATTTCTGAGAATCACAAGATGGGATCACAGTGCCTCTGTAACTGAATCCACTAATTATGTTCAAATATGTTTTATAAAAACATGTAACCTCATTTTAGTTGAAAGAGTTACTCCAGCTATTGAAAAAACAGACATGTTTTGCTAAAATAAAAAGGGAGAGTTGTTTATTTCAGAGGGATTTGAAGCCAAAAATGCAACCAGACTTCAGGCAGTCCAGTTCTAAAGGGCAAAATACTTAACACTGAGGATTTGTGAGGTATTGGTAATAATATTTACAAACAAATATTTACAAGCATTATTTACATGCATTCCTTTTCAAAGGTTCAGAGACTATGCAACAGATAATCTCATGTTATCTTCTAAACACAAATTTACTGTGAATTACATTAACCCTAACATGAGTGCATATACTTGTGTCTATCATGTATGGTTCCACTGGAGAGATGACAATCTAACTTCTACAAAGTTCAGTGTGAGTATTTCTCATTTGCTTCAATGTTCAGTAGCCCTTTGGGGCTACTGATGAAGGGAAAGAAAACATCTGTCAGATTAAGAACATGTGATTCCAGCCACTTTAGCACAAATTCACTAGGATAATCAAATGTCTGTTGTAACAGAGCCTGCTAAGCATCAAGATATGTGTTATTTTACTATTCTTATTACATCATTATAAATATATCACTGCAAAATTAATTAGATATGTAATTAAATAACTCTTTTAAAAATACTTCATGTACTCCCGATTTACACACACTCCTCATTTACACTCATAACAGGAAAATCAGCACTAATATCCAAATATAACTAAAAGCTCTGTGCAGTTATGGAGTAACTTTGCATTGGAAACCAATCAACAAACACTGTTTCAGGTTAATGGAACTATTAATTTGAATGAATTACTTGTTACATTATTGTTTTACATTGGGACTTTGGATTTACTGCTAGATATCTCAAACTATCAATTGCTTTATTTGCATGATAAAATACATGTTTCCTTAACTTTCACCATTTCTTCCTGCTACTGAAATGGAAGAATGTAGAGGAGTTCTTTATTGTTCGAGTGTGTGCCATTAATCTACCCATTTGAAAATCATTCCTTATTTGGACATTTCAGTATCTTCAGTGGTCACAATTCAAAACAGAATGAGGTATACCAGCATATTGAAATCAATGACTTAACTGTGTGCTAGGTTGTGGCTCCTATTTCTGTTCATTCTATGCTAGAAGAAGAAGGACTATGATTGAGGGATTTTGGTGAAAGTGGCTCACATTGAGACTACTACACTAGCACTATGGGAAGAGGTGATTTTCACCAACCTACCCTTCCCTCTGAAGCCCACTGCACCTCCCAAAAATATGTCCCCGAGGATTATATGGTCATCAGGGACATATTTTCAGGAGGCATAGTAGGCTTCAGAGAGAAGGGGAGACCAGTGAAAATTGCCTCTTCCTCATAGCACCCATGCAGCATTAGTCTTGATGCCACTAAATATTAATTCAGCAGCTGAGCTGTCTTATGGGAAATGTTATGAGCTGTTGGTTTATATAGATCTTGTATTTTGTTACTTTGATGACATACTTCAGTTTCTCCCTGTAGTTGGGGCATGTTTTTCATTGTGCAAAGGAGATTATTTTACAAATCAGAAGGCAAATTTGGGAATATAATTATCTCCTCTCCTTTCCAACACAAA
This sequence comes from Hemicordylus capensis, assembly GCF_027244095.1. NCBI lineage: Eukaryota > Metazoa > Chordata > Lepidosauria > Squamata > Cordylidae > Hemicordylus > Hemicordylus capensis. The sequence continues at coordinate 337,658,490 of NC_069657.1, forward strand.
TAACTCCTCTCTTCCACAGTTTACTATAACTGCAGTTCAGAGTTACAACTGCACTGATACTTAACCAGGTTCTTTCTTAACTAGGATTTTCAAACCCATTTCATGAGAGCTTTGTAAATTCTGTTTAAGTTGGAAATTGTGATTCACATTAACCATGGTTAGTTGTAGTGCCAATGTAATATTAAATCATGGTTAAGGTAAATAAGGGGACGGGAATGGGCAATTGTGATGGAGGATGAAGGACGGAGGAGAAGGAGGCATTCAGCCCTGAAGCTAGCTCCCAATTTACTAAGTATTGTTTGCAGGGAGACAGTGTTACATTTGCATCAGAACTACATTGCTTGTGTACTGAAGAGTTCTTAGGAGAAGATTAAAGAAGGAGAAACCTAGCAAAGAACAAGTCCAATATATGCTGTTGTCTACAGGTGGTGGTGGGCAGTATTGATGGATTGGGAAAGCAGTAAACGAGACTCAGGTAAGGGTCATTCTCACTCCTCTCACCCAGCCTGGCTGCCTAGCTTTCCCTTGGCAATCCTGTCATGACATTAACCCTTCGTGCAGGTTGGTCATTTTCTGGTTTCTGAACCAACCTGCAAGCAAGGGGTTAATACCACAGCTGGGAACAGGAAGGAAGAGTGAGACAGCCAGGTTGGGGTGAGAACAAGCCTTCCCTGAGACTCATTTACTGCCCCCTCCCGATCTGCCCATACCAGCTGCCACTGGTTGTCTAGCTTCATGTCTTGAAGCAAGAGCATCATATGCTAGAAAGTCTTCTCCTTGGGATTGTGGGCCCTGTTATATTCTTAGGTGGTACATCCTGTCTCATTTCTCTGTAGCCAGATGACTGGAAATGGCAGCTACCATTCACCCAATTTTCCCCACTCTTAGATTTACAACAATCATTTGTGCTAGGAACTGGAGGTGTTGCACTCTTAGAATCCAAAGAACTTTGGTTCATGCTAAGACTCCCTGCACTTTTAGATGAATAATTGTAAAGCATTTTTAGGAAAGCTGATTTTGTATTTGCCTCTTGCTTATACAGAATGATGTAGCACTTGGGAAAGAACATACAACACAGAATCCCATAGTTGGATATTAAAATGACAATGATTTCGACAGCTGGCAAGTACTTGCCAAAAGTCGTCATGTAGACAGGAATAAATATAATCCAAGCAATGAAGTAGATCAACATACCAAATGTTATGAATTTTGCTTCATTGTAGTTCTCAGGTAGTTTCCTGCCTTTAAAGGCACATATGAAGCATATGAAGGCCAAGAGAGAGATATAACCTAACATGATCCCTAGGGCTACAGGAGAGCCCTCATTGCATTCCAGGATAATAACTCTTCGGATGGAGAAGTTCTCCTCAACAAAAGGGCTCCGAACTGTTATCCAGATGGCACAAATCAAGACCTGAATCCCTGTGCAAAGAGACACAGTGGGAATGGGTTTGTAGAGGCCCTTCAAGATTTTTTGTAGCTTGGGATCAAAACTGAAGGCCAACAAAATTTTGAGTGACTTAATTAAAATGCACGAAATGCAGAGTGCAAAGCTGATACCAAAGAGAGCTTGTCGGGTTTTACATTTGTAGGCTTTTGGCTTGCCAATGAAAAATACTGTGCTAATGAAAGTGAGGAAGTGACAGAGGAGGATAACATAGCAGACAGTTAGGCCACCAGACGCTTTTACAACAGGTGTGTCCACATTTCTAGTAAATATTATGATAATAGCACAAATCAACACAACTCCAAGAACAGAGAGAACCAGTAACAAAATAGCAAACCAGTCGTTCCAGTTGAGATACTGAACCATCTTCTTGTAGCATGTTGAACTGCTCACAGGCGACCAGTGAGTTCTGTTGTTACATAAAATGCAGTAATCCATATCTACACAGAGAAAAACAGAGATGTCTTGAAAATGAGTCCTGCTAGTGGTCTGATCTCATTGAAGAGATTGGGGACCAGAGGGTTGAATTCACAATTCTGGTTTATTAAAAAGAAATAGTCATTTTGCCTGGGGAGACATTCTTGAGCTTAGGGAAACTAATATAGATTATTAGTGTTTTATTATTGCTAGTATTAATAATTATTATATTTAAAGATTGTTGAAGATCGAATCTCAATACCTCTTCTATGACTAAATGAAGTTCTCACAGAACCACGACCAACAGATTTGGGGCAGTTGCCCCATCCGTTGGTCGTTGATTCTATCTCCAACAAAGATAATTAAAATAGCATAGTTTTCTGAGAAGTTTACAATAAATAACAAAACAAAACACGTCATACAAATCTATGATGAAAACAGTCTATAAGTGGCTCAGATGGATGTCATTCATTTGTATCACTTATTTAGATTTCTTTTTGTTAAAACATACTCCTGTTTGTATTTTATCATAACCTTTTTTCTTCTAACAAATGTGCTTATAGTAGGCACATAGCACTGAGATTAGTATGTTTTACTTGGGCCTCTTGCTATACAAAATAAGAGTTGTTCAGGTGGCTAAATAGCCATGTAGCTGCTCCAAGCAGCGAAATCTCTACATTCCCTTAATTCCCTTTAATTTCTATCAGCAATACTTTCTTGAAATTGCTAAAGGTTGCCCTAACAACAACATGAATGTCATGTCACAATGTACCTGTCATTTGAGAATATTATTTGTTTTTTACATTTATATCTTTTTCTTTCTCCCAGGAGCCTAAAGCAGGCTACATGACTATATTTATCCTCACAACAACTCTGTGAAGTAGATTAGGCTGAGAGATAAGTGACTGGCCCAGATTCACCCAGTGACTTTCATAGCTGAACGGATATTAAAAACATCAAAAAGCACCTTGTTTTAAAAATCAAGTGGACTCAGCCCAAGATTTTGTTACAAAATTAAATACTGAGTCTGGACATTTATAGTCTAATCGGCATCCCAGGTTAACTTCAGCTGAACAAAATCCAAAGCCTGTCATTTTAACTGTATCTTCATAACTAGGAAACATGCTTCTTCACTTATAAGAAAACCCAAATGCAGGTTGCTTTCTTTCCCCACAGCCATCTCTCAATTTTGATGGAGACTAGAACAAGCACAGATATATCTGACTCACTGAAATTTTATAAAAGGTTTGTTTTTGTTTTTTAATAAAGCAGATGCATCTTTTGTTCCTCTAAAACTTTAATTTATTTCCATATTTTGGTTCCTCACCTGACCGGTTTGTGTAATAGTTTTCTGGGCAGCTTATACACTCATAGCAGCATGTATGAGGGCTTGCAGAAACTTTCTTCACCTGTCCTGGGCTGCATTTCCTGGAGCATTTGGACGGAACATTCTTCAAGGTCAAAAAAAGAAAAGAAAACCTGAATTCCTAACCATCATCAATCGGAAATCACACCTTCCACTTTAAAATAACTAAACATATTATTTTGTAATCTGACTCTGCAACTTTCAGTAATAAAATGACATCTTACACATTAACATTTTAAAAATTGGGCCAGTGTTATGAGATGTTAACTTTACCTAATGAGAGTAGCAATCTGGTTGACCAATTTGTTTGGAATGTATGTTACTAGTCTGAAATAAAGGTAAAGGTAAAGTGCGCTGTCAAGTCGATTTCGACTCCTGCCGCCCACAGAGGCCTGTGGTTGTCTTTTGGTAGAATACAGGAGGCGTTTACCATTGCCTCCTCCCGCGCAGTATCAGATGATGCCTTTCAGCATCTTCCTATATCGCTGCTGCCCAATATAGTACCAGTGGGGATTCAAACCAACAACCTTCTGCTTGTTAGTCAAGCATTTTCCTGCTGCGCCACTTAAGGTCTGAACTGCTTGTGAGAAATTGGTTTAGCCAATTAGACGTAGCGATAGCCTGTGAGAAATTGGCTAAAATGCATTTTATGCCATTGACAAAAAGCTATGTGTGCTGGAAACATGAACATAGATTTTTGTGAGACAGTGGACAAAAATTTGAAAGAAGGATCACTGCTCATGTGACATGTGCATTCATTTCACTTTTGCATATGATTTGGCAACAGGGATGTAGCTATAATTGAGCATATGAGTTCAAAGAACCAGGACCCCCAGTTCCTGAGGGCCCTCCGGCTCCACCTCTCCCTATTTTATTCATTATCTCCTTCACTCCGAGGGGCCACCAGGGAGAGGAAATGTAACGAGTCTTAAGTTTTATCTTAAACTGAAGGTTTTGGGGTTACTGGATTTCCAGGCATTCTAAGAAGGGAAGTCTGATTGGACACTATAGAGAAGAGCATAGGTACAGTGATGATTGGACAAGGGAGGACAAATGTCCCCTGGCCCACAGGGGTCTGAGGGGGCCCATCCCTAAAGTACAATTGCCACCTCACTGTTGCCATACGTGTCTTCACAAGTGCATTTGCCACCCTGCCCTCATAGCCTCATATCGCTTATAAGGACCCCTGTTACGTTGTCACTAGCGTGTGCTTCCTCATAAAAATTCACCCTAGCTTGAGTTCTCTTCCACAACCCATTGCCACTTCCTTGCATTGCCTCACAAGTTCATAGACTACTCCGTTGCAGCCATGGAAATAGCACATGAAGCAAGTACACTTCCCAGATGTCCCCATCTGCTTTCCCAATGCCCCTGTATGAATTCTCAGCCCTATGGGCTTTGCTTTCTGCAGAGAAGAACCTCTCAGTACCAAGAATGTAATGAACTGCACCAAAAATGGAAGCAGCACCAGGGAGATGCTACAGAGATTCACTGGGATTGCAACGACCAATGGACAGCCCTATTAGCCATTTTCTAGAGCTTACGAGTCAAAACTGCTGCCTCTTAGCCACTTTCTGCATCAGGTTTGGTGTCCTTTAGTAGATGCCTGCAAAATTTCAGGCAGATTGGGCAGACAATTTAGATGTTATCACCAAGAGAATATGGGCTTATAATGTTAGAATGCAGAGACAATCCCCCATCTTAATTATATTAACTTTAGAACTGTAACATAAGGAAAGGTTCTTTGGCAGGAGTTTTTCCCACCATAGAATCTCCCTCTGCAACTGGAGGATAAATTTTCCTCTCTATTGAAAGACTGCTGATTTTTATCACTAGTCTTTGGAGAGTATTGTAGTATCTTAAGCCTTGTTTGACAGAAATTAATATCCATGTCTCTCTGGACTAATAGCATTAAAGGCCACAATAAATGGCCTGGGCACAGAATTATACTTCAAATTCACAGAAAACCACCCCTACTTTAGTAGCACAGATCTCTCTCTCTCTCTCTCTCCCTCTCCCTCTCTCCCTCTCTCTCTCTGACAACACATAGTTATTAAGGGATATTTTAAGTCTGCACATTTGGCAACATTCCACTCGGACCTCTGAAAAGTATAAGCATGCATATGTATTCAGTACTTGGTTTGGGCCCCTTTTGCAGCAATTACTGCCTCAATGCGGCGTGGCATGGATGCTATCAGCCTGTGGCACTGATGAGGTATTATGGAAGACCAGGATGCTTCATTAGCGGCCTTCAGCAATTCTGCATTGTTTGGTCTCATGTCTCTCATCCTTCTCTTGGCAATGCCCCACAGATTCTCTATGGGGTCAGGTCAGGTGAGTTTGCTGGCCAATCAAGCACAGTACACTGTATACTTTTCAGAGGTCCGATATTGTTCTATTCTTCAATCCTTGTCTTCTTGGTTCCATGTAATATTCTAATTTTCTGAGATTGTGGATTTGGGGTTTTCATGAGCTGTACGCCATGATCATCACAATTATAACAAATTAAGGCTTGACTTATCTCGCTTTGCATGTAATGCGTCTGTCTCATATATCAGTTTCACCTTTTAATTTGCATTACTGAAATTAATGGACTTTTGCACGATATTCTAATTTTCTGAGTTTCACCTGTATTTTTCTAGGACTTACTTCCTAGTAATTTATTCCAAGCTTTGCTGAGTGTTTTGCTTTCCCCTTTGGTGGGGATGAGACAGATGGAGAAAACAATTGTCCATAAAAGGAAGGGAAGGGGGTAAATGTTTAACTATAAAAGTGCTAGAGTGCTCATAGACTCTTTTTATGAGGCATCTATATTCAAAACCAAGACTAGAAATTGCCAGGACTTGCCCCTCCAAACGTTGGCTTAAGAATTCTCAGTGCGCAGACTCTGTTATGTTCTTAGAGAACTGTTCCTATGTTATTTTTCCCTGTTATTATGGAGATTTTGAACAATAATTACTCAAAATCACTAGATTAATATTTTTCAAACCAGCAAAAGGCACCAGTCCAGTATGGACCTTGATTTGGGGGGAATGCTAAAAACATTTTTTAAAACTAAAAATATACATTGGGGCTCTTCTCATGATCAGTGAGAAGAGCTGTAAGGGGGTTTGTGGGGCCCCACTCTCCCCACAGAGGATCAAAAGGGAGCCCTGGGCGGCTGGATCAGCCGCCCACACAACTGCCAGCTCTGTCATGGAGCCAGTGAGGGCTGAAGGGATTGGGGGCCATGCGGCCCCCAGAAGTTCCAGGATGCTCTGCGCGAGTGCATGGGGCATCCTGGAGGGACTACTAATGTGTCGCCATGCGTCATGGCAACACACGATCAAAAAGATGAGGTTAACGGAGCACTCACTCACTCCTTTGGCTAAAGGGAGGGGTATTTAGGGCAGATAGCTGCCGGGAGCTGCACAGCTCCCATTGCAGCACACAATTGGCCAAAAGCAGGCTAGGCTCCCTTAGCCCACTTTTGGCCGATCGTGAGAATAGCCTCAGTATCTGATGAAAAAAAGTTCGCCAGGCCAGTGTGGCCAGAACCTAAGGGGTATACTCGTGAGTCAAATGGGCCATAACCCAAAATTTGGCTTTAAAAAAGCCAAATCTGGCAACAGAGCTTTGAACCCTCTTTTTAGGAGTTAAAAACTTAAACTGATGTATCTCAGACATTTTGCAACAGATTTGCATCAAATCTGGTGTCTCTTGTCACCTAGTTAATCTGTGCATGATTTCAGAGGGATTGGGTAGATACCTTTGATTTTATAAGAAATAGAATGTTTAGGGCTTATAATGGTGGAATGTTGAAAACACTCCTCATCTTAACTATACTGGCACAACGGTGTGAGTAAAATTTAAGCTTGCAGGGCATGGCCACTCACAGCCAAGTGTGAATTCAGTATACATAGCAAGTCACATAGCAACCAAGTGCAGCCTTCCTGCTCAGAACTGTAGGCTCAAAACAATCCATACATTGGATTAAAATAATGCTGTTTGGTGCATTACTCCGGTTCTACTCTTGCACTGTCTTTAGAGAGGCTGTAGCTCAGTGGGTATAGCAGATGCTTTGCATGCTGAAGGTTCCAGGTTCTTTCTTTGAAATCTCAAAGTAGGACTGGGAAAGATGGCTTTTTAAATCTTGGAGAATGATTGCTGGTGTAGACAATACAGTCCTTAGGGATGTGCAGAACATTTCGAGCTCGGAACGGCCTGCCTTGAAACTGGCTGTTGGGAGTGTTCCCAGCTGAAATGGAATGCAAGTTCCAAATGAAATGAAGGGCTCAACCGGAACAGAACACAAATGCCTGGAAGGTTCTGTCAGAACAACTGGTTGAGCCAGTTGTTCTGACAGAACAAGCCCTTCATTTGAAGGGTGTTCCATTTTGGATTGGAACACTCCAAATGGCCCATTTTGAGGCAGGCTGTTCCGAGCTCAAAATATTCTGCAAATCCCTAACTGAGCAAGATGGACCAATGGTCTGACCCAATATTAAGCAGTTCCTGTGTCTTTGTGTTTGATTTTTCCTCAGATGCTATTTTCCACGCTATTAGCTATGCTTAAAGTTTGAAACCTGAGAGCACACAAATCTTGTATGAGGATATGTCACATTTTCACTGGATGACTTAATTTACACCCTCCCAGATACCTTTAGATTCATGAACTCGATTTCATCCTCCTCATCTGCAAAGATGAAGTCATCTTTCTCCAAGTCATATTCTGCCATATTGGTAATCACCATCCGTCCATCAATTTCCTTCCAGAGTAGCACATCATAGCCTGTGTTAATGTCTCCTTGAGAGTCAAAATAGACTTCCCTTTCATTGTCAGTAAATCTTATTCCTTTAAGTTCTTCAAGCAGCTGCAATGATGAAAATAAGGAGTGAGCACAAATCAGTGTCACTTATGGAAAAGGGATAACATGCAGTAGCATATAAAAAGGAACAATACGGATCAATGTAATGTCAAGAGTTCATTATTTATAAGATTATGGATAGGAGAGACATACTTAATGATGTCATGACATTCATGCTATTCATGTTAGGACAGCTTGTATCAACCGGAAGAAACTATTGCTGATAGAGATTAAAGAGACAATGGCTTTCTACTATGACTTGTTTTGTGGAGATCTAGCTCCATTTTTATCACCTCTTCATTTAGCCTAAAAATATAAACACTGACATTTTATTATTGCCTACAGTTGGTTCTAGGTACCCCAGAAATTCCCTAGGTGTAGCCATGGGCAAGGTTACACACACACACACACACACACACACACACACACACACACACACACGTTCCATCCGGACCGGAACTGAACCTCTGGACAAGCCCACATTTTTTAAAAATTCAAAATACATTTAAAATACCTCTAGCCCCTTTGGGGGACTTCCTGGGGGGTGGTCTGTGAAGGTTCCCTCTCCCCTTACCAGCTTCTTAAATCACCACCGTAGCCCAAGAAAATGCTTGTTTTGGGCCCATTTGGGCCTCTGTAAGCATGCGCAGTGGCCATTTTGGCCGCCACGACACATGCATAAATGGCCTCTATGAGGCCTGGCATGGCCCAGGGTCTCTCAGAGGTCATTTATGCATGCGTGGTGGCCATTTCCCCCATTTTTTTTAAAAAAAATGGCCACTGCAAATGGGCCTTGCCAGGCCTCACAGAGGCCATTTACACATGTGCAGTGGTGGCCAAAATGGCTTTCACAAACACTTACAGAGGCCCGAATGGGCCAAAACCAAGCATTTTCCCAGGCCGCGGCGGTGATTTAAGAGGCCGGCAGGGGGAGGGGGAACCTTCGTGGACACACACACACACACCCTGCGGCCCATAGGAAGCCTCCCAAAGGGGCTAGAGGTATTTTAAATTTATTTATTATTTTTTATTTTTATTTTTTATTTTTAAAAAATTATCTACAAAATTTTATTTAAAAATTCGTGGATCCCCCCCCCCCCCGACCAGACTGTGTAGAGGGGGGAGGTTCGATGGGGGCCGTACCAAACTTGGCCAGTCAGGTTCAAGCACACCCTAATCAGCCATACCTAATAGAAAGGACCTCTGGCCACTGCCTCAACCTGGGGCACCAGGAAGAGGTTTGGATCCAGATGCACCTCCAGACTGAGTACCTGTTCCTTCTGGGGAAGTGTGACCCCATTCAGAACTAGCAGATCAAAATCATCTCCTGTCTGACCCTGCACAATTAGTACCTCTGTATTATCTGGATTCAGTCTCCATTTGTTATCCTTCATCCAGCCCATGAGGCAGTCATATAGGGAGGTTATGCCTTCTCCTGATTATGTTGACATGAAGAAAGAGATTTGGGTGTCATCAGCATACTGATAGCACCCTGCACCAAATCCCTTGATGATCTCTCCCAGTGGTCTCATGTACATGTTAAAAACCATAGGACACAATATGGAGCCCTGAGGGACACCATACAAGAGTTCAGATTTTGAAGAGCAACAATTACCAAGGTACACCATCTGGAATCTGCCCAAGAGGTAGGAGCAGAGCAGTGCCTCTCACCTCCAAGCCTCTGAGATGCTCCACAAGGAAACTAAAATCGTTAATATTGAAAGCCACTGAGAGATCCAAAAGGACCAACAGAGTCATACTCCCTCTGTCAATTCCCAATTAGAGATCATTCATCAGGCCGACCAAGGCGATTTCCACCCCATAGCCCACCCAAAAGCCAGTTTGAAATGGGTCTAGATAATCAGTTTCCTCCAAAACTGCCTGGAGCTGGGAGGCCACTACCCTCTCATTTACCTTGCCCAGCCACAGAAGGTTGGAGATAGGCCTATAGTTGCTTAACTCTGAGAGATCCAATGCAGGCTTCTTCAGAAGAGGTCTATTAATAGCCTCCTTAAGGCAGTTGGTGCTGCCTGAGGATGTGGACAAGATCCTGTGCAGTGTGCGGGCGACATCGTGTGCTCTTGAACCTTGCCCTTCATGGCTAATAAAAGCTGCCAGGGAGGGTACAGGCAGATGGTTGGAGGTGATCATTAATGCTTCATTAAGGGAGGGCAGGATGCCACCATGCCTCAAGGAGGCACTGGTAAGACCATTGTTAAAAAAGACCTCCCTTGATCCCTCCAACCTGGACAACTATAGACCTGTATCTAACCTTCCCTTTTGGGGCAAGGTGATAGAGTGTGTGGTGGCATCCCAGCTGCAGAGGGTCTTGGATGATATGGATTATCTGGACCCTTTTCAATCTGGTTTCTGCCCCAGATATGGGACTGAAACTGCCTTGGTCGCTCAAGTAGATGGCCTTCACCAGAAACTAGACAGGGGGAGTGCGTCCCTGTTGGTTCTGCTGGACCTCTCGGCAGCATTCGATACCATCAACCATGGTATCCTTCTGGGCCGCCTCTTGAGTATGGGAATTGGAGGTACTGTGTTGGAGCGGCTCTGTTCCTTTCTTGTGGGGAGGGTCCAGAAGGTGGTGCTGGGGGACTACTGCTCAGCCCCGTGGCCATTGGCCTGTGGGGTCCCGCAGGGTTTGGTTTTGTCCCCCATGCTGTTTAACATCTACATGAAGCTGCTGGGAGAGGTCATCCAGAGACTTGGACTGAGTTGTCAGCAATATGCAAATGAAACTCAGCTCTATCTCTCCTTGTCACCTGATCCTAGGGAGATGGTGGATGTCCTGAATCGGGGATTGGAGGCCGTGATGGGCTGGATGTGGGCTAATAAACTGAGACTGAATCCGGACAAGATGGAGGTAATGTTGGTCAGTAGGAGAGCCAATTGGGATGAGGTGATTCTACCGGTTCTAGATGGGGTTGCACTCCCCTTGAAGGAGCAAATACGCACCTTGGGGGTATTACTGGACCTGGCTCTGCTTTTGGAAGCTCAGGTGGAGGCGGTGGCCAGGGGTGCCTTTGCATGGCTTCAACTAGTGCACCAGCTGCGTCCCTTCCTCGAGAAGGCAGATCTGGCCACAGTTACCCATGCCTTAGTCACATCATGGCTGGATTACTGTAACACGTTCTACGTGGGGCTGCCCTTGAGGAATATCCAGAAACTGTAGCTTGTACAAAATGCGGCAGCTAGGGTTCTATCTGGAGCTGCCCAGTGTGATCATCTCACACTTATTTTGAAAGAGCTGCACTGGTTACCAGTGTGTTTCAGGGTCCAATTCAAGGTGCTGGTTTTGACCTTTAAAGCCCTTAACCATTTGGGCCCGGGATACCTGAGGGACCGCCTGCTCCCAAGGGTTGCTGCCCGTTTGACAAGATCATCTGAGGGGGCTCTGCTCCAGGTGCCGACAATGAGGGAGGCTCGGTTGTCATGCACTTGGGACAGGGCCTTCTCTGTTGCTGCCCCCAGACTTTGGAATGCTCTCCCAGTGGTCATTCGCTCCTTAGACTCCATCACAGTTTTTAGAAAGCTTGTTAAATCTTGGCTTTTTATCCAGGCCTTTATATGATTGTTTTATTGCTGCTTCTGTGTATTTTTATCCATGTACAGTTTTTATGTTTGTATTTTATATATTTTAAATCAGATTTGTTGTCATATTTTTTAGCTTAATACTTTAAACTGTCATTTTTATTATGTTTTTTTTTTAAAATTAACCACCTTGGGATTGTTTTTAATGAATGGCGGTATATAAATTTAACAAATAAATAAATAAATAAAAATAAAAGGAGGTATCTTGCCCTCCCTTAGAAAAGCATTTATAATATCTACTAGGTCTTCTACAACAACCCCGCTTCAGCCCCCGTAGTTCTTCCATATACCAAGGGGCCAATTTTGAAGTGGGTCAGAGAGGATGCTTATGAGTGATAATGTCTACTGCCCTGGTGAGTTTGCTGTTTCAGTTCTCTACCAGGGCATCAACAGGATCATCCAGAGAGCCAACACTAAATCCTTCCAAGGCTTTTTCGAATCCTGTTGGATCCAATAACCTTCCAGGGCAAACCATCCTAATAGGCCTCTCACACCTGCAGAGGTGGGACTTTTATTTTATTTTATTTATTTAACATATTTTTAAACCGCCCAAAACCTATGTCTCTGGGACATGGTTGTGAGTCCAAGCTTAACCGGATGGTGGTCCATCCATGACAAAGGGGAAATCACAGGAGTCCCCACCCACAGAACACCACCCTGATCAGAGTAAAAAAAACCAGATCAAGTGTGTGACCAGCAACATGCATCATTCCTGAGACCGCTTGGGATAGGCCCATAGTCGTCATAGCTGCTATGAACTCTTAAGCCGCCCGGACAAATGGGTCCCAAAGTGAACATTGAAGTCTCCCATCACCACAACTGGGAGACTCTAACGCCAAGCCCAAGCCCAAGTCAGTCAGCTCCGTTAGGGATTCCATTTATCAGAGTGATCAGTATACCAACAGAAGTACCAGTCTGTCCCCAGTCCCCAAACTTGAATACACACATTCAATATGGTCAGACACGTCAATGGGGATCCTGGTAAGGGAAATGCTGTTCTTATAGACCACAGACACTCCACCTCCTTCACTATGCCCCCTCCCTGCTCCTCAACAGAATACCCTGGAGGGAGAAACTGGGACCATATTGGGCCACCAGCCTCCCACAACCAAGTCTCTCTCATACATACCAGGTCGGCCCCTTCATTTGATTTATTCTGATTTATTCTGGACCAACATGGCATTACAAAGGAGCAAGGTGAGGCTCTGCGAGTGGTTGGCAGTTCTCCCCAAGGTCAAAGAGTTGGCAGGACAGCCAGAAGGGGAAACAGCTAGTAGATTTCTGATTTCCCCTATAACGGCCTGCTGACTAGCCAACATTACTTCTATTCCCCACCACTACTGGAATAGCCATCCCATCACATTGATTATTGCAATGATTGAGCCCCAGGTCCCATTAATTTCATTATAATTGCAAACAAGCTCACTGAGTTGTTGGGGATAAATGTAATAAGGCTTGTAAAGCTCTGTGCACAGTCAAAGTACTACAGAGGTTATTATTGGTAACAACCTGAAGGACAGAGATGGACATATTTGAATAAGCTAGCAAGTACTTCTTTTTGAGTTCCATTAGTTGGTTGTTGAAAGCCAGAAATATAATAAGTCTTTGCAAATATTTTGAAGCCTCCAGTGCAAAGCAGTTGTCTTTACTGGGTAGCATCCAGACTAACTGTGCGAGTGCAATGCACTCATGAAAGCCATTTCTCCCACCCCTCCTCCTCCTCACCCCTTCTCTTTCATGCAGCCCCTGAGTCCCCAAATAGCTGTTTCTGAGAACTGAGGAGACCATCATCAAGCTATGGAATGTGGTGTGGGTGACTCCCTGGACACTGGGAGGAATCCCTGATCAGCAGGAGAGATCCCTGGACACTGGGTGGAGACACCCCCCATTTCCTGCAGCTACCCATGCTGCATCCCATGGTGTTGGTGAGGGCCCCTCAACTCTCAGGAGTCGCTTTTTAGGGGGTTCAGGAGACCAGGACGAATAGGTAAAATGTTAAGTACAAACACAATGCTCACAGAAGCTCTGGGTGCTACATGCTGTAGATGTACTATGTTTGCTTTACCTTGTTTAATTTGAATGATTTTTCTCTATACAGGTAATGCAGGACAACCTGAGCTCCTATGTTTGTTTGTTTGTTTGTTTGTTTGTTTGTTTGTTGCAATTTTGCAGAAAAAATTTTTTTTGATGGATGTCTCATCTCACTACAGTAACATTTATTTATTTATTTATTTATTTATTTATTTATTTATTTATTTATTTATTAATTACCCAAAACTCACGTCTCTGGGTGGTTTACAATAAAATAACACAGATTAAAATAAAAATTAGAACATTAAAACAATTTTAAAACAATGATGAATTCTTTAAGTCTAATTAAAAACTAATTTAAAATTATTTAATGCACATATAGCAGAATGAAGTGGTAGAATACAGAGGTGCTGGCTTAGGATGCAGATGGGAGATTACTTTTTAAATGCTCTGTAAAAACTCCCTGAAAATAGAAAGCTGGCACACCAGGGAAAGGTTAGTTCTCTATTTGTCATTTTAAAAATCCATCACGTAAAAATCTAGTACATCAGGGAGAAAGCTTCTAGCCCACACCTACTTTCTACTTTTCTGCTTTTAGTGACTTTTAAAAATTTTTTGTGAGCCATTAGAAATTGATTCTGGCTGTAAATATTTATGAATATATAAATATTTATTTAAAATATTTGTATCCCACCCCTCCAGTGCATGCTGTTTGCCGTGGCTCTGAAGAATACTAGATCACAATAGAACAGAAAAATTAAAATAAACATTGAAAGTTTTTATTTCTATGATGAAGATAAAACAGTCTTCTGTAGCAAATTTAGCAACCCTAAATCTATCAACCTGTTTTCTTGGCCTTCACAAAAGTCCATCTGAGAGAGAATTTATAGACCACATTGCCTCACTTGATGAGTTTATCAAATGAAACAGATGACAAAATACAGGCAGAACTTTCACATGAAGACAGGGAAAGCATGAAGATTTCTTCTTCATCATCACTAATTATGTGTTTGAAGAAGATCCTGAAATTATTGCTAATTAGTTTTTTCTGGATGTCTTGAGTTTTACTATTCTGGAAGAGGTGGGAAATTTTTCTTTATCCATTCTACACCATGAGAAATGTTATAGATCTCTATCATGTTTTATCTCTATCATACCCTTTGTTGCTTTTCTTCTAAACTAAAATGCTCCAAATATTTTAGCCTTTCTTCAGAGGGAAGACATTCTAACCTCCTGATAATTCCAGCCAAACTTTCTGGGATTTTTCTCAAAATATTTCTACCATATCCCTATTGAGATGTTTCTGGAAGTTCACAAGCAGAGCATGGCCATTTTCTATTGGTTCTCTCCAGCAGCTAGTAATTAGATGTCTTTGAACATGGAGTTCAATTTTGTTGGTGTGACTAAAAGTTGGGATACATGAATAATGATATCCATATACAACATAAGCATGTTTACTCAGAAGCAGGTCTCAAAGAGTTGAAAGAAACATGCTCCCTATGGAATGTGCGTAAGACTGCAATCTTAAGCCAACCTACAGAGCCAGTGTGAGGCAGAGGCGTATCTAGGGTAGGGCAGGCAGGGCACGGGCCCTGGGTGCCACTTGAAGGGGGCGCCATTTTTTAAAATAAAAAAAAAGTTAAAAATGGATGCCAAAAACAAAATGGCCACTATGCATGCTCAAATGACCTCTGTGAGGCCCATGCCAGGCCTCACAGAGGCCATTTGAGCATGTGCAGTGGCCATTTTGTTTTCAGCGGCCATTAAAAAAATTTTTTTTTAAATTGCCACCACACATGCTCAGATGGTCCCTGCAAGGCCCTAGAGGCCAGCAGGGGAGGAGAAACCTTTTCAGACCCCCCCCATGGCCTTTAGGAAGCCCCCTGAAGGGGCTACAGGTAAAAAATTTTTAAAATAAATTGGCACTAAGTTACAGAGAATCAGGGCTTGTGAATACTGAGCTGAAGTTTATGAGCTAGGATTGTATTCATTTGCTCTTACTTTGCTTCTTGTGATAAGTGAGTTAAATGTGATGTCTTAATAATATGTCTATTAATGGTGAGTCTGTCTTTGAATCAGTGTGAAATCCTTAGTATTAAGGCCCACTGGGAGTTTCTTGCTCTCTGTCTCATTTTAACTGTCTTTCTGAAATACTAGAATATATTCCAAGCAGTGACACAGTTTACTCTGCATATCCTTTAATTATATTCAGAGTATCTGGAAAAAGCCAAATTCTCCATTTATTTTTAAAACTTATGTAATAGTGATGCTACAATGCATAGTATTGTATCTGGAATTAGACAGGCACTTCTGTTTAGTTTTCCAAGTACACCTCCATATAGTATTTGGGTATTTCATGAGCCCCCAGCATACTAATATTTGTAGTTTTTCAGCATTATTTGGTCAGGCTACATCCACTGCTAAATCGTTTTTGAAAATATTAAAAGATTAATGAACTTGACTTGTATTTTTCAGCTGATATTATGGTAAAGTTATCTGAAAGATGGGTGTCAGATGTTTGGTCTGGGGGCACAATTTCAGTGCTTGCCCTAGGCGCTATTTTCCCTAGATATGCCTCTGCAGACAGACAATCCTGCAGAGCTGTTTAGACAATTCTACACAGCTGAAACATAGGCAGGGAAGAAGTGTGTGCACGGCTTTTTAAAAAACATCTACTGTAGCTGATCACACAGTCAGAATTATTATGATTATTTTTATTATTATTAATAGAACTATTTATATACTGCTTTTCAACACAAATGTTCTCAAGTTTGTTTAGATAGCAAAATATATAAACACAATGGTTCTCGTTCCCCAAAGGGCTCACAATCTAGAGAGAGAGAGCAGAAGGGAGGGAGAAAGAGAGAGCAGCAACAGCCACTTTCTCTTTCACAGGAGAGAGACACTGTGCTGGTGCTGAAAAGAAACAGTTGCTCTTATGCTAAATATAAGAGAGCTATCACTTTAAAGGTCAAGCTATCACCTTAAAGGCCAAGTTGAAGACAGATCATCCTGGAGAGAATCTATCTATGTGGTCACTAAGAGTCAACACCGACTTGACGGCACTTAATAAATCAATCAAATCAATCGCTTTAAAAGGTGCCTCTTTGCTCAGTAAGCAAGAGTCAAGATTGCCTTGCTACAGTAAGGACTGGCTACAGTTTAAAAAGAATTCAAATCACATCTGGGTGCCCTTCTGCTGCCCCTCATGTGGCTTGGTTGTCTCAAGCTGTGGCCTCAGTGCTTCAAAAAGGTTTACACACCACCAACAAAAAACTTGCCTCCCCACTGAAGGTCAAAGAAAGTCAAAGGGTCAGGTGGGGTGAGAGTGCTTCAATGTTTGTTTGCCTTTTAAATAAACATTGTTAACTAAGTATAAAAAGGTGCAGAAGAGAATATTTCTCCCAACTACCTAGGTAAAAAGGTCAATTCGGGTTTATTTGCCCGATTTCTCTTTCCCCTCCCCCAACTTCCTTTCTTCTTCAGTGTGAAAATAAATGGCTTGCAGACCATTTATTTCACCCATTTCAAAGGCACAGAGCTAGGGTTTCACCTCAGACAAAGTAATAGTTGACTTAAATTCAGCTTTCAGTGAAAGTTTGGGCCCTGTTCAAAGAAAGCTGGTTGAAGCTGAAACCACATAGATGCTGTTGAGAAACAGCACTACTTTTCTCCCTCTTTGAAAGGCATTTGCCAGAAAATCATTATATTGGTTTGCTAGGAGATTGTTAAGTATGATGGTAGTGGTAGCTATATATTCACTAAGTAAACAGACATATTATTTAGAGTCAGCATAGCCCAGTGCTAGTGCAATTTCCCCCCCCCCCTGTTCAATTGCTTGAGTTGTCTAGATATATGCTAATAATAATTGGCAATCCCAAGGCTCCCTACCACTCACTCTGTCCTTCATTCTTCATCATTTTGACAACTAATATTTGGTTTCAAAGTATGATGTGTTACTTTAAACTTCTTAGCTGATATAAAATTGCTGTAATACTGTGAACTGAGGCTCAGACTGAAGATGTTTGGAAGCTGATTCATTTTACAGTACTGTGTTCAGGAAGTCACTAAACATATGCAGGGACACAGGAAACTGTAGTTCTCTTAGGCCAGGTTCAGACATAACACAAAACTGGAAGTCCCTTCACTTCCAGTTTCACTAATCGGATGTCCAAATGTGGCAGACTGCAGTTAAAGAAACAAATGGACCTGTGGTTTCACTCTCCAAACTCCATTTGTTATCTTCAGTTCTCTCTAAGTTTTGTTGTCCCAACCTCGGGTTTGGCCAGGCCAGTGTTACATCAGAATGCTGGAACTGCTGTTAGTCTTGTCCCAAACCAGAGTTGAGGGAGGAAGCTCCTCCCTCGCTCCAGCTGCTATTGGATATGTGGGCTGTCCTTCAGAGAAGAAGGAGCCCTGCACAGCCAGCTCCCCCACCTCTGATTTCCGAGAGGCCCATCTCCCTGTTGGAAGTGAAGGACTTTGCACTGTCTCTTGTCTCAAAGACAGTGGAAGACAGATTAGTGAGTCAGAGGCTAGAGGGTCAAGACATTGGTCATCCCTTCTCTATTGCTCTGACACTATCACTTTGGAATGTAGATTGCTACTCTTAGGGACTAACTTCCTTCCTTCCTGCTTTGCACTTCCTCTTCCTCTCTCCCTTCCTTTTCCTGTTCCTTCTCCCTTGCAAAATGCAAGCTCCTCTCCCTGCACCATGAGTGCAGAGATGCAGAATCCATCTGCATCCAGCTAGCTAGCTAGCTAGATTAGAGATCCTAACTCCTACCCTGTTTCCCCGAAAGTAAGACCTACCCCGAAAGTAAGACCTAGCAGTAATTTCTGATGTACCGCTAATAGCCCTAGTGCATTTTTTTGGGCTAAAATTAATATAAGACACTGTCTTATTTTCGGGGAAACACGGTAACTTTCCTATCCAGAATGGAGTTCTCTAATAAATACCATTTATATTGATTTGAAACTATGAACTGGCTCCAAGTTACTTTATTTTATTTATTTATTTATTTTTGCATTTATATACCGCCTTTCGTTAAAAAGATAACCCCAAGGCGGTTTACAAAAGTTAAAAACATACAATAAAGAGACAATTAAAACATCATGTTAAAAGTATAAAAACATATAAAAACAGGCATAAAACAATACAACAAATAAATAACAAATACAACAAATAAGTATACACTCTCAGTATACACACATGCCTAACTAAATTCTGCTGTGTTGTGCCTCTGTGCACTCTGCTATAATGAAAAAGGGTTTCTCCTACCAGAGAGAATTCCTAACACTCCCCAGCGTCTGAATGCAGATGGGAGAGTGGGGACGGGGAGCGGTGGCTGTTAATCTGAACACAGTCATCATGTTTACTCCTTCCCTCCCTCCCCCTCAAAAAGACTTATCAAGTTCACAGATTCTTTGGAGAAAGCTATGACAATTAATTAAACTATTATAAAACTGGCAGAAATATATGATGTAATATTGTTAGGGATGCCATCTGGCTTCTCAGGAACAGATTCAACCATATAGGAAGAAGAACAGGGTTAATTTTGCTGCATATAACTAAGCAGAAGACTCTCACCACCACAACAGTCAGCCATCTCTCAGGACTAAAACAGTTTCCAGTCCCAGACAGCACTAGGGACAGATGCCTCAACAGTATACTAATTCTCAAATATTTGGACAGTTTTCACAATGCTATGGTATGTGATATAGATATGACTGTAGTATCAAGGTATCTCTCAAGAAGTGTCAAAAAGAGGGTTAAAAAATTCATAGATCCAAGCAAATCCAAAGAAAACCTCTGTTGTTAATCAGTGTCATGGGCAAAAGTCAGTTTTGCATAGGAACTAGGAGATTTGGTCCAAATCCATGAACAATCATTAATCAGTCCTATGGTTTTAGGTGAGTCATGTTCTCTTGGTTTTTAGTTTCACAACAAATGAAATAGAAATAACTAGCTTAACCCGCACAGAGCATCTGTGTGCTAGTACTTGATTGCTCCCCTCACCTTGCTCTCTCCACCCTCACCTGAGCCACTCTCCTGCTACTCTTCCTCCATCATCCCGTTGCTTCCACCCCCCTCACCTCCATCCCTTTACTCCATCCACCTCATTCTGGCCAAGTTGCAGCCTTCTATCCCCAGAGCCCCACTCCTGCTCTTCCCCACAGGAGCAGCAGCAGCAGCAGCAGCAGCAGCAATTGACTGGGCCCTTCCTCACTGCCGCTACCGCCACAGCCGCTCATTCACCTCAGGCTGCTGAGAGGCCCAGGCCCATCTCTTGCCTGCCTGTCTCCCTCCACCGATGGCCTCAGTAGCCCCAAACAGCAGCAGGGGTTGACTGGGCCCTTTCATGCTGCCGCCGCCTCCATAACTGCTAGTTCTCCTCAGGCTGCCCACAGGCTCGGGCCTGTCTCTCACCCTTCCTTCTTTCTCTATTCTCCTCCCTTCTTTTTCTCTCTTTCTCTCTCCTCCGCTCTATCTTCCCCTCTGTCTTTCTTCCCCTCCCTGGTTTCTTTCTTTCTTTCTCACTTTCTCTTGCTCTTTCTCTCTTCTAAAGTTAACAGATCTTGTTCATCTTGTTTCCTCATCTAATTCACATGACAGCCTCCTTCTCCTGAAGGGGCATTTTCCTCCCTCACGATCCCTCTTTTTGCAGACCCCTGCCCACTATCCTTTTATATATCTATATAGATATATAGATTCCTCTCCTCTACACTCAAGAACATCCGACCAGTAACAGTTGCATTCCAACTGACTTTAACCATTACAGGCTCCTCCCCCTATCTGAATATGGAATCCCCACTGCCCAATCAGGTTCTTCTGCTCACAAACTCTCATGAGAGCTGCCACACACAGGATTAGCCATAGGTATGCCTTAGAGAATTATATAGAGAGATAGTTAGAAAGCTAACAGAGTTGTTGGGAGGAAAAACAAAATAAAGGATGTAATTCATTTTAAAATAAGTGTATTAATCTATTACTGACTTCTAATGGAATGTGTGAATAGGCACAAAACCTCCGCAAGCTCCCATTAAGGATAAGGGGTATTTGGGGATATTGGGAGGGACCATAGGGCATGCCAAATGTGATATTTTGGTTGGAAAGCCACATGTGAACAGAAAACTAGCCCAGAAAAGCAGAGAGCACATATGCTCCACAGCCATAAAATGCTCAAATGGAGATTCTGAAAGAAGCTTCTTCTCCTGTTAATCAATGGGGCACAGTCAATCACCCTGGCAGTTTGGCAGGGGTGGGGGAGAAGGTGACATATAAAACTGGGAGGTGGGATGGAGGCAGCAAGAAAAGCCATTGACAGTTGATGTTAACAATCACATAAGACACAGGCTATCTAAGGAAAAAAAGAGAAAATGTCTTAAAGAAAGAAAGAGAAAATGTCTTAAAAACAAAAAGAAATGAATCTTAACAAAAGAAGAAACATTGTGAACACAACAAAATATACTATACCAGACAAGAAAATAAAGGAAACCATTCTGACAAGACACTCCCAAGCCTGCATTTCACCTTCCTGCTTCCCATCAATGTCCTATGAAGTCCATTCCTCACCAATGAAACACTGAGATATTGGATCTGATGTGACATATTTGTCCTGGGTTCCATTTGTGTTTTCCATTCCTGAAGAGGTAGCTTGCCAGAGAAACCTTTCTTCCAATTTACACTGGCTTTTATGGCCAGACATTGAGCTAATCTATATTTTAGTTGGGGTATTTTAATCTTCATGGGACATTTTGCTGATGATTTATATGATTTAATGCTTAGATTAAATATATAAATGTATGTGTTATACATATGTTGCAACCCATCCTGAACAAAGAGAATAGATATCAAATCAGTTAATCACTAATCATTTGGTCACTAGTTTTCATACAGAAATAAGAGGAGTGAAGAGGTGCAGAGCATGAAAAATGCATGTAAAGAACACAGAAGTATTAAAAGGAAACCATACCTCCCAAGGGGCAAAAGCATATGGATCTTTGCAGTTTCTATCCTTGCACTGATTCCGAATGGCATTTGCAATTGCATACACGGCAAGCATGGTGCTATGGATAAATCCTGGCTCAATGTTTGCAATCAGAAACTCCTCTCTCCAGAGCTGGTTACTTGATCTCCTGTGCTCCTGCACCAACTTCTCAATCGAGTAATTAGAAATGCACTTACTCAAATCTTGATTATTGATATGTGAGCACGTTGACATAAGCATGGTATATTCCCTTGAGAATGTGTTGTTTCCAGTAGGGGTTGAATGGAGATTGCTTAAGAACTCATGGAAAGATGACATGTTTCCACTTTTGAATGTAAATCCAACCACTTTCCCCAGGCGACTGATATTTGGAATGGTGCTAATCTTGACAGCAGCTGACCAGTTATCACTTGCAATCCAGGTCTTATTTATGTTCCTCTCAATTGCTTTTCTGAAAAGTCTCATTACGTGGAATTGTCTCAGGAAGACAACAATGACATTTACCCTGGTTTCCTTGACAATCTTCTCAAGGGCTTGATTAATTTTGCCATGAATGGTGGTGTCTGAGAGATAAGCTGGCAACATTTCTTTAAATGCAATGCAGACATTGTTTGCCATGGCTTGTAACCCAAAGCTCTCCACCGCAAGGCGCCCAAAGTCGTCATCAGTGGCAATGATTCCAATCCAATTCCACCCTGACCTGTGGATCAACTGTGCCATCGCTTTTGTCTGATAGGAATCACTAGGCACAGTGCGTAGGAAAGAAGGGAAGCGTACTTTATCACTAAGGATTTCAGCTGTTGATGCATGACTCACCTATGGAGGTGACAAAATAATTCAGTTATAAAAAGATATATCCCCCACATATAGAGAGATGGGGGTCATAGCTTAATGATAGACCATATGCTTTGCATGTAGAAGGTCCCAGGTTAAGTCCCTGCTATCTCCAGGTAGGCAGCCAAAATCAAGTTTGAAATCACAAAGGGTACACAATTCGTCTGACTAAGGCACCTTCATATTTTCAAATAAGGGATATCTCTGGGCAGATCACTAAGGAAGCCATGACTGTTCATCCTGTAAGGGCTGAGTTCTCAGCGGCACCAAACAAACATGAATCAATGCTGCAGACAAGGGGGAAGCCAAAATGGTTTTAAATCACCTTCCCATCATAGTGTATTATGGTCTATATGTCCTTGCACACATAGGCTCCATGGGGCATGCATTAGTTTGAATGAAATACAACAGGACTTTTTACTGACTTTTCTGAAGACCTGCCCCCTGTCTTAAGCTGCATCAGAAGCCACTTGAAATATCCTGCTCTGCATGTGGGTCATTGCAGCAGATTTGTCTGGACAGGGCCCCCAACCTTATCACTATTCCAACAACGGGAATATTCAGCCATCCCATTGGTTTTTTTAGCAAAGTATACCAGAGGAAGTATTTCCTCCTAATCCTCCATCATCCTACTTCTATGTCCATGATATGTCTCTCCAGCAGAATTGGTGGGATGAATCCAACCGAAGATTCTTCCATGTTAACTGAGCCACCTCTGTGTTTTAGGGATGGTAGAAGGATCTGTACTTGATTACAGATACCAAAGAACCAAAGAAACTTTGAGAATAACCTTGCTACATGTTTTCAGAGAGAAATCTATGTACAGATTATTAGGGATTTTCAAACTTTGTTCTAGGAATCTTGGGTTTCCTCAAAAGCTTAACAGGAAATAAGTAAAGGCAGACTGTTTCCCCCCAAAAGATCATTAGTGTCCCCACAACACTATCTTATTCTTCAATAACACAATATTATTCTTCAATAACAGGAGAGCACAAGGCTCTTTTTAGAGTGCACACACTATTCAGACAAGGCAATGACACTGACAAGGCTAAACATGCCTGTCCATCGTCCTCCATGAAACCTAGGACACATCCCAGAATCCTTAGAAACACACCGAGCTTCTTTGGCAAAGCAATAAATGTGAATGGTCTTACCCAAGGATAGAGAGTTAGAAAAACACTGCTTCCTCGGGGGGGAAACGTGAATGCAGTGTTTTGGTTTGAGATAGCTGCATCAGTTTAGAGCATCCGTGCTCCTATTCAAAATGCCATTAAAATGATCATTATTATTCACATGCAAGTTGTCTAATTTCTATTCCATTGGAGCTTTATTGAAACTGCCACTTAAGGCTAGTGAACATCCCAGCTGCAGTGTTAGAGGCTGCTTTAAATTGTTCCCTGTGGTCATTGTGCAGTGACCCACCTGCATGTGCAGTGACACACCTTGCAGCCTCAGTGATCTTTAGTACTAGGACAAACTTACTCAACCACAGCACTTTCGCTGAAATTTCTGCAATTTGGGGATGTTCAACAGGTCTAGAAACCCTGTCGCTTTTAAGGCTGACCCATGAAAGTTTCATAATGTTGTGGGGTGGGTGTTTACCTAAGGCAGCAATAACAGTGGGGGGTTTTTTTGTTTGGACTTGGCTACCTGCTTTGCAGTACTTAGAAGTGCTGTCACTTGTCTCCCCAGCAGCCAACACAATTTTCTTTCCCAGAAGACTCTGGGAAATAATGCAGTGCTGTGATGTTGAATCACGCCCTGGTGCATTCCTGGGGAAAGTATGGCACCCCCTTGTAATTCTCTTTAGCCACTATGTGAGGCAGCCACCTTAGACTGGAGAGTATATGGTGAAAAGAGAAGCTGAGAGGCACAGGTGGGGGTGGCTGGAAGATGATGAGGTCAGTAGGAGTGGGGGCGGGGGATC
This sequence comes from Hemicordylus capensis, assembly GCF_027244095.1. Lineage (NCBI taxonomy): Eukaryota > Metazoa > Chordata > Lepidosauria > Squamata > Cordylidae > Hemicordylus > Hemicordylus capensis. Next base: position 337,682,950 of record NC_069657.1, read on the forward strand.
AGCAGCAAAACAGAAGATCAGACTGCAAGCTCAACTACATACAGTAATTATAGTCCTGATAGCATGTTTGTTTTGACATGCAGGGTTTCATATTTTTAAATTGCAGTTCCATGGAATTTAAATAAGCAACCACAGAAATAAAAACTTCCTTTCAGAATCAGTTAGCAATTCTGATTACTGTAAATAGGACATTACTGAGTAGAACATTTTTACTTAAGCCTAGCTTACGCCCAGTCCCTGCTGCTTGTGTTTGTTTTTCACCGTGAACATAAATTCTCTATCAACCTTGGCAGCTTAATGACTGTGCTGACACATCACCAACAGGGTAAGATGAACACAATCCTTTAAAACGTGTGCCAATGTGTCTTGTCAAGAGGATGAAAAGATTTTGTATGTGTTTGTCTTATTGTATCGCATTTGGTGGCAAGTGGGGGAAATTACATGCTTGATTAAATCAAGTTGATTTGTTTGATTAAAAACAAAACAAAAAAACCACAAACCTCTCCCTGCCTGTGGAAAGCCAGTGCAAGTATGAGATGCTTAGGATCATATTCTTTCCCCAACATGCTAGCTTTCCATGTACAGGGAGTTTGTGAACCATTTCCAGACATGTTTATGTCTACCAAGTTGTACAGCCCCAGAAAGAATGTACCACTTACTTACTTATCTGTATGTGTGAATTAGCTCTTGGTCTGTTAGATAAGGCAATGAGTTGTTGGCTCTCCAAAGACTAAAGCTGAAATCTTATGTACATTATCTAGGAGGAAGCCCCACTGAACATATGGCAAGAGAGAGAGGGAGGGAGAGAGCTGACTGTGGGCACCTTGAGGTGCAGGATTTCTTTCTGAGGAATCTCCTATGAGGTAGCAGAACTGCTGTCTGGGTGCTTTCCAGACTAGCTGCTCATCAGAAGCAAAATGCCTCCTTTCGAGTAAGTCACATTTGAAACGTAAACAGGGGGAGCAGTCTCGCTCCCGAAAACAACCCGAAAAAACAGCAACTTCTTTACGCTGGATATACGACATCTTAGCTCTATAGTGCAGTGATTAAATGAGAAACAAGGCATTGGAAATGCGAACAGTACCGTGCTGTCCACATAGGGACTGTGGTGTCATGACGCAGGAAGTGTGGAAGCACACTTCCGAGATACGTCCTGACCCCGTTGTAGGGTCTAGTCTGGAAAGTGCCCTGGTGGGAGTATATACATTGCTTGCCTTTCCCTCTACCTGTATATTTGTAAATAAACCCTATAGCAGGGCTGCTCAACTTAGGCCCCACCAGCTGTTTTTGGACTACAACTCTCACAATACCCAGTCACAGTGTCCAATAGCCAGGAATTACAGGAGTTGTAGGCCAACATCTACAGGAGGTCTGAAGTTGAGCAGGCCTGCTATATAGTATGAAAAACCACACTAAGTTTCCAGCTATCTCTCCTGCTAAGGAATTCAAACCTGGGAAGTGTTGCCCCTGGAATATCTAACTGCTTGGGATGTGGGGGGCGGGGACACATAAAAATGTGGAAAAGGAAAGAAATGAGAGGAAACAAATAACAAATAATTAAGCATATTGTTCATTCAGTCCTCAGCAGTGCTATACTTTCTAAGATATTTCTATGGCTTAAAATGAAAATATATTTCCGCAGTGACCTACCTGTGGTATTAATTGCAAATTTAATATTCTTGCAACAGACATGGATACTTCTGAATAGGTTGCGCCTATGACAGCTTTTACTCTGGGTATATAGTCTGAGTAATTGCATCTGAATTCCACTAGGTCTTTGGAAGCATTGAACTTGGACAGAAACCTCAGAGCTGCAGCCATTGCCCTGGTGACCTCTGCACATGTATCATAGATTTCATACCCCAGTTTAATTCCAGGTAAGAGGGGAGAGTTGTTGATTAATTCAATAGCATGGACCATTGCAAGACTCTGAAGAAACACTTGAACTTCAAAGCTGTGGAGAAACACATGATTAATTCAGAATTATTTCACTGGAGCTATTTCACATGGTTTAGCTTAGTGGCTACCTGCTTGGGTGCTTTGGGTACTCATAATGAACCTATGGGTGTATCCTGCAACAGAGAGGGGTGTATGTGTGTGTACTCTAATGCAGCTTGTAGTTGCTTGCCTCCACATAAGCCCACATTTGGGGGCAGGGGCGGGGGGGGGGAGGGGACAAAACCAGATGGTAGTTTTATGAAACAACCCAGAGATATGTATCTTAAAAACTGTGCCTGTTTCCTAGGCTGTTACAATTAACAAAGTTTCATTATTTAGATTTCATTCTTGCCCTTCCTTCAGGAAGCATGATATTTGGAGCACCCCTTCTCATATAGTGTACTATTAAGAATATATAGAAGTAGGGCAGCAAGCTTTAACTGGTTTAATTGGTAGATTAATCAACCTAAAATGTTAGTTGATTTAAATTGGGGACAATATTCATTAGTAGAGTTGAGGACACACTGCTTATTTCTGCATCTGTTTCTGTTCTAGTGTTATACTGGGGAAAGAGAAAATTATTATTATTAGCATAAGAACATTATAATAAGAACATAAGAACAGTCCTGCTGGATGAGGCCCAAGGCCTATAGTCCAGCATCCTGTTTCACACAGTGGCCCACAAGATGACTCTGAGACACCCACAGGCAAGAGGTATGTGCATGCCATCTCTCCTGCTGTTGCTCCCCTGCAACTGATATTTAAAGGCATCTTGCCTCTGATGCTGAAGGTGGCCTATAGCCACCAGACTAGTAGCCATTGATAGACCTGTCCTCCATGAGTTTGTCTCAGCCCTTTTTGAAGCTATCCAAGCTAGTGGCCCTCACAACATCCCATGGCAGAGAATTCCATAGATTAATTCTGCGCTGTGTGAAGAAGTACTTCCTTTTGTTGCTCCTAAATTTCCTGGCCTTCAATTTCATAGGATGATCCTTGGTTCTAGTGCTGTGAGAGAGGGAGAAAATTTTCTCTCTGTCCATTCTCTCTACTCCATGCATAATTTTATACACTTCTCTCATGTCTCCCCGAATTCGCCCCTTTTCCAAACTAAAAAGCCCCAGATGCTGCAGCCTTGCCTCATAAGGAAGCTGCTCCAGGCCCCTGATCGTCTTGGTTGTCCTTCTTCACCTTTTCCAGTTCTACAATGTCCTTCAGATGCAGTGATCAGAACTGTACGCAGTACTCCAAATGTGGCCGCACTAGAGTTTTGTATAAGAGCATTATATAATCATCATTTTTATTTTCATTCTCCTTCCTAATGATCAGCTGCCATGCACTGAGTCAACACTTTCAACGAGCTGTCCACCACAACCCCAAGATCTCTCTCCTGGTTAGTCACTGACTGCTCAGACTCCATAAGTGTATATGTGAAGTTGGATCTTCTTGCCCCAATGTGCATCACTTTACACTTGCTTACATTGAACTGCATTCGTTATTTTGTTGCTCACTCCCCCAGTTTGGAGAGATCCTTTAGGAGCTCCTTGCAATTTGTTTTGGATTTCACTACCCTAAATAGTTTAGTGTCATCTGCAAATTTGGCCACCTCACTGCCTATCCCAACTTCTAATAATTTATGAACAAGTTAAAGAGCACTGGTCCTATTATAGATCCCTGAGCGACCCCACTTCTTACTCCCCTCCATTGTGAAAACTGTATTCCTAACCTCTGCTGCTTATTATTATTATTATTATTATTATTATTATTATTATTATTATTTTATTTTATTTTATTTTATTTTATTTTATTTTATTTTATAATAAATTAATAAACCCTCTATTTATTATTGTTATTCCTATCTGCTGTTTCCTGTCCTTCAACCAGCTCCAGTCCACGCATGAACTAGTCACTTTGTCCCATGACTGCTAATTAGTTGTAACTATGGCTTTAATGTCTTTCTAAATTAATTATACAAACAATTTAATGGAAATTAAGTTGCAATTCTCATATCACTTCTTTCTGAAGTAGTCATGTTCACTTCAGTAAGACTACATAGGCATAGTCTGAGGATGACAATTTAACTACCTTTTTTGTCTGCACTTTTAACATTTTGACACGTTAAACAAATCAAAATGTATAGCAGAAAGTCTCCTTTCTGTTTGACATGAGATGACATAAAATGAGAGATGTTTGTGTTTTCCAAAGACCTTGACAGATTCTGTGGCAAATATGTCCCAGATTACTGTAGAATTGTCATTTAGGATTTGGCACTCTCAAACTGAGTGTTGGCTACGTTATAGGAGATATACAATATAAGGGCTAGATTCCAGTTATCCAATATGCTTCATTCTATATTAATACATTTACGACAGTAATCAAAATGCAGTGTGGTCAACCATATACTGCCATAGTGCTATAAGCCAAGAAGACCCTTGAAATTGTGGTTAAAGAGATAGGCAGTTCATTCCTATTTGATTTCATAACAACATGTAAGACAGCAGCAACACTTCACAATCAATCACATTTTTTCATGCATATTATTTCTGTGGAAAATCTCTCTTCCCAGCACACACAGCCACATGCAGATTTTACTTTGGCTGATACTGTATATACAACTAACCTTTCCAGAAACAACAGTAATTCAGAAATGCAATATATGTGAAGATGTCTTTTCCTTTTGCTCATTTTCATGGCATTTTGTTCTTGTTACATAGTGGTTACTCACCCAGCACAATTGGCAATCACTGGTTTTAGGGGCTCTTCTTCTGAATGCAGCATTTTGCCATGAATGGCAAACAAGCCTCCGATGACAATATCTCCGGGAGAGCTGGCACCCACAAAGTCCTCAGGACTCCAGCAAGACTGACCAATATTAAAGCAGACCAGCAAGACAGGCATCAACAAACCAAATGTTGCCATGTTTCTGTTTCATTTGATCTTTAGCTGCCTTCAGTCAGTTAAGCAAGCCACACTGCCAACAACGCTGTTCCTATTTCACCTGTAAACAGCTCGAAGGGAAAGGGCTGCGCTGGAAGCCTGTCACACCTTTACCTAATGCTGGTTACCAGCTCAAACGGGTCATATTGTGTAACTGATACCACTGGAGAAGTAATGCGGGGAGTGGGGGAGAGCTGTCATATCCAAACTCTTCCAATAAAGCAGGGATGCACAACACAATCACCCAGAGAGTCACTTTTATATTTTTATTAATTCTAGAGGGCTGCATTGCTATGTTAACTACAGAGAAGAATTTTTGCTCCAGTTCTAACAGTGTTTTAGCCCATTATTCTGTTACGCCCTTCTTCTCTCTGCACCCCATTGTGCTCTCTTGTTTTTCTCTCTCTATTGCCAAAGCTTTCCCCAAACCCCTGTTACCCTTCCATCTTTTTCTTTCTCTCCTCCATAGTGTGATCTTTTTGTTGATCTCTTGTTGCACCACTTAGCACACTCTCATATCTACAGATATGCACACCTCCACTGGTCAGCTCCCTCATTTTCAGTCAGCCCTCCCCTTTTTTCATTTCCCCAGACACAAGTCTCTGTACCCCCAGTTTGCGTCTCTTAACCCTTTTCTTTCTCTCAACGCCCCATAGCACTCTCTGTCTTCTTTACTGCACCATGCCAGTCTCTGTATCCCATGCTTCACCACCTTTTTCTCTTTCCTCACCCCACAGGTCTTTCTGCATATGAGGAATGTTACTCCCATTTCTCTTTTCACCCTATAGTGACCTCTCTCTTCTCTCTTTTGCACTACAGGTCTCTCTGAACCTCCAGCTCTGTTAGGTCCTCTTTTTCTCTATTCATCTCTATGTACCTCATTTTTTAGGCCCCCCCCTTTTATTCATTCTCTCTCTCACATGCTCCCTGCCCTTATGTCTGTTCCTCATAATGTCATACATCTATGGTTGCCACCGGCTCATCTGGTGGCTACTCGGGGATGGGCCTTCTCCCCTGCTGCCCCCAGACTTTGGAATGTGCTCCCTGTTGAAATAAGAGCCTCCCCATCTCTGGCAACGTTTAAAACATCTTATTTGTTATTTCTCTTTGTAAACCGCCCTGTGCCATTTTTGGAAGGGCGGTATAGAAATTGAATTATTATTATTATTATTATTATTATTTAAAAGGCACTGGAGACATATTTATTCACCCAGGCTTTTAATTAGATTTATAGTTTTAATCCTTTTAATGTTGGGATTTAAATTATTTTAATGTGTATATGATTTTATTTGCAAACTGCCCAGAGACACAAGTTTTGGGCCGTATAGAAATATGTTAAATAAATAAAGGAAGGAAGAACAATATGTATATGAAGCTGCCTTACACCGAACCAGACCAATGGCAGTAGCTCTCTCTAGGCTCTCTCTTAGACTTTCTCAGTCCGACCTGGAGAGGCCAGGGTTTGAAGTGTGAGCTCTCTAAGATATTCCCCTTAGGGGATGTAGCCGCTCTGGGAAGAACAGAAGGTTCCAAGTTCCCTCCCTGGTATCTCCAAGATCGGGCTGAGGGAGATTCCTGCCTGCAACCTTGGAGAAGCCACTGCCAGTCTGTGAAGACAATACTGAGCTAGATAGACAATGGTCTGACTCAGTATATGGCAGCTTCCTATGTTCCTATGAACCAGAGACTGTCTGTATGCACAGCACGTGCTCTGATACTGAGCTGTGGCCTCATCCTTTTCAGCAACAACAGCACATAAGGCTTTCGCTCTCCTGACAATTCCCACAGTGAGGGAAACTGAGCCACGAGTGGGCAGCATAGTATGGTTGGCAAGCTGCCACAGCTGATGTGATCTGCCACATATGCCTCAGGGAGAGAATGCAATGCAGACAGAGTGTGACAGACATTCTCTCATCCTACCCCGGATTTTCAGCAGCCCTGAAGCCTCCTCATAACATTGGACTGGCTTTGTGGGAGCTGCAGCAGTTGGATCATTCCTACACTGCCATGATGATGAGAGAAGCCATGTCCCTTGGGGAGGAATTCCCATTTCGGCTTCTAACTGTGCCAGGCAACAACATTCTTCCTGAAAACTGGAGCAGCAGTGCTGGCATGATTTGGAACCACTTTGTGGGCTCATTCTACCTTTCCTACAGCTCCTCACATTACCCTCAGAGATATGGGAAGGGGTTGTGCTGCCATGGCTCCCACACTGTCACTATAAGAAGAACATCTTAGATGTTTCCATAAAAAGGGCTGCAGATAATGGATATTTGGAATTTCCCTAGGTACCTATTTGCAGGTATCTTCTCTGCAAATAAGGAAGGTATCAAGACTGGCCAAGGAGTATTGCATTTATCCCACCAAAACAGATTAAAGGGATCAAACCATAATCAAAATGGTTGGAAAATTCCCACTAGATTCAGTGGGTGTCTGTGGGCATGTGTGAGTTATGTTCTGAAGGATGTTTCTAGCAAACATTTAAAAATACTTCACATGTAGTCTTAAATTTGTGTGGACTTCTTCCTTTGCCTTTAAAAGTAAAGATAACAATAAATATCACCATGCATTTCTGATAAAAACTCTATTCAGTCTATAAAACTTCACACAATCGTCCCGGTCTTGGGAGAACTCAAGCCAGGTATGCACGGGGGCAGCACAGATGATTGCCACCCTCTCTGGGTTCTACTGTTCCCACATCTACAGGAGCTAATCACAAGGGAATCAGGGCATCACTACACTACAAATCCATACAAGAGGGCCTCGATATTTGTGGATCTTGAGACATAGGGTGCTATGGGATCATGGGGGTCAGGTTCCCGGTTGTCAGGAAAATCACAGAAAATTGCCAAAAATCAGCCAAATTTGTCATTGTCATTGTCATTGTTTATTCAATTTCTATACCGCCCTTCCAAAAATGACTCGGGGCGGTTTACACAGAGAAATAATAAATAAATAAGATGGATCCCTGTCCCCAAAGGGCTCACAATCTAAAAAGAAACATAAGATACACACCAGCAACTGTCACTGGAGATACTGTGCTGGTGGTGGATAGGGCCAGTTACTCTCCCCCTGCTCATTAAAGAGAATCATGTTAAAAGGTGCCTCTTTGCCAAGTTAGCAGAGGTGAAATGTGGGGGTGAAATGTGGGAGGAGGCTCCCTACCATGAGTTACTGCTCCCTGAGTTGCACTGTGCCCTGGAATGCCCCCAAATCAGCCAAAAATCACCAGTTTTTTCTTTCCTTTTTTAAAAAAATGGAGCCATTTTGTGGTTCCGAAACACTAAATGGTGGCTGGAAATGACCTCTGCAGTCATTTCCGGCCACCCCCAACTTGCAGACACACAAGGTTGATGTGTTTCTTTCTTTCTTTCTTTCTGTGTATGCCGAGGTTGTGTGTCTTTTACCCGACCGTGGATACACAAACCTGCAGATTACGAAACTACTGATATCGAGGCCCTCCTGTTTGGGTGTTTTACAAAGAATTTTGGAAGCTTTATCTTAGTGAGGTGCCAAGAACTGTCTGTTTACCCTCTGCCAGAACTACAATTCCCAGGTTTTGCTGGGAAGAGAGTATGACTGTTAGATCAGTTTAAATCTGTAGTGTAGATACCTCCATAGTTTTGTGTTCTAGTCTTTCCTATGACAAACCACAAAGCATACTCATCTTCCTGTACACAGCTGCTACTTAGTTGTACAGAGAGACATTTCCCCCTCCTTACTAGTGTAAACATGTCCATTTGTAATCTCTGTAGGCTGGTTTATGGCAGATTCCATTGAATACAATTTGGCTTGTCCACTTTACTCAATTATCTCCAACAACTATAGGTCAAAACCTAAATCCAAAAGCAAGAGCTAAATTTAGACACCATTTAGCACTTTAAAAAATATCACTTGTTCAGTCTTTAATAACAACAGCTACATTATGGTTCACCTTCACTTTAGTTGGCATCACTAAATGCTATTCCACAACCTCTTCTGTGGCTTGTGATAACAAATATCACGTGGAAGTTCTTGCTTTCCTGAGCTTCTCTGGCCTCTCAGAGAGACCATTTTATTCTAAAGAGGGAGCTTGAAGGCAGGTGGATTTAAATGTAAAATGTTTACTGACAAACTGGGACTGAAATGCAAGACTTCAGAAAATGTGCATTCAGATTTATGTAGGAGCGTAGCCCAGTAGCTAGATCAGTAGCTAGATCTTGCATGGCTTCTGTCACCTCTAAGTATTTTAAAAAGATACTTAAAAACACACACCCTCTCTACTTTTTTTAAGTGTTGAAAAAATGCTTTTGTAAAAGGAATTTTAGGAAGATGCAAAGCAAATGTGAGCACTATTTTGTCTCATTCTTCATGGAGGAACTTCTAGAACATTATGAGGTCATTCACATAATCACAAACTGTGTTCTACCTGGGTTTGGGAGCTGTGTGTGCTCCAGATTTTCAGTTGTGTGGAAGCAAGGTAGGAGAAAAAGCTATCCAGTTTTCCTCCGATCTTGGTTCCACACAATCACGTCTACCCAAGTTTTCCTCCTACCTTGCTTCCACACAACCAAAAATTGGGAGCATACACCCTGAGTAGAATACAGTTTTTGATTGTGTGAATGACCTCTATGTTTTCATTAACTGTTTTGTTGAAAGCAGCAGTAATAAGAACTCAAAGAAAAAACTCATACGTAATAAATGGGCACATAGATTTCCCAATTAGGTCAGATGACCATGGTCCTATACCTAAACTGCTAATGTTCTTGGTGTTTGAATATAACAATGTATTTGTTATGTTTATTGTGTTGTATTTCAAAACTGAAGATGCTAACAACATTGGAATAATTAAAAAATAAAAGAATCATATAAAATATGGTGAGGGATGCTTTCATAGAACCCTTTAACGTTATGAAGTTACTGATCAACAATCAAGTGGAAGCAGAATCATAACCATAGTCCTACACACTGAATTTCCCCCCACTAACACATCCCCAGGCTGTCCACAATACAAATGCCTAAGGTTGGGAATATCTAGCATTTTCCAAGTGGATAGTAACTCCACTGCAGCTGCCTCTTCTTCTTCTTCTTCTTCTTCTTCTTCTTCTTCTTCTTCTTCTTCTTCTTCTTCTTCTTCTTCTTCATGAAGACATGTGCAAAGGCCAAAGGGAAACATGCAGGAAAGGATTGCAGTTTGGTGGTTTTTAAAGACATGCATTATGCCCAGAGGCATACTGAGGCTGAACCTAGTACTCATGATGTACATAGCTACTGTTTCCAGACATGCTTTTCCAAGGTGGGTGATCACTGCAGCAGTTGCAAAAAATTGTCTTCATGTGCAATTGCACTGTACTGAATTCATGAAAGATATATCACAGTCAGAAGAGCCAGTATAATAAGAGCCAGTGACAGGAATAAGGCTGCATAGGCTGGCCTCCATCAATGGCTCTTTCATTCATATGATAAGAAAACTGATACATTATGTAGCATATCAGGGGATAGGCACTTCACACTACACTGTTGCTGCTATGAAAACAATCAGCTCTATATGCAGGGACAAAGCTGGGGGAGAGGAGGCCTGTGTTTGCCCCTCTCCCTGGCGGTCCCTCAGAGTGAGGGAAATAATGAAGAAAGTAGGAAGGGGTGGGGCTGGGGGTGCTCAGGAGCTGGGGCCCCTGGGTTCTTTGAAACCATCCACTCAATTATAGCTACACCCCTGTCTATATGAAAGGGGTGGTGGTGGTTAGGGTGCATTGATCTAAATCATCAAGAAAAATTGTCAATTTAATTTTTTGATTAAAATTTCCCCCATTTATTCCTTAGCTAATTAGATATAAATGAAAGTGCCTACTACGTGATCGTTATAAGCATAAAGACATGTTGGTTTTAAAATGAATAGAGCCTTTATAGTACTGAATAAGTGAGAAAACGGATTAGGGAGTAAGCCATGCTTTTGGATGGGTGATCACATGTGAGCGCCGTTTGCTATAAGATATTCTCCTTAGGTGATAGGACTTTAGCTCAGTGATAATCTGCTTTGCATGAAGAAGGACCCAGGTTCAATCCCCGGCATCTCCAGCTAGGGCTGAAAAAGACTCTTACCTGAAACCCTGGAGAAGCCACTGCCAATCAGTGTGTAGACCATACTGAGCTAGATGGACCAACGGTCTGACTCAGTATCTCAGTATAAGGCAGGCAGCTTCCTATGTTCCTATGTAACAGCAGAACAGATGGGACCTCTTCTGATAACGTAGCTTTCCCAGGCCTCTCACATAGCTTTTCTGAGCCTTCTGCTCCTAGAGGCAGGACACAACACATACAACATGAGAGTTTGTATACTTACATTGCTCATTTTTAGATAACAATATCATGATAATGTCAAGCAGCTTAAGCATTACAATCATTCAAAACAACCTTAAGTGTTGAGGTATCAGCTAAGAAAAGTAACCTTTCATAAGGTACATAAGAGGGAGCTCATATGTATGCATTAAGTTCAAAGTTATTTTTAAAGATAAATGATAGCTCTCTCTCTCTCTCTCTCTCTCTCTCTCTCTCTCTCACACACACACACACACACACACACACACACACACAGCCAGGTGTGACCTTAAATGATCTTTAAAAAATCAAATCTTTAAAAATGTAAATCCCAATCAATTCCTATTTGTGTGTGTGTGTGTGTGTGTTCATGTGATGAATCCAGGCACAAGTCTGGCATCGAACTGAACACTGGAACCAATGTTGAACCTGTTCAACATTGAACCTGTTTGCACATCCCTATTCCATGATGCCTATAACACAATCTTCAGTTTTCAAAATTTTCAGAGTATTGGGGGGAATGATATTTTCTTTTATTTTTGTTTAGTAGCTGGTCAGAGCTGGAAATCCTGTCTTGAGCTGTTGGCAGCAAGCTAGGTTGTTTTAAATAGAATATGGTTTAGATAAGAAAATCCTTGGGCTTTCACATTGGAAAAGAAAGTTGACAGAATAAACACTACATAATTGGTACATAATTTGCTGTTATTTATAGAAACACAATGAACTCATGTGATGAATAATCTCATGTTAGGAGTTCTTCAGTAAGAGTAAAACTGTGGGAAATATTTCAACAGATTGTTGCATTATGAATTGTGTGTGTGTGTGAGAGAGAGAGCATGCATGAGTGGGCACCTGTTTGGGCTTCCAAAATGATAGGTACCTAGAAATATTCTAGGAGCATATGTGCTACATATCCTCTGCTAACAGAGCAAAGAGGCACCTTTTTAAAGTGGTGACTCTCTTTATTTAGCAGGGGGAGAACAACTGGCCCTATCCATCCTTTACATAGCATTCCTCCAGTGGTTGTTGCTGGTATCTATCTTACAATTCTTTTTTAGATTGTGAGCCCCTTTGGGGACAGGGAGCCTTTCTGTCTGTCTGTCTATCTATCTATCTATCTATCTATCTATCTATCTATCTATCTCTGTGAATTGCTTTGGGAACTTTGGTTGAAAAGTGGTATCTAAATATCCGTTGCGTTCATATTCAAATCTTCTGGCAGCAAATTTCATAATTATGCATTGTATGACTAAGTGCTCCATCACGTTTCTGTTATGCCCACTATATCATTTACCTTCAAGTGTTCTAATTTGCCTTTCTTAGCTCAGAGGCAATACAGCTATACATTTTGTTCCTCTTCGAATGTCTTTGGCGTATGCATTTTTCTATATGACTCTCTGGACTCTTTAACCTGATGTCATGAGCAAATGAGCAGAACACGTTTTTTAAATATATATATATATATATATATATATATATATATATATATATATATAGCCAAAAGCCTTGCAGGGTGGAAGACACCTTAACATCTGCTTCCCAGAGATGGCTGCTGCCCAGTGGTGAGAGCCTGTGTTGCTGTCATCTTGCTGTTGTCAGCCTGCCAGCCTGTGTGCCCCCTAACTTGTGGGGCTGTGGCTGCTGCCCTGTGGGTGAGTCTGTGTGGGGTCGGGTCCAGGGGGAGGGAGTCAGCAGTTCCTGAGGACCATCTGCCCAGACTAGCCATCTTTCTGGGCATATAAAAGGGCTGCTGCCTATGGTGGCAGGCCCGCCAGTGGTGGGGTCACCACTGAAGGGTTGACACTAAAGGGGGTTGCCCCTTTGGGGGAGCCATTTTGGGGGACAACTAGGGTGAGGGCCAGGTGGTATTATATTGACTTCTGTTGTATTTAGGTCCTAGGTGTTTCAGATGTGTCTTGGTTTGTCTGAGGATGGGGAGACAGGAGGCATGACCACTGAGTATGGTGGTCAGTGGCTATTTCAGTGGTGGTGGGGAATAGAAGAAGTAAAGTTGGCATGTCAGCGAGCCATTACAGGGGAAGGGAAGTCAGAAATCTATTAGCTGTTTCCCCTTCCAGCTGTCCTGACAGCTATTTGACGTTCGGGAACAGTGCCAACCTCCCACAGACCCTCACCTTGCTCCTCTGTAATGCCAGGTCTGTCCAGAATAAGTCAAAAGGCATCCATGATTTGATTCTGGATGAAGAGGCAGACCTGGTATGTATGAGAGAGATTTGGTTTGGGGAGGCTGGTGGCCCAGTCTAGTTCCAGCTTCTCTCTCCAGGGTACTCTGATGAAGAGCAGGTGCAGGGAGGTGGGCAGGGAGGTGGAGTGGCTGTGATCTATAAGAATAACCTCTCCCTGAGCAGGATCCCTGTGGAAGTGTCGGACCATATTGAATGTGTTGCTGGTTTGAATCTCTGCTGATATGTTTCCCAGACTATGGGAAACACCTATATCGGGCAGCAGCGATATAGGAAGATGCTGAAAGACATCCTCTCGTACTGCATGGGAGATGGCAATGGTACACCCCTCCTGTATTCTACCAAAGAAAATCACATGGCTCTATGGTTGCCAGGAGTCAATACCGACGTGACAGCACAACTTTGTTTACTTATTGTGTGGGGTTAGAACTCAGGAGATTATTTTGATCTGCCTGTTCTGGATGGGGTCACATTTCCCCAGAAGGAACAGGTACACAGTCTGTGGGTGCTTCTGGACACAAACCTCTTCCTGGTGTCCCAAGTTGAGGCAGTGGCCAGAGATGCCTTTTATCATCATTGGCTGATACGCCAGCTGCACCTGTTTCGTGAGATAAATGACCTCAGAACAGTAGTACATTTGATGGTTACCTCCAGAGTTGACACTGCAATGCTCTCCATGAGGGGCTGCCTTTAGTAGTCCCACATAGTTTGGAAACTGCAGTTGGTCCAGAATGCAGCATCCAGGTTGGTCTCTGGGTCATCTCAGAGAGACCATATCACTCCTGTCTTAAAAGATCTAAACTGGTTGCCGATAGGTTTTCAGGCAAAATACAAGGTCTTGGTTATAACCTATAAAGCCCTAAACAGCTTGGGCCCTGGGTATTGGGCCCTGAGACCTTGGGTTAGGGCGGTATAAAAATGTGCTAAATAAATAAATAAATAAATATTTAAGAGAACATCTTCTTTGCTATGAGGTTCATCTGCAGTTGCCACTGGCTTGTCTGGTGGCTACTCAGAGACGGGCCCTCTCCATTGCTTCCCCTAGGCTTCGGAACGTGCTCCTTGTTGAAATAACAGCCTCCCCATCTCTTACAACTTTTAAAAAGGCAATCAAGACAGATTTGTTCACCCAGGCTTTTAATTAAATAATGTTTTAATAGTTAGATGATTTTTAATAGTTTTAATATTGTTTTAAATTTTAAATTATTGTAATGTTTTAATCTTTTAATTTGTTGTTTTTATTGTTTTGTTGTAAACCGCTCAGAGACTTGCGTTTCAGGCAGTATACAAATATGTTAAATAGTTAAGTTTCTCCTCACAACAACCCTGTGAGGTAGGTTAGACTAAGAGAGAAGTGACTGGCCCAGAGTCACCCAGCAAGTATCATGGCTGAATGGGGATCTGAACTCGGGTCTCCTCAGTCCTAGTCCAGCACTCTAACCACTACACCACCCTGGCTCCTCACCAATGACAAATATCCAGTATGAATGACAAATGAGCCACAAGCAATATGCTACACTTGTGACTAATATCAAAATAAGAGCTGTACGACTGCCAGCTGTGCGACTGCTGTCATTCTCACAAAACCTCCTGCATTACCCAAGACCCAATTTCTCTGCTTGTACTATCACTTGAAAGATTGATCTGTATTGTGTATGTGATGACTTGAAGCAGCTGTAAGAGGGGACAGCCAAAATTTAGACTTACGTACATTTTCCTTGATTTGTTTTTTTAATGGGTTTGTTCTTGTTAATTGAACCAGCCAAGGCATGTCACAAAAAACATGAGCTATTTCCCCCCATTGCAATTATGTTTATTGTTCTAGTATACTTTCTTGGAATGCAACAGCTTATGTGATGTTGTTTGCAATCTTTTAGAGGAATTCATGCTTTTATCAAACAAAGTTACCATTCTACTTTGTTTACAAGGAGAGATCCACTTCATTTGATGAAGCATGCATCATCAAATTGTTCTGTCTATGTGTCATGGCTTAATGGTGTATGAAAAATAATAAGTGATGACACATGCCTCATAAGAGTCCTTCATTGTGAAGGACATCCCTCATTAGGCAAAGCCCCAATTTAGCCCCTAAGCTCCCATCCTGAAACCTTTTATTCATGAATAATTTCATTTGACATAAGCGAAAGTGTAATGTGTAGATGCAGCAAACACATGCTTACGAACATGTATATCAGTCAGGTATATTCACCAGGGAGCCCTTCATAGGTGTCAGCTCCATACTGAATGGCTGCATGCTCAGGGGTAAGTCCATGTTTTCTGCAGTAAAAATACTTGAGTACATGGGAACATAGGAAGCTGCCATATACTGAGTCAGACCATTGGTCTATCTAACTCAGTATTGTCTACACAGACTGGCAGCAGCTTCTCCAAGGTTGTAGGCAAGAATCTCTCTCAGCCCTATCTTGTAGAAGTCAGAGAGGGAACTTGGAACCTAGATGCTCTTCCCAGAGTGGCTCTATTCCCTGAGGGGAATATCTTACAGTCCTCACACTTCTGGTCTCCCATTCACAAATGCAACCAGGGTGGACCCTGCTTAGCTAGGGGGACAAGTCATGTTTGCTACCACAAGACCAAGTTGCCTACTTTGAGTGCAACTAAAGAACTTGATTCGTATTTGAAACTGGACACACTGGGAATGATTTTGAAATATTTAAATCACATTGCAGTTCGATTAACTCAATTATAAGCCTAGTGTCTGAACAAAAGTTTGGGAAAGATGATGGATATCTTAATATTCTCGTCATTTCAGCAAACGTTTCCAAGGTCAGTATTTCAGATTCCAGTACAAGAGAGAATGAAACACTCAAAGGCCCATGCAAAACCAGGCTAAGGGAGTTTGAACCTCAATCCTGATCCCAGTGGCACCACAGTGGCAAACCCACCTATGAAGCCTCCCTAACCCCATTTCCTTGATCGTGTGTCTGCTGAGGCTGCGAGCAGCCATGGCTAGCAGACTTGAGAAGCGGCCGGGGGAATCCCCATAGTGCACCACACACTTGTGCAGTGCATAATTGGAGCTCAGGGCAGGGGGGATCGGGAGACGCACAATGGCACATCCTGGCACCCTGGCCCTTGGAGCTACTGGCAGCAGTCAGTGCTTATCTGGGGTGGCGATCCACCTGCCCAAGAAAGTGGGACTGCTTGTGTGTGTGGAGGGTGGGGGAGGTAAACATTCTGTGGCTTCCTCCCCTCACCCCTTCAGAACTCATTCTCAAATCATGAGAATGGGCTCTTAGATTATTTTCTCACTAGTCCCCTTTTCCTGGAATTGCTATCTTGCTCTTTCACTTTTTATGGAGCGTCCAGGTGACATTGTTTACAAATTGTTGACTTCCATGCCATATTCTGCATCCCCCTCTGAGGTTTTCAGGACAGGCAAAGTCTACATAGACTTAGTTCAGCAAATGTTATTGCTTCCTATTGATACTGGCTGTACTGGAGGGCTGGTCTTGTGGTAGCAAGCATGACTTGTCCCCTCAGCTAAGCAGGGTCTGCCCTAGTTGCATTTGAATGGGAGACTTGATGTTTGAGCACTGTAAGATATTCGTCTCAGGGGATGGAGCCGCTCTGGAAAGAGCAGAAGGTTCCAAGTTCCTTCCCTGGCTTCTCCAAGATTTGTACATGGAACAATCCTGCATTGTACAATCCTGCCTGAAACCTTGGAGAAGCCACTGCCAGTCTGTGAAGACAATACTGAGCTAGATAGACCAATGGTCTGACTCAGTATAGGGCAGCTTCCTATGTTCCATGTTCCTATGTACTGAACAGTACTGGTACAATGGCACTCTAGGACATACCTATAATCTCTACCATCTTCTGCACTGGATTGGAAAGTACAAATGGGTAAAAGGAGGGGGGGAGGTTTTCTGTTGGTTTTGAAGCAGATTTCTGCAGCTAGCAAACTTCACAGACTGATTTTTAATTCAAGGGAAAAGGTTTCACTGGGTTCATCCTGAAGTTTGAAGCTTTGCCATCTGTTCTTTTGATCACATTATGGTTTCCTTCTTTTCACACTCATAGCTGTTTATTCTGATTCCTAACACCCTCACTGGGAATCTAATTTTTTGTTTGGTTCCCAGCCATGAAAGAATAGCAATGCAGAGTTGTATAAGGAGTCCAGTCACATTCTAACAAAAACACAGGACCAGTTCAGCCCTGACAATAAGAGAACAGGAAGTATGAGTAAGCTGGGCATCCTGCCTCCTCCCCTCCCATCACTTTTGTAAGGGTTCTAAACTTCTTAGCATGAATGAAACTATAATGTCTACTGATGGTAACCAGTCTATGTTCTGCATGTAAAATGGATGGAGTATATAAAGTATACTCTAAAGTATATAAAGTATACAACTGTTGGAGTATATAAAGTAAAGTTGTGCTGTCGAGTCAGTGTTGACTACGGGCAACCACAGAGCCATGTGGTTGTCTTTGGTAAAATACAGGCGGGGTTTACCATTGCCTCCTCCCGCGCAGTGTGAGATGATGCCTTTCAGCATCTTTCCTATATCGCTGCTGCTCAATATAGGTGTTTCCCATAGTCTGGGAAACATCACAGCGGAGATTTGAACCAGGAACCTCTTGCTCCCTAGGCAAGTTACTTCCCTGCTGCATTGTACAATCCTCATATGATCCTCAGAAGCTGAAACACATATGGAGATCTGACAGAATTCCTTTTTAGGACTTACAATCCCACATGGGCTGTACCTAGGTAGATGTCCTGTGCCAGGCCATGCTGCAATCTGTGGCAAAGCAGAGATCTGGGAGGGAAGCCAAGAAATATCCTGTTCCAGGCCATACTAAGATCTGTGCCAAGACAGGGAGATAAGGACACCTTGGACAGCTCCCTGTTGAGGCAAATCTTCAATGGCAGCTTTTCTGCTAAGGCAAATAGTAGCTAAAACAACTAGCCATTTTTATCAGGACCAAGGTTCTGGGGGAAGGGGTGAATTCTCCCCTTGCCCCACATTGTAGTCCCAATGCAGATCAATCCTGCAGCTTCTATTTTTTAAAAATGGAAGCATGACAATGCTTTTAGTGCCGCACATGATTTGGTTTTTTGTCAATAATGACGGACTTGATGGACCTTTGATCTGACCCAGTAGGGTTCTTGTTATCAGCCAAAGGCCATTGTGGCAGGGGATGATAGGAGCTGTAGTCCAACAACCTCTGAGGACCCAAGGTTGGGAAGCCCTAAGCGAAAGCATTATTCCTGAGGCATACAACTCCAGGATCTCCAAAATGTCAGTAATTGAGTTCCTTACACAGTTTGATTTTTAGAGGCTTAGGTTATTGGGTGGTTTATTTAATGACTACAGTGTATGTCTATCTTTCTTCAGGTCTAGTTGATAATAGAAACAATGTTTCAGATATCATCAGTTCACAGAGTTTTTGTGTATTGCATTGAGTAATGTTAGTAGACATGCTGCTCATAAATGATATTCCTTTAATGTGTTACAAATTGATGCCTGGAAATCCTGGGTTCAACATACTCTGAGAAAATGATCACTTAGCCATGTCTATAATTCTAATTGTCACATCAGGAAAACTTTAATTGGAATGGCCTAATATGTAAGGGAGAACAGGGTTCATGCCTGTACTTTGAAAATGATGTAGGAGTAGGAATTTCAATGACTGCAACTTTTCTTTGCCCTGAATAAAAATTCTATCTACCAAAAATGATAGATGTCACCACAACACCATCACAACATCATCACAAAATTACAGGAACCCTGACCTCATTTGCAGCTGGCCACCCTGGCTGTGATAAACAATTTCTGCCTGCTATGTGAAGCCATGAAAGAAAAATTCCCTTTAAAGGAGCTGTTTTACTGGTGCATACATTTTCAGAGAGGAAGCAAGAAATCAGAAATACTGTGAAATCTTTATAGAATACTTAAGATTCTGGTTTCATTATGAAAATGCAGTTCAATGCAAGCATACCACCTCACAGATTCTGTTGAACAGAAACACAGCAAAAGCTTTTGTAGTGTTTGCAAAACATTTCCCAGACTGAACAGGTGGTGTTTTAGGAGGTTTGTTGGAGTTCAAATGAAATGAGCAGACTAGCTGCAGCTGGTTTTTGCTAAGAGACCTGCATAACACATTTAAGAGTATGGAGGAAAGGGTAGAAGAGGAAAGTGGGAATATCACATGCACAGGCATATTATTTTGCACAACACACATGAAGTTAAGTTTTCGACATCTCCAAGGTGGCTCCAAGTGTGAAGGGACCCTTGGCATGTGAGCACCACAGATTTTTTCTGTGGGTTGTTGTGAGGATAAGCATAACCATGTATACCACTCTGGGTTCCTCGGAGGAAGAGCTGAATATAAGTGTTAAAATTAAATTAAAATCACGGGGTTTTAAAGATTTTTCCCACCAATTCTGGGCAACTACGGATAAAATCAGAATTTTTGAATCCAAATTTGCACAGGATCTGAATTTGCACATTTCTCCAACATCTTGCCCAAGAAAGGGAGAAACACTGGTCAAAAGTTATCTAAATCATCTGGGTCCAATGAGGCTTTTTAAAGGAGGGGCCTAATGACTGCCTCCTTCAGCTGAGGGGGCACCACCACCTCCTTCAGGGAGGCATTTGCCACCCATGGACCCAGTTCCTCCCTAGCAGTCTTCACCAACCATGAAGGGCAAAGGTTGAGCACGCACTTGGCAGGCCTCAGCCTTCCAAGCTGCCTGCCCACTTCCACAGGCAACACAGTCTGAAAATTCGGTGGGGGGGGGGAGGCTAAAAATTGTGAAATCTGGCTTGTTTCAAGCCAGAACTTTACAAAAAATAATTCTGAAACTGAAGACCTTACTTGGACCATCATTACACCAACATGTGGAGGAATCTGCCCTTTGCCTTCATAAAAAGGGGTAACAACTTGCCCCTTTTACCCCCCTTTTTGTTTCCAGTGTGGATGGGATAACAGTTATGAAATCTGGCACACATTAAGTCCACACTGGCAGGACACTGTGTAATCCCCCCCCGCCCCACCCCCCCACACGTTATGGGTCAATCCCCTGATTTTCAGTGATTTTTTTGAATATTTTCTTTTAAGTGGCTAAAAATGGTAAAATGTGCCTTGATTCAAGCCAGAACTTTACCAAACATTCTTGGTCTGAAGCCCTCCCTAGGACCATTCCCCCATGTGAAAGAACAAGGACGTTCGTTTGATTTTATATTTATTTTTCTCTTTCCCATTCTAGGAGCACAGTCAGCAAAAGTGAAAGTACTTTGAATGTTTCTAGTTTTGTGACTAGAAAGCATTTCTCATTTTCCCTTCTAGCCATTAAGAGGTGTGGAATCCTTTCAATCCCTTTTAAAAGATCTGCCTGTTTCTGCAATGGAGAACACAAAAATTAATATAAAATCAAAGTAATGTCCCTTTCCTCCATTTTAAGCAATTTAAGAAGGGGGGGGGGATAAAAAAATTCACCAAAAATCAGGGGAATTCAAAAACTGGCCTATTCTCTTCAGATTCACTACAGAGGCCCCTGGCCTCCTTCCCTACATGTGTGGCAAATTTCAAGGCTCTAGGACCAACCAGTGATGTTTGGTGACTTTCCCCTGTTTTCCTAATTGAACACTCTGGGGGGAAATCTGAATTTAAACTGGAATTCAGATTTGGATTGGATTCTAAATCCAATCCAATATTGCCAGAGCCCAATTAATCCAAATCCAATATTGTCAAATTCGGATTGGGTTGAATCCAAATCCAAATTTTCTGAATTTGCGCACAGGCCTATTATACAGTAATATAATTGAATATTCTGTCAATCTTCTTCTGCCATTTTCAGCTGCAACTCTGTCTCCCAAGGATCAATAAAAGCCTTTATTCCTATGGCAACCAAGGCACCATTTTAGGCCACAATGTGGCCCTATTCAGATGTTACAGAATGCCATGGGTGCTCACGGTTGCAGAAGCAGAAGCAGAAGCAGGGAGGAAGTTCTGCCCCAGAACTGTCACTCATCCCCTCATGCCAGGTGTTCAGACTCTTTGTCTGAAGGGGGGAATGGTGTAAACGTGAGCAGCAACCTGGGTCACTTGAGGATGCTGTTCACAGAAGTGCCAGCCATCATGGTTATGGTGCTTTCCCCTCCAGACAAACAGCACTGTAACTCTGAGTACCTGGCAAGAGTGGGTGACTGACAGCTCTGGGTCAGGACTTCCACTTCTGCTCCTGTAACCGTGAGTGCCTCTGGCACTCTGTAACATCTGAATAGGGCTTGTGTGTTGGGGTGGTGGTGGTAAGAGTCACAGCAAGGTTCCAAGGCCTGCTCTAAGATACATTCCAAACTTGCAAAAATGCAGTACATTTTAAGAATGCTTGCTGTGAATACTTTTAAAACTTTATAATAACCAGAAGGAATAATTGCATGTGGACTGAAATATGTGGTGGGACAGGAGAACAGCAAGCAGCATTTTTTTCTCCAGAGATGTGATATGGACTGGAGTCAAGACTTAATTATACCCAACTTTAGCCCAAACTGTGTGTTCCATGACCTACAGCTTCAGGGCACATTTACCTCTGCCCTGAGTGACTATCAGCCTCCATTCATTTGGAACTGCAGCTCTAAAATTTCAGGATTAACGTAGACACACACCTACTTGTGTTAGTAAGAAGTGTGTTTAAAGTAGTAGTATTTGTTAACTGAGGCCGCAGCAGGGTCTCAAATTCTTATGGAGACCACAGAACGCAGACAGGAAGCTTATCCCTTTCTCATCATGCCATTTCCCTATAGAAAATTGTTTTCCGAGCTACTATATGACCCAGCCCCTTGAAATTGATCTGGCTGGTCCCTTCCCACAAACCTCCTCACTCCATGAATCTAAGCCAAATATTCTTTATGGAGAATTTTTGGCCCAGCAATATTCCTGAAGCATTCCTGTATAGTGCAGGCAGGGGAATTTCCTCATGGCATGCATCCTCCTTTGCAGGATGCTTATTACAAGCTTACAGGCTTCAGCACGCCAGCTCCCGCTCTCTTGCTCACCTGTCCTCCATTTTCCTGCATTGTTTTCTTTCTACTAACACCTTCAATTTTCCGTCTCTTAACTGCTATCCCCCTCCCTAAAAATATAGGTACCACTGTCTTAGCTTGAGGTGGCTCTGTTTGCTTCCATACCAATACATACCTGACCACTTGAGTTTGCTACTGGTGTATGTGATGAATGATTATGGTGAGGATGGTAACTTCCAAGAATATCTGAGTCTCAGGAAGATCTTTATACATTATAGGAGCAGCTTAGGAGTATCCCCCCTCGAGTATATCCCACATTGCAACTGTACCCTGTAAAAGCCAAATACCTTCTGGGTGCTGCCAATGATGTGGTTGGCATCCATCCAGGATCAGAAGTGATGTTGAAATGGTAAGGAAGGACCTATGATGCAATTGACTCCACCAGGTGGCAGCAGGTTTTAAAACATCATAGCAGTGGCATGGGATAAATCCCTATAAAAGGAGCTGCTGTCTCCCACGCTGCTGTTCTAACAGTATATTTTAAAAATGAAGCATTGCTGAGAGACTACACTTCTTCCAACAGCAAATGAAGGAAGTAGAAGGAAATGAAGGAAACAGAATTTCTGTTTCTTGAAAAAGGAATTCTTCTCAAGAAATGATGGGGTACGTCTCCATTTCACTAATCCATCACATCCTTTTATTCAGCCAGTACATGTAGATTCCAACTACTTTGGGATTTCTAAATTTTATTTTAAACATTCTGACTAATATTTGATATGGCATTGGGTTTTAAACTTACCCTGTTTTGGAAATTTTCTGTATAGGAATTATATAGATAATTAAATAGATAAGCCTATGGACATGGAAAGAGCAAATACCACAAACCAAGAACATAGCATAACCACATATGCAGTTGCACCAATACTATACAAGATTATAACTATATACTCTTGTTTGTGAAAGGACCCAACATTTCCCATGGTTCTACAGCTCACAGACTAACAAGGACTAACTAGGCAACTAGGTATCTTTTGAAGTGGTGCCTCTCTTTTCTTTCGCAGGGAGAGAACAATTGCTCCTATTCAGCTGCAGCACAGCATCCCTCCTGTGCCTGTTGTTGCTGCGGACTATCTTGTGTTTCTTGTTACATTGTGAGACCTTTGGAGACACAGAATCTTCTTCTTCTTCCTCTTCCTCTTCCTCTTCTTCTTTCCATGTAAACCACTTTGAGAACTTTTTGTTGAAAAGTGGAATAACAACAATAGCAGATTTTGGAGCAGACACTTATTATTATTTAAAGTTCTGGTTTCTTCAAGGAACTATAGCATATGTATTCCACTTCAGAAAGAAGAAAAACAAAAAAAGTAAGAAATACATTATTCAACATCACCCTCTACTGGTAGCATTTTCCTCCAGAACTAAATTACCAGGAGCATTTCCAGTTGGGGCTTTTAGCTCACTTCCCCTCCGTAATGGAGGGTGTGCGTTCACAAATTGGCCAGATTCAAATCAAAGTCCCTGGGCACCATCAGGGTGCACTTCACACAGAATTCAGATTTTTTATTGAGTATTAGAGCGTAGCCCAATTTATGTCCAGTCTAAAAAACCCAACTTTTTGCAGCAAATTTGAACTCGCAGTAAACTTGCGGTAAAGTCTGATGTCTGGAAATGCTCCAGCTCTTTATAACAGCATGTCTTCTCAAAGCAGGACAATTGCTTACAGCTTCTGAAGATGCTAACCTTGGAGGAGACCAAATATGAAAGGGTCTCTTCAAGCGAAAGACACCCCATACACTTTTTTAAAACGCAAGAAAACTTCTACGATGATTATATCGAATAAAATACAGTGAACGGTTGCTAGCTCTTTCTTGCGGTGGGCAGGAGGAGGGGTGTATGTAAGTGGCTGCTGTGGGATGAAGGAAGGCTGAGTCCTACCTTCCTCACTGGGATGCAGGAGTGGAGCCAGGCTGGCGGCGGCCTGTGTGCAGCCGCCACAGCCCCCTGGCCCTGCCCCCCATGTCTGACATCAGATGTGCCCAGCTAGCCATGCCCCCACGTTTGATGTCAGATGCGGGGGCATGGTCTCCCTGCCAAACGGGGCCGCACAGCCCCATTTGGAAAGGAGATCGGCCTGTGCTGTTCCAGCACGGGCCGGAATGATTCTCCCTGCCTTAAAGGCAGAGAGAGCCATTCCAGCCACGCTGCCAATGCAGTGCAGGCCGATCTCTCTACTAAACGGGGCCGTGCAGCCCTGTTTGGGAGGCAGATCAATTGGCCCCGCTGTGTTGGCAATGGGACCAGGAGCGGCGCTCCCTGCCTTTAAGGCAGGAAGAATCGTTCCGGCCATGCTGCCAATGCAGCGCGAGCCGATTTCGGCTCCAAACAGGGCTGTGCAGCCCCGTTTGGGACAAAAATAATGCCCCCGCATCTGACGTCAGAAGTGGGGGGTATGTCAGGGGCCGCGCTTGTAGCCCCTGATTGGGCACAGCCCTGGTTCTTTGAACCCATTCACCCAATGGTGGCTCTGCCCCTGCTGGGATGATTATGATAGGAAGGGGAAGTTGACACACTGCCTTTGTCTCTTTTCCTCTTCTCTCAGTCCCAGGGACACAGGGAGGCTAAACTCTTCCTTCCTTCAAAGCTACCAAAGGGGAAGTGTAAGAGATAGGGTGCCATTTTGGTGCACACTGTCCCTGAGACTAACTCCCTCCCCTTAAGATTGCTTCAAAGTGCAAAGTGTTGAGGTCTCCCTTTGCCACTGAAATGAGCATTGAGGGAAAGGGCTGGGCTCATAGATGGTCCTCCCATTGGCATGTTTTTCCCTTTCCCCAGTGATTCTTCAAGAGATGCAGTGGAACCACCAGAGAAAAACTGAGGGGGGGGGGGTGGTCACAGAAGGGGCAAAGTAAATTTATGAGTGGGCAAGCTGTGTCTTTCATATTCGATTTCTGAAACAGAAATGGGTAGTTGTGGAGGGCAAGCAATGTTTCTGGGGGGCACTTGCCCCCCCCTGTACTCCTGGTGCTGCCTTGTAGGGATGAAGGGAAGGCTGAGCCCTCCCATCACCAAAAATGCAGTCATGTGGGGACTGAGTTCCAAGGAAGTTTTCTCTGAGCTCAGTCTCCTTCAAATTATCTGTTGACAGAAGAAGGAAGAGGGCAAAGCAATACAAATATTCCTTTGTCTCTCTCCCTTCTCCCATAATCCTTTGCTGATTCCCACTTGTGCCTGTGTGTTGGAGGCTCTAATCAGGGCACTGAAAGGGTGAAATGTGCCTTGGGGCAAAAAGTGACAATGGCCCCTGCCTGCCTGCCCCACCCCTTGCCTTCTTCTTCAGAGAGGTAGGAGGGGGAAAGCAAAGAACAAGCTGCTGTTCAGCTGTTGGGCCCCCTCTTCAACAGGGGCCCAGCGACATTTGTCCCACTTTGTTCAATTGTAACTACACTGCTGGCTGAAATAGAAATGGTCAGATCAAATATTTCTTAATGTAAACACGAACGCTAACCCAATACATTTTATTATCTGTGATTGAAGAGGGCGGTTTTGTAATTTAAATCCTTGGTGACTGTTTACAGAAAAATCTTTAAATAAAATCCTTTATTTAGATATTTCTAGAAATGGTTTAGAAATTCCTGTTTCCCTAGCACTCCTTCTTTGAATCAAAATGGGGATAACAAAAATACGTTATGTAAACAGGATATCTATGGAGGTCATTCACACAATCAAAAACTGTGTTCTACCCAGGTTTGGGAGCTGTGTGTGCTCCCAATTTGTGTGGAAGCAAGGGAGAAGGAAAACCTGGGTAGCTTTTCCTCCTACTTTGCTTCCACACAATCGCTTCCACACAGGTTTCCTCTAACTTTGCTTCCATAAACCAGAAATTGGGAGCACACACAGCTCCCAAACCTGGATAGAACACAGTTTTTGATTGTATGAATGTCCTCATGGTGCACATAAATGCATAAAGGTCCATTTGGCAAAGGCCCTAGGAGATTTTTGTTTTCCAGTGTAATGTGGAGTGGTTTATTTGCATGACTCCCTTGGGACTATTTGGCCTGCAGTCATCTTCTACATTGCCTTTACTTTTATGGCCATGGTTCCAGGGGCGGATTACTGCATAGGCAATAGAGGCAATTGCCTACAGTGGCAAATCTTGGAGCGGAAAATCTTGGGATGGGTGGGGGAAAGTTAAAACCTTTTTAAAAAAACTTTTAAAATTGCCACTGCATGGTGGCAGCGGCAGCGTGGTGGGGATGGCAGTGGGAGCTCCTAGTAGGCCCACCCACCTTCCAAATCATGACAGGTCAGGCACTGGATGGTGGTGGAGATGGCAGCAAAAGAGCTCCTCACACAGGCCGGCCTTCCTCCCAAATGACACAAGTTGGGCTGATTTCAACCGATTCCAGGCCTCTGCACATGCTTGTGTGTGCGCAGAGCCCCAAAATCAGCCCAAACTGTGTCATTTGGGAGGAAGGCGGGCTCGTGTGAGGAGCTCTCTTGCCACCACCATCCAGGATGGGAGAGACGGCAGTGAGACCTTCTCACATGGTGTTGTAATGGATTAAAGCCTTTGTCTCAGAGCAAGTCCACATGAGGGGAAGAAAAAGCTGAATCATCCCCTCTGTTTTCCAAGCAAGGCTTTTCCTCAAACTATCTTGTATTTCTGGTAGTTTAAAAAATGACTGCCACCACCACCCCTCTTTATCACAGAGCTTGACCCTCCCTGAACTTGGGGTGGAAATCCCAGGGAAAATTCCCTTTATGTTGATATAAATGAAATGCAAAAAGCTTCCATGTGCAAATGTACACGTGGTAAGAAAACAGATCGCTGTGGAGCAAGATTGAAGTGTGTTTGCACTAGGAAAAAAAACCCTTTTAGCCCCACTTTCTCCTGAGCCAAAAATTCACTCAGAGGCTTGTGAAATACAAAGAACAAAAAGAAAAAAAGTTTTATTCAAATGCCTCAGACTGCTTCTGTCTGAGACTCTCTCAGCTTTTAGTTAAAGGTACAAATACTCAGTAGATGACAAGAATACTTCAACGAGCACCCCAGATGATGTTGGGTTGGCACACTTTAAAGATTGTGGTTACCAGTTGCAAGGAAGAGGTATGTAGGAAAATACAAAAGCCCTTTAAAAGCTTACAGAGTCTTTTGCAACACTCTGGCTGGATGGGCGAAGGCGAGTGTTTCTTAGTTTAGTTACATTACAGGTAAATAATACTAGACCAGTATCAGGAATATACAAAGCACACACAAAAGAAACAGTAAGTCTAAATCTAACTAAGCAAAATTTCCCTAGGCTAAACTTGGCTTCCTTTGTCTTGAACTCACCAAAATCCTGGTTAAGAATCAAGCCCTTGCAGTCCTATCTTCCAAGATCTGCAGCCATCCTTCTGGAGCCAAATTCCATGGCCACATGTCCTGCTCTCACCCCCAGCCTGTTTTTTCTAACAAAGAGCCTCTCCTTCCTCCCAATGGCTCTCTAGGTCCCACCCACCTGGTGTGCTGATGGGCTGAGCCCTGAAGTTCACCAGCCTGCCAGACAGGACAGGTTTCACTTCTGAGTCACTCTTTAGGGGAGGGGTGACTGATCACTACAGATGTGCATGCGCAGAGGTCAAAAATGGGCCCAAATCAGCCTGATCTGTGTCTATCAATCAAACTTTATTTTGATCAAAGTTCAGATACATAAATTAAGCACAGTAACAAAAAAAGAATGTTACAATCAACTGGATCATGGCGAAGTCATTTGTTGGTGTATTTTCACTGATGTTACTCAAAATTTAGCTACCATACAGGTTATTGAGTGGTTTGTATCTGAAAGCAAGAAATTGGTGTAAAACCCCTCCAGACTATCCGGATAGCTCGACAGAAGAGGGGTGATATACCTTATATGGGAGTCCTCATAAAAGGGGCAATAGAACAGATCATGTTGTATTGTCTTTACCTTCCCTCATGGGCAGGTTTACTCCACTAGTGACCCGATCTGTGTCATTTGGGAGGAAGGCGGGCCCATGTGAGGAGCTCCCTCGCCACCATCTCTGTCGCCATCCAGCACCCAACCATCATGATTCGGGAGGTGGGTGAGCCCAGTAGGAGCTCTCACTGCTTTTTCTGCTGCACTGCTGCCACACAGTGGCAGTCTTAAAAGTAAAAAACAAACAAAACTGATGTAATTCCCCCTGTCCAAGCCCTTTACTTGTAAAAGGGAACCATTGCCACCAGGGCAGCAAATCTTTGGCTGCCCATAGGCAGCAAAAAGCTTAATCTGCCCCCGCATGGTTCCTGTGGAAGAATCTGCTGGAATAAATCCTTCATTGAATATACTGAGGTCATGCTGGGTCCTTCATTGAATGCACTGGGTCGTTCTGTCTCATACTGAGATCTGTATGGGAGGAGAGCTGGTCTTGTGGTAGCAAGCATAAATTGTCCCCTTTGCTAAGCAAGGTCCCACGATTGCATTTGAATAGGAGACTACATGTGAGCACTGTAAGATATTCCCCTTAGGGGATGGAGTCACTCTGGAAAGAGCATCTAGGTTCCCAGTTCCTCCCAGGCATCTCCAAGATAGAGCTGAGAGATACTCCTGCCTGCAGCCTTGGAGAAGCTACTGCCAGTCTGTGTAGAAAATACTGAGCTAGATGGACCAATATGGTCTGACTCAGTACATAAGAACAGCCCTGCTGGATCAGGCCCAAGGCCCATCTAGTTGAGCATCCTATTTCACACAGTGGCCAAACAGATGCCGCTGGAAGCCTACAGGCAGGAGTTGAGCACATGCCCTTCCTTCTGCTGTTATTCCCCTGCAACTGGTACTCAGAGATATCCTGCCTTTAAGGCTCGAGGTGGCCCATAGACCTTTAGCTAGTAGCTGTTGATAGACCTCTCCTCCAAGAAATTATCCAAACCACTCTTAAAGCAATCCAGGTTGTTGGTTGTCACCACATCTTGTGGCAGAGAATTCCACAAGTTGATTATGCATTGTGTGAAAAAGTACTTCCGTTTGTTGGTCCTAAATTTCCTGGCAATCAATTTTATGGGATGACCCCTGGTTCTAGTGTTATGTGTGAGAGAGAAGAATTTCTCTCAATCCACTTTCTTCACACCATGCATCATTTTATAGACTTCTATCATGTCTCCCCGCAGTCGTCTTTCTTCTAAACTAAATAGCCCCAGATGTTGCAGCCTTGCCTCATAAGAAAGGTGCTCTAGGCCCCTGATCATCTTGGTTGCCCTCTTCTGCACCTTTTCCAGTTCTACAATGTCCTTTTTAAGATGTGGTGACCAGAACTGTACGCAGTATTCCAGGTGCAGCCACACCATAGTTTTTATAAGGGCATTATAATATTAGCAGTTTTATATATCCTCTCTAATAAAACGCTTGGTGTCCGTCCGTGGATGGACACCAAGCGTGTGTCCGTGCCTCCCTGGCCTGTTCTGCGCATGCGTGGAGCGCATGCGCAGAACAGGGCAAGGGAGACACGACGGCCGGCACCCGGTGGCCATCTTGGGCGGCCAGAAGCGGCCGCCCCGAAGAAGCTGGGTGAGCGGCGCCGGGGAACACTGGCCGCCGCCGCCTTGGCCAGAGGACACCCGCGGCGGCAAGGGAGAGGCCTCAGGGAGCGGAGGGCCCGGCCGGAGCTGCGGGTGGCAGCGGCGGCGGGTGGCGGGCCCGCTGGAGCCGCGGGCGGCGGCGGCGGTGGGTGGCGGGCCCGCCGGAGCCCTGGGTGGCCGCCCTGGCCGGAGACACGGGCCGCGGTGGGTGGCGGGAGGGGGAATGGCAGCGGAGGCCCAGACCGGCGCAGGGAGATGGAGGCCGGGACCCGGGGCCGAGCGAAGGCCGAAGAAAACTAAAAGCAAAAATGCAGCCTCCGCCGCTGCCTCCGAAGTCCCACCCTCCCTCCCTCCCAACTTCCGAAACCACCTTACCCTGTCCCGTGACAGTTGAGCAAAGAAAGTCCTAAATTGAGGAGGGAGAGAGGAGCTCGCAAGCAGTGCTCCTCCCTCTGCAAAGGCTCTGCCCGAACTGGCGCTTGGGGCGGAAAGGACGCCTCTTGCGTCCTTTCAGTCCCAAGCGCCAGTTCGGGCAGAGCCTTTGCAGAGGGAGGAGCACTGCTTGCGAGCTCCTCTCTCCCTCCTCAATTTAGGACTTTCTTTGCTCAACTGTCACGGGACAGGGTAAGGTGGTTTCGGAAGTTGGGAGGGAGGGAGGGTGGGACTTCGGAGGCAGCGGCGGAGGCAGCCTTTAAAAAAAAAAAACAGTAAAGGGGAGAGGAAAAGGCTAGCGCCCGTTATTATAACGGGCTTCAAAACACTAGTATTATATAATATAGCAATAATATAGCAATATTATAATATTTTCAGTCCCCTTCCTAATGATCCCTAGCATGGAATTGGCCTTTTTCACAATTGCCACACATTGAGTTGACACTTTCAATGAGCTGTCCACCATGACCCCAAGATCCCTCTCCTGGTCAGTCACCAACAGCTCAGATCCCATCAGCTTGAAGTTGGAGTTCTTCGTCCCAATGTGAATCACTTTACACTTGCCAACATTGAACCGCATTTGCCATTTTGTCACCCATTCACCCAGTTTGGAGAGATCCTTTTGGAGCTCCTCACAATCCATTTTGGATTTCACTACCTGAAAGAGTTTGGTATCATCTGCAAATTTGGCCACTTCACTGCTTACCCCTACTTCTAGATCATTTATGACTAAATTAAAAAGCACCGGTCCCAGTACAGATCCCTGGGGGACCCCACTTCTAACTTCCCTCCTTTGTGAAAACTCTCCATTTATACCTACCCTCTGTTTCCTGTTTTTCAACCAGTTAGCAATCCACACAGGTACTTGTCCCCTTATCCCATGACTGCTAAGTTTCCTCAGGAGTCTTTGATGAGGAACTTTGTTGAAAACTTTTTGGAAGTCCAGGTATACTATGTCAACTGGCTCACCTTGATCCACACATGACACTCTCAAAGAACTCCAAAAGGTTAGTGAGGCAGGATTTATCTTTGCAGAAGCCATGGTGGTTCTCTCCCAACAGAGCCTGTTCTTCTATGTGCTTTACAATTTTATCCTTGAGGATGCTTTCCATCAATTTGCCTGGAATAGACGTTAAGCTAACCGGCATGTAATTTCCCAGATCGCCCCTGGATCCCTTTCTGAACATCGGTGTTACATTTGCTACTTTCCAGTTACACAGTACATTTGTACATTTGCTACTTTCCTTTACACAGCCTGATTTCAGGGATAAATTAAATATTTTAGCAAGGAAGTTGGCAATTTCACATTTGAGTTCTTTGAGGACACTTGGATGGATGCCATCTGGCCCTAGTGATTTGTTAGTTTTTAGTTTTTCCAGACAGTTTAGAACATTATCTATCTGACTCAGCTCTTTAGCCTCGATCCCCAAAAACCTGGTTCAAAAACAGGTATATGCTCAGTACCCTCTGCCATGAAGATGGATGCAGAGAACTCATTTAGCTTCTCTGCAACCTCCATATCCTCCTTAATAATCTCTTTCATTCCCTCATTGTCTAATGGTCCAACTGCCTCCCTGAGAGGTTTCCTGCTTCTGATGTATTTAAAGTTGTTATTCCCCTTGATGCTTTTAGCTAAATGTTTTTCAAACTCTCTTTTTGCCTCCCTTATTGTCATCTTGCATTTCTTTCCCCAGAGTTTGTGTTAAGGCAGGTTCCTATTTTCCTATGTTCCTGTAACCTTGCTGGGGAAGGTGGGTGGGCTGCAGGGAAGGCAGGAACTCGATTACCTTACCTGGCTGACGGGCAACCACCATCCTCCCCTCTGCAGCACCACATGCCCACATGCAATTGTGTGACAGAGGGAGATTCTGGGAGTGGGAGGACTTCTCCCCCCCCCCACATCCCAGGGTGCCCCAAGGCATGAGCACAGTGGATGCTCCTTCTGCCCAGCTCACTTCCATAGATGGTGGTGGGCCAGGGGAAGCTGTTTAACCCAGCAGCGATCACCTGGTAGGGATGTGCGGACCAGTCCAGTGGTCCAGCTGTCCAGCGGTTCGTGGTTGAACCGAACCACCCTCCTGGTTCTGTTGGACTGGAACCAGACTGCCAGGTCCAGTCCGCCAGGTCTGCAAACTTTTTTAAAAAAAATAAAGTCAATTAAGTACCTATAGCCCCTTCAGGGGGCTTGCTGAAGCCGCGGGTGTGTGTGTGTCTATGTGGGTTCCCTCTCCCCCCGCCGACCTTCATCATCACCACCGTGGCCGGGTAAGTAATGCCTTTTTGGCCCTTTCGGGCCTCTGTAAGATCGAGTGGCTGCCATTTTGGCGGCCGCCACACATGTGCAAATGTCCTCTGTGAGCGCAGAGGGCATTTGCGCATGCGTGGCGGCCACCAAAATGGCAGCCGGTGATCTTATGGAGGCCCGAAAGTGTCAGCAATCTGGCCACCCGGTAGGGAAGTCTAGGATGTGTCGACACCAGGGATGACATACGTTGCCTTCCAGGGGCTAACTGCAAGCTGTAGACGTGCTTTATAGTCCAAGCTGATAACTCTCAGCTGGCAGGGATTCAAGGCTTATCAGCCTTCTGCAAGAGGAGCTGACTTCTCCTGATGGTTTCCAGCTGTGCCCGCTGTCTTGTGAAGCACCTCTGCTGTGGAGTCAGTGGGGGTTGCCTGCACAGATCATCCTCCGGTTCATCCGTCGCTGTCTCTGCTGCCTCAGACTGCTGTGCCTGCTCTGAAACATCAGCCGGACCTGCCTCAGCCATCTCTTGGGAACCGTCAGCTGGGCTCTGCCCCTCAGGCACCTCTGCATTGGCCGAAGGGCTGTCAGCTTCCCCTTCCTACTCACTATCTGAGAGCGAGGGTGTGACAGAAAGGGCCGAAAAAGCATTACTTACCCAGCCGTGGCGATGATGACGAAGGCTGGAGGGGGGAGAGGGAACCCTCCCCCCCCACAGCTTCAGCAAGCCCCCCGAAGGGGCTACAGTTACTTAATTGACTTAATTTTTAAAAAATAAGAATAAAAAGTTCACGGACCAGTCCAGGACTGAACCAGACCGAACTGGCCTGGTTCCATTCAAGGCCAGTCCGGCCTCGAACCAAACCAGGCCAGATGGTTCCGTGCACACCCCTATCACCTGGACAATCACTGGCCAAGGTTAAGCTGACCACAGGTTTGCTTAGCAGCTAAATGCTGGGTTTGAAAGTGGGGCTTGGTACAAGTGCAGCTCTGGGATTGATCTCACTCCTGGTGCTTCACATGCACAGCCTAACCCAGACTTTTAGATGGAACTAGAAGACATGCTGCATCTTGGGGTGATAGATCCCAACCAAGCAAATTGAGTGGTAGAGCACGAGTGTGTTCATTCCTAAACCTGATCAGTCCATCTGAATGTGCACTGCCTGCAGGCAGGTCAATAAAGGCTCCAAATCTGATGGGTCACTAAACTGCTGGAATGGCTGGGAGAGGCTCAATATAGGAACCTGCCACATACCGAGTCAGACCATAGGTGCATCTCGTTCAGTATTGTCTACACAGACTGGCAGTGCCTTCTACAAGGTTGCAGGCAGGCATCTCTCTTAGCCCCATCTTGGAGATGTCAGGGAGGGAACTTGGAACCTTCTGCAATTCCCAGAGCAGCACCATCCCCTGAGGGGAATATCTTGCAGTGCTCACACTTCTAGTCTCACTTTCATATGCAACCAGGGCAGACCCTGCTTAGCTAAGGGGACAAGTCATGCTTCCTACCACAAGACCAACTCTCTTCCACAAGAGAGTGAATGAATATTCACTCACTAATTCCACAAGAGAACAATGAATATCTCTCATTGCTTCACCTGATAAGTTCCCTCAGCCTGGAATCATGAAAATGGGTAGCATCATTTGCAAACCTATCTATCTATCTATCTATCTATCTATCTATCTATCTATCTATCTATCATGTTTATACTCCATCCCTTCAGTACAGTACTGCTCAGGACAGCTCACAACATTAATAAAATAGATACAATGTAAAATAAAAGACAAATAAAATTAATCAAGTTAAGTTAAACAAATTAAAAGACCAGCTAAAATGACATTTAAAATTACAAGATATATTTTTAAAAGTTTCAAATAAAAAGTTATTTTAAAAGCTAAAAACTGAGAACTATAAAAACTAAATAACCCACCAGAAATAAGCAGCAGATAAAACATTAAAAATGTCTTTAAAGAGATGTTTTTAATTATTATTTTTAAAAATACACTGTTCAGTCATATTAATTCTAGAGTAGGCCTTTCAGACTCTGTGGACTTTCTGTGACTTTTCAGCACCTACTGGTTATGATCCTATCCCACACACAATGTATACAGTCATATTTATTGATGACAGCATTGTGTGCAGCCAGATGTGGGAAGATCATCTAGTCCACCTGTGACACACACCTGTGAAACCCTCCAGGATGAAAACAAGCAAAATTATCCGGGGGGGAAATTAAAGTACAATACATACTTTATTTTTTTTAATGCTAATGAAGAACAAAAGCGTAAACATAAAATAGGATGACAGTTATCAAATAGGTAAAAAGAGGACATGTAGTGCCATTTCCCACATTTCCCAAAAAGTATAGAATGCTAATCACCCTGTGGGAAGATAATCTGATCCACATGTGGCACATCTGTCAAGCCCTTCAGGGTGTAGGCATAATGGCTAACCTCAAGAAGTGCCATTTAGGAATCTGCACCATCACCCATGTGGACTCTCAAGTTAGGCAGCGAATCATCCAACCCTTTTGAGATTAAGCCCAAGCTCTTAGAGACTGGTCATGGCACCAAATCAGTGTCACGCCCTTGATCTCAGACAGTGAGGAGGAAGGGGAAGCTGTCAACTTTCCAGGCGATGCAGGAGTGCCTGAGGGGCAGAGCCCGGCTGTCAGTGTTCATGAAACAGCTGTGGATAATGATTCAGAGCAGGCACAACAACCTGAGGCAGCAGAAATCGTTGAAGGACCAATCCGAAGAGGAGCTATGCAACCAACCCCCGCTGACCCCACAACAGCGGCGTGTCACGAGACGCAGGGCTCAATTAGAGACGATTAGGAGAAGCAAACGCCTCTTGCAGAGGGCTGATAAGCCTTGAATTCCTGCCAGCTGGGAGCTCTCGGCTTGCACTATAAATCACGTCACAAGCCTTCTACTCACTGCTGAAAAGCAACATTCGTCAACCTCTGTGTCGACAGTGTGCAGCCAAGTCCGGTCAAGACAAACTTCCCGAGCTGTATCCAGTTTCAGCAGCTCCGTTTTGTCTCGTGATCTTCCCTGGCAGTTGGCCAGATCCTGACAATCAGCAAATCTGGTAATTACTTGGGTTGACAGGGTAACAATGGTTTTTGCCACAGTTTGGAGACAGGTTGCTCCCTTTGATCTCTTGTGGCAAGTAGTCCCATATCAAATCCCATGGATACCCATCTGTAAGAGGGCACACCAAGAACTACGTACCAGCCTCATCCAGCTCCGGGTGATGATTCGTGTCATTTTGAGTACACTGATGCCTCAAACTGCATATTAGGATCAATACTGGCTCAGAAGGATACCACTGAAGCAGTACCCATTGCATGCTCAGTCATGAGCAGAATACCAATACTCAACTATAGAGAAAAAGGTGCTGACTATCATGTGGGCTTGCAGTTCCTTCCATTAGTTCCTTCCATTACTCCCCTTTACCATTGTGTCTGATCATGCACCATTGAACTGGCTGAGTGGTCTATTGCATTTCAAGGTTGTTTCAATGCCAAGAACCCATGTCTGCTCCAATGGTACCTTTGCAGGGGCGTAGCTAGCGGGGAGGGGCCTGTGTTCACCCCTTTCCCCAACAGCCCCTCGAGTGAGGGACATAACGAAGAAAATGGGGAGGGGTTGAGCTGGGGGGACCCCTCAGGAGCTGGGGGGGGGCTGGGTTCTTTGAACCTATCCACTCAATTATAGCTACACCCTGTACCTTCAGATGTAACCATATCCCATCACACCAAATCCTCCAAGATGGAAGCAGCCCACAAAAATTCGGATGTGCTTTCCTAGTCTGTGAAGCTGCTCTTCCCACTGCTTCACAGGGGGTGTGGAGAGGGGGAATAACTACTGTCCCACCCCACGCCTATAAGCAGCCCTTTGGAAAGTGGTTGGGGACAGGCAACTCAGTCTGCAGCAAACTCACCAGCTTGACAATTGCACAGAGCCAGCCTTGATGCACTCAGCAATGACCTAGAGCAACTGGCCTCAGCAGTTCTTAAGCTATTGAGCAACTGACAGATGTAGCCTGGATGGCCGGAAGGGGTGGGGCCTGTTGTAATTTGTGAGTGTTTAGCAAAGCACCAAGAGGAAGCTGCCCACTCCAGTTATGATGTAGTGCAGAGCCTTATTGTTGCAGTTGGTCAAGAACAGCATGGAGATTGTAGTGCAGTATAAAGTAAATAAGGTTTATTAGGTTAAGTACATTTGAGAGAGGAAAGACCTAGCCTAACTATGAGCTACATAGTGAATGGGGGGGGGGAGATGCTCCCATCTGCTCTCCAAGGAGAAAGGAAGTAGAACTGACCCGCTACAGGAAATACCTGAGGAGTCAAGGCAGGGGTCATAGAGTAGAGGGAAAGCAGGGACAGGTAAGGGGACCCTCACTAACTACCTCTACTCCCAGTGCCCCTAGTGGTCATTAGGATAGTTGGTGCGAATGGTCAATGCACTGGAACTCCATTTCCAAGAGGGCCACCAGGGAGCATGTGTGCGCATGGGAAAAGTACCAGAGTGGGGCTGCTCAAAACCCAAGCCATGGAGCACAGCTGAGTGATGACTCCCCTTCGTACCAGGATCTGCTGCCTGCTATAACACCTATCCCTGGCTGGCAGGAGCTTATTGCTTTTCCTTCCTGGTTTTCTTTTCTTCTCTTTTCTCTTTTCTTTTCTTTTCTTTTCTTTTCTTTATTAAGCTACTGGGACTCATTAACTTTGGTCAACTCCAGCCCTGGCCCTATCTATGCCTTGAGCTTGACATGCCCCAACAACTGTCTGATATGTTTAAAGTTACTTAATTTATGGAAGGGAGGGGGGTAGTTACTGAACACAGGGCATGTGTGCAAAGGACTGAACTACTTGAAATGAAGACGACCTCTCTCTCTGTTTTTCCAGTCCCAGGCAGGCAGCAAAATCAGAGGGTTTCTCAAGCCCCTGGTGGACTAACATGCATTCATCTTGGGGTTCAGAGTTGCAGACTTGAGAAAAGTATCTATTTAAATACCACAAAACTTTCCATTTAAGATTAGAGTTATGGTGCTTACAGTTTTCACACATGCTTCAAAATGCATGGAAATTACAAATTAAAGTAGATTAATTAAATGGAGTAGATGTCTCCATTTTGGGATACAAGAATGACATATGGTCTATATGCAACTGCATTGAAGAACTTTCTAAATGCCACTACACTGAGGAAGGCTGAGGTGCTGAAACACATCTGGTGTACTTCTAAGAACTATTGGATAACATCTCTTCAGAACAGCTATTGCTTTCATATGGATTTTGCCCCATTATAAAACATCATTGGAAACACCTCCCAGCATTCATTGGTATTTTCTAATGGAATCTTTAGACATGTCTGTGGAACTTGAGTAACATCTGTTTGTGGATTTTGACTGCATGGATCAGGGCACACGCAAAAATATAACCTTTGGACTTTTTAAGAGACTTTGTTTATGTATTTATACATGCTTTTTATGTATGCTTTTAATGTGTGAATATTTGATATGACTTTTAATAGTTGGGATCAATATTTTGATTTTAATGAAATGATATTATTCAACACTTAGATTTGATTAAATTGTGGTATCTTATTATTTAAGCTATTTATAGATTTGAATTGAGAGTTTTCACTTGGGGTGCTTTTTTGCATTATTCTTTTCTTTGTGAACCTCCCAAAAGGTTTTCATTTCATCGCACCTTAACTTCCACACCATGTAAGTTAGCAAAGACTTTGTACTATCTTGTGCGTTCAACTGGCTTTAGCAACTCGACTCCATGCATCCATATTTTGCCTTGGTCTTTCAGTCTAACATTGGGCTGGGGAAGGATGCATCCCAGCAGAAATCCAACAGATGCAGCTTCCTGGATCATTTTTTAGGGATACATCTGAGTTACTGTATGTGCTCTGACTCATACCTTGGTGTGGAGCACCTTTTCTTTGCTTCTGGCACATTATGGTTTGGCTGCTTGATGTGTGGATGACTTCCCGATGCTCTAGTCCTTTCAATCTTATGATTCTCTCAGAGCGGCTATCTGATGCTTCTTTGGTGCTTGTGTTCCTCTCCCTACCCTTTGCAGCCAATTCAAACATTCAGAAAAAGCCCATTGCAGTAATGCAAGCCAGGGGTGTAGCTGTAATTGAGCGTAAGGGTTCAAAGAACACGGGCCCCCAGCTCCTGAGGGCCCTCAGGCTCCACCCCTCCCTATTTTCCTCATTATATCCCACACTCGGGGGGGGGCTGCCAGAGAGAGGGATGAACACGGACCCTCCTCTCCCCTAGCTACGCCAAGCCTCCCTGAATGACAGAAGAACACCAGAGACCAAAGAGGAGGACTGTCATCTCTGAATACTCCTCCACACAGCTTCCTGCTACGCTAGTCAAGTAGACGACTACAAAGTAGTCAAGTTTGCTTTACACAGCCTGCCTTTGAAGGGCACTTGGAATTACTTCAGCTAGTGCAGAAGACCAGCTTAAAATGGCTTTTACTCTGCAGCTGCACTAATAGTTCTTAGCAGGATCTCCTTTTTGACCTGCTTTTTAAAAAACTTTGTCTCTTATATTTTTAACTCTTGTATTGTCATTTAACTCTATGTATTGTCGTATTTTTTAACTTTTGTATTGTCAATAGTTGTGAGCTGCCTTGGATGCTAAAGTTCCACACACAGGAGTTCAGCAGAGGCATAGCTAGGGGAGAGGGGGCCCGTGTTTGTCCCTCTCCCTGGTGTTTGATTGATTTATTAAGTGCCATCAAGTCGGTGCCAACTCTTAGCCATCACATAGATAGATTCTCTCCAGGATGATCTGTCTTCAACTTGGCCTTTAATGTCTCTCAGTGGTGCATTTATTGCTGTTGTAATCAAGTCCATCCACCTTGCTGCTGGTCGGCCTCTTTTTCTCCTTCCTTCAACTTTCCCCAGCATTATGGATTTCTCAAGGGAGCTGGATCTTCGCATAATATGTCTGAAGTATGATAGTTTGAGCCTGGTCATTTGTGCCTCAAGTGAAAATTCTGGATTGATTTGTTCTATGATCCCTGGTAAACCCTCCGAATGAGGGAGATAATGAAGAAAATAGGGAGGGGTGGAGCTGAGGGCCCCTCAGAAATTGGGGGCCCAGGTTCTTTGAACACATATGCTAAATTATAGTGACACCCCTGGAGTTTAGTACTCTCAGACAAATGACCCCTCACTAACAGACTGAAATGGTACAGTCCAAGATGAACTATATGACTCCTGCCCCCCCCCCCATGTTTGAATTGGCAGTGAATATCACGCAGCTGGTTAGTATGGCTCACTTTGTCTGAACTGAAGCAGTGTTGTGGGGGGTGGGTTTGCCTAAGGTAAATATGTTGGGGGGTTGTCCTCCCTCCTTCTATCAAAACGCCAGTGTCAAGGGATGCTCTATAATTAATTAGACGACATTTAAAAAGAAAGGTGCCTGGGTTCATGTCTGTACATTCTTCCCTCTAGGCTTAGAAGGAAGCTGTCCTTCTTAATACCGGATATACCTTAGTGCCAGGGCGACTTTTGTCCTTGCAGAACGCCACTCTGTACATGCTCAGGAAAGCTCTCATTTTTGTTAGGACCTTCCACCCTCTAGGATGCTGAGCCCGGATGGAAAACGGAGCTTGGAGCTGCGTCCTGCCAATGGCGTTTCCAAAAGCCACAGGTAGTAGGGACCCGCCCACGGGGAAGGCGGAGGTCTCGTTTGGCAGCCCCATTACGGGCAGTGACGAGTGGGCTGGGATTCTTCTGCCTGGGAGGTCGGTAGGGGAGTCAAGCGCAGTGATTTAGGGGGCGATCGCTTGTGAACGATCGCTAGTGAACGACCTCCTCTTCCTCCGCCTGTCCTGCCTGCCTGGGTGGAGCGCGCTTTAAAAGTCGCCGGAGCCTTGGGCTCTGCATGTGGCGCCCAGAGCCAAGGCTTCTTCGGCTGTCCGCCGCGGGATCTCCGCCTTGAACGCGGAGCGGGGAGGTGGCCTGGGG
The DNA here is from genome assembly GCF_027244095.1 of Hemicordylus capensis. Classification (NCBI taxonomy): domain Eukaryota; kingdom Metazoa; phylum Chordata; class Lepidosauria; order Squamata; family Cordylidae; genus Hemicordylus; species Hemicordylus capensis. The sequence goes on from NC_069657.1 coordinate 337,723,546, forward strand.
GTGTCCCCTCCTCGCCTCGGTAGGCGCCTCCGCAGCTCCATGGACGGGGAAGAGACAGAGCCCTGAAGATGGCCAAATTCCCAGCCAGGGGCGAAGGCGCCTTTGCACAAGGCCAGCAGCAGCCCCAGGAGGAGAGCTACGTCGAGCTGCTGGCCAGGGGCTTGCTGGTGGCTTCGCCCAGGGAGGGGCTGCCCCAGGCCGACCCGCTGCACTGCGGCGACGAGGAGCTGGCGCTCCGCGCGGGGATCAAGGCAGGTGAGGCTGCGGCGGCAGGTGGCGGGGAGAAAGAGAAGCGCGCTCGGACGCACTCCGGGGACCGGACGGACCTCAGCAGCATTCAGGGGCCGCTCGAAGTCGCGGCTGGGGCGCGCTACTCTGGCTGCGTCCAACAGGTCCCACCTGCCGTCCTTGGCTTGAATCCCTGCGCATCTTGGCATAACTTCTAGAAAGAGAGATGCCAGGAGGACGAATCGCCCAAGGTTGTCCGGCGAAGCCGCGCTCTCGAATCGGAAAGCTCCCGCCCCCCACCCCGCGCGCGCCAACACCCTCCCCCCCCCCAATATGTGGGGACACGTTGTAGTTACGCAGTGGCCAGCGAGAGGCATCGTGCGCCGCCGACACCTGCTCTCGCTGTCTCAGGCTTAAGAAGACTTGGCATTGCAAACACATGCCGGCGGCGTTGAGTGCCCCTGGCTCTGTTTCTGCATAGAGAGCTGTAGCGCTTTTCCGTCTCTGGTACTACACTTTAAAACACCGATCTTGGCTCCAAAGTTGGTCCCATATTGTTTTGAAAGGGAGCGACTCACTCCAAATAATTAATTGCAGCCGGAAAAGATCCAACAGAGAGCTCACCTATCCTGGCTATTAAAACAAAGCACAAGATGGAAGTCCTACATAATGCAACGTTTCCCCCAGATCTGACCGCTGGAGGTGGAAAAACGATATTATCTATAGTTATATTTGTATTGGACTGCTAAAGCAAAAGTATTCAGGTTTTCAACTTCTTCATTATCTATCCTAAACACAACAATATGTATTCACCATTGAACTCAGTAACTGGGGTGCAAGCCTGACTTCAATAGAGCTTCTTAGCAAGGTTAAGAGTTACACAGAACAGTGTATAATAGGCAGACAGATTCAGCAACTGCTCTGCCTGTCTGTTATACAGACACATTAAATGGTATTTCTTACACATTACAGGAAGCACTTGCTTAGCACTTCTGCTATGATTTGATTAGGAATTCAATGGCCGCACTGTGGTCCTGATACAGACCACTCTCCCCTGCATCTACTATTTGTCAAGAAAAAAAATTCTCATTGGCACTAAGGTGAAATGTTTGCTGCTGCAGGCATATACAAATTTGCACACAATTTTGCATTAGGCATTCATTCAATGCTCATTCAAAATTTATATCAATAGATCCAAAACAGGTAAGGTGATATTTTTTACTAGATTACATTGTTTACTGGATTAATTTCTGCTGGTGTAGGTTTACTTAAGTGGGATACACATAATTCTATAATCTATCGATGTCTGTGAGATATAAATAGCTTCTGCTGCCTACAATAGTATTCCTCTATTCACTATAGCTAAAATGCCCTTTTCATCAGATACTTTTATTTCTCCCCCCCCCACCTCTCTTTCTCTCTCACACACACACAATATAGGCAAGGCAATCTTTCATTGGGTTGACTTTTGTCTGTGTAAATATATATTTCGGTGCAGAAGGTTGTATATAGTGCTCTTCATATTTCTTCTGTTCATAGTTCTGTGATTTGAATGGCAAAGAAATCCAATCCTGAAACTGTATGTACACTTCCAGGTAGAAATCTAGTGGGGGGTGGGTGGGGGGGACGGACCCTCAGCACTCCACAGTTCACTTTGATTTATTGTCTTTTCTTTTTAAAACCCCTGCACTCAGAAATTCATTTTGGCAGCGAACCCCTTTCCTCAGAAGAGGAGGATGGAGAGACTCACGAGAGTAAGATAAAATCTCTGAACAAACACTTGTCTCCAAAGAAAACCATCACTCAGATTATGAAGGATAAAAAGAAACAGACACAGCTCACCTTGCAATGGTAAGCTTATTAGCCATCTAAGAGTGCAGAGTCAGTACATCCTTTTCCTGCTACACAGTCTTATTTCTTTTCCTTTATTTCCATGGGCAGAGAGAAAGTATGCTAAGAAATACAATTTTAGCACAAGGGAAAACTACATAATATAACACTTCCCTTGAGAATGTTGTATCAAATTTGTCCTAGTGGCACAAATCAGTAGTTAGAATTTACAGGACAGAGCATTTATACTTTTTTGTTTTGTTTTATTTTTACATTTATATCCCGCTCTTCCTCCAAGGAGTGTAAGTATTTAGCCACTATTACAATTTAGTGTGTGAAATCGACCATAAGTGCATTGATCTACCAGAGCTTTACATTTGACTATTTGATTCAAATTTCTAAAAGGATACCAGTGCAAAAACACAGCCATCTCATTTGTACACTGGTCAGAAAGGGTGTTATTCTTTTGCATGATGGGTTTCTGTTGCCTTGTATAAGTAACATCTGTCATAGTTTCAGTACAGTATCATGACCTCTGAATTTTTAAGATCAATTGCTCATTATGCTGTATGTAATCAAGCCATGCATTTGTAGATGTTCTTCTTTTTTAACCAACACGTGACATCACAATAGTTTGTTTTCATATTCAAAACCACATTCACTGACTGTGTGGTGGTGGTGGGGCTTGTGCCTGTGATCCTGCCCATGACCTCTACACATTTAGCAGAAGGTGTGCAGGGGGGAGGCATAAAACTGCATGCATGTATGCTCTTCCACATGATCAGGACCCCTATGTGGAGGGATCCACTCATGTGTACAAATATATGTGCATGGAGCCCTGCTCTTACCTTTGGGTGGATGTGATTCCGCTTCCTCCTCCATGTGTGTCAGTGAATGGTGTGTCTGAAGGCAAAGACAGAGGGGTCAATCTGTTTGGTAACTCTACAGTATAAGCAGCTGGAGGCCTCTGGGTCAGCTCCAGCTCACTGAGAGATACCATTTACTCCTCCCCAGTACCAACCTAGAGAGGAAAGATAGACAGTCATAGACAGGTGGCAAGTATGACAAAAATAAAAAATAAAAACCACTTTAGGCAATGAAAGTTGGGACATGGTCTTCTACCCCTTACCACCTGTTCGAAGTAGCTTGTTGTTGACTAGGTCTTAAATTAATATAGCCCCTGTTAACTGGGCAAAGGGGCACCTTTTAAATTTGAAAGTGTGCCGTCGAGTCAGTGTTGACACCTGGTGCCCACAGAACCCTGTGGTTGTGTTTGGTAGAATATGGGAGGGGTTTACCATTGCCTCCTCCCGTGCAGTGTGAGATGATGCCTTTCAGCAGCTTCCTATATCGCTGCTGCCCGATATAGGTTTTTTCCCATAGTCTGGGGAACATAGGAACATAGGAAGCTGCCATATACTGAGTCAGATCATAGGTCCATCTAGCTCAGCATTGTCTACACAGTCTGGCAGCGGCTTCTCCAAGGTTGCAGGCAGGAATCTCTCCCAGCCCTATCTTGGAGATGTCAGGGAGGTAACTTGGAGCCTTCTGCTCTTCCCAAAGTGGCTCCACCCCCTAAGGGAAATATCTTACAGTGCTCACACTTGTAGTCTCCCATTGATATGCAACCAGGGTGGACCCTGCTTAGCTAAGGGGACACCATGCTTGCTACCGCAAGACCAACTCTCCTCTCCATACCAGCGAGGATTCAAACCGGCAACCTCTGGCTTGCTAGTCAAGTCATTTCCCCACTGCGCCATTAGGTGGCTTTTAAAGGGTGGCTCTCTTACATTTAGCAAGGGGAGAGCAACTGCTCCTATGCAATTCAGCAGAGTGTTTTTGCCAGTGGCTGTTAATTGATGCCTCCCTTGTATGTTTAGATTGTGAGATGCTTTGGGGCAGGAAACCATTTCCTTTCTTCCTTTTGCCATTTCAACTGCTTTGGGACATTTTCTGTTGAAAAGCCTCCTATAACAACCCTAAATAATAATTATAAATGGGCCAGTTTGGGTGCTATGTCCAGCTGGCCCTTTCACCATGCAGTTAAGGATGGGCATGTGTATGTCACACTCTGGCATTCTGCCCACCTTTTCATAATCACTTGGTGAGAGGCTTGTTAAAACTATTCCTCACATGCAATTTAAACATTACTTCAGTGTAGCTGGGCACACTGCCCCTGCGCCATGTGATTATGAAAAGAAAAATGGCATGCAGGTGGCGTGTGTGTTCACATCCCTAATTGTGTGGTGGAAAGGACAGATCGGACCATTGTCTGAAGTAGACTAATGTTAGCCACTCTGGAATCAGTCTGCTAAACAAAAATGGCCAGTCTCAGAGTTCTAGGTTTAGTAGATCTTCAGCTCCGATTCATAATTTTGCTACAAAAGCCTGCAAAACTATGCATAATCATTGATATTAGCCTTGCTAATTGGGCCATGTGGTACTTTCTAAAGTAGTGGCTCTCTTATATTTATATATTTGTTCTACATTTATATCCCACTCTTCCTCCAAGGAGCTCAGAGGTACATGGTTATTTTTATCCTCACAAGAACCCTGTGAGGTAAGTTAGGCTGAGAGATACATGACTGGCCCAGAGTCAACCAGTGAGTCTCATGGTTGAATGGGGATTCAAACCCGGGTCATCCCAGTCCTAGTCCAACACTAACCACTATGCTATGCTGGCTTGCCATTTAGTAGGGTGGGGGGACTGCTGTCCTTATTCAACCCAACATAGTGTCCCTCCTCCAGTGACTGTTACTGCTGTCTTTCTTGTGTCTGTTTTTAAGATAGTGAGCCCTTTGGGGACAGGGAACTGCTTTGAGAACACTTTGCTGAAAAGCATTGTATATAACTACTCTTAATTAAACAATAGAATTGTAATTATAGCATATACAAAACATTCAGTTCAGGAGATTTGGGATGGCTGAAGATTGACACTCTGCCCTGCAACCCATGTCCCCCTGTGAAGTAAAGTGCACTGTGTGCATGCAAGTAACAGTGCGCGCGCACACCGGGATTTATTGGGTCATTTTCCTGTGGCACCTCTCCCTGCAGAAGAGTACTTGCCTGCTTTCCCTCTCTGGGCAATTAGTAGCTTAAGGGGACCATTTAGATCAGGAAAATAGTTTGGAGAGAAGTGCTAAGCCTTCCTTCCTCAGCACCTGGACCTAATCTGATTCTCCCCTTTCCCTCCCACTATCTCATTAGCCTCAGTGGACGATGAGATGTGGCTCTAGATCACGGCTGCACTACTTCGGCCCTCCTTGAGATGTTGGACTGTGTATTGGCCACTGTGGCTGGGAATGAAGAGAGCTGTAGTTAGGGTTGGAAGGTCAAAGTGGTGGAGCCCTGCTCTAGATTCAGCAATGCCAGTGACTGGATGAATGACCAGATAAACTTGGGTGCATCAACTGGAACTTAACATGCTGCCTTGTACCGAGCCAGACCACTGGTCCATCTAGCTTGGTATTGTCTACACCAGGGATTCTCAACGTTGGGTCCCCAGATGTTATTAGACTTCAACTCCCATAATCCCCAACCAAAGGCCACTGGGGAGGGGGATTATGGGAGTTGAAGTCCAATAACATCTGGAGACCCAATGTTGAGAATCCCTGGTCTACACTGACTGGCAGTGGCTCTCCCAGGTTTCAGGCAGGAGACTCTCCCTTGAAATCCAGGGGTTGAACCTGGAACCTTCTGTATGCAAGGCAGATGTTCTACCACTGATTCCCATCCCCCTAAGGGCAATATCTGACATAAGACAGTGCTTGCATGTTTGTCACCCAACCAAATGCCAACTGAGGCAAATCCTGCTTCGCAATGGGGACAATTCATGCTTGGTACTGCAAGACTGGCTCAAGGGGCGTAGCTAGGGGAGAGGGGGCCTGTGTTCATCCCTCTTTCTGGCAACCCCCCAGACTGAGGGAGATAATGAAGAAAACAGGGAGGGATGCAGCTGGAGGGCCCTCTGGAGCTGGGGGCCCGTGTTCTTTGAACCCTTTCGTTCAATTATAGCTACACCCCTGACTGGCTCTCCACTGCATTGGCACACATATTTCTGAATCATCTCAGCCATGAGGGGAAAATAGAGCATGATTTCAGTAGAATTCCCAAACAAAGTGCCACCTTGGATTCTGGAGCACTGGAAAATGATTGAAATAAAACCATGCTTTAGCTTACCAGTGGTACTATACAGAGCAAAGGGAAAGAGAGCCTTAATTAAAAATGTAACCCTGGCAGTGAGAAAAAGAAGGACTGGAGACATTAGGATGAAGCACTTCTGGCTTCATGTTGTTGAGTCTTTTTCATCCGCAGGCTGGAAGAGAATTATATTGTATGCGAAGGGGTTTGTTTGCCAAGGTGCATCCTTTATGCACATTACCTGGACTTCTGCAGGAAAGAGAAGCTTGAACCTGCCTGTGCTGCAACATTTGGAAAGGTAAACAATACATTTATTTTTCATTTTTGAAAACAAAGAACACTACTTCCCCCAGAGTAAAAATGACTCTCAGAAGTCTTATACTTTGAACTGCTGGGCACTGCCATTCAAACAAGACTGAGCAAACCTTCAGTGGGCAACCAAAAGGCTATTTCAAGTCCAACCTCCAGTAGGAAGTTCTTTTGTTTTGCAGGATAGAATCCAGAGGGGATAGCAGTAAAAGCCATGGCTTTGCAATAGTGGAGATGGGATCCTTCACCTGAAGAGGCACAGACTGTAGGAAAGTGAGCGCTGAAGTCAGCAAAGCTGAAAGGAATGTAACGTCTATAATAACTACTGTGAGAACAGGGAGCAGTTAATGAAGAAAGAATTTTGAACGGATAAGATTACCTAGTGATCTTTTCTTCCCCCGAAACATCCACCCACGCTTAAATGCTGAAATCATTTAATCAAGGTGAGAGGTGGGCTTCCCAAATTAAATCCAAACTACCAGGAACGAGTGAAACTAAATACTAAGAAAGCTTCAGAGATCGGCTTTTTAAAACACCCGTGATCTCTTCTAGGTGCGCTGTTGAGCTCAAGTACATTAGTTTAATGAAATGTTAGGGTTCACATCTCCCTATGATTAAATGGCCTCAGCACCAAGAGGAAAGAATTAACCTTAAAACAATATTTTTTAGAAATGTGTAATTTCTTCCTCCAAGCTTTGCCATCAGTAAGATTATCTTTGTCTATTAGCAGCTGTGCTTAATCTGGCTGCAGTATTTGCTCTGCTCTTGCCACTGTGTTCCAGGATCTGCAGAGACTTGGTCACCCTGAGGTGCCCAGGTGCACAGGTCAATGCCAAGGAGTGAGTTTAAACCCGATTATTTAAATCATTGCTGGAAACAACTCTACATCAACATACATGATCATTTTAATTTCAGGGCTGCTGATCTCAATCAATTATTAAATAAATTGGTTCGCCATGTTGATCTCCATATTTTAAAACCAAAGGGTCATACCTGTGTGGCTTTGGGGTAACCGCCTGGCTACTAATCTGGTGTAATTCTCTTGCCAGTTGTTCCAGAGATATTTCACATGTGCTGCTAAAGTGCCTTTGAGCCTCTCGTGTGCCATTTGTGTTGTTAGGGCTGTTGTTAATGTGCTTACAGAAATAAACCAGTTGCCAACGTGCTAACAGAAAGTGGAAGAGGATCATTTTTAAATGCAGGTTTTACATTCAAATTACATAATGTGGAACATGGGGAAAAATAATTTAAATATCATGTATGGGGGGGGGACTTGAATCCTTGGACAGTAGAGATTTAAACTGGTGTAATAACCATTCCTTCTCTCCAGGGAGGGATGAAGCAGTGGGATGGGGCTGTAGCTCAGTGGTAGGACATCTGCCTAGAAGGCAGAAGGTCATAGGGACATAGGAAGCTGCCATATACTGAGTCAGACCATAGGTTCATCTAGCTCATTATCATCTACACAGACTGGCAGCGGCTTCTCCAAGGGTGCAGGCAGGAATCTCTCTCAGCCCTACCTAGGAGATGCCAGGGAGGGAACATGGAAACTAGATGCACTTCCCAGAGTGGCTCCATCCCCTAAGGGGAATATCTAACAGTGCTCACACTTCTAGTCTCCCTTTCATACGCAACCAGGACTAGGGATGTGCGAACCGGTTTGGAACCACCCTGGGGGTGGTTCGGTTTGGACTGGTTTGGACCAGTTTGGATCAGTTCGGACACCTGAAAATTGGTAGGATAGTAGCTGGCACCCAGGGGTACCTGTCTTCCAAACCCCAAAGCAATAGGACACTTGTACGATTTTTTATGAATTTTTGAAAATTATTTTTATTTTTTTCTCATAGGATATAATGGGACTCGAACCAGGCCATTATTCCTTATTGTGGAGTACCCATGGGTACCAACAACAATGCAAACCCTGAAGCAATCAGACACCCCTATGATTTTTTTATGAATATTTGAAATATTTTTAATTTTTCTCATAGAGTATAATGGGACCCAAACCAGTCCATATCCCCTATTGTGGAGCACCTAGGGGCACAAAAGCGGGGTGGGTGGTAGAAAGACAGGGGTGCCTACCACCCCAAAAATCTCAAGGCAATTGGACACTCCTCTGATTATTGGTGAATTGTTAAAGTATTTTTGAATTCCTCATAGAGAATAATTAGGATTGCAGCAAATGTATAGCTTCACGTCGGGGGGAAAGGGGTGTCGTAGAGTGCAGTGTGGTGGGTGGTAGTTCCTAGGGTGGGCAAAGAAGCTATCAGAATTATTTGAAAGGAATTGGGCAAAGGGGTGATTTTTAAAGTTTACGCATCTTTAAGGTTTTTCTCCATAAAGAAGCATGGAGGTGTCAGCAAATGTATAGCTTCACGTCAGGGGGAAAGGGGTGGCCTAGAGCAGTGTGGGGTTGGTGGTAGTGCCAGGTAGGGGCAAGGAAGCTATCAGAATTATTTGAAAGGATTTGGGTAGAGGGATGATTTTAAAGTGATTTTTGAAGTTTACGTGTCTTTAAAGTTTCCCCCATCCTATATAATAAAAGGCTAAGTGAGTGGCCGTGGCTTTGGAACGTTGGGGATCTGCGTCCCTGCCTCCCTGGGCTGTTCTGGGCCTGCGCGAAGCGCAGGCCCAGAAGAGCCCAAGGGACACAGGACCTCAGACACCAGTGTCCCACAGCCACGGGCGGCCATTAGCCGGTGTGTGGCGGCGGGGGAAAGTGGCCGAGGCGGCGGCCGAGCCGCCGCCTCAGCCATGAGCTGCGGCACGGCGAGAGGAGGCCAAGGCAACCAGAAGCAGCCGCCCTGAAAAAGGCGAGGGCAATGGCGGCGGGGGAAGACCGAGATGGGGGACAGGGAAGCTGGGCGAGGTGGCGGCGAAGCCGCCAACGAGGCCCCCGCCCGCTCACAGCCGTCGCCGCCGCCAGCTCACCCGCCCTCCCAGCTGCCCAAAATGAAGCTGGGCGAGGTGGCGGCGAAGCCGCCAACGAGGCCCCCGCCCGCTCACAGCCGCCGCCGCCGCCTGCTCACCCGCCCTCCCAGCTGCCCAAAATCACCTTCCCCGCTCCCCCCCAAAAAAGATTAAGGGCCAAAATGGCCCATGAGAAGGTTGCCGCCCCCGCCTATCGCCCTCCCAGCTGTTGAAGACCACCTTACCCGCTCCAGCCCGAGGGAAAAGAGAGGAGCTCACGAGCAGAGCTCCTCTCTGTGCTAAGTCACTGCTCAAACTGCCGCTATGGACGCAAAGGACGCCTATTGCGTCCATTGCGACAGTATAGGCAGCAGCTTAACACAGAGAATAGCTCTGTTTCCGAGTTCCTCTCTTCTCCTTCGGGCTGGAGCGGGTAAGGTGGGCTCCGGCAGCTGGGTGCGCGGGAGGGCGATAGGCGGGGGCGGCCACCTTCTCATGGGCCATTTTGGCCGTTATTCATCCACACCCCCCCCCAAAAAAAGTAAAAGCAAAATAAGGAAGAACAAAAACAGAGACAACAACAAAACAAAAAACAAAAAGAGAGAGGGGACAAGGGGTGGGGGAAGAGACAGAAAGAGAGAGAGAGAGACAGAAAAGACGGGATAGAAAGCTAGCGCCCGTTATCATAACGGGCTTAAAAATACTAGTTAGGTATAATGAAGGGTGTATCTCTTCACGTCAGCGGGAAAGGGGTAGCCTAGAGCGGTGTGGGGTTGGTGGTAGTGCCGGGTAGGGGCAGGGAAGCTACCTGAATTTTTTCAAAGGATTTGGGCAGAGGGCTGGTTTTTGGTTAATTGTTGAAGTTTACGCGTCTTTAAGGTTTTTCCTCATAATAAGTTATAATGGAGCTTTCAGCAGCCCCATAAGTGCACATGGGGGGTGATGGGGTGGCCCAGAGCGAGTGGTGGTGTAGTGCACATAGGGTGTCAACTACCCCCATGGGTTTCTAACCCATGGGGTACAGGGATCTCTTGTTTCTGAGGTATTGAGTGTGGATTCTATGACAGCATATTAGAGTGGATTCATGGTGTCTCATTGAAAATCTCATTGGCACCCTATGTGCACTACACCACCACTCGCTCTGGGCCACCCCAGCACCCCCCATGTGCACTTATGGGGCTGCTGAAAGCTCCATTATAACTTATTATGAGGAAAAACCTTAAAGACGCGTAAACTTCAACAATTAACCAAAAATCACCCCTTTGCCCAATTCCTTTCAAATAATTCTGATAGCTTCCTTGCCCACCCTAGGAACTACCACCCACCACACTGCACTCTACGACACCCCTTCCCCACCCCCCACCCCCGACGTGAAGCTATACATTTGCTGCAATCCTAATTATTCTCTATGAGGAATTCAAAAATACTTTAACAATTCACCAATAATCAGAGGAGTGTCCAATTGCCTTGAGATTTTTTGGGTGGTAGGCAACCCTGTCTGTCTACCACCCATCCTGCTTTTGTGCCCCTAGGTGCTCCACAATAGGGGATATGGACTGGTTTAGGTCCCATTATACTCAATGAGAAAAATGATTAAAAATATTTCAAATATTCATAAAAAATCAGGGGTGTCTGATTGCTTCAAGGTTTGCATGGTTGTTGGCACCCATGGGTGCTCAACAATAAGGAATAATGGCCTGGTTCGAGTCCCATTATATCCTATGAGAAAAAAATAAAAATAATTTTCAAAAATTGATTACAAAAATCGTACGAGTGTCCGATTGCTTTGGGGTTTGGGTGACAGTAACCCCTGGGTGCCAGCTGCCATCCTACCAATTTTCAGGTGTCTGAACCGATCCGAACTGGTCCGAACCGGTCCGAACCGGTTCGGATCCGAACCGGTCCGAACCGGTTCGGACAAAACCAAAACCAAACCACCCCTTCCTGGTTCGGACCCAGTTCAGATCCGAACCGAACCGGGCGTACTGGTTTTGTGCACATCCCTAACCAGGACAGACCTTGCTTAGCTAAGGGGACAAGTCATGTTTGCTACCATATGACCAGCTCTCTTCCAGGTTCAATCCCTGGCATCTCTAGGGAGGGCTAAGGAAAAATCCTGCCTACAATCCTTGAGAGCCATTGCCAGTCAGAGTAGACAATACTGAGCTAGACACACCAATAGTAGATGGCAGCTTCTTATGCTCCTGGGAATTATAGTTCTGTGATGGAGCTCTGGGATCTCTAGCAGGGAGCTCTTTGCTCCCTCACCAAACTATAGTTCCCAGAATTCTGTGCGAAAACCATTATAGTTGCAATGGTTTGCGATGTAGATATGCCCTCTTATTACCAACCAACCCTATGTTATCATGGCTGCCTGATCGAAACGCCTCTTAGTATCTCCACAAAGCACCGTACAGTTGAACACTGCACAGGCATGCACAATCCATTCCTTGGGAAGGAAAGAGAGATGGTCGTGGGCTCCAAGGTTTAACAAATATGCTCTCATACTTTCTGGATGGAGCCTGCTGAATAACTTCTTGAATCATATAGTAAATTTTATGAGCCATAAGGAAGTGGATTATGCAGAGCACTTGAGGGTGAAAGTTGAGAAGATCAGGATTCTGCATGATGAAGATTGTGGGAGGTTTAAATGTGACTTAAACTTGTAAGAGTCTAGCATTTATGACGTTTAAATTCCATGGCCAACATGATGTGCAGCATCACATTATCATAATACTCTTTCCCAGGGCTGCTGGGGACTTGGAAGCAGCTCTGGCACTGTTTAAATGCAGCAGTGGTGCAAGCGGCACTAACTCACAGTTTCCCATGGAATGGGGGAAATCTGTGATAGCCTTGCTTGCACAACGGCTGGTTGCTTGTGAGTCCACAGCAGCCCCAGGGAACAGCATTGCAGTGACTTAATGCTGCACATCATGTTGGCCCATGTATCCAACGTAGCTTCATTTTTCTGAGCAGTCAGGAAGGTCTCTGATATAATTGGCAAAACATAAGCACAGATAAAATGGGGGCATTGACATTCCCAAATGTCAGACAGGCACACTATAGGTATGGTATGGTGTACTGATCTAACCCTTTGGAGTTTCTCATTTTATCTGCACATCTGTTTTTCCATATGAGATATCTCCCTAGATGTTCAGAAAAATGAGCTTTTTGGATTAATTGGTATGATATGCTACAAACAGATTGGTATATGTCTACAAGGATGCTGAGGGATAACTGTGATGATGAGAGGTGTTTGGGCAATCTGTGTTCTAATGCAGAGACATAATGGCTTGTCCCTTGGTCAGTATTGCCTTTTCAGCTTGCTCATTCTAGACATTTAATAGTTGACTTCTCACTTTAGACTATTCGACAGAAATTTCCTCTTCTCACCACAAGGCGTCTGGGCACAAGAGGCCATTCAAAGTAAGGCATAGCCCTTATATAGTTGTTATGAGCTGTGATTTCTGCATCTGTAAATGTTTTTGTATTAAGTCATCAAATCTTTATCAATCAATCTCTTTATTTCGGTCAGCGACCAGCATGAATCTTTATGCAGACTATTGGAATTCCTGTGTGTGTGAAACTGAAAAAACTTGTTTAGAGTTTATGGGAAACTATGGCAAAGGCATGATAGTTTGTTCCATTTTACTGATTTCTAGTAGATTTTACTAGGTAATTTTAAATACAGAAAATTTAAACCATTGTGTTATTTTTAATACCTGGTTTTACTTTACAAACCTGCCAAGCTGAAAATGATAAAATGTTTTATTCTTCTCAAATAAATGCAAAGTTTGAGCAGAGATCATTCATTGTTGTAGATGCTAGATTGTTTATGTCCTTCACAGCCCTTTAATTTATGACATTGTTACAGTAAGCCAGGGGCAGAGAGGAGAAAATAATGCTGGTATTAAAAACATATGAATTATGGAAGTTTTTAAGCACCTTCTTTGCAGAGAGGAATTGGTAATTAAGTGTGTGTGTGTGTGTGTGTGAGAGAGAGAGAGAGAGAGAGAGAGAGAGAGAGAGATTTCACAGTTTTGCAATTAATGAGCAATTGTTCTGGGTACAAAGAGGAGACCAGTAATTAAAACTCCACTTCAGACATAGGCCAGGTTCATACGTAACACAAAACTGGAGATTGGCGAACCTGCGATTTCAATTTTAAACTGTAAATTACATTGCAGACATTTCTCCAACTGCAGCCCAGCAACCTCCAGGTCCAAGAGAGGGTAGCTCCTCCCTGCCACCTGGCCTCCAAGGCCTATCCCAGCAAGCTCCTTGGCTAGATTGTGGGCAAAACATCAGCACATCAGCAGAGCAGCCACAGTTGGCACAATCTCGAAAGGGCTGTGCTGAACGCAGTCATGCCTTTTCTGAGCCGTCCGCCCATCCTAGGCATGGAAATGACATTTAAATCCTTTTAATGTCATGCCATGCCAGTACTACTTCTGAGAGCTATGGCACTGTCACCCCCACCCCCCAAGAGCCCTGCATCCAAATAGTCCCACACAAGCACCATTGGGGGTTGGGGGGGTGGGGGCACTATTTCCCTGTTACTCAGGGAATATGATGACTTCCCAGAAGCAGATATGTAGATGAGGGAGGGCAAAGGATCCTGGGAAGTCTGTCCCAATGTGATCTAGGATGCTCTGTCAAGGGATCACCCCGGCAAAGCAGTCCATGCAGACCAAACTGAACTCCAGCTGCACTGGCAGCTTGCCTGCTGCCAGTGGGCTATCCCTCTCAGAGGGCCAATCTACTAGAGAGGACCACAGGGTGGGGGCCCTAGGTCTCCCTTCGGACTGCATGCTCATAAGTTGACCCATCAAAGGGGCTCCTGCTTGTGTGGGCCCCTGCTCTCTCCATGGTAAAAGATAGAACAGAATCTCTGCAACCTCCACCCTTCCCTGTAAAGTCTTGGATGCCCCCAAAGGAGATTTTGACACTCCATGTGCCATAGCCTGGTCTCATGCAAAGATGAGGGAAACACCAAGTTCTGGGACAGACCTTTAAACTCATTCAGAATTCCCAGGGTCTGGCGTTGTGCTGTATGCAGATCAGAATTTCCGAGGCACTCTCCTGGCACTGCACTGTATGCTGGCATGGGGAATTGAGGAAGAGGGGAGTCCCAATTTGCAGTGACTACAGGAGAGTGGGGTAGCCATTTTGGGGTAAAAGTAAGGGTGCACATATCCTCATGGGTGGATGGGCTCGGGGTGATGGGGAATGCTTTGACAGCTACTTGGTGGCAGTCGCCAAGACAGGGAGAGCAGTTGCCGGGATACCTGTTCCCATGGCTTTCCTCCACAGAGCAACCTGGTGCTGTTTAGAGCCCCAGTGGCCTGACAGTCTCATGAAAGAGCAGTCTGTGGGTTATTTTATCATCAAGCATTATTAGCATCTAGTTGGCCCTGTGCAGAACATCTGCACCCTAGTTCTCCATCTCTCACCCCTCCCCAGACAGTCCGGCTCCCTTCCCTGCCCCCCTTAAGCCTCCCCCTGCCATTCTCCTGCTTCCTGCTCCACAACTCTCCCCACAGCTCTTTCTCTTTCACCTTCCCCCTCACAACTCACTCAATCACTCCCCCCCCACAACTCTCTCTCGCTCTTCTTCCCAACTCTCTCACCCCAACTCTCTCCCCACTACAACTCTCTCTCCCCTCCATCCCTCAGCCTCCCCCCTCCCTTCCCCTTCCTAGGGAGAGTGACATCACGGTGGCCTAGTTCGGCTCCTACCGCCAGTCTCCATCACGTTGCCCTGCCGCATCTCCTCGCGAGCAGGGTGGTCAATTTGGACAGGGGAATGTACTGAAGGCCGGCCTCTGTTGCCCTGCTGAGTCTCCTCTCAAGGAGAATGTCCAAGCCAGGGCTTCCCTTCCAGCCTGCACAGATGGCCCTTGGTGCGCTCTTCTGCCCCAGCTGTCCTCCTTGCGAGGAGACTCGGCAGGACAACGAATGGAGGCTGCTGCTCAATGTCTCATCTTCTTTCTTCCTTGTTGCTGCAGCACCAGCTCCTCTTTGGTCCTCCCACCTCCTCTTCAGCAGCTGCCCCCGCCATCCACTGCTCAGAACTACTCTGTGCCTTCTCTCTCCGCTAGACTAGGGATATGCATGATAGTAGTGTGCACGGATCGGTTCGGAGGCCATTCTACTGGCCTCCGAACCGGTCCGGACAAGGGGTGGTTTTGGTTCGGGAGGGTTAGGGTGGGGGGGTCCATTAAGGGCGGGGGGGGCTTTACTCACCCCTCCCGCGCTTTGCTGCTTCGGCGCCATAATTAGTTTAAAAAATGCGCCGCAGAATCCCTCGCCGCTCCGGGGCTCCTTCTTGACTTCAAAACCGGGCGGCAGGATACTTCCCTGCCGCCCCCAAAGCCCCCTCAAGCCATTTGAGCTCTTTAAATCTCGCCCCGGACCGAGTGCTAAAGCGCTCGGGCGGGCGGCGGGGAGATGTCCTTCCGTCCGCCCGCCCCCTTCCCTGCCTTCTGCGAAGTGCAGGGAGCCTTCTGCGCGCGCGCACGCAGAAGGCTCCCTGCTTCTGCGCACGCGCGCGCAGAAGGCTCCCTGCACTTCGCAGAAGGCAGGGAAGGGGGCGGGCGGATGGACGGACATCTCCCCGCTGCCCGCCCGAGCGCTTTAGCACTTGGTCCGGGGCGAGATTTAAAGAGCTCAAATGGCTTGAGGGGGCTTTGGGGGCGGCAGGGAAGTATCCTGCCGCCCAATTTTGAAGTCAAGAAGGAGCCCCGGAGCGGCGAGGGATTCTGCGGCGCATTTTTTAAACTAATTATGGCGCCAAAGCAGCAAAGCGCGGGAGGGGTGAGTAAAGCCCCCCCCACCCTTAATTGACCCCCCCACCCCAGTGCCGAGCCGCAGGTCCGCGGTCCGGTGCACACCCCTAATGCATGAACCGTTCTGGAGGCCATTCTAAAGGTCTCCGGACTGGTTTAAAGGCGGCACCAGCTTGAAGGTTCGATGCCGGGGGGGTGCCTCTTTAAGGGTGGGGGAGGGTGCACTTACTCCTCTCACCACTTTCCCCCCGCCGGCACTCTGTTTTTAGCAAAATCCATGGCGTGGCAGCATAGCTCCCTGCCACCCTTTCAACCGTTCTTGGCCGGAAGTGGTCAGAAGTGTCACCTGCACGTGACAGCCACTTCTGGACAAGAACGGGGAAAGGGGCATCAGGGAGGTACGCTGCCGCCCTATGGATTTTGCTAAAAATGGAGCGCCGGTGGGGGGAAGCGGCAGGAGGGGAAAGTGCACCCTCCCCCACCCTTAAAGAGGCACCCCCCCAGCATCAAACTGCACCTCCATGGTTCTGTGCACATAACTACACTGGACAACTTGCTCAAGATGTGCCATGTACCATGGGATGTGTGACATACGTCCTAAGGCTTTTAAATATATAGATAGTGACTCCATGCCCCTGTCTTGTTCCCCCTGAATGGTTCTTCTCATGTGTTGTGAGGGAGTGTCCCCATGGCCTAGCACTCTTTTGAGTGAGTGTGGTCCATCCCAGGTTGGCATACTCTGTCATCACTGTAGTGGGCACTCTCCTTTGGCAGGAGCATTACTGACTAGGGGTGTGCACAAAACCGGCTGGCCCGGTTCAGTTTGAGTCCGAACCAGACCCAAACTGGACCAGTCCAGTTTGGTTCTACACCTTCAACCCCCTCCCCCGCCCCAGTTCAGTTTGGGGGAGAGGGTTCACAATCTTAAAAAAAAATATGTTTTTATTTTTAAAAATTAAAGCCCCCTCCAGTGGGCTTCTCCAAGGCCATGGGGATGGTCTACGGAGGTTCCCCCTCCCACCACCAGCCTCTATTGTGCTTTTTAAAAAACGTCCGATACGTAACGGGGGTGGTGGTATTTGTTCGATATCGGACCATCAAACAGAACAGGTTTGATGTTGAACAGGTTCACACATCCCTACTACTGACCCTGGTGATCGGCCCTGCTCATGAGTAAGCCTAGGGAGTGCAAACCCCTTGAGGGCTGGATCCCCTTCCCCAAACTTTCTGTTAAAAAAAAATAAAACTTGGATACTCCAGAATCCCTTCTTGGGGCTGACTTTTAAACAAGACCCCAGGCACACACACATTCAGCCACATGCTCCCCTCCCAGCACTGTGATGAGGTGCCCTGCTCCCCATGTTGCCACCTGTAGTGTCTGTGCTTGTGAACATACATCGTTGCTGCTTCATTCTCAGAGAACAAAGCGTTTGGTGCCTATCTTGCTGGGTGTTCCTCTCCCGGCACTGTGATGGGGTGCCCTGCTAATGTTGCTTGCTGATTTTAGGCTGTCCCTCTCATGAGAGGGCCAGTCTACCGGGGAGGGCCATGGAGTGTTAGCCCTAGGTCTCCCTTTGGACTACACGCTCATGTGTAGAGCTAATCACTCAAAAGGTGGCCCTAGTTGTGTGGGGCCCCCAACTCTCCATGACAAATCATAGAACAGAAGCACTGCAACCCCCCACATGGCCTGTGAATCCTTACACTCATCCAAATGGTATTTTGATGCTTCATGTGCCACAGCCTGGCCACGTGTGTAGACGAGGGGGATGGGGATGTGGACGGGGTTCATGCATGGATCTTTAGACCCTTTCAAAATTCCCGGGTCTTGTCCAGTGTTATGCTGTATGTGGATTGCTGGCGCAGGGATTCGCGGGAGAGGGGAGCCCCAATTTCCAGTAACCCCTGGAGAGTGGGCTTGCCATTTCAGGGCACAAGCAAGGGTGCACATGTCCACATCGGTGGATAGACTGGCAGCAGTTGCCAAGACAGGGAGATCGGTCTCTAGGCTACCCTTCCCTGTGGCTTTCCTTCATAGAGCACTGGTTCAATTTAGAGCCCTCATGGCCTGTAACTCCTGTGAGAGAGCAGTCCATGGGAGAAGGGGATGTTTTGCCATCAGGCATCATTACAGAATTTGCTCCATAATTCTCTCCCCTCCCATCTGATTGTCCTTCTCCTGAGTTGTGAGGGGGTGTCCCCATAGCCTGGCACTCTTGTGAGTGAGCGGTCCACTCAGGATCAGCATCCATCATTATCTCATATGAGGAATCTCCCTTCTCGGTGCTGGTAGTGCTGATCCTGCTACTCAGCACTTCTCATGAGTAAGCCTAGGTACGGCAAACCCCCAAAGGGGAAGGGGCTGGAACCCCTTCCCCAACCATTCTGTGAAAAAAATAGAACTTGGCTTCTTGAGAATCGCTGGTTGGGGCTGCCTTTTAAACCCAAACCTGGGTACCACCCCCCGCCACCCCAGCCATTTGTTCCTTTCCCAGCATTCTGATGGGGTGCTCTGCTTATGTTGCTACCTGAAGTGTTTGTGTTTGTGAACATACATAATTGCCACTTCATTCTCGTGGAGCAAAGCACTTAGTGCCAGTCCTGTCATCCCATCCCCTTTCCCTCATGCTTTCCAGGGGCAGGGAGTGAGGGTGAGAGTGGGAAGAGGGAATGCCCCATGTGACTGTGCCACTTGACAGGCTGACAAGCCAGGGATGCAACATGGCGGTGTGCCTGTTGCCAGGCAACTCCATAGCTATGAGGATGACAGAAGGGGCGGGGCTGCTGCTTGGAGAGGCGACCAGTGAGAAGTGCTGCAGGCCTGGAGTGAGTTCAATCTCGGGTGCGTCTGCCCCACCATCTCTATGATCGTGGTTTGAAAATTGGCACGAAACCATGGTTATGGCAGTGACTGGGTACGGGCATAACACTTCAGCAGCCAAACCAGATGGTTCAGCTGTGAATCTTGGCACAAACCAAAGGTTCAAATTGGAGGTTGGTGAGGCAAACTGCAGGTCACTTTTGGTCTGAAACTGCAGTTTCCTAAATTCCGACATACTGGAGTTCCAACCTCTGCCCCGTTTAACTCCGGTTTTGCGTTACGTCTGAAGCTGACCTTTGTCACACAAAACAGGGGACAATGTTAACTATATCTTAAAAGTGAGGACAAGGAGAAAGCTACTAATTAAAGGGATGTAGGCTAGGGCTGTTTGGATTGAATTTGAACCAGCTTCAAATCAGGGTGGGTAATTTCAGTTTTGGTTTTGTTCGACTCCCCCCCACCCCGCCGCCCATTCGGTTTGAATTCAAACCCAGTTCAAAGCGGTTCTAAAAGATTCTACATAGGGTATAATGGGGAGTCTATGTGCTCCTATATGGAGCACATAGGTGCACAAAATGGGGGAGTGCCTACCACTCAGTGAACTCCAAAAGCAATCGGACACTCCTGTGATTATTAATGATTTTTTGAAGATTTTTTCAATTTTTGCATTTCTCCCATAGGGAATAATGGGGATTTGAGGATGCCCCATTCCTCCCCCTTTGGGGGGTGCCTGGGCACCCCAAAGTGGGTCTGGGGGCATGGTAGGTTATGCCACAACTCCCCCCAGGCAGCCCAAGTTGGTAGGGTTTATGGGTTCCCCCCAAGAATTTTTTAGTTCTGGCAGGTTATGCAAGAACTCCCACCAGGCAGCCCCAAGTCGGTGGGGTTTACGGTTTATAGAAATAATTTTTAAAAAGATTTTAGCCTGTTTCAATGCAATGAATGAACAGTGTGTGGCCTTAATTGCTGTGAACTCTCTGAGTTCGGAGTTCACAGCAATTAAGGTCTCACACTGTTCTACTTATGAATGCGGGAGGGACTCATTCATTGCATTGAAAAAGGATAATATCGACATTTATATTATTTATTTATTTATTTATTTATTTATTTATTTATTTATTTTATCAAATTTGTATACCGCCCCAAAACCTTTGTCTCTGGGTGGTTTACAATAACATAAAACCAGTTAAAATCATATACAAAAACTTAAAAACACTTTAACAATTTAAAAATAACCAGAGATTAAAACCCCAAAATATTAGGAAGCTGAGAAAGCTTGGGCGAAAAGATGGGTTTTCAGGTGTTTTTTGAAAATTGCCAGAGATGGAGAGGATCGTATCTCAGCAGGGAGCGCATTCCACAATCTCGGGTCTGCGACCGAGAAGGCCCGACTCTGTGTAGTCACCAAACGGGTTGGCGGTAACTGGAGACGGACCTCCTTAGACGACCTCAATGGGCGGTGGAGCTTGTAATGAAGAAGACACTCTCTTAAATACCCAGGGCCTAAGCCATTTAGGGCTTTGTAAGTTATAACTAGCACTTTGTATTTTGTCCGGAAACCTATTGGCAGCCAGTGTAACTCCATCAGTAAAGGAGTAACATGGTCTCTCCGAGAGGACCCAGAGACCAACCTGGCTGCCGCGTTCTGAACCAACTGAAGTTTCTGGACTACGTACAAAGGCAGCCCCATTACAAAAATCAAGTCAAAAAGCATTACAAAAATCAAAAAGCATTACAAAAATCAAAAAGCATTACAAAAATCAAGTCTGGAGGTTACCAACAGATGTACCACTGTTTTGAGCTTGTTGATCTCGAGAAACGGGCGCAGCTGGCGTATCAGCCAGAGCTGATAGAAAGCACCCCTGGACACCACCTCAACCTGAGAAACCAGCAAGAGGTGTGGATCCAGAAGTACTCCCAGACTGCGAACCTGTTCCTTTTGGGGAAGTGTGGCCCCATCTAGAACAGGCATATCAAAATTGTCTCTAGAGTTCTGACCCCGCACAACAAGTACCTCCGTCTTATCTGGATTCAGTTTCAGTTTATTCTCCCTCATCCAGCCCATTTCTGCTTCCAGGCAGGCATTTAGGGAGGATATGCCAGCTCCTGAAGAGGTTGACATGGAGAAGTAGATCTGGGAATCATCAGCATACTGGTAACACCCAGCTCCAAATCCCCTGATGATCTCTCCCAGCGGTTTCATGTAGATGTTAAAAAGCATTGGAGAAAGTATGGAGCCTTGAGGGACACCATACTTAAGCTCAGATTTTGAAGAGCAACAGTCTCCAATTGACACCATCTGGAATCTATCCGAGAGGTAGGAGCAGAACCACTGTAAAACAATGCCTCCCCCCCAACACCCTCAGACGTTCCAGAAGGATACTATGGTCAATAGTATCGAAAGCCGCCAAGAGATCCAAAAGGACCAACAGAGTCACACTTCCTCTGTCAATTCCCAATTGGAGATCATCAATCAGGCCGACCAAGGCAGTCTCCACCCCATAGCCCACCCAGAAGCCAGTTTGAAATAGGTCTAGATAATCAGTTTCCTCCAAGACCGCCTGGAGCTGAGAGGCCACCACCCTCTCAATTACCTTGCCCAGCCCTGGGAGGTTGGAAACAGGCCTATAATTGCTCAACTATGAGGGATCTAATGCAGGCTTCTTTAGAAGAGATCTAATGATTGCCTCCTTAAGACAAGGAGGCATCCTGCCCTCCCTCAGAGAAGCATTTATGATTTCCACCAGGCTGTCTACAACAACCTCCCTACTAGATCGAACAAGCCAAGTTGGACAAGGATCAAGAGAACAAGTGGTAGGCCTCACCACTCCAAGCAGCTTGTCCACATCCTCAGGAGTCACAGTCTGAAACTGATCCAGTCAAATCACATAAGAGGAGTTGTTGGACACCTCCAGCTCAGATATCAAATTAATTGTGGAGTCTCCGTCTAGGTTGGCCCGAATCCGAGAGATTTTATCTGCTAAAAATTCTTTGAACACATCACAGCGGGTAACTGATGACTCCAAATTCTGGTTCAAGGGAGGGGGGGCAGATACTAGTCCCCTCACAACCCTGAACAACTCTGCTGGACATGAACTCGCAGAGGCAATAGAGGTAGAAAATAACCACCTCTTTGCTGCACGTATTGCCTGAGCATAGATCTTTAGATGTGCTCTATGTAGCAATCTGTCAGATTCGAGTTGAGTCTTCCTCCACCTGTGCTCCCGTTGCCTACCTTGCCGCTTCAGCCCCCGTAGGTCTTCTGTATACCAAGGGGCCAAATTTGAAGCAGGTCGGAGGGGATGCTTGGAACAATCGTGTCTACTGCTCTGGTGAGCAAGTTGTTCCAATTCTCAACCAGGGCATCAACAGGATCACCGACAAAGCCAGCATTAAATCCCTCAAAGGCTTCTTGGAATCTTACTGGATCCAATAACCTCTTCAGGTGGACCATTCTAATGAGCCCCTCGCCCCTGCGGAGGTAGGAAGTGGTTGTAAGTCGAACCTTAACTAGATGGTGGTCCGTCCATGACAATGGGGAAATCACAGGAGTCCCCACCCACGGAACACCACCCTGATCAGAGTAAAATACCAAATCAAGCGTGTGACCTGCAATATGGGTTGGTCCAGAGACCACTTGGGATAGGCCCATAGTTGTCATGGCCGCAGTGAACTCCTGAGCTACTCCGGACAGATTGGTCCTGAAATGAACATTGAAGTCCCCCAGCACCAAAAGTCTGGTTAATTCCAATGCGAGTTCCACGACCGAGTCCATGAGCTCAGTAAGGGATTCCACTGGGCAGCAGGGCAATCGGTACACCAACAGAAGTCCCAATCTATCCCTAGTCCACAAACTCAAGTACACACATTCAGTGTGGTCCGACACCCTAACAGGGACCCTGGTAAGGGAGATCTTATCCTTATAAACCACAGCCACTCTAGCTCTAGCTCTAGCTCTAGCTCTATATAAACCATGAACCCCACCAACTTGGGGGCTGCCTGGAGGGAGTTGTGGCACAAGCTGATGTGCCCCCAGACCCACTTTGGAGTGCCCAGGCACCCCCCAAAGGGGGCGAATGGAGCATCCTCAAATCCCCATAATTGAAATACAAAAATTGAAAAAATCTTCAAAATCCATTAATAATCACAGGAGTGTCCAATTGTTTTGAGGTTAGGTGGGTGTTAGGAACCTGGGTGCCTAACACCCACCCCAGGTTTGTACCCCTAGGTGCTCTGCATAGGGAATAATGGGCCCCATTATACCCTATTGGGAAAATCCAATTTCTTTTTCAAAAAATCATTAAAAATTGTAGGAGTGTCCGATTGCTTTGGGGTTTGGGTGATAGTTGGCACCCATTGGTAGATGGCACCCTATGTAGAGGCTCAAACTGGTTCAAACCAGTTCAGATAGAACCAGGCTCTGTTTGGTTTGAACTTGGACTGGCATTGCCAATTCAATGCCCTGTTTGGTTCAAGTCAGGGGCGGAGCCACCATTGGGCGAATGGGTTCAAAGAACCTGGGCTGCCACCAATCAGGGGCCATGAGTGCAGCCCCAGACACACACCCCACATCTGATGGCAGACACCAAATGGGGCTGCACGGCCTCATTTGGAGCCGAAATTGGCCCATGTTCTGTTGGCAGCCTGGCTGGAGTGACTCTTCCTGCTTTAAAGGCAGGGAGAGCTGCTTCTGGTCTCACTGCCAATGCAGCTTGGCCACTTGATCTCCCTCCCAAATGGGGCCATGTGGCCCATTTAGGAGACAGATGGGCCCGTGCTGCATTGGCAGCGCGGCCAAAACAGCTCTCTCTGCCTTTAAGGCAGGGAGAGTTGCTCCGGCCTGTGCTGCCCAATAAAACACGAGTTGCTCTCCCTTCCAAATGGGGCCACGCAGCCCCGTTGGTGACCAAAATAACTTCCCCCCCACACACACGTCTGCCATCAGACGCAGGGGCATGACTAACTGGCCCCTGTATCTTACATCAGATGCGGGGGGCTGGGCCAGGGGGCTGTGGCCGCACACAGGCCACCACCAGCCTCCTTATACTGTTGGTTCAAGTTCAAACCTTCGAACCAACCCAGTTCAAATTTGAACTGGTTTAAATACGAACCTCTTTGCACATCAGTAATGTTGCCTGACATACAGAGCAAGGCTGCACTGGTGAAGCAAGAGAGCAGTCCAACAGAACTTCCCAATGAACTGCGCTGGTGCAGAAGGGAATCAACAATTTTTGAAATCCTCTCCATTCCCAGGAAGCCCTCAGTGCCACCCCAAAATGTGTCCCTGAAGGCTGTGCAATGCAGGCTATGTTGTTTTATACAAAATGAAATGAAATAGAAAAATCTGTAGCATGTGGTATTTCTGTTGACAGAGGAAGGAAAGCATTTTTCAACAGGCCTGATTCTTCCTGTTTACTTTAGGACTTGCTGAAGCCAAGACAGTCATAACTTTAACCTTTTTGTAACATGTCAGTCAAGTTTTTTTGCTAGGTAAACCACACTGAGAATGTTTTTTGTTGAAAGGCAGTATCTGAATTTTGGCTTACACGCTGTACAGTGTTCTTCAAGCATTGTCAGCAGCACAGCTGTTGCTGTGTACTCATAATGGCAGCATTCAGACAACAGCACTCTTGCACAGCTGCATGAACATTTTATGAGCGCACAGCAGATTCTGTGATGCTGACAACATCCATGGGACACTGCACAGTTTTCCAGCCATTCTAAGAAACTAAATAAATATATACATAAATAAAGGTGGTAAATGTTGATCAGTAATTTTCCTTTTCCAAACTTTTGCATCCATGTCATGTGATAAACATCCACACACCTCCGCATAATAGTTGGTGAAACATAATTTTTGAAATGATAATTTAAAGATTTCAATTAAGGTCCAGTAAAATTAGGTTTTAGGATACAGACTTGCTCCCATTCAAGATCCATGTTTTCCTTCATTACAGCTATGGCATAATCTACTCTTATTTATCCTAATGACCCGGGAAAATGCCTACTCATGGTTCTTTTGTGAAGGATTTTTTCTTGTCTAATAAAAATATGGTGTATTTATATGGTGTCCTTTAACAAGTTTAATGCCACTGAATTTACTGATGTTGTTAAAGGAGTGTCTGTGGTTACATTAGGGTAAATAATCTCTTCTTAACAAGGAGCCAAATCTACATATTTTAAGCCCAAGGAAAGTTTTTGTGATGTTACTGTGATTGCTCCTGGGAGGTCAAAGTACACCCATCCTCTCTCAGTGGCCATGCTTAAGATCACTAGGGGAGAAGAAGGTGGCAGAAGGAGGAGAGGAAGTAGAGAGGGGAGATGGAAGAAGGAAGAGGACTGAGCAAGTGGAAGGGTGCTGCATGCACAAGGGAAATGCAAGTAGGAAGAGTTCCTCTGGCAGGAAGAGCTCCTCCTCCATGCAACTGTAAAGACAACAGAAACCATAAACAGCAATGGTCCCAATCCAGAGAAAGCTGCTTGCACCCAAGACCTCTGAAATCAATGTGGCAGGTTAGTCATGGTGACTGACTGACAGGCCCACTGATTTACACAACTACCTTTTTCTGAATTGGGGCCAAGGTCAATCGTACAGCTGTTACTGCCATTGAGGGTTAAAATATGTATGTGCCATGGAGTGCACACACATATTGTGGGCTATTTGAGCTCAAGTTACAGTTTAATTTCTTTGTAGACTTTGATCAACGCCAAATCTTAGCTTTCCTCCATCGTTTCTGAAAGGCATTATCTTATTTATTAAAAGTGATTTAGTGGGTTAATAAAACTGATATGGCAGCTGGCCTTGTGATAATGACTTATTGCAAGTCCCTGAGCAGCTTAATCCTATCATTGCCTTATCAGCCATCATTTGTGTCAGCATATGCTCCAGCAAGGGCTGCTTATTGCACAGGAACATATGTTGAACCACATGGGAGGAGGGTGAGGAGAGGAGGGGGGAAGAAAATAGTTTATCCTGTACTTTATTCTGGAAGCTTAATGAGGAAACCAAGTATTATGAACTCAGCTTTTACGTTTCTCCACTTATTTGTACAAGTTATTGATTTTCAAGGTGAAATATGATTTTTAAAAAAGCAGTTATTGATATTAAAATAAACAGATCCAACCAATGCTATCCTGCCCACATACCAATTACCCATCCCAGTCCACTCTAATCTGATATCCCACTTTATATTATCATTTATCATCATATATCATATTTTATATTGTAGATAACAATGTACGAGGTGTTATTAATTGTAAGACGCAACGTAAAATTAAATGCCTAAAGTTAATAATGTTTTTATGATCAGAGAGCAGCATGACGTAAAGATTTGATTAGATTGGTTATGGGAGAATGGTGAGGGTTCAAGAGAGCAATATACCTGATATGCACCACAGTCAATGGTGAGGAAAGAAAGAAAGGAGGAAGAGGAGGAGGGGAAGGCTGACAACGCAGCACCAGAAAGTCAGAAGGAAAAAGGTCCAGGTTATTGGGGTAGTTGGGCGGGTGTAGCATGTGCCAACTATGCCCCCCACCTGCAATGCAGTGGGGTACTCATTTTATTTTTGAGGAATATTGAAGTGTTTCGATTCTTTAGTGTCTAATAGCTTTTCCTCATAATGCATCCCTATGGGGATTCATTATATGCCTTTGTTTCTTCTGTTCATTTTGACTGTCATTGGAAAGTGCCAACTGTCAACTGCCATGTGCCAACTAAAGCCCCCCCCCCACACAAAAACACACACTGGGGTACTCAGTTTATTTTTTAGAGATTTTTAAAAGTTTTTCCATTCTTTGGTGTCTTCATGACACGCATTCATTTCTTCTGTTCATTTTGACCCCACTGCTCTGCAGGTGGGGGTGGAGAATTAGTGGCATCTCATGTGCCAACTACCTCCCAGCCCCCAAGGGTGCTGAATGGATTAATAAATGGCTTATTCAATATTGCCTGACGTATTTCATGCAATGGATGCTCTTGCTGGGGATTATATTCCGCACCAGCAGGAATATCTAAATAATCCCCAGCAAGATAATAGAAATACATTTGACTCTGGAGAAGAGCATCCATTGCTTGAAAAGAATCAGGCAAGTCCTACACAGGTCAGGGAAGGAGGGGACCATTCAGCTTGCGTGACCTCACCCACAATGTTGGGCACAAAGGGCGATCCAGGTTCTATGCATATAAATACTATGCTTGCATCTGCCTGCCACAAGAAAATGGGTGGGTAGATTGTGAACGTGGGGCCTTACTTTCTTAAGTACTTTTCAGATATCATGTTATATACAAGCGTTTGTATGAATAGCTATACCTGTGTTCATATAAAAAGTGAACTTGGATATAGGCCCCCTGAAATGAAGAGTACAGATAGGAAGTGCTTTACTATACAAATGAATAAGTGTACACATATACAGCTCTGTACATGTGTACACAGTTAACAGGTTGTACGTGTGTCGAACATAGTGTTTCTAATAACATAATAAAGTTCTAGACTAGAAATTCTTGTATTTCCCAGACAGCACGATGCATGGCTGTGCATATGCTTGACCCTCATTCCCATATCCTGCAATATGTAGAACATGTGGGAGCTGACATATGAACCACGTCTTACTTTCAAATACATGTACATGATTGAGTCAATTAAGGTTCCAAAGGTTATCAGCACTTTCACCAGCTCAAAAGGTGACTTCAAAAATACTTGTTCAGCATGAATAGTGTCATGTTCAGGTTTGAGGTGCATATCTTTTTTATTTCATTGCAAAGTGGACACTAGGGATGTGCACGAATTGATTCCCCCCCCCCCCAATTCAATTTGTGCCCAAATCGAATCACCCAATTTGTTTTGTGTCCAAATCTGTCCTCCCGAATCATCACAGATTTGCTTTGCTTTGATTTGGATCAATTCAGACCACTTATAAAGTTCACAGGGGCACCAAATTTGGGTGGTGGGTAGGTCCCCATGAGTGCCATCTACAACCCAAATTTCAAGGCAGTGGGGCACTTGGTTGATTTTAAATGATTTTCTTTTAGTTTTTAATGATTTTGTATATTTCTGCAATCAGAAATAATGGGGATTCGAAGTTGCCATATCCTAAGCCTAACATGGATCCCCAGCTTTATTTTATTTTATTTTATTTTATTTTATTTTATTTTAAAGCTGGTGTATAATAACTTTTCTTCATAATGAATCTCTATGAGGATTCATTGCACACCTTCATTTCTGTTTATTTTGACTGTCATTGGACAGTGCCAGCTGTCAACTGTCATGTGTCAACTACAGGTCCCCCACACACTCACACACTCACATAGGGGTACTCAGTTTATTTTTTAGGCATTTTTGAAGTTTTTCGATTCTTTGGTGTCTTCATGACACACCTTCATTTCTTCTGTTCATTTTGACCCCACTGCTTTGCAGATGAGGGTGGAGAATTAGTGGCATCTCATGTGCCAACTGCCTCCCAACCCGCAAGCCACTGAGTACTCAGTTTATATTTTAGGAATTTTTGAGGCGTTTAGACTCTTTGGTGTGTAATGAATCCTCATAGGGATTCATTATGAGGAAAGGTTATTAGACATCAGAGAGTCTAAACACTTGAAAAAATGCCTAGAACATTAACTGAGTAGTCCCCCAGTGCCTTGTGGGTGGGAGGGGGTGTAGTTGGCACATGGCAGCTGGCACTGTCCAAAGACAGTCAAAATAACAGAAGAAATGAAGGTGTGTCATGAATCCTCATAAGGATTCACTGAAGAAAAGTTATTATACACCAAAGAATCCAAACACTTGAAAAATAGTGGCCACACATTTTGCTCCATAACTCCACTTCTACAAGGACTAGAGCTTAGTGTTTCGTTTTGTTTTTAAATGAAAGCTAGGAAGCTGGGGAAATTCATAGGAGGAATCAAAATCTCAAATCAATTCAAATTGAATGTGGTGCGATTCGATTTGGACCAGAATCTAGCCAATGGATTACAGGGGTGATTTGTTCTGTCTCCAAATCACCCGAATCAGCTAGATTCGGGTACAATTTGATTTGTACCCGAATCGATTCACACATCCCTAGTGGATACTCCCTGTATTACTTGGAGAAACTAGTAGCTGTGTGATATACACTGTCTAGGGATAGATATTTTTCTTTAGGAAAACTTCCAACGCATTCTGCCCTCCTTCTCTAACTTTGCAGGGGGCATGGCTTGGTAGTGTGCTCCTGTCCTTTTCCTCCATGCATTCATGTGAACATCTGAAGAGGGCTAAAGTAATAGTAAAGAAATATCTCTTGGCCTTCAACTTTCTTTGCTCCTCTTTAATAACATATATATGTAATTTGTTGGGATTTTGCTCCCCACAGATATCACTATTATGGCATTGGCATTAAAGAAAGCAGTGCATACTACCACTCTGTGTATTCTGGAAAAGGTTTGACAAGGTATGGTAAAACAACTTTTGATATGTCAAGAAGTTAGTATCAGATAATTTTCAAAATTCAGTCTCGCCTATGGACAGTTCACACATGCATGTACATCACTTATTTTTAATCACTTGATTATGTAACATTTAATGACTTTCAGCTGAATGTGTGGACTGACCCAGTTGAA
Source organism: Hemicordylus capensis (assembly GCF_027244095.1). Lineage (NCBI taxonomy): Eukaryota > Metazoa > Chordata > Lepidosauria > Squamata > Cordylidae > Hemicordylus > Hemicordylus capensis. The sequence goes on from NC_069657.1 coordinate 337,753,164, forward strand.
ATTCATTGTGTCTGAGTAACCTGTGTCAGCAGCTGTACATGACCGACAAGAAACTGGCACATTCAGCAATTTCAGGCAGCTACTAACTGTCCAGAATCTATGTGACTGGTCCTTATATCTATGCAAACTCTCTGACTTGCATGAGATTAGCGGGGTGGCAAGAGGCCATTTGTTATGTGATTTCCATTTGTAAAATTACTGTCACCCATCCAACTGCAGAAGAAATTGGTTGTATGTATTCTAACCATGTGATAAGGAATTTTTTTTAGCACTTCTCTGTAACCAATCAGGAATCCAGGATGGAATGGGTAGTGGCATTCACCCACATTGTAATCTTGACATCCCAAAATGCTATTTGCCACAGGAAGGAAGTTGCCATGGGCATAAATGAACAAAACAACAACAACAACAACAACAAAAGCACATACCACAGTTGTGATCCAGATGAAGCTACAAAAGACATCAAACCTATTGCGGTCATTCACACAACCAAAAACTGGACTGGGTCTCACAGTCAGTGAGACCTGGTTCAGCAGGCTGGGCGGGAAGAGCGGGCTAAGCTCGCTCTCCCCGCACACAAGCGGGGAGGGAGCCCTGAGCAGCCGGATCAGCCACCCACACGATTGCCGGCTTCGTGACGGAGCTGGCGGGGGCTGGGGGGAGCGGGGGCCAATTGGCCCCCGCAGGCTCCAGCATGCCCTGCATGAGTGCGCAGGGCATGCTGGCAAGACTCCCAGAGACAGGAGGTGGATTTTTGCCTCCCCTCTGGGGGTCTCTTTGTGAGTAGCTGCGGAGCAGAGCCTTACCGTGGCTACTCACGATCAGAAAGCATGGGTTTGTGGAGCGCTCTTTCCACAAACCCAGGATTTAGGGAGGGCTACCAAGCAGGTCACCCAAGCCGGTCACTCGCTTGTAAGCCACCGGGCCAGCCTGCAAGCCCGGTGGTTTACACGATCAACAAAAATTGGGCTAGGCTCTCCCAGCCCGATTTTTGTTGATTGTGGGAATAGCCTCATTGTGTTCTACCTGGGTATGTGAGCTGTATGTGCTCCCAGTTTTCAGTTGTGCGGAAGCTAGAGAGGAAGAAAACCTGGGTAGAAGTAATTGTGTGGAAGCAAGGTAGGAGGAAAACCTGGGTAGCTTTTCTTCAATCTTGCTTCCACACAATCACTTCTACCCAGGTTTCCCTCTTACCTTGCTTCCACACAACAGAAATTTAGGAGCACACACCTGGGTAGAAAACAAATTTTGATTGTGTGAATGACCTCATTGGAGCTCTTCTCATGGCCGGTGAGAAGACTTCCAGGATGGTCTGCAGGGAAGGCAGATTTAGCTTACCTTCCCTGCAGATGATCTCTGTTTCTTCCCTGGGCTCACCCACCCTGACGACTGGCAGCTCACCTAGCAGCTACAGGCGTCAGGGTGCCGGGACATGCCACCATGCGTCACCACACCTCCTAGAGCTCCAATAATGCACCGTGCAAGTCTGTGGTGAATTATTGGGACCCCGCCCCCCTCGAGTGTGCCAACCGCGACTACAGGCAGCTGCGGCTGACTCATGATCAAAGAAATGAAGTTAAGGGAGAGCTCGTTCCCTTAACCTCATTTTAGAGGGAGGCTACTTAGGTGGGTTTTCCGCCATGTAGCCACTGGGATCAGGTCCAATGCCAGCCGTTTACATGCATGTGCAAAACCAGTTTGGGTTCCCTTAGCCCAGTTTTGCATGTGCATTTGAATAGCCTCATTGTCTAGTTTGGCCCTCATCTCTTCTCTATACTAAACAATGAAATGTCTTTGCTTTCAAAGGTTTTCTGGAAGCAAGCTGAAGAATGAAGTGAGTAAAACATGCTCAATTATTGCATCTCTTCTGTATGGATGTGTCTGTAATCAGGCACACCAATCTGTGGCAGCAGGGCCACTCTCTTGAAGCAGCCCAATTGTGCCTGTGCAGCCCAACCCTATACAATCCCAACACTATGCAATCCTGACCCCTTCTTAGGAGATTGGAAAACCAAGTCTTGTTCCAGCAGAGTTTGCTCCTTTGAAATCAAACTAGAGACAGATGCTCGCTAGAGTTTTTAATGGCTGCGATGATGCTTCCTGCTGTGCCTGATTGTTTAATTGGGTTTTTAAATATATCACAAGCCTTGTTGAAGAGATGGGTTATACATGTGAGAAAAAACCATAAATATTAATGTAGACCCAGAATGTGTACCAAGAAATGGTAAGGTTGTGTTGTGGGCTGCCCAGAGAACAATTTGTTCTGGGGTGCCTAACAAATAAAGATGTATTCTAAATATTAATATTAATATTAATATTAATATTAATATTAATATTAATAATAGGCCCAGTGGAGCTTCAGCACAACTGGCACCATAGGATGTGTCTTCAGGGGCACTGACACAAGATTAGTTAACCCGCTTTGTGCCCGAAACCCAGGTTAAGCAGCAGGCTACCCAGGAGGATTTGCCTCTGCACTGCCGCTGGGAGCTAAGGGAGCCCTTAGCCTGGTTTCTACTACACGTGAGAATAGCCTCTGAGGCTATTCACACGATTGGCTAAAATCGTGCTAGGGGAGCCTAGCCCGATTTTATCCAATTGTGAGAAGCACTGGGCTCACAGGTGACCCCAGTTGCCGCAAAGCAGGTGGCCTGCTTGCGAAGCCCTCCCTGAAGCCCAGGTTAGCGGAGTGAGCACTCCACTAATCTGGGCTCTACAATTGTGTGTTGCTGTGGCGCGGCTCCACGCCGTAGCAACTCACAAGTAGACCCCCGACCAGGAGGCTAAAAAGCAGCCTCCCGGCTTGGGGGTCTCTCCAACATGCTCTGCATGCTCGTGCAGAGCGTGCTGGAACTTCCGCGGGCCGCACAGCCCCCGAACTCCCAAGCCCCCGCTGGCTCCATGACGGAGCCAGCAATTGTGTGGGCAGCCGATCCAGCCGCCTGGGGAGGGCTGCATGATCATCTGCAGGGAGAGCAGGCTTAGCCCCCTCTCCCCTCAAACCCTCGGGAGGCAGGTCTCGCTGATCGTGAGACCCGCCTCTCTAAGTTAGCCATGATTAAGTCCCACTGAAATTAATGGGATTTAAGTTAGGCATGCCTGATTTATTTCAAAGGTGCTTAGTTGTGACTAACTTTGCCTCTGTTGGCAGCAGGCATCCCAGCAGAGAGAATGATTCTGCTGCATGAGAGGAGAATACTTCTATTCACACACAGGAGTGGTCACTGAGCCCAATATGTGCAGCCCTGTCTGTGCCCCCTGAGAAGCTGCTTCCCAGGAACTCCTGCCTCTAGATCTGGTTTTGGGAAAGCATCAGGGGAGCTGCACTTGAAAGTGCTTTCCTCTCATTTGGTGGGATCTTTGGATCCAGGGCTAATGATACCAGTCAAATCATGAATCATTTTTACAGCACTTTAGTTCCTATAGAGCCTCTTCTCACGAGCAGTGAGAAGGGCTCCAGAGCGGGCTGCAGGGTGGACGGTAATCTACCTTCCCTGCAGATTATCCATCTGGCGTTGCTGGGCACGCTCCCCACACACCCAGATGATTCCCTGAGCGCACTGGCAGTGGGGAGGGTTGGGGGTGGGTAGGATGTGTCATCCCAGTCTCTGGAAATACCATGATGCACCACATGAGTGTACAGTGCATCATGGGGATCCCCCCTCCCCACCCCGGGTTCCCGGCAGTCTAGCAGCCACAGCTGCAAGGCGATCTTAAAAATGAGGTTAAGGGAACGCACACTCCCTTAACCTTGTTTTCAAGGGTGGCCTCTTAGGCAGGTTTGCTGCCATGGTGCCTCCAGGATCAGCCCAATCCCAGTGGTTCACACATGCATGTGAAACCAGGCTGGGCTCCCTTAGCCCGGTTTCGCACATGCACGTGAATAGCCTCATAAAGTAACTCATAGTCATTATAGCATCCAACCTAGCCAAGAATTATTAAAGGTCGTTCATTATTATGCCCATTTTAGAAATGGAAAACAGTCAGATAAATACATAGAGTCTATGATATTGATGCACTGTTTTTCCTCTATGGAACTGTCTCTCTCTTTGGACATTACCTGAGCTTTGTGAGAGCAGCTGCAGAATGGCTTCCAAGGTTATGTCAGAATCCCAGGACAATGCGGGACACATCCACAATAAAACTCTTTCCCATGCCAACACTGCCGCAGTTATGGAAGGTGTGAAACCTTTAGATTGTCTAGCAAACCATCCCCAGGAAACCTAAGCATATAATGAAGCTCTTCTCACGATCAGTGAGAAGAGCTTTAGGGCTGACTGCAGGGAAGGAGGGTTTACCTTCCCTTCCTTGCAGACGATCACGGCAAGGTCTCTGGGTGGGCGGATTGCCAGCTCAGATGAGTGGCGGCTCTCCTGTGGACCACAAATGCCTCACTATGGCTCACTTACCCGCTCTGCGGGGGTCGGGATCAGGGAAGCACACTGTCCGCAGTGCATTACCGGGAGTCCCCTCCCTCCTGTGTGTGTCTGCTGCAGCTGCAAGCAGCTGTGGCAGACACATGATCAAGAAAACGGCATTAGGAGAGCGCTCACTCACCTAACCTCATTTAACAGGGGAGGCTACATCGGCTGTTTTGCCACCTTGTAGCCACCGGGCTTGGGTGCAAGTCCGGTGGTTCAAACACGCAGCAGAAACCAGGCTGGGCTCTTTTGGCCTGGTTTCTGCTACCAGGGGCGTATCTAGGGTAGGGCAGGCAGGGCACGTGTCCCGGGCACCACTTGAAGGGGGGGCACCATTTTTTAAAATTAAAAATTTTTTAAAAATGGCCACCGAAAACAAAATGGCCACTGTGCATGCTCATGCCAGGCCTCACAGAGGCCATTTGAGCTTGCATGACAGCCATTTTGTTTTCAGTGGCCATTTTTAAATATGCCACCGCACATGCTCAAATGGTCCCTGCAAAGCCCTAGAGGCCAGCGAGGGGAGGGGGAACCTTTGCAGACCCACCCCACAGCCTTTAGGAAGCCCCCGAAGGGGTTATAGGTATTTTTAAAATTTTAATATAATATGAGTCATTGTACACATATCCAGTTTGGCACTATGTACAGAGAATCAGGGCTTTGAAAAATGAGCTGCAGCATATGAGCTAGGATTGTATTCATTTGCTCTTACTTTGCTTCTTGTGACAAGTGAGTTAAATGTGATGTCTTAATAATATGGCTATTAATGGCGAGTTTGTCTTTGAATCAGTGTGAAATCCTTAGTATTAAGGCCCACTGGGAGTTTCTTGCTCTCTTTCTCTCATTTTAACTGTCTTTCTGAAAGACTAGAATATATTCCAAGCAGTGACACAGTTTATTCTGCATATCCTTTAATTATTTTCAGAGTATCTGGGAAAAGTCAAATTCTCCATTTATTTTTAAAACTTATTTAATAGTGATGCTACAATGCATAGTAGAGAATTCGACAGGCACTTCTGTTTAGTTTTCCAAGTATACCTCCACATAGTATTTGGGTAGTTCATTAGCCCCAGCATACTGAAATTTGTAGTTTTCCAGCACTTTTTGGTCTGGCTACATCCACAGCTAAATAGTTTTTGAAATATTAAAAGGTTAACGAGCTTGACTTGTATTTTTCAGCTGATATTATGGTAAAGTTATCTGAAAGATGGGTGTCGGATGTTTGGACATGGGGCACAATTCCAGTGCTTGCCCTAGGCACTATTTTCCCTAGATGCACCTCTGTCTGCTACACTTGTGAACAGCCTCAGTGGGTCCAGTGGGTTTTGTTGCTTCATTGTGGACTGGTTTCCTGTTTAGATGGTGTCAGTCTAACTAAACAGGAGCCCATCATGTGGGAAAAGTAGTGGCACTTTGATCCAGCCCTACCCAGCTGGTGCACCATCCAGCGTGATCACATGAGCCCTGAACACCCAAACAGGCCTGTGATTGTGCAGTTTAACCACATGACTGGGCTAATTTCGGCATTCCAGCCCCATGTGATCATTCAGGGGCAGGAGGGTAGGTCGGGTGGATGGGGCTGGAGTGGCACATCCCCCACTTTTCATGCAATGGCAACCAATTTTTGGATTGGTCCCATTGTACTTATTCCATGCCAGAATATTTTCAAGCATGTTTTTCCCAAGGAGAAGGGCTGGAAACGTGCCTTATCCCAAATGCTCAGTTCTGTGCCCAGTGCCAACTTTTGTGCTAGTACAGGATATGCATAGTCCCATCCACACCTGTATTTACCTAGACAGCAGTGAACAGATTTGCTGCTGGGGTGTGTGTGCTTTGGAAGGAGACCCTATCAACAAGTTGTTTTTTAAATCTCAAATAGTTAGTGTGCCATGGTTAATTAGGCCAATAATATTGCAATGCAGCCCTTATTTCCACATTAAGTTGCCTTGCAACAGATGTTTTTGAGGAAAAGACATGGGAATGGGTTAAAACATGATTGGGGGCTGAAACATAAGATTCCAAATGCACTTTTGTTAATTAGGTGAATATTATGCTAGCGTTCAATGCAAACATGGACAGTGCACCTCCCTCATTTTATTCCCCATTTCCCAAAAGCTTTTCTCTATATTTAATGGATACATGCATAATAGTGTTTTCCAGATTGCTCTTGTTATCATTTTTCTAAAAAAACCAGTCTCCAAGTACTGATAGGCAATTGTTGAACTGCAACCATATTGACTCACAACAGTCTTTTAACTACCTAATGTTCATATCAATACAGAATGTGAATGTCCATCACGGCTTTCATTTAGCTCTTTATCTGTGTTTGAGTAGCCCGATAGGCAAGGTGCAACCTGAATATATATTATGTTATCCCTTGCTTCCTTTTCATCTATTTTTTTAAATAAGAGAATAATTAAACAATGGTTGCAAATCTGAAATGTTAATTGAAATCCTCCCTGAGCCATGAAGATGACCAGTGTCAGTAAGGAAAATATAGACCAGATGCACATTAATTTGACCTAGTGTAGTAAGTTGCCTGTATTTACATTTATATTTTTTTTAAAAATGTGATAATTAGAATAAATTTAAAGGATGTGATTCTCAAATTAGACTAGTTGCAATTTTCCGGTGTTTGTCAATTCCCAAGTATTATTTATTTGAATAGGTACAAATGTGTAACATGGACCCCTCCCCTGAAAAGTCTAGTCAGTTTTGAAAGTGACTTGATTGATTGATTGATTGATTGGCTGACTGAGTGATTGATTTAATTCTCTTTGTTTAAATTCCTTACTTTTCTGGCTGCCTGATTTTTGTTTGTAGGTACACATGACAATATGTCATATGTATATTAGTTATACATAAGTGAGAATGTCATTTAAGCCCTGTTCTCTGTCCCTGGGATCTAGTGACTATTCTTCTATGCACCCTGGAGTAGGAATGAGCAGAACCAGTTTGATTGCTAACTGGGCACTGCAGTTGCAAACCGGGCCAGTTTGAGCAATTCGATTGTGAATCACTTTGAACCAGTTCGAGCCAGTTTGTTGAACCGACCAGCCTAGACATTTGGTTTGACCAAACTGGCTTGCGAACGCACAGTTCGATCTGAATTTGGACCAAACAGCAGCAAATGGTCCGTGCACACCCCTACTCTGGAGACTACAGCATTTAATCACATATGTGCCAGGACCTGTAAATCATATCAGCAGTGCTGGCTCCCTATATTCCTGGGGTATCAATGTCCCTGATTATTATGGTGCTTGTGTCTCCCTCCTATTGCCACATTTTGTGCATCACTCCTGTCTGTACATCACTCCTCCTGTTTATATATGCAAAATGCCAGCAGAAACTAACAAAATCCAGGACTTGTAGTTCTCCTGATAAAATATTTCACATAAGAAAGGACACCTCTCTCTGGCTCACGAGCAACAAATCCCAGCTCTCTCTCTCTCTCTCTCTCTCTCTCTCTCTCTCTCTCTCTCTCTCTCTCTCCTTTTAAAAAGAGCCATATGTTTCCTATTCAGAATGCTTCATTTGTTTCAACACTGCCTCAGATTGGCTCCAGCAAATTTCACAAGGGGCCAGTTTGGATGATAGTTCACGTCTCCCATTGGCACACCCACATGTCTAGGTTTGCATCGCACTGTCATCTAATCATGCCAGGGTGAGGTGGTTCATCTGAGCTATTCCTGTACATGTGGTTCAAATGCTGCTTTTTAGAGTATTAATTGAACTGCACATAGAAAGACAGTTCAGACAAACCACCACCCTGCACAGTTGGGCATCAGTGCAGGGAATATTGTCTGAACCAGCCCAAGCTCATACACGATTCAGACCCCGCCCACACACCCACCCCGTATAGGGACAGGGAAACACGTTTGCATAGACATTCAACATTATGATCTACAAGTTAAGGCTCAATTTCTTCTTTATAGTTATGGGCTTGCTGGGACCTCAAGGTCCCACTAGATTCCTGGGCATGTGTAAAGTATCCCCTTTCTCCCCTACCCACTGAGCCCTTAGCTATTCATATTCTGTGTATTTGGATTCTTACACTGGGAAGTCTGCTCTTTGATATGGAAATGGGCATCCTGCACTTATTAGCTGACATCTAGAGTAGCACTGCACTGGTGCAGTAATGCTGATGTCCAGTCTTACCATCACATGAAGTGGGGGAGGAAAAGGGGTGATATTCAATTATCTCCCCTTCCTTCTGAAATATGAAATATGTCCCTGAAGGACATATAGCTCTCAGGGACATATTTCCACGATGCACAGTGGGCTTCAGAAGAAAGGGGAGATTGTATTTTAAAAAAACCAAGCCAAAAACACCCTTTTGCCCCACACACCACAGGTCACTGGAGGAATCTGAAGATCAGCACTGTGTCTGGAGATCAGCAATGTGACCTCAGTGCAGTGCTACTCTGGATGCCTGCCATTATGCTACTACAATTCGCAGGCCATATAGGAATGCATTTGGTAGCTCTACTGAGATCCCAGAAACCAAAGGGAGCCTCTGACAGGGTCACAACCAGGGTTGGGGAATGTGCACCTTTGCTCCATGGCTCTTCGTCCCTTTCCCTCTATTGTACTCAGCTCCACTTCATAAGCAAAAATTACAGTGCGAATAGATTATGCAAGTCTGGAAATCATATACGACGATTATAATTTATTCTGAGTGAAGGGTGTGAGAAATTAATTGAATGCTATAAATGAATAGCAATTATTGATTTATAGCAAGAAATATCCTTGCTATAGAAATTAATTTAATCCTTCCCTAAAGGCTTGAAAGCTTTAAAAACAGATACAAAACCAAATTAGAATATAAGTGTGTAACTTAAATTGAATTAAAGTATACTATACACATTTTTAAAGCCTAGGGTTTTGTTTTGTTTTGTTTTGTTTTGTTTTTTTGTTTTTTTGTTTTTTTAAAGAAGGCAGCAAAAGGAAAATACCATTTATGGAAGTGTTTCAGAAAGGGTGTCTTGTTTCTTATCTTTTCTGCCCCTTCCTTACCCTTTTGTCCTTTTAACCTGGTGCTGGTAATCGAAATTATTACCAGCACTAAGGTAATAGAAGGTAGTGGTGGGTGGGGGTGAGGCATGAAACTGTGTGGACGCTCCATAAATTGCCCGTGCAGATCTGATGATGCCAGAGGCTTCCTGGACAAATTAAATGTGTGCATCATATATGTGTCACTAGAGCACTGCCATATTCTTCTGATGCAGCCTTTTTTGCAGGGGTCACATTGAAGGTCTCATAATATTGAACAATCATCAGGAGATTGATGTGGATTTGTGTGAACATCTTCAATATTTTGATAACATTGTGGACCAAAATATTGGTTCTTGGCATGCATTTGTGAAGTTATTTCCCACGTTACAGGGTGGATTCACTCGGAAATATTCTCTTAGCTCAAAAACTGGGACTCTGCTGCCAGAATTCCCCAGTGCTCAACACCTTGTGCTGGAAGGGTGCATCTCTAAGGACAAGGTAAAATAAGTAGTTATATGTTAAATGCTTTAAATTAAATTACTTCTAAATTAGCACTGTTTATTCTCTCGGTGCCCTCAGAGGCTTCATGATAGTAACATGAAACAACTAGGAATGTCTACAATCAAACAGACTTGACTGATTTATAGAGGGAGCAAACTTCTACTATCGCCTATTAACTGGCTCTCCACTGGAAAAGTGGTTGAATTATTTACATATTAACTTGCCTAATATTTTACAAACAGATGATATTTAACTTGAGAAGGGCAAAACAAAGAAGCAGTTAGGAGTTCTATTCATTCCAAATACCAACAGATTAATTTAGCACTGATAAGACTGGGAGAAATTTTTCAAGGGGAAATGGTTTAGTGGATTTTTCCTTCCACCGTGTTTTGTCAAAGAATGGAAGACAGTGGTTGTGTCTTTCCTAATTACTTTACAGTTATTCACTTGTAACTGTGGGTTGATAGCACTGTTGTTTTAATTAGCAGATGGGGTTTTTGGGGGGGGCTGTGAATAATTTGGGGGGGTGGATATATTTTAATGAGTTTTCATTCTTAATTGTATAATAGTCAACACAGGAGTCATCAGAAAATGGCTCACCATTTTTATACCTCTGTGGTATGAACCCCCCCCCTCTAATATTTTTATGTTAAAATGAGAGTTACATTAATTTTTTCAAAACTTTGGCTATTTTGAGTAAGCTATTATATGTCAAACCTGGGAATGATATAAAGAAATTTCATTTTTGCTCCTCAGTTTTGATAAATTTTTCATTCTACCTAAAGTTGTGTGAAATTAAAGGAACTGAGTATACAAATTAAATTCTGATTTTTACTACATTCTATTTTTTGTTTTAGTTAAAGTTCATGGAACAAACAAAAAACCATGAGGAAGTGGCAAATTTTAGTTCAATTCTTGATTGCTTTTTGACCATTTGATCAATTGGATGCCTCTTAACCCTCTCCATTTTATCTAAAAGTCTGCAATGTTGTTGTGATTTCACAAGAGTCAATGAGAAGTCTGATGAGTTCCACAAATGGTTAACATTGTCCTAAGGGTGGACCCTATTCTTAAGCATGCAAATATATTTGTTAAAATAGAGCCAACATCTCAATTTCCTGCAAATTAGCTTTTTCAAGAATGTTGAAGTTTGTTGACCAAACACAAGAATGTTGAAGAATGTTGACCAAACTTCAAAGATTCTATTCAATTCTTTAAATAAATGCTGTTGAGATCTGGACAAGAGATAATGGTGTAGCTCATATCAGTAATGACAGCAAAATGTGTTTAAAATTTAATGTTGGACTTAAAATGTAAAAAACCAAAAAGGCTTACATATTGCATAGTGTCCTGCTGATCCTGGCATCTGGTCCTGGCATCTTCAAACCCAGTCCACACTGCTACAGAGCATGGAGTGGCTTCATGGCAACTATGTCAGCACGATGGTGACACTTCCCCCATTAGGAATGACAGAAGTGATAACACAGTTCCTAGTCAACACAGAGCTTCTCCATGCTTCGGAGCAGTAGCATGTAAGCCTGGATTTTGACATCCCGACATACTGTGCAGTGCCCTGCCGCTCCATACATCAGCACTTTAGTGCAACTCTTTTTCACCATGGAGCTTCTCCACACGCAATGGCACAGTGTGGACAGGGTTTGGAGATGCACAGCCCTTGTGCCCCATTCTTGGATCAGTGGGGTGCGGCACAGTATGTAAGCCACTAATTCTGGAGATGAAATACAAGTCAGAAAAAATACGGTTTTCAACATGATGATCGGTCTCAGAATGATACTTGCATGTCTATCTGTCTATCTGTCTATCTGTCTATCTATCTATCTATCTATCTATCTATCTATCTATCTATCTATCTATCTATCTATCATATTTATATGCTGCCTGATTTATATAACTCTAGGCAGTATACATAACCCAAATTAAAACATAAAAATAAAACAAAAACAATTAAAACACACATAACAAAACCAATTTAAAACAATTCACATAATAAAATAGAACAATTTCACAGAGTAAAACAAACAGTTTAGAATTAGCTTTAATTAAAAGCCTGAGAAAACAGGTATGAACAATCAGAAATGGAGAAGCTCTTATTTTGACAGGGAGTGCATTCCAAAGCCCTGGGGCAGCTACAGAGAGGTTCCAGCCCTGAGGTGCCACCAGGCGGGCCAGTGGCAACCATAACCAGACCTCCCTACATGATCTTAGTAGGTGGCAGGGTTCAAGACCAGGGATTCTCAGCGTTGGGTCCGCAGATGTTATTGGACTTCAACTCCCATAATTCCCAACCAAAGGCCACTGGGGCAGGGGATTATGGGAGCTGAAGTCCAATAATATCTGGAGACCCAACGTTAAGAACCCCTGTTCTAGACAAAGGAGGTGATCTCTTAAGTACCCTGGACCTAAGCCATTCAGGGCTTTATAGGTAATGAGCAGCACTTTGTATTTCACTTGGAAACATATCAGAATTGTTAGTGCAATTCTTTCAGAATCGGTGTTATATGGTTGTTTCAGGTTGTCCCAGAGACCAAGGCTGCCACATTCTGTACCAGTTGTAGTTTCTGGACTATATACAAAGCCCCCTGTAGAGTGCATTACAGTAGTCAAGCCCAGAGGTTACCAGCATATGTACTACTGTTTTAAGGTCATTTTCCTCCATAAATGGGAGTAGCTTACGTATTAGCCAAAGCTGATAAAAAGCACTCCTGGCCACTGCCTCAGCCTGAAATACCAGCTAGGGTTTTGGATCCAGGATCACTCCCAAGCTACATACTTGATCTTTCAGGGGAAGTGTAACCCCATCCAGAATAGGCAGATCTAAACCATTTCTTGGGTCTTTACCCTCCATAATCACTACCTCTGTCATATTTGGATTTAACTTCATTTTGTTATTCCTTATCCAGCCCATTATTGCCTCTAGAAAGGCATTTAGGGAAGTTATGCCATTTCCTTATGAAGATGATAGGGAGAAATAGATTTGGGTGTCATCAACATATTGATAACACCCTGCAATCTCCTGATGATCTCCAGCAGTTTCATGTAGATATTAAAGAGCATTGGAGACAGTATGGAGCCTTGTGGAACTCCATATAGTAACTCTCACTTTGCAGGGCAACAGTGTCCAAGGGACACCATCTGAAATCTACCCAAGAGGTAGTAATGGAACCACTGTAAAACAGTGCCATCCAATCCCACCTCCCTCAGGTGACCCAGGAGGATACTATGCTCAATTGTATTGAAAGCTGTTGAGAGATCCAAAAGGATCAGCAGAGTCACACTCCCTCTGTCAAGTCCTAATTGGAGATCATCCATCAGGTCAACCAAGGCAGTCTCAACCCCAGAGCCCACTTGAAAGCCAGTTTGAAATGGGTCCAGATAATCAGTTTCCTCTGGGACTTCTAGAGCTGAAAGGCCACCATCCTCTCAGTCACCTTGCCTAACCATAGGAGATTAGAGATGGGCCTATAGTTACCTGACTTTGAGGGGTCAAATGTAGGTTTTTTCCAAGTTTGGTCTAATGATAGCCTCCTTAAGACAAGGAGGCATCCTACCCTCCCCCAAAGAAGCATTTATTATGTTTACCAGACCCTCTACAATAATCTGATTGTTAGATAAAATAAGCCAAGTTGGGCAAGGGTCGAGAGAGCAGGTGATAGGACTCACAGTCTGAAACAGCTTGTCCACATCCTCAGGAGTCACAAAATGAAAGTGACTCAGTCTGACCACATAAGAGGAGTTGCTGGGCTCGTACTAGCCCTCTCACAATCCTAGACAACTCCATTGGACATTGACTTTCAAATGCAATTTGGGCAGAAAAGAATTACTTCTTTGCCACACATATTGCCAGAGCATAGGTCTTCAGATGTGCTCTATGTTGTAACCTGTCAAATTCAAGTTGAGTCTTTCTCCATTTGCGCTCTAGTCATATATCTTGCCACTTCAGCTCCTGTGATTCTTCTGAATACTATGGGGCTAATTTTGAACCAGGTCTGAGAAGACACTTAGTGTCTACTGCTCTAGTGAGTTCATTATTCCAAATTTGAACCAGAGCATCGAAAAAGCCAACTCGACACCCTTCTAAGTCTTCTTGGAATTCTATTGGATCCAATAACCTTCTTGGGCAGACCAACCTAATGGGTCCTTTATCCTTGCAGAGATGGGTTGTGGTTGCAAGTCCTACCTTAACCTAATGGTGGTCTGTCCATGACAATGGGGAAATAACAGGAGTCTTCACCCATAGAACACTATCCTGATCAGAGTAAAATACCACATCAAGCATGTGACCAGCAACATGTGTCAGCCCTGAGACTTATTGGGATAGGCCCCTAGTCATCATGGCCACTATGAACTCTTGAGCCGCCCTGGACAAATTGGTCCTGAAGTGATCATTGAGGTCCCCCACAACCACAAGCATGGGGAACTCCAACGCCAACCCTGCAACCAAGTCCACTAGCTAGTTAGGGACTCCGCTGAACAACGGGATGATCTGTACACCAACAATCTATCCTTGGTCCCTAGGCACTAGGTACAGACACTCAATATGGGCCAATTCCCTGACAGGGATCCTTGTAAGGGAGCCATTGTTCTTATACACCACAGCCACACCACGTTCTCAACCACATGCTTGCACCTGCTCCACCATAGAGCAGGCCCCAGCTTCTTGTTCCAGCTTCTGCTGGGAGAATCTGGGACCAGACTGGACCACTAGCCTCCCCCAACCAGGTCTCCAAAATGCATAGCAGGTCAGCTCCTTCATATGGACATCATATTTAGATTGTGAGCCCTTTGGGGACAGGGATCCATCTTATTTATTTATTATTTCTCTGTGTAAACAGCTCTGAGCCATTTTTGGAAGGGTGGTATAGAAATAAAATAAAATATATAAATAAATAATAAGTTCCTGTTCTCTGCTGGATCGATTGCAGCTGATTCTGAATGAACAGTTCATTTCAGTTTTTAATCTGTTATACTTTTAATTGTATTCAGTTTTATACTAGTATGTAAAAGGACAGAGCTTTAAAAAGTTACCTTCTGCCCATTTATAGATCTGTTGGCATCACAACAAATCTATGATGTGGACCTCTAATATTTCCACTTGTTGATGAAGAACAAGAAGTTGAGAGACAGTGCAACATTTTAAACAGGGCATAGGTGTCTGTAGGAATTTTTCCAGGCAGGCAATATATATCCATATAAATATTTAAATAAAAGCATCAGGTGCTCCACATTAATCCGGCCATGAACCCAGGGAGGGAGCTGCCCCTAACCCCCACCCCTGCCATAGATTCCTGTGAAGAAGGGTTTGAATCCTCCAGAGTCAGATCTATCTATCTATCTATCTATCTATCTATCTATCTATCTATCTATCTATCCAGGAAGGAAAAGGTTTTATTTAATTGTTTACATTTTCTTTATTGTAAAATAGGTGGATACCCTTATCATGATGTATAAAACCCATTGTCAGTGTGTCCTTGACAATGCCATTAATGGCAACTTTGAAGAGGTAAGGCTTCTCGAAACAGACCCCTCTCCATTCCCTGAACAAGAGCATGGCCATCGTATTGTTCATATCAGTGCTCTGCTTGCTCTCTCCTAGATCCAACATTTCCTCTTGCATTTCTGGCAAGGAATGCCTGATCACCTTCTTCCCCTGCTTGAAAATCCTGTTATCATCGACATCTTCTGCGTTTGCGACTCAATTCTGTACAAGGTGTGTTCTAAAGGGCATGGTCTATTCACAGCAGGGCTGTCCTTAGGGCAAGCAGAGCAACCGCCCCAAGCCTTGCAGTTTTAACCCCCATTAGAATTAACTGGAAGCGGGGCCTGCACTGGCTGATTTGCTCCGGGCCCCACACCCCACCAGGGCTCTCTAAGGATAGTCCTGCTTCACAGCCTCGTTCTCAGTGAAATAGTAAATCTATGTCTGATTACCGGCTGGCATGATGCGCAATGCAGATTACATTGTTTCTAATGTAAGTAGTGCTACACAACTGGGGATATGCAATTTTAATTAATTGTGCAACTGCCCACTTCTGCAGTGTGCACAGCAGCACCAGCTGATGGCTAGGAATGTGCAGAACTGGTCAGGCAGTCCTCAGTCTGACAGTTCGGTCTGGGGGTTTGTGGGTTCATGATTGAACTGAACCCCGCCCCCCGGTTCCATCCAGACTGGAACTGAACTGCCGGTCCAGTCCGGCAGGTCCGTGAACTTAAAAAAATTTTTTTAATGAAAAGTAACTACCTGTAGCCGCTCTGGGGGGCTTGCTGTAGCCAAGGGGGGCGGTCTGTGAGGGGTTCCCTCTCCCCCCACCGGCCTTCCTCATCACCGCCACGGCCGGGTAAAAAAGGGTCTTTGGGGCCCTTTGGGGCCTCCATAAAGGTGGACTCCCCCCATCAACTCCCCCTCGTGGACCCCCCCCCCCCGGCTACAGCAAGCTCCCCAAAGAGGCTACAGGTACCTGACTGAATGCCCTTCCATACAAAACAAATTCCCTGCATATAGAAAGTGGGCATGTCAAGGAGAAGGCCTTTCACCCTGACATCTAGTTTTCTGCCAGGAACCTCTGTGTGTGTGTGTGTGTGTGTGTGTGTGTGTGTGTGTGTGTGTGTGTGTGTAGAGAGAAGCATTCAATAATGTCTCCCCTTACCTGAAGTGATGTGCTCTCACCTGTAGCGGTACTTCCCAGGCCTTGATTTTACCACACCTTTTACCATCTTTACCACCTTGATTTTATAACTGTTGTACGATAGCATAAAGACATTTTAAAGAGTTGGAAGAAGAAACCAAAATTTTGGCTGGTTTGGATTGGCATCTATTCCTTGGACTCTGTACATAGATTAATGTGTGGGTACTTAGAGGGTGGCCTTTTTGGTAAGATGTTTTTGGTTCCTGCCAGCTCTTTGATTTGTTAGCTTCAGAAGTTGTAAGGGGTCTTTGAACTAGTCCCTTGGATTCACCTGAAGCAACCTGTAGAACAGAAATCAGCTTCAGGTGATTCACTGCTGAATCCCTTGAATCGGTTTAGCACAAATATAGTTCTCTTCTTTTCAGACAGTGCCATCTGGGTTAGTCCCTTATTTAATGTGACCATTTCTTGGCACAATCCTTCTTCTCTGCCCTAAGGAAGAGATCCCCACAGAACTTCAGCTGAGCCCTCCTGCCTTCCAACGCTGCCTCCCAGCCAAGTGCATTGCCACTAGAATGGGCAGGTTGCATGGGCCAATTTCCATGTCCCACTCATCCTCTTGAAGGCTTCCGTCTCCTTCCAGCAATGGGCCTACTGAAGATTACCCAACTGGGAGCTGAAATAGAGGAAGACGGAGGACCTAACTGAACATCTGTGTGGATCCTCTTTGTGTGGACAAAGCCATGTTCAGGCTTAAGATCATGGCCCACATCCTGTGCAGCAATAGGTGGGTGGAAGAAAGGCTGGATTGTCTCAGAGAGCCTTCAGCGTCCCTGCGGTGGCACTCTTGTGCTATTCTTGCTTAGCTGAGTGGGCACAAAGGGGGATGGGAGGGAGCAGTGTTATCTTCCTTCCCCCTTGCTGCAAGAGACCTTTCCATTTGTAGGAATATGTTCCTGAGGATTGTGGAACATGGTGGGCCCATGTCACCGTCTGATAAATTCACATTTTCAATGAGTTTGGGGGGAAAGTTCCAATTTGAAATTATGAGGCAGTTCTACTGGATTTGGAAAGAGAATAATACCCCAAGTGTAATCTATCTGAATGCATCAACTGGAAAGAGATGTCTGTTGTCCTGCTGTTTTATTCCAGGTTCTTACAGATGTACTCATCCCTGCAACTATGCAAGAAATGCCAGAAAGGTAGGTCCTTATCTGCATATGATGTTCTATTGGAAATATAGAGCTAAACAATGTGGCAACTAATGTCTAAGATAAATCTTTGACCCATATTTATATTGGGGTTTTTTGTTTTTTGTTTTTAATGCTGATTCTTTGACAGTTTAAGAGTGTATAACTAGAGGATCTTAATGGGCAGCAGTATTATCTCATGCAGTACCCATATGGGTGTTCCCTTACA
This sequence comes from Hemicordylus capensis, assembly GCF_027244095.1. NCBI lineage: Eukaryota > Metazoa > Chordata > Lepidosauria > Squamata > Cordylidae > Hemicordylus > Hemicordylus capensis. Next base: position 337,771,144 of record NC_069657.1, read on the forward strand.
TTTATGTCCATTTTTGCCTTGCAAGGGCAATCAAGACCTGTGTGTCCAAGAGGGTGGTATGTGCATAGTTTCTGTTGCTGGCTCTTCACATTCAGCACCCAAGGCTGTGTACAGAATTCCCTGCGTCGAACTGGGTCTGTGCATGCAGTGCCAAACAGATGGTTACCAGGGCTAGATTTAACCATGGCGATTGCCAGCTTTTGTGGGGGAGCGACTGACTCCAGCCCTGCCTCTCCAAACAGATGATTGGTACCATTTTAGCTCACTATGCCAAATATCTGTACAGTGGTGAGTACAGTTTGAGTTGGAAATATACTGCATTATCTGAGGGCAAGGATCTTTAGATTAGGAACGTTGTCTATGTACATTAGTAATTAGGGCTAGTTTTGCTTTGGTATCTCAGTGGATATATTTCCTTGGATTTGAATCTTTTTTTTTTGTTTTGCTTTCATTCTTTATTGTTCTTTCCCCTACAGTGTAATGGGTTATGACTAATTGCTCAATAAATTGCAATTGGAAACATTTGCAAGAGCTGCTTTAGCTACAGCCAGATCTGTTGCATATTGGTACTGTACTGTGCTATAACTGGCAGTGGCAGCTGATGTAGTAGCACCAGCTCAGCTTGCCATGCCAGTGGCTCTCTTCACCAGATGTGGGATACATTGTTCCTGTCTTATAAACTTATTTGCTGATGCAGTGACTCCTGCATTCAAATGGGATTACTTTTCTGTCCAACTCAAACAGTGGAGCCTGGCTTGTATTGACTTATGAAGTCTATGAATTGAACTGACCAGCATCTATCTATCTATAATATTAATTCCTGTAGATGGACCAGGGGGATGTATGGGGATGTGGCAAGCCCCACCCCCGCTGCAGCCGTGACCAATGGCAGGCCCAGAGGGGGAGACACCCGCAAGGGTGGGAGGGAGGGGCACATGCCAGGAGGCAGTTGGCGAGACTCCACAGGGGTTGTGCTTGAGGGAGGTCACGGCTGAGGGAGGAGAATGGTTGAGCAGCTGAGGGAGGGAGGTGATGGTTGAATGGCTGGGGGACGACAAGCAGGGAGGACAAGCTGAGGAGGAGGATGGAGGGCCGGGACAGAGGAGGGACGGAGGAGGGACGGAGGAGGACGGGCGGCGGGCAAAGCCCCGCTACCCTTTGGAGGGCCAGGACGGGTGGTGGGTGAAGCCCTGCCACCCGTTGGAGAATGGGGGAGAAGTGGGGGGAGGGCAGGAGAGACTGGGGTAGAAGGTGCAGGGAGTGTAATTGTGTAGAAGGTATGGGGAGTGGAAACCTTTGTTGAAAATTGGTATATAAAAGTTGTTGTTGTTTTGTCTGGTCACACCTCATGGAGATATCTCATATTCATCCAGAAATACTGATGCTATACAGTGTTTTTCTTTTCCTTATAGTTTGTTGGCCGACATAAGAAATTTTGCTAAAAATTGGGAACACTGGATTGTTTCGTCACTAGAAAATCTGTCGGAAGACCTTACGACTAAGAAATTGCCAATAGCACGACGATTTGTATCTTCTCTGAAGCGTCAGACATCCTTTTTGCACTTAGCCCAGGTATAAAAAGAGTCTAGATCCTAAAGGTTATCATGGCACAGCCATGATTTGGCTAAATTGTAGATTTAGGACATGTATCCGGAGTGGAGGTAAAATCTTGTTCCCATAAGTAGATCCTATTAATACTAGTGCCAAGGGCAAACTAAATTGATAGGACTAATGTGAGCTTGAATTTTCTAACCTAAATAGGATATCTATTCAGATTAAAATAATGATAGGGGAAAGGGGGCAGGGTGCTTTAACCTTTAGCCCCTGTAGTCCCAATCTGGATTGGGTTCCACCATGGCTCCCATTGACACCAATGGGAGGTTTTCTCCTGGGGCAAATAGCTATGATTTGGAACCAGATTGGAACCACAGTGGTGGGAAAGGGTTAAATCCCCTTCTCACAGGCATTCCAATAGGGACCAGCTCTCTGGGTGTGCTATTTACATTTTTAAAAAATGAAGCATGAAGGTCCCAATAGGCATGTCATCTCATTTGGCCTTTAAATCCCCAAAGAACTAGTCTACCACAAGTCACTGTTGATCTGAAGTTCCTGCTCATCTGAAGTGTTTGCACTAGAAGCGCCTTGTAACTGATGCAGGTGAAGTTTGACTCAAATTATACCCCTTTGAAGTGAGGCGGGGAGGTGAATTGCTCCTTTACAACACACAGGGCTACAAACATATGTGGGATGTGGATTAATCCTGCATTTTCACCTTAGCCAACTGACATGTTGTTTGCTTATGGCTCAAGCCTCTCTATCTTTGTGTCCTTTCTATCTCCCCCCATCTGTGTGCTTTCATCTGTTCCCCAGGGCACAAAAGATGTTGTGCAAACCCAGAGGAAAGTCACATGTGGCTGCTGCGACCTTGGGATGAGGTGTAGGACTGGATGATTTTCTAGTTTCTTGTACTATTTTTATTTATTTATTTATTTGTTTATTTATCATAATAATTTTAGTATTTATGTGCAGCAAAGAAAATGCCCATGCCAAATATTGTACCCCCCAAAATGAGAATCTTCAGCTTTGAAAGAAACAATGAGCATTATTCAGTTCTCTCTCCCACTCCACCTGTGCCAACTTCAGCATATTTTTCACGTTGTCTACTCACAGATTGCTCGACCAGCTCTTTTCGATCAACATATAGTGAACGCCATGGTTGCTGATATTGAGAAGGTAGATCTGCACAGCATTGGATCTCAGGCACTGCTCACAGTCACAGGAAGCATGGACTCTGATGGGGAGGGCTACATTGAATGTACGTTTGAAATGCAGCCAACTTAAACTTTATGTAAGAATATAGGCTTATATTTACTTACAGCGGAAGCTCCATGTCAGCAGGGGCTTCCTAGTTCACTTATGTCGGGAACAGCTCTCTGCACACCTTGTCACTGCACTGAAGTGTCCCTGACATTGAACTGTATGTAGAAGCAGAACTTTCATGGAGCTCAATGTGGACTTTGAAAAGTGATAGAACTTTGGATCAGGGCAATTGATTGTAGACAGCTGAAACTATTATTTGAAATTCTGGCAGTTTCAAATTCTTCCAAGGAACAGACTTTCAGATTTTAGTAGAATCATTTCGGCACCATTGCTCAACAGAATTTCTCTCTGGGGATGAATATGGTCACTTGGCTAAGGTTATCCTTGGGTCAGGTTAGACTTATTGATTCTATACATGGTAGTAAACATAGACTGTCACATAAGAAATAATGATAATCACAGTTTTTACCTGTTTTTTCTTTGCTTTCTCAAGTAAGAACTCAAATACCTACTTACATGTTCAATATAACTTCTTGTCCTCTTCTTTTTACTCCATTCTTTCTTCTTTTCTGCTTGCATAGATTTCTCATTGCTATGAAACAGGTAAGAACTGATTAATCCACAGGAGGTGTTCATATTACAGGATGCATGGGACTCCGAGATGTGTTACTCCAGGTCTCCCTAGCTCAAAGTAACCAGCCCAAGATCTCTAGGATACAGCTAGTTTAGAACATTTCTGCTACTTTACTCTAAGTTGCTCAAAGTAATGGTGTGAACAAGGAGTTATTCCGTTTGGTCATGACCTGCCCAAAGGAAAGCATTTTAATTTTGACTAAGTTCAATTGGAGTGTTAAGCAAGAGGACTTTAAAACTGCCTAACTTGGACTGGATCATGCCCTGTGTCTTGAGCCAAGCTAGAGAGTCAAAGGAGGATTAGATGAAGGCTAAAAAGGGTATGCAGCTCTCTTAAGGGCCTGATAGTAGCCCTATTCAGTCATTATCCAAAGTTTGGATGCAATATAGCATCCACAGAAGAGCACCAACAAGCCCCATCCCCAATGCCAGCTCAGTTGTAGCTTTGCCTCTGCTCGGTCCATAAGTACAGCATTTCCCTGAGGAGACAAATGCTGTGCTCATATTCAGAGAGGGATCCTTTCCATAGGTTACAGATGCCCAGGGGGGTGGGTGTTGCTTTCCAGCATGCTCCTGTGGGCACTCTATTTGCAAACAGTGCTCAACGAAAACAAAAAAAAATAGTCCTAATGTGACATGCAAATGCATGTAACCCACCCCCTTTTTGTCTTCAGAGAAGCTGCTTTGAGATGGGAATACTGAGAGCAAAGAAGGGGAATGAGGCCATTTCAAATGGTGCCCAAACTATTTTGCTCTCTATGGCATTTCCAAAACCCAGATACACACATTTAGGAGCCTGCAGGGCAGAGAATGCTGGCGGGAGAGGAAGACCCGGAACAGAGAAATGCTGGAAACACAAAGAGTTAAGCAGATGCAAATCTTGTCCCTTTCCCACTCCAAATCACTCCCTCGCAAAGCAGATTTCCACAACAACTATCAGCAACTATCAGTGCCGCTGGAAAATAAATCCAATATTTGGCTTGATAAGCTTAAGGAAAATCTGTGTAATAGGGGTGGCCAACCTGAGACTCTCTAACTGTTGCCCATCGTTCCCAGTCATATTAGATTGAGGCTGGGGTGATGGGAAGCTACCCCTGCCTTATAAGATGCTGTCTTCTCAGATGCCACCCCACAGCATGGCTCTTAATTCTTTCCTTCCTTCCTTTACATGCTACGAAACTATCAGTGACTGGTGTGTGACTTTCTCTTCTATTCCAAATAGAATGCAACCACATCTTCTCCTTTTTATATGCTATTACAGTGTTCCAAGAACTCAAGGACCTTTTAAAGAAGAACGCCACTGTGGAGTCATTTATTGAATGGCTGGATACTGTGGTTGAGCAATGGGTTATCAAGGTAAATTTTAGCAGTTGCATCCAACCTGAAGAATGAAATTAAACTTGATCTGAAACAATGTACTTGCATCCCCACACACCACACCACTCCCAACCCCACCCAACCCCCTCTCATTCACACACATACAATCAATGGCATTGGAGGTACTTACTCTGGAATGATCCCATGGTACTGGGAAGTGTGCATGAATATTGTAATCGTGTCTTCATGCTGATTGCATAGGTCTTTTCCTCATCTGTAATTAGAACCTTTTCCTCTTAGTGGAGTATCTCCCATGCTATTGGCATCTGCCCTGCTATCAAATCCATGACTGACCCATCCCTGCACATGTATGTGATTAACCCAGATAATTCTCAGTGGCATGGATCTGCATCATCTCTTAAGGGGGCTTCAGGCAGATCATAGCGACTGTTTTGGAAAATCTAATCTCCACAGTTCTGGGTGCAGTCTAATGTGCACACGCAATTCCTGCACAAGATTATGAATGCAGGGATCACATCACTATGTTCTCTGAATAATAATAAATATATACAATAAATTTTCAATCTTCACACCACTCTGGTTTGATTCATACATTATTGGAGTGGGAGCATACATTTTCATTACAAATTGTGCTCCCACTCCACTTGAATCTACTCCAGTAATATATGAATCAAGCCTTAGTAGTGTGAAGACTGAAGATTGGTTGTATTAATTCATTAGTGATAACACCATATTATGCTATTTAGGTTTTTAAGTGTTTTTATTGACTGATGTGCAGTTCTTAGGGACATAGACATGGAGGAGAGCTGGTCTTGTGGTAGCAAGCATGAATTGTCCCCTTTGCTAAGAAGTGTCCACCCTGGTTTGCATTTGAATGGGAGACTGAATGTAAGCACGGTAAGATATGGAGCCATTCTGCAAAGAGCTTCTGCAGACGGTTCCAAGTTCCCTCCCTGGCATCTCCAGGTAGGGCTGAGAGTGAGAGAGACCCTTGCCTGTAGCCTTGGAGAAGTCACTGCCAGTCTGTGTCAACAATACTCAGCTAGATGGACCAATGGTCTGACTCGGTATAAGGCAGCTTCCTATGTTCCAGTAGAGCGACTTGTGGAGCTGCTGCAGCAGAGGTGGAAGAAGCAGTGAGGCTGGAGAGTGGGTGGTAGCAGTCCCAGTGTTCTTTCCCATTATTGCAAATGGGGGAGAGGGCAGTAGCACTGGTAGCCCTACTGTCCATTCTCAACAGCCGCCCTCCTGCTTCCGTCTCCGTCTCCCTGTCTCTGAGAAAGGCACCTCATGCCGGCCACTGTGTTTTATTTTGCGGATGCTGTTATGGCTGTTCCAGGTACCATCCCACTGGCAAAACCACACACTATATAACATAAATAAAACATGCTTTGAATTTGTCTAATGGGGCAGGGATTTGTGTATGGTAAGCAGTATTTTAATGGAATATGCAAATAGTCTTCAAATATAAGTATAAAGGAATTATTTTGGTTTATGGTCTTACACTGAGGTTGAAGAAGCTGTTTAACTGCTCTGCCATAGCAACAGATATAGTGTTGCTATATAGTGAAAGGCCTACTGGAATTGTTCAATAGTTATCAAAGGAAACAGAAAGCCAAAAACCTTTTAAAAACAAAGTCATTAGTTTGGACTTACACATCTCTCTCTCTCTCTCTAGTTTTATCAACTGAAGGGATTGTCTGTCTTTCTACCTAACCTATTTTAATCTACCTAAATCTATTGTATGAAGATATAATATTAAGTTTTATAGGAAGGTAAGACCTTGAAGACTGAAATCTATACATTTATATCTATTATTCCACAAAGGATACTTGAGTCCTCAATCTCAAGTCTAAAATGAAACAGAATATAGTAAAAGGGTATTCTCAGTTTTGTTTAGCTAATCTTTCAATAATCACTCTTAAACAGAGAAAGCGGGGGAGAGTGGAATTGCCCACCATTTAACATCTGTTACAGAACATTGTTCTAGGGCAAACAGGTATAGTTTCCAGTGTTTTCCTCCCACGTCTGGGGAAAAAAATGCTGAACAATTTACTATATGAATCAAGATTAGCTGAGTAAGTGGTAATGATTTACAGAACACGTAATCCTTCCATTGCCCTCTACCTTCTGTTCAATTAAAAGTGCAGGGCCTCTCCATCACACCAACTGGCTTCATTTTGTTTGCTGTTTGAGAAAGTGGCAGCTTATAATGTCATCACAAGCTGCCGAGTCCTGGTAGGGTTGCCAACTAGGGACTTTTATAGAGGACGTGTAACTATTTTGAGGACCAAACTACTTTTTTGCATTAGGAAGAATAGAGACTATTTTGGGGACCAAACGACTCTTTGTGTGTCTGTGCATGTGTTGTGTCTGAAGTGCTGGGGAGCAGCTGGAACATTTTGTTCACTCAGAACGCTTTGATCTCATGAGCAGCGTCTCTTCCTCTGCCTCCTTCCCCTTCCTACTGACCATCCATCCAGTGGGGAAGCCAGAGGGGAGCTCCTGCTTCAGTGGCAGGTTGCAGAGCCATGTGATACAAGAGAACGGATAGGCGAATCCAGGATTGTGGCTTGCTTCCTTCATGAGGTGGCAGTGGTGGTGGTATTGAGAAGTTAGCAGTTAGCTGACTAACTTTACTCAGTTAGCAGCTACCCCTGCTAACTGAGTAAAAAGGCACCTTTTAAAGTGGCGAGTCTCTTCTGTTTCTCACGGGGAGAGCAACTGGCCCTATCCAACCCCAGCACAGCATTCCTTCAGTGGCTGATGCTGGTGTTACCATGCATTTCTTTTTAGATTGGGAGCCCTTTGGGGACAGGGGGGCTTATTATTATTTATTTTTCTACTATGAAAACCACTGTGAAACCTTCTGCTAAAAAGCCAGATATAAATGTTTGTAGTTGCAGAGAAGAGCAAGCAAGTGGGAGACTGTACATGCACTTTGCACCAGCATGCAAAGAGGCTGCCTCGCTTGGCAGCTAGCTGGCTGGCCTGCCTCAAGCCAAGAAGTGAAGTTGCTGGCCTGGCTGGGGAGAGCAGGCTGGGTGGCCCATAGGGGAGGAGGACAGAGGACTCGTGTGTGTGTGTGTGTGTGTGTGTGTGTGTGTGTGTGTGTGTGTGTGTTAAACCTAACCAGGAGATGAATTTACGGTTAAGCAGCAGGGGCCTTGAGAACTCTACACCTAGACAGCAGTCCGAGCAGACATACAGCTCACCTGGTCATCAGTTTCACAGTGGTGAGCTGTATTCTCAAATTATCCAATTAATAATAATTATTATTATTATTATTATTATTATTATTATTATTATTATTTCTTGTTTGCACAGTCAGACAGGTGTTATTGACTGGTTTATTTTATCCAGACATCGAGTCCTTCCCAAGGACCTGGGATGCCAGAATTTTATTGTCAATGGTTATAGATATCGTCGCAGAATATAGGCTGTTCCCAGTAAAGCTGCTTTTTGTAATTAGCTGATGGTGATTTCTGTGGCCCCTATGGTGTTGAGGTGCTCTTCAAGGTCTTTTGGAACTGCACCCAGGGCACCAATTACCACTGGGATTATTTTGTGCCTCTGGTGTTTGGGCAACCCCACCAGGGTTCGAATTCCAGCTCTAAAAACAGTTGCCAAAAAACAACTTGCTCAGGCATTAAAAGATGTCAATGCTGCACTTGCAGAAATAACAACCAAGAATTTGCAAGAAACAAACCAACTAATGTACAGTGCAGCAACAATAACAACACAAGAGCTCGGATATAAGATCAATGGACCTGTCAAAAAAGAAAGTAGTACATCCTCTAAATGGAAGATTAGATTAGAAAATAAAATCTCCAGGCTTAGATCAGATGCTAGTAAATTGAAAGATATGAAAGACAAGAAGCTGAAGAATGAAAACACCAAACAGTATCTTATCCAAAAATACCACCTAGATTCAAGGAGAATTAGAGAAGTCCTGGAAATAATAAAGCAGCAAATAACAGCACTGTCAAAGAAGATTAGCAGATATGAAGCCAGAACTACACAACACAGGCAGAATCTCCAATTCCAGTCGAATCAGAGACGTTTCTACCAAAGCATAGAAGGAGAAACTGCAAGAAACCTAGAAACACCAAATAAAGAAGAAACAGTGCAATTCTGGGGGAAATTATGGGACAATCCAATAGATTATAATAAAAAAGCAGGCTGGATGAAAGAGGTCAAAAAATGTAACCAACAAATGCAAGATCTAATAATAACACCAGAATTAATAAGTGAAAGAGCAAATAAAATTAAAAATTGGACTGCTCCAGGCGACGATGAACTGCATGGCTTTTGGCTTAAACACCTAACAAGCCTTCATAAAGAACTATCAAAACAGTTCAATCACATTTTGCAAGGAGGTGATATTGAACAATGGCTAACAACTGGGAAAACTCATCTCATCATGAAAGACCCAGCAAAAGGTGCAGTTCCAAGTAATTATAGACCAATAACCTGCCTGCCAACCATGTTCAAATTATTAACTGGAATAATAGCAGATGAAGTAATGCAACACTTATTAACTAATAAGCAGCTTCCAGTTGAACAGAAAGGAAATTGCCCGAACACCAGAGGCACAAAAGACCAGCTGCTGATTGACAAAATGATTTTAGAAAACTGCAAGAGAAGAAAAACTAATCTAAGTGTTGCATGGATTGACTACAAGAAAGCCTTCGACTCATTGCCTCACACATGGATACTAAAATGTTTAGAAACAACTGGTGTCAGCCAAAACATTCAGATATTTATTTAAAAAGCAATGAGCATGTGGAGTACACAGTTAACAATCAATGGCGAGACACTTGGAGAGGTTAGCATTAGAAGAGGTATTTTCCAAGGGGACTCACTATCCCCTCTGTTGTTTGTAATCGCCATGACCCCACTTTCACAAATACTCAACAAAACAGGCCTCAGATACCAAACATCTAAAACATCAAGTCAAATCAACCATCTGCTGTACATGGACGATCTGAAGTTGTATGGAAAGTCCCAGTCAGAAATCGAATCACTGCTAAATACTGTCTGTATATTCAGTAGCAATATAGCAATGGAGTTTGAACTAGACAAGTGTGCTGCATTAATAATGAACAGAGGGAAAATAAGAAAAACAGAAGGAATAGAACTGCCCAATGGAAGCAAGATCAAGAACCTGGAAGAGAAAGAACATTACAAATACCTGGGCATTCTCCAGGCTGATAACATTGCACACACTGAAGTTAAAAGAAAAATGGGAAGTGATACATCAGGAAAGTTAGAAAAACCAAAGTCCAAACTCAATGGCGGGAACACCATACAAGCCATAAACACCTGGGCTATACCTGTTATCAGATACACTGCAGGAATAATAGACTGGACCCAGGCAGAGCTAGAGACACTAGATCGTAAGACCAGGAAAATCATGACCATCAATCATGCTCTGCACCCTCGCAGTGATGTTGATAGGCAATACCTCCCTCGCAGCTCAGGTGGAAGAGGAATGCTGCAAGTCCATCAAACAGTAGAGGAGGAGAAAAGAGGCCTTGAAGAACATATCAAGGACAGTGAAGAAGATGCACTTCAAATGGTCAATAATGAGAAACTATTCAACACCAATGAAAGAAAGCAGGCCTACAAGAAAGAACAAATCAAGAACCGAGCAGAAAAATGGAAAAGTAAGCCACTGCATGGTCAATATTTGCACAATATAAGTGGAAAATCAGACATAACCAAGACCTGGCAATGGCTTAAGAATGGCAACTTGAAGAAACAGAGGGTTTAATACTGGCTGCACAAGAACAGGCACTAAGAACAAATGCAATAAGAGCAAAAGTAGGAAAAAAAGTAGAAAAACAGCAAGTGCCGCCTCTGTAAAGAAGCAGATGAAACAGTGGACCACCTAATCAGCTGTTGTAAAAAGATCGCACAGACTGACTACAAACAAAGGCGTGACAAGGTAGCAGGGATGATACACTGGAACATCTGCAAAAAATACAAGCTACCTGTAGCCAAAAATTGGTGGGACCATAAAATTGAAAAAGTTGAAGAAAATGAAGATGTAAAAATATTATGGGACTTCCGACTACAAACAGACAAACATCTGCCACACAATACACCAGATATAACTGTAGTCGAGAAGAAAGAAAAACAAGTCAAAATAATCGACATAGCAATACCAGGGAATAGCAGAATAGAAGAAAAAGAAATAGAAAAAAATCACCAAATACAAAGATCTACAAATTGAAAATTGAAAGGCTGTGGCAGAAAAAGACCAAAATAATCCCAGTGGTAATTGGCGCCCTGGGTGCAGTTCCAAAAGACCTGAAGAGCACCTCAACACCATAGGGGCCACAGAAATCACCATCAGCCAATTACAAAAAGCAGCTTTACTGGGAACAGCCTATATTCTGCAACGATACCTATAACCACAGCAACAACATTGACAATAAAATTCTGGCATCCCAGGTCCTTGGGAAGGACTCGATGTCTGGATAAAACAAACCAGTCAATAACACCTGTCTGACTGTCTAAAATATTATTATTATTATTATTATTATTATTATTATTATTATTATTACCACCCTTCAAAAATGGCTCAGGGCGGTTTACACAGAAAAATAATAAATAAATAACATGGAAACCTGTCCCCAAAGGGCTCACAATCTAAAAAGAAACATCAGATAGACACCAGCAACAGTTACTGAAGGTACTGTGCTGGAGTGGATAGGGCCAGTTACTCTCCCCTTGCTAAATAAAGAGAATCACCACGTTAAAAGGTGCCTCTTTGCCAAGTTAGCAGGGATCATATATAATGCCAAGACACATATGCAAATATTATGCAAAGTCAAAATTTTGTGGTTACTTTTTGTGTGTGAATAGTGTCCTCTATTTCCACTTTTTGAGTGAAGGATATTGACTTTTTTCACCATTTGGACGTGGCAACCCTATGGTAGGGTAAGGTGGCTAGTGTTAGGACATCCTCTAACAAGAGACACAGAACTGGCAAATGAACAAGGTGTATGCAATGGTACAGTTTGCAGGCTGATAATCTGCTCATTCTGTGTGTGGCCTGGGTGATTACCGATCCAACTTTCAGCATCATGAATAAATCATTTATTTGTTGGTTGGTTGGTTGGTTTTACAAATCTCCACATTGACATACATAGCACAGAGTAATCTAAACAAAAGAGAGAGAAGGCTGACCTGACAAGCCTCCATCCAGATGCCAACTGGGAGAGACCATGAGGAGGGAAGTTTGGAAGATAAGAAGCAAGAATATCAGGGAAGAATATGCACAAATGCAAATACGCTTACTTTCGGCTACAGGGGACAAAGTCCTAGGGATACAAATCACTGTTAGGGTATAGTCAGCAGGTTGTAGTTTTTTAAATTATGCTACATGGTTCTGAAATGGAGGTCAATTTACACAAACTTGTGAGACAATGTGATTGTGATAAAAATAGACATAGGTTGAACTGGCCATCGGAGCAGTTTTTAACACTAATGAAAATCTTTCTATGGTGGTTACTTTCCCCCCTAAATACATCAGAAGCTTGTAAAATCATGATCTGTTCTAATGATAACTAGACCTAACCAGACAATGATATATGCCAATATTAGTGCACATTACTACAGAAGATAAAACATTAAATCCACACTATGAAGATGGATGTTGTATAGTATTCTTAGTGCCATCTGCTGCAACCCATGAAACATCTGACACTTCGCATACTCTTTTTATTCTGACTTGAAAAAGGTAAGTCGTTTCATGGATTGCTGTAGATTGTCACCAATAATATTACACATCCTTCTTCATAATGTGGATTTTCCATTTTATTTTCCATCATAGGTGGTGCTGATGTTGGAATATATCGGCATCTGGAAAAGCTCTGTGATAGCTAGTCATGATCCTAGAGAGAAAACACACAGTCTCCAGTCTCATAACAAGCAAGAGTGATATATGAATTGCTCCTCAGGAATACTGGCTTACATACTGAGCAGCATCCCATGGACATTCTGGGCACAATAGGAACTGCTGCGTGCTCACAAATCAGTGTGGATGCTGTGTGTGTTCTATTTCCTATGTTTGCACAGGAGTGCTCTTGCACAACGGCATCCATGCTGTGTTACAAGCATTCAACAGGTCCACCAGTGCCCAGACCACCTGCAGGTCTCTTTGCAGAATGCAAGCTACTGTTCTTATAAAGCCAACTCTCTACAACATATTTATTCAATTTCAATTTGTAGATCTTTGTATTATTATTATTTCTTGTTTACACAGTCAGACAGGTGTTATTGACTGGTTTGTTTTATCCAGACATCGAGTCCTTCCCAAGGACCTGGGATGGCTGAATTTTATTGTCAATTGTTATAGATATTGTTGCAGAATATAGGCTGCTCCCAGTAAAGCTGCTTTTTGTAATTGGCTGATGGTGATTTCTGTGGCCCCTATGTGGTTGAGGTGCTCTTCAAGGTCTTTTGGAACTGCACCCTATTATTATTATTATTATTATTATTATTATTATTATTATTATTATTATTATTATTGATTTGATTTGTATGCCGCCCTTCCAAACTGGCTCAGGCTTCTGCTTTGACTTCTTTCTCTATGGTATAGTATTGGACTGGGATCTGGGAGACCTGAGTCCAAATGCCTGTTCAGCTATGAAACTCACTGGCCAGTCATTTATCTTGGCCAGTCATTTATCAATCAGCCTAACCTACCTCACAGGTTTGTTGTGACCAAACCATGTACACTGCTATGGGCTCCATGGAGGAAGAGCAAGATATAAATATAAGAATGAATATAATGTTTCTTCCTCCTCCTCCTCCTCCCCGCCCCCTTTTTAGGCAAGCAAGCAGAATGGTCGATCATTGAAAAAGAGAGCACAAGACTTCCTTCTCAAGTGGAGCTTTTTTGGAGCTCGAGTAATGCACAATCTCACTTTGAACAATGCATCAAGTTTTGGTACCTGGCTTTATTAAAACTATTTGTCCACTTTAATTGGGGCAATGTCTAACTAGAGCCTCCCTTCTGTTCAAAAGGGTTGTCATCTGTTAAGTTTGCCTCTGTCCTTTAAGACTTGTTTCTGACTTTTGGATTACTTCTTTCACATGAGACACCCCACATTAGTTTTGATTTGGGTTGGCACTTTGCAACCACACTTTCAGAGGATATGATCCAGTTAGATGCTGCTCAGGCAGTAAGATCTGAATTTTAAAAAGTAACTGCTAAACAGGACTGGCTCAAAATTTTATTCTTTGGAGGGGAAATGTTTTTATTTATTCATTCATTTATTTGCCACCTAATAATGAAATCTCTTTTAATATTTATAATAATATTTATACTAGTAGGCAAGGTCTCTTGTTGACCAGTCAAAGTCATTTTGAATCTATTATAGGGAAGTTCAAGAAATTAAATTTCTTGAGTATTGAAAATTTATTGAGTAGGAGTATTGATATATTTGTATCAAAAGCAATGGGTCTGTTTCATTATTAAAATTTTCATTATTAAAATTTCAAGATCTACAGCTATGTTTAAATGAGAGGGTCCGGGCTCAACTTGCCCCGGAATTCTGCTCACATTGTCCCACATAGAGGAAACTATTACTTCCAGTCCAGCACAGGCAGAATCAGAGGGGAGATGGTGGGAGGAACGTCCCCCACCCCACCTCCTGCCAACAAGTAGCTTCCCCACCACCAAAATTGCTGGAGGATGACTTGATGGAAAGGCACTCAGAATCTTTAAAAAAAATTCTTATCATTAATATATATAAAGAGAAGATCCCCATGGCTCAGTTTGATGAAAAAGCAAACCTCCTCAGAAACACAGTTTCCCCCTTTTGTGAATCCAATGTTTTTTCTGGTTCCCCCTCAGTGCCATCTATAGGTAATATCTAGAGGGTAATATCTGGTAATATTGGAGGGTAGTATAGGCAATATTTGGAGGTAATTTTTGAAGTCACATGTTTTAAAGGTAGTCTTCCCTCTAGAACTCCTATAACAGTCCTGGTGTGGGGAAGGTGTGGGTGGGTAGATATTGCAGCTCTTCCAAGTCATCAGCCATTACTGGAAAGGATATCTTAAATGAGCCATTAAATCCAGATTGCAAGACAATTTAATCCATTTGCATTTGGCTTACTTCTCTTTTCGAAGCATAGGCCAAGGCTCCTCCAGTCACTTTAGTACAAGGGAGCCTGAAGTCCAGCAAACCCAGGCTCCTCACAGAGTTCAGCCTTATCTTCCTCTAATGTATGCCCTCTTCAAGTATAAAGCACGTCTCACTTTCATCAGTGTTGTACTTTGATGTCATTAGTGGCCAAATAACCTACAGGACAGTAAACATATTGAACGAGGTGGGCCAGTGCAAAGCAAGATTAGAACAAGGAGTTAAGCATTGCTCCTTGTTGGTCTTAGCAGGTCATTTAAAGTCCAACAATTATTTGTTTGTTTCACTGGCTTCTTGTAAAGTGCTGAGAGATGGTCACCAAGATAACTTTACAACATCCATGCTCTCTCCACCTTTCTCCCCTTGCAAGGCTCATTTCATCTCATCCGCATGCTTTTAGACGAATACATCTTGCTGGCCATGGAGACCCAGTTCAACAATGATAAAGAACAAGAGCTCCAGAATCTACTGGACAAGTATATGAAGAATCTGGGTAATTGGGATTGGTAGTTTGGAAAGTCCTGAAACTTGGACAATGTGTTAAAAAAATATTAAAGTTAAGCATGGCTGGCCAGGTTTATTGGTTGCTTTGACATATTTAAAGTTAGGTCATTATAAAGTTATGCCTCTCATATTTAATATAAATGATTTATTCATTTAAATGTCTCTACAATTTTATCCAAAAGTCTATACAGGCACACTTAGCAATGTAATTTCAGGACCAACCTAGACATGACTTTAATTATGTCATTGGCCCAGCATTCTTTTGTGGTGGCAGGGGAGGGGGGGAAATGTGTATGGAGGGACCCCATCTGGACTGCAGCAGGATGGGTTGGGGGCTTTAACCTTCCTCTTAGATGTCCAGTTTGCCCTGGGGGAATCGCTTCAGTTTATCCCAGTGGAAGCTTCTTTTTTGCCTATGGCAAACAGAACACAAGGAGAGGTCCGATTCAGATTAGGACGGGCGTGATAGAGTTAAAGTCTTCTAGTTTAAAGAGTAAAAAGCACTATATGGCAGGCTCATGAGTGTTATTTCTGGGGTGAGGGTGGAGAAAGACCAATTATGTCAAGGCCAATGATATGATTAAAACCAGCTCTGGCTGGGCCAGATCAGCCACCAAATGCCAATCTGGACAAAAGGATCTTACAGCACTTCCAAATGCTTTTCAGACTATGGCTTAGATGGAGTTCCATGTGAGACTCTTGACAGTCCCTCCCTCTATGTGTCCTTGCTTTCTGGATGTGGAATAGAGATGGGAAGCAAAAGAAGCCCCCCACATGTGATCTTAGAAATCCCAGCAGCACATAGGAAAGAAGTTAATCTCATTATCTCTTAGGTGTGCTGAACCCTAACTGTTCACTGGCATCAAATTGAAGATGCTCTTAACAGGGTACCCTGAATAATGCCCTAAAGATCATAAGAAGCACTTCCAAACCCTGCAAATGTACTAAAGAATTTTTAAGATAGCCTTTGAAAGTAGTCACATTTTGTGCAGATCAGAGAGGCGCCTGCACCCCTGGGCGGCTCTACAAAGCACATAAGCACTGCTTTGGAGGCAGCAAGGCTGCGCCTTTCCTACTAAGTGGTGCACCATCACTTGTTGCCACTTCCTTTAGGAATAAACCAAGTGTAGCAACTGTGATAGTGCAACGCCTAGTAGGAATGGAGCCGCCTGCCTCTGCAGCAGTGCTGCGGGAGTGCTTTGTAGAGCCGCACAGCAGTACAAGTGCTTCTCTCGGCCATCAGTGTTTCTCTGTGCAGTGTATCAGTGAGTATTTTCCTTAGCTGTCAAGTGGTCTTGCATATCTAACCAGCTATGGGGCTGAGACAGTCATTATGCCTGATCTCCTTCTGCTTAGTTACTGGGGGAAATCCACGATGGGAATGCAAGTTGCAAACAATTGTAAGTCGCAAACGTGCATGGCATTCATGCATCTCCCCTCAAGAGAAAATCTGTGTGCTATTGCTTCCCATTTTACACAGGAAGTGCTTCCTATCTCAGGACTGTAATGCTCAAGCTTCCAAATAATCACCTGATTTGGAGAATTTACACAGTATGACTGACCCACTAACAGCCTACTCTTCTGTGTAAAATTCATATATATAGCAATACTGAGAACACATACTCTAGTTCAGGGATTCTCAGTGTTGGGTCCCCAGATGTTATTGGACTTCAACTCCCATCATTCCTAACCAAAGGCCGCCCGGGCAGGGGATTATGGGAGTTGAAGTCCAATAACATCTGGAGACCCAACGTTGAGAACCCCTGCTCAAGTTTAATAGAGCACTCATCCTATCTTATTTTTTCCAGATGCAAGTAAAGCTGCTTTTACTGCATCCCCAAGCTCTTGTTTCCTGGCAAACCGCAACAAAGCTGGGATAGTTTCCAGTGATGCTTCCGTGAAAAATGAATGCCTTGTGGAGCAAGCCTATTTCCCTTTGTCAACCAGTCAACACAGCGGCATGCCCTCTGCTCTGAATCCATTTCCCACAGGGAACAATGAGAATCTGCAGCTGACAGGTAGGAACAATGGTCCTCTTGCCCCCTTGTCTTCCTCTTCTTATGTGCACAATGTTACTGTAAGGCACATGGGAGAAAGCAGCCCATCAACCTCTGGGCACTTCCCTGTTGGCTGGCTTTTAAAACTTCTCTGTACGAACCAACTAAACCCCTGCTTACTTCCCCAGGTCAACCAGAGCTCTCTCAGAACACTGGCCATCTCATGACTCCGCCCATTTCTCCAGCCATGGTCAGTCGAGGCAGTGTGATCAACCAGGGACCAATGGCCGGGAGTCCTCCGAGTGCAGGGCCACCAGCAGTATCTGCACATTCCCACTGCGTGTCGTATTCAGAACCCTTATACCAGACTGTACCACAACCAAATCAGAATTTTTACAATGTCAGTGCTAATTACCCAGCCATGTTCCGGACCCAGACCCATGCCTCTTCTGGAGCCTATCAGCACCGGGCAGAAGCCAGCCACTTCCCAGCCACAAATGAGCAGCGGTTCCCCAGAGATTACTTCAGCAGCAGCTGTGCTGTGTCTCCCAACAGCACCAGATCACCTCCTGACTATGGGTCCTCTGCAGCCATTCAGGAGACGCACGGCATGCCGTTTTTGAACAGCGGGAGCTACAACTTCATGAACAATTCAGTGACTAGTTCCTGTCAAGGATCGTCATACGCCTTAAATGCTTCCAATGGTATTAACATTACTCAAAGATTTATTTTATTTCCTTTGATCGCCATTCCTTATCTAGTGTTTCGAATGGTGTCAGTGCTCTTTCTAAGAAAAGTTACTCTCCACAAAACAAGGCAGGAATGACCTGAAAGTGCCTGGCTCCTATGCATGAGGCAGTTTGCTGGCAGATACCACTGTCCATTTCCTCGCGGGTAGGCAACTCCATATCCTAACTGGAGGCTGTCACAAGGGGTAGGGGGAAGAGACATTTGTTTTGCAATAAATGCAAGGCAGGAGAGTTAGCATTGTGCTAGTGGGAAGAATCATAGCTTGGGAAAAGAGCAGCTGCTTTGCATGCAGATAGTCCCAGCTTCAACCCTTTCTTTCTTTCTTTCTTTCTTTCTTTCTTTCTTTCTTTCTTTATTTATTTATTTATTTATTTATTTATTTATTTAAAATATTTCTATACCACCCAAAACTTGCATCTCTGGGTGGCTTACAATTAAAATCATTTAAAACATTAAATCAATTAACAATTAAAATTATTTAAAAGATTAAAAACATTTAAAAACCAGTATTAAAATTATTTAAAACTATAAATCTAATTAAAAGCCTGGGTGAATAAGTGTGTTTTCAGTGCCTTTTTAAAGGCAGCAGAGATGAGGAGGCTCTTATCTCAACAGGGAGCACATTCGAAAGTCCAGGGGCTACAACGGAGAAGGCCCTTTAGTTCAAATCCCCACTCAGCCATGAAACTTACCCGGTGACTCTGGGCCAATCACTGATCTCTCCACCTAGCCTACGTCATCGAGTTGTTGCGAGGATAAACATAACCATGTGCACTGCTCTGGGCTTCTTGGAGAAAGAGCAGGATACAAATGTAAAAATAAATAATAAACAGATCCCTGGCATCTCCAGGTAGGCTGGGAGATACCAATTACATAATATATTATGTAATATATAATATTTTTTAAAATTTACTTTTACCTTTTATATCCCGCTCTTCCTACAAGGAGCCCAGAGTGGTGTACTACATACTTAAGTTTCTCCTCACAACAAGCCTGTGAAGTAGGTTAGGCTGAGAGAGAAGTGACTGGCCCAGAGTCACCCAGCAAGTATCATGGCTGAATGGGGATTTGAACTCGAGTCTTCCTGGTCCTGCACTGTAACCCACTATACCACACTGGCTGTGCACTGGCATAGATCAAAAGTTAGAAACGGAATATGTGAGGTTGCCTGCAGTCAGTGTCAATGTAAAACTGAGGCTGATAATTAGAAGATACTATTTTAAGTTAGTTCAGGAATCTCTAAGGCTGCTGCCATCCCACAACAAGAAGTCCATAGCTTCAACTGCAATGGGTGACATCCTGCCTAAGGTTGCATGAGTGGAAAAGTGTTTCGCATGTGCAAGAGTGGAGGGGCCACTTTCAGCCATCCTTCTCTTCTTCTGCTGCCATAATCCCTCCGCCCCCATCCTTCAGAGTTTGGGAACAGCGGACAGAAAGGGGGATCATCCCTCTCTTCTTGCACAAGAGAAAGATTCTTCTGGGCATGCAATGTTAGCATGTCACCCAGTATCTTACTTAAAATAAGAATAGATGTTCCAGAGAAGAGTCTGAAAGTTATGGATTGTTTCCCCTAGATGCTTCAGGCAAAATGTAATGATACAAAGAACAGAGTGCCACTGCTGACAATGGCTGCTCTCTGTCAGGTTCCCCCACTCTCATCCTATAATTCAACTCAACCCATGTTCAGTACGACATAAGTCTTCTCACCCCTGCCCTGCAATACTGGCTGCCCTTAGTGGTGGGGAAAGAAGAATTCTTTCCAGATGCAGCACTTGGATTTGCTGAAGGATTTAGGCGATCATGCAGAATACCAGAGCCTTTGAAGGCGCAAATAGATGTGATGTTCATCATGCTGTCTGGCTCTCCGTGTTTGCTTTTCTTTAAATGTAAACAACAGTCACATAACCCAGATCAGGACCACATCATGGAGTGAGGCTTTAACTCTTTGCCTTTCCCATGATCCTGTTCAGATGCCACCTCCACCTATGCAGTTGCCATTTACCCTGGGAGGGAAGCAGCCATTTGGAATTTAATGCTTATTTTTAAAATAACTATACTTTATCATTATGACTCTGCACTTATAGTCATATTCCTGTCAACAGGGTTCTATGGAAATCCTCTGAACTACTCAGAATCCCACAGACTTGGCTCGATGGTGGAGCAGCACGTTTCTGTCATCAGCAGCATAAACAGCATCCGATCTCTGCCTCCCTACAGCGACATTCACGATCCACTCAGCATCTTAGAGGACACTGGAAGGAAACAGGGGGCACCATATTACACAGAGGCCCCAATGGCCTGTCGCAACCCAATGAGTAAGTAGATCTGATGGCAGAGCAAGAACAGCTGTAGGACCTGCATTCAGTGTCAGGATTCAGGGCTGAGTTCCCTGCAGCAATGAATAACCCCAGCCAACCCCATGTTTCTGAGTGATGAAGGCTTTCTGCTCAGTGGGAGTTCTCTTTCCAGAGAAGCTAGAGTGCTGGAATCTCTCTTTAGAAATTAACCATGATTTCTGACACTTTGGTTCATGGTGGATGATGGCTTCATCTCTAAGGCCTGTTATAGATAGGATCTGGAAGGCTGCATTTAGGTTCAAACTAGATGTGCAATTAATTGCATTTGGGGGTCAAATCAAACTGCTCATTGTGCTAAACACATTGTTTGAACTTTCTGTGCTTGTTTTTTAATCAAAAAGAACACATGTGGTGGGGAACCACAGTGCATGGGTGAAATCCATGACTTTCCGCCATAGTCCTGCTCTGGATCAGTCTCCTTTGTGTACTATATTTTCCCCAAGAGGAAGCTCCCTCCCAGGGTAGACAACATATATGGGGGGATCCATTTGGATCAAGAAAGCACTGGGTGCCAAGACTTCTCTCACACACTGCAGTCCTGATCTGGATTACACCCTCATGCGTGCTAATTCCATTCAAGAGAACATCATGGAAGGCTCAAACCTCAATCAGATGCCACCAAAAGTGTGGGCAAATAGAAAAGATTTTAGATGGTACTCAGCTCCTGAAAAAATCTTAATATGTACAATTAGAACTAATGCATGTTGGAAACAGTCATACTGCAGAACAAAACATCGACCGAGTAATGCTGCATGCACACAAGTTATGAAAAAATTGTATAAATGATGTTGCAAGAGAGTAATCCCATTGGAAATCATGAGCTTGTTCTTATGTAAGCCATTTACTCAATTTTTGCATTTATGCAATTTGTGTGAATGTAACATTCCTAGGCTGACTTACTGTTACACAATATATCAGTCAAACTTTTACTTCCTTCCTTATTTTTACATGGTATCTTTGTTATATTTTAAATTATCTTTACAGCAGTGCCTTTTTAAAATATTTATTGGAATTCAGAGGAGATAGAAATCCATGACCACACAAAAGGAGAGACCTTCTTGAAAAAATGATTCTTAATATGTAACTGCTTACATTATCTTCGTAAGAGGGAAGAGCGAAGGGGCCAGGGCTAATTTTGTGCCAGGGCTTGCCATTTCTTTACAGTGCCAGGATTTTATTTATATGTATTTAAAATATTTACATCCTGTCCCTTGGGTGCAATATTGCTCAGAGTGGCTTACAAAGGCAATAAAACTAATACATAAATAAAATCAACTAGCTGAGCCAGGCACAGAGCATCTGTGCTGCCAGCCCACCCACCCACCTGACTACCCGCCCACCCGCCACCACCTTTTTCTTTCTCTGCCCCCCGTCCACTGCTTTTTGGCTGGCAGGCTGGCCGGCCCACTTCTTCTCCACCCCCTCCCCGGCCAACTGCCCACCCAATTTCCAGCTGGCTGGTCTGCTGCTTCTCCCTCCTCTGCTTTCTGGCCAGCTGGCCACCAGTTTTTTTTTCACCGGCCACTACCGCAGCCACCATTTTCTTCCCTCCTGCCTGTACCCGTGGCTATCTGGCAGCTCTCCAAACCCTCGTGAAAGCTGCCACGCATTGGATTAGTCATGGGTGTGCCTTATAGAATTAAATATATAGATAGTACTCCACTAAAAACTAAATGAAGTTGAAACAAGATTTACAGATCAAAAACCCATTGGAGTCAAAGAATAAAAACTACAAAGCCTCTTTAAAAATATGGGCCTATCAAGTTTTCCTTGAAAACCCTGAGGGAACGAGCATGGTAAAGCTTGTCTGGGAGGGCATTCCAAGCCGAGGGGCCATAGGCAAAAAGACCCTGGCTCTAGTCCTTGCTAATTGGATCTCAGTCCAATGACTTAAAATATTTAAAGGAATTGTTGAGAAGGTGCAGAAGGCATTTCCCTCACCACTGAGTAAATAGAAAGTCATAAGGAGGTTGGGGATGATAGAGCTGGCTCTGGATTATTGGGTTGGGGGGCTACTACTGGACATAGTCATTCTGCAACCACAACATGAAGGTTATGATCACAAAAATGGTTTTAGAGTTCAGCAGTGGCCCTTTCCAAAGGTCCTGGACCCTTGGCCAGGGTCCAGTTCACTTCTGCCAATTTCAGCCCTGGGAGGGAAGGACTTCTAGATCTGAGAGTGCTCTTTCCAGACAGACTCTTTTGTGGCATCTCTTTTTAAGAAAGACTTAAGACTTTAAGAAAGTACTTCAAGATGTAGAAAGAACAAGTATAAAGCTTTCAGTAATGATTGCCCTTTTCTTTGTAGCTTCAGATATGCAGCCTGTCATACCTGTGTCTTCGTCTCAGTGCATGTATGGGCATTCTAGACAGTGTCCTTCTCAAGAAACAATAGACTCTTCTGGACAGGCCACTCGAGAGATGGTCTCATCCTTACCACCAATCAATACTGTCTTCATGGGAACTGCTGCAGGAGGCACCTGAGTCACAGGAGTGGCTGCATTTTCTTCTAACTTATTTTCTTCTTGCAGTGTTTGATGGCTGCTTAACAACTTCCTCTAGTGACTGGAATGGGAAAGTATTACAAACTATCCATCAGGAGACCACCCAAAGATTTTTACAATCCACTAAAAAGAGCATGGCTGGATACAAGACATGTCCTGTATACAAGCAGGAATATAATTGCCTTTACCAATGCCATTTTCACATGTGGCTTTTAAGTGTCTTTTCTTATGGCTCTCTGGTTTTTCTGTCCATGGGTAGAGTCTGTCCATAAATTATCCTTCTCCCCTTGTCACATTTTAACCAGTACCTCCACTTCCCATTGTCACAACTTTGCCACCCCTCGCTTCTTAACATGGGACTCCTCTTACGAATGACCTTGTAATTGCAAAGCTCCACATGTTGAGTGGTGTGCGTCCGCACCTGACATTGGTGGCTGTTCCTGATTGAACACCTCTGCTGCACCATTGTGATGTCTGAAATCACCTCATAACACCAACCCAATGCCATAAGTTTTGACACTGCTCTGAGGAAGCAGTCGCTTCTCCCCAACCTGTAAACAGGGGCCATATTTGCATGTGACAGGAAACCAGAGCTTAAAGGGCCAGAGGTTCCCAAACCCATACATTTCTGAAGGCAGGAAACTCCGGTTTCACGGGGAGAGCTACCTGAGGGTGCATCGGTGCCATAGTTTGTGTCATCAGGGTGTCGGTGTCAGTGGCCGTTGTGTCATCAGGGTGAACTCTGTTTCTCCACTAACGTGCCTTGGGTTCCTGAAGTTGAACTGCTTGTATCAAATTCTGGTTCCCTTGCATCACCATCCTTCTTACAATGAATATTATATAGGCCTTGAGAGATGTGCATATGTATTTTATTCACTGCTCTGCTGCTTCAGGCGCTTTGAAGTCTGCGGTGTGTAACATATGGTTATGGTAGTTCTTGGAAATGCTTAATTCTTGGAAATGCAGATGTATTCTTTGTACAAAGATTGTGCATATTCAGCATGCATACATTACTCACAGTTGGACTGAATTGTGGGGTGTGTCCCTGTTGTCTACAGTAGACAGTGGAGCAGAGTGACTGTGATAACTGTATACTTCTGCAAAACAGCCAGGGGTCTTTAGGGGCTGAAACAAATGCAATAACACCCATGGGTAAGCATTTGTCCATTCAAGCATTTCATGCACTTCCCCTTCATTCATGAATGCATTTCACGTATGGGTTGGACTATTTGCATGTAGAATTAGCATGCCAGACCACTGGCGGCCGGTGAGGGTGGCACGGTGGGGGGGCAGCGAGAGGTACCTTTAACAGACAACTGGTGATATCGCCGGTACCTGAACGCTGCAGGGAGTAGCAGTGCCCTACCCAGCATGCCATGTGGTGGCAGCCCCACCTACAGCACTCATCTGGCTGCCGTCCCATTGTTTGGATTTTATTTCTTCAACAATCCAGTTTCTTATGCCATATCCTTAGAGCAAGCATAAAGAAACACAGATTCTTATGATTTGTGAAGAAAAAAACTAATATCTAATTTATTACAAGTTGTGCTCCAGTCCATCATAAAGACATATTTTTTATTAAAAAAAACAAAAACAGAAAAAGGTAACATTATTTAATGGTTGTGATTTTCTTTATTTATTGGTGTTGAAGAATCATTTACTTGCAAATCAATTTGGCAGACTGATTGTAAAATATATGCATTCTACCTCCTATGGAAATGTTTACAAGGTCAGTTTTTACTGCTTCAAATCAGTCTAGACCAAACGTAACATTTACTAATCTTGTGTATTAAAGTGCTCTTTTTCAAATGCTACTGAGTGGTGAACTCATTTGTTCTTTTGTTGTATTGTGGTTGTTTCAGACCTGGCGTAAACCTTCCTCTTTAACATGGTAAAGTAACTTTTATCCTTTGCATGGTGAACATTTCTTCTGACTATCATTCCATATGGTACAATCTGAAGTTCACCATGGCTTGGAAAAAATATAGTTTCCTGTCAATATCCAGTGCATAATAATAAATCTCAGGGCTGCCTTACATTTTACAGTTTTCCTTGTTTTTCTGGAACAAGCCATATTTCTATGGTATGCTTTCTTACTGGATCTGTCCCTTGATTAATAAAATCTTAAATCAATGGATTTTTGATGATTCGTTAAATCTGCATATAATCTGGATATTAATCTAATAACTTTCTGCTGCTCAATTAATTGTGGCATCTTTTAAACTGTTTAAACTCACTAATTAAGTAGTAAAACATTGCAACTCACTTTCTTATGGACAAAGAAAAAAAGTATATTTGCCCAGTTTTGTGGATTTGGCATACTTCTAATCAGACATAAAAGCCACTCTGCCAAATATTCTCTGCACCTTTGTACCACATCAGCTACCATTTAGGTTATGAACATTTATTTATTTTGTTATTTTATTGTATTGTTAAGTTTGATAGCCACCTTTCATTAAAACAAT